>NC_064614.1:1285839407-1286516907 GCF_023898315.1 Schistocerca nitens
CTGAAGGTCAGATCGCATGTCTGCGTCGCCACCTCCCTGGTAGTCCGAGGAGAGGCGAGGACAGTACAGTATTTCCCCACTGGAAGCAGCGTGGGCTTTCTACTAGCAAATAGCTTGCGAGCAGCCGAAGTGGACACTTTTGCTTTGACCCGAATTTCCTGGATACAGCGTTCATCCTTGTACATGGGACAGTCGCGAGAGGACACTGCATGGTCACCCTGACAGTTCACACAACGAGGAGATGGAGGTGGACAGTCACCCTCATGGGCATCGCTGCCACAAGTGACACATTTAGCCGCATTGGAACAAGACTGGCGAGTGTGATTAAAACGCCGACACTGGTAGCAGCGCGTAGGTGTCGAGACATATGGGCGAATAGAAATAACCTCGTAGCCCGCTTTGATGCGTGATGGCAGCTGAACACTATCAAAGGTCAAGAAAAGTGTCCGGGTCGGTAAAAGGTCATTGTTGACCTTTTTCATGACCTTATGGACAGCTGTCACACCATGCTCAGTGAGTAAAGACTGAATCTCCTCATCAGTCAATCTGTCGAGTGATCTAGTATATACCACACCACGCGGCGAATTCAAAGTGCGGTGAGCCACCACCCGGACGCGGAAAGTGTACAGGAGTGTGGGTCGAAGCAGTTTTTGTGCCTGAAAGGCACTCGCAGTTTCTATTAACAAGGTACCGTTACGCACCCTGGTACAAGACTTGACAGATCTAGCTATGGCATCTACGCCCTTTTGGATAATGAAAGGGTTGACATATGAAAAATTCTTTCAGTCCTTAGATTGAGAAACTACAAGGAACTATGGGGCAGGCGGTAGTACTTTTCTCACTCGTGGCTGTCCAAGTTTCCATACTTGGGCAGAAGTCGAGAGGGAAGAAGAAGAGAAATCCATTGCGGATTGCGCTCTCCTTCCCTGTGCGGACCCTCGCGGAGGGTACTCCCACCTCAGGTCATACCTCCCGAGAAACTGGGAGTCACACTTCGTTGGGCCTGGCCTTTACCAGGGGGTACGTGCATACCTTACTTGTCTACCCAGGGCAGGGAATGACGCGTTACCCTGTCACCGGCTATGCGTGTGAACCTGTGGGTCGGCCTTCAGGCACGCAAAGGGAGGAAAGATGAAGAGGAAAAATAAAGGGAGAGAGGGAGAGAAAGGACAGACTGTCTCAAACGCCGAGGCGGACACCAGAGGCCAAGGACAAGAGGCCAAGGACAAGAGGCCAAGGACAAGAGGCCAAGGACAAGAGGCCAAGGACAAGAGGCCAAGGACAAGAGGCCAAGGACAAGAGGCCAAGGACAAGAGGCCAAGGACAAGAGGGCAAGGACAAGAGGGCAAGGACAAGAGGGCAAGGACAAGAGGCCAAGGACAAGAGGGCAAGGACAAGAGGGCAAGGACAAGAGGGCAAGGACAAGAGGGCAAGGACAAGAGGGCAAGGACAAGAGGGCAAGGACAAGAGGGCAAGGACAAGAGGGCAAGGACAAGAGGGCAAGGACAAGAGGGCAAGGACAAGAGGGCAAGGACAAGAGGGCAAGGACAAGAGGGCAAGGACAAGAGGGCAAGGACAAGAGGGCAAGGACAAGAGGGCAAGGACAAGAGGGCAAGGACAAGAGGGCAAGGACAAGAGGGCAAGGACAAGAGGGCAAGGACAAGAGGGCAAGGACAAGAGGGCAAGGACAAGAGGGCAAGGACAAGAGGGCAAGGACAAGAGGGCAAGGACAAGAGGGCAAGGACAAGAGGGCAAGGACAAGAGGGCAAGGACAAGAGGGCAAGGACAAGAGGGCAAGGACAAGAGGGCAAGGACAAGAGGGCAAGGACAAGAGGGCAAGGACAAGAGGGCAAGGACAAGAGGGCAAGGACAAGAGGGCAAGGACAAGAGGGCAAGGACAAGAGGGCAAGGACAAGAGGGCAAGGACAAGAGGGCAAGGACAAGAGGGCAAGGACAAGAGGGCAAGGACAAGAGGGCAAGGGAAAAAGTAAGTAAGGCAAGGGGAAAAGTATGTAAGACAGTGAGACGGAGAAGGACAAAGAAAGGAACCAAACAAAGGAAGGAAGAAACCAGAATAAGTGAAAAAAAAAAAAATGACGACGAATAGAAGTCGCGGAACTGTCCATCTCTGGACGCAGCGGCAAACTACACCCTTGAGGTGGAGGGACTCCTTTCACTCACCTCTTACGACAGGCAATAATATCTCGGGCCTATTCTAACCCTGGGACCCAAACAAGGAAATTACGGGAAGGAGCCGCAAAATCTTCCTTAGAAAGATTCACCATCATTAGGTACAGTTACCACACAGCTGCATGGATCACATTTTTTTCTAATAAGGTGAAGAAATACTGGAAGAGGTTGAAGACAGCTTCCTTGAAAAAACATTCACCATCTTTACATAAGTTTACTACACAACTGTTATAACTACAATATTTTTCACCCTAGGTGAAGAAGTACTGGAAGAAGCTGCAGAAAGCTTCCCTACACTCATTCACCATCTGTAGATGTTATCTCTGGACAGCTGTATATATCTCCTATATTTTCTAACCTAGCTGTACGATGACAGGAAGTGGCTGCAGCATGCCTCCTTACCAAGAATCCCAATCTGTAGATGTAATTCCTGCACAGCTGTATATGTGACCTTTATTTTCTAACCTTGGTGATGGACGAATGGAACGGGCTGAAAGCCTCATTCCCAAAATTCACAATCTGCAGATGTAATTCCTGCACAGCTGTAGATATCACCTTTATTTTCTAACCTAGGTGAAGCAGTACTGGAAGGGCCTGCAGAAAGCCTCCTTAACAACAATCACCATCTGTTCATGTACTTCCTGCACAGCTGTATATATCACCTTTATGGTCTAACCATGGTGAAGGTGGACTGGAAGGGGCTAAAAGCCTCTTTCCCGACATTCACCATCTATAGATTTAATTCCTGCACAGGTGTATATATCACCTTCATTTTCAAACCTTGGTGAAGGGGGACTGAAAGGGGCTGAAAGCCCCCTTCCGAAACATTCACCATCTGTAGATGTAATTCCTGCACAGCTGTATATTTTCTATACTTGGTGAAGGGGGACTGGAAGTGGCTGAAAGCCTCCTTCCCAACATTCACCATCTGTAGATGTATTTCCTGCACGGCTGTATTAAATTACCTTTATTTTCTAACATAGGTGAAGGAGGACTAGAAGGGGCTAATGAAAGCCACCTTACTAACATCCAACATCTGTAGACGTAGTATGTGCACAGCTGTATATATCACCTTTATTTTCTAACCTTGGTGAAGGGGGACTGGAAGGGGCTGAAAGTGTCCATTCCAACATTAACCATCTGTAGATGTAATTTTTGCGCAGCTGTATATATCTCCTTGATTATCTAACCTAGGTGAAGGAGGACTGGAAGGGGGCTGGAGAGAGCCTCCTTACCAAAAATCACCTCCTGTAGGTGTATTCCTGCACAGCTGTATGTATCACCTTTATTTTGTAACCTCGTTGAAGGGGGAATGGAAGGGGCTGAAAGACTCCTTCCCAACATTCACCATCTGTAGCTGTAATTTTTGCACAGCTGTATATATCACCTTTATTTTCTAACCTTGGTGAAGGGGGACTGGAACGTCCTGAAAGCCTCCTTTCCAGCATTAACCATCTGTAGACGCATTGCTGCACAGCTGTATATATCATCTTTTTTTTCTAACCTTGGTGAAGGGGGACTGGAAGTGGCTGATAGCCTCCTTCCCAACATTCACCATTTGTAGATGTAATTCCAGCACAGCAGTATATATCACTTTTATATTCTAACCTTGGTGAAGGGGGACTGGAACAGGCTGAAAGCCTTCTTCCAAACATACACTTACTGCAGATGTAATTCTTGCACAGCTGTATATATCACCTTTATTTTCTAACCTTGGTGAAGGGGGACTGGAAGGTCCTGAAAGCCACCTTTCCAACATTAACCATCTGTAGATGTATTCCTGCAAAACCGTATATATCACCTCCTTTTTCTAACCTTGATGAAGGGGTACTGGATGGTGCTGGAAGCCTCCTTCCCAACATTCACCATCTGTAGATGTAATTCCAGCACAGCAGTATATATCACCTTTATATTCTAACCTTGGTGAAAAGGGACTGGAAGGTCCTGAAAGCCTCCTTCCCAGCATTCACAATCAGTAGATGTCATTCCTGCACAGCTGTATATATCAACTTTATTTTCTAACCTTGGTGAAGGGGAACTGGAAGGTCCTGAAAGCCTCCTTCCCAGCATTCACAATCAGTAGATGTCATTCCTGCACAGCTGTATATATCAAATTTATTTTCTAACCTAGGTGAAGGAGGACTGGAAGGGGCTGCAGAAAGCCTCCTTCCAAACATCACCATCTGTAGATGTAATTTTTGCACAGCTGTATGTATCTCCTTGATTATCTAACCTAGGTGAAGGAGGACTGGAAGGGGCTGATGAAAGCCTCCTTACTAACAATCAACATCTGTAGACATAGTATCTGCACAGCTGTATATATCACCTTTAATATCTAACCTTGGAGAAGGGGGACTGGAAGGTCCTGAAAGCCTCCTTTCCAAAATTAACCACCTGTAGATGTATTCCTGCACAGCTGTATGTATCATCTTTATTTTCTAACCTTGGTGAAGGGGGACTGGAAGGGCCTGAAGGCCTCCTACCCAACATTTATCATCTGTAGATGTAGTTTCTGCACAGCTGCATATATCTCCTATATTTTCTAACCTAGCCGTAGAATGACTGGAAGTGGCTGCACGAAGCCTCCTTACCAACAATCACCATCTGTAGATGTAATTCCCGCACAGCTGTATACATCACCTTTATTTTCCAAGCTTGGTGAAGGGGGAGTGGAAGGAGCTGAATGCCTAATTCCCAACATTCACTATCTGCAGATGTAATTCTTGCACAGCTGTATATATCTCCTTTATTTCCTAACCTAGGTGAAGGAGGAATGGAAGGGACTGTTGAAAGCCTCCTTACCATCAGTCACAAGGTGGTCAACAGCGGAGCAGCGGTGACAAGAGCCGCATTGAACATTGGTAAGTAGCCATCGAGATTCAAGAATCCAAACTGACCGAGTGTTAACCATGCACTCGATCACCTTACAGACACAACTTGTAAGAGAAATGGGGCGGTAACTAGAAGGAAGGTGTCTATGCTTCCCGGGTTTGGGTATAGGAACAATGACTGCGTCACGTCAATGCATGGAGACTTGACCTTCTGTCCAGACGCGATTGTAGGTACGAAGAGGGAAGCTTTTGCCTGCCGGAGAAAGGTGTGCCAGCATCTGAATATGAATGGCATCTGGCCCCCGAGAAGAGGTCCAGGACAGTGCAAGAGCATGTTCGAGTTCCCGCATAGTAAAGGGGGCATTATAATTTTCCAGATTCATCGAGTAGAAGGAAGGCCGCCAAGCCTCTTCAGCCTCTTTCCTGCGAAGGAAGGCAGGGTGGTAATGGGCGGAGCTTGAAACCTTTGCGCAAAAGCAGTTGAAGCCGTTGGAGACATTCACAGAATCAACAAGGACCTCATTACATGAAGTCAGGCCAGGTACCGAGGAGTGGGCCTTAATGCCCGACAGCCGGCGGAGGCATCCCCAGACGACTGAAGAGGGAGTAAAACTGTTACAGGAGATGGTGAATGAGGCCCAACAAGCTTTTTTGCTGTCTTTGATGACTCTACGGCATTGCGGTCGGAGTCGTTTGTATCCAAACGTTCACGATTTGTACACGTAATTCCTGCACAGCTGTAAATATCACCTTTATTTTGTAACCTTGGTGAGAGGGACTGGAACGGGCTGAAAGCCTCCTTCCCAACACTCACCATCTGTGGATGTAATTTCTACACAGCTGTATATATACCCTTTATTTTCTAATTTATGTGATTGTGGACTGGAAGGGGCTCCAGAAAGCCTCGTTACCAACATTCACCATCTGTGGATGTAATTTCTACACAGCTGTATATATACCCTTTATTTTCTAACCAATGTGAACATGGACTGGAAGGGGCTGCAGAAGGTCTCATTACCAACATTCACCATCTGGATTGTAATTTCAACACAGCTGTATAAATACCCTTTATTTTCTAATCTAGGTGAAGGTGGACTGGAAGGGGCTGCAGAAAGCCTCATTACCATCATTCACCATCTGTGGATGTAATTTCTACGCATCGGTATATATACACTTTATATCCTAACCTATGTGAAGGAGGACTGGAAGGGGGTTCAGAAAGCCTCCCTACCAACCATTCCGATCAGCAGATGTATTTCCTGCACAGCTGTATATTCCTCCTTTATCTTCTAACCTTGTTGAAGGTGGATTGGAAGGGGCTGCAGAAAGCATTCTTACCAACAATCACCATCTGTAAATGTAATTTCTACACAGCTGTATATATATCCTTTTATTTTCTAACCTAGGTGAAGGTGGACTGGAAGGGGCTGCAGAAAACCTCCTTACCAACATTCACCATCTGTGGATGTAATTTCTACACAGCTGTATATATATCCTTTTATTTTCTAATCTAGGTGAAGGTGGACTGGAAGGGGCTGCAGAAAACCTCCTTACCAACATTCACCATCTGTAGATGTAATTTCTACACAGCTGTATTTATACAATTTATTTTCTAATCTAGGTGAAGGTGGACTGGAAGGGGCTGCAGAATGCCTCATTACCAACATTCAAGATCTGTGGATGTAATTTCTACACAGCTATATATACAACCTTCATTTTCTAATCTAAGTGAAGGTGGACTGGAAGGGGCTGCAGAGAGCCTGATTAACAACACTCACCATCTTTGGATGTAATTTCTACACAGCTGTATATAAACCCTGTATTTTCTAACCTATGTGAACGTGGACTGGAGGGGGCTGCAGAAAACCTCATTACCAACATTCACCATATGAGGATGTAATTTCTACACAGCTGTATATATACACTTAATTTCTAACCTATGGGAACGTGGACTGGACGGGGTTGCAGAAAGCCTCATTACCAACATTTGGCATCTGTGGATGTAATTTCTACACAGCTGTATATATACCCATTACTTTCTAATCTAGGTGAAGGTGGACTGGAAGGGGCTGGAGAAAGCCTCATTACCAACGTTCACCATCTGTGGATGTAATTTCTACACAGCTGTATATATACCCTCCATTTTCCAACCTATGTGAACGTGGACTGGAAGGGGCTGCAGAAAGGCTCATTACCAACATTCACCATCTGTGGATATAAATGCTACACCACATTATATATACCCTTTATTTTCTAATCTAGGTGAAGGTGGACTGGAAGGGGCTGCAGAAAGCCTCATTACCTACATTCACCATCTGTGGATTTAATTTCTACACAGCTGTATATATACCCTTTATTTTCTAACCTAGGTGAAGGTTGACTGGGGGGGGGCTGTAGAAAACCTCATTACCAACATTCACCATCTGTGGATGTAATTCCTACACAGCTGTATATATACCCTTTATTTATTAACCTATGTGAACGTGGACTGGAAGGGGCTGCAGAAACCCTCATTACCAACATTCACCATCTGTGGATGTAACTTCTACACAGCTGTATATATACCCTTTATTTTCTAACCTATGTGAACGTGGACTGAAAGGGGCTGCAGAAAGCCTCCTTACCAACATCCACCATCTGTGGATGTAGTTTCTACACAGCTGTATATATACCCATTATTTTCTAATCTAGGTGAAGGTGGACTGGAAGGGGCTGGAGAAAGCCTCATTACCAACATTCACCATCCGTGGATGTAATTTCAGTACTGCTGTATACATCAACTATATTTCTTAATCTAGGGGAAGGAGAACTGGTAGGGGCTGCAGAAAGCCTCCTTCCCAACATTCACCATCTGTACATGTAATTCCTGCACTGCTGTATACATCTCCTTTATTCTCTAACCTTGGTGAGGGGGGACTAGATGGGGAAAATGCCTCCTGCCCAACGATCACTATCTGTAGATGTAATTCCCGCACAGCTGTATGTATTACCTTTATTTTCTAACATTGGTGAAGGGGGACTGGAAGGTGCTGAAAGCCACCTTCCAAACATTCACCATCTGTAGATGTAATTCCTGCACAGCTGTATATATCACCTTCATTTTCTATCCGTGGTGAAGGGGGACTGGAAGGAGCTGAAAGACTCCTTCCCAACATTCACCGTTTGTATATGTCATTCCTGTACAGCAGTATATATCACCTTTATATTCTGACCTGGGTGAAGGGGGACTGAAAGCGGCTGAAAGAGTCCTTCCCAACATTCACCATCTGTAGATATATTTCCTGCACAGCTGTATATATCACCTTCATTTTCTAACATTGGTGAAGGGGGACTGGAAGCAGCTGAAAGCCACCTTCTAAACATTCACCATCTGTAGATGTAATTCTTGCACAGCTGTATGTATCACCTTCATTATCTATCCTTTGTGAAGGGGGACTGGAAGGAGCTGAAAACCTCCTCCTCAACATTTACCATTTGTAGATGTCATTCCTGCACAGCTGTATATATCTCATATATTTTATATCCACGGTGAAGGCGGAATGGAGAGGGCTGAAAGGCTCCTTGCCAACATTCACCATCTGTAGATGTAATTCGTGCAAAGCTGTATATATCACCGTTATTTTCTAACCTTTGTGAAGGGGTACTGGAAGGGGCTGAAAGCCTCCTTTCCAACATTAACCATCTGTAGAAGTAGTTTCTTCACAGCTGTATATACACTCCTGGAAATTGAAATGAGAACACCGTGAATTCATTGTCCCAGGAAGGGGAAACTTTATTGACACATTCCTGGGGTCAGATACATCACATGATCACACTGACAGAACCACAGGCACATAGACACAGGCAACAGAGGTTGCACAATGTCGGCACTGGTACAGTGTATATCCACCTTTCGCAGCAATGCAGGCTGCTATTCTCCCATGGAGACGATCGTAGAGATGCTGGATGTAGTCCTGTGGAATGGCTTGCCATGCCATTTCCACCTGGCGCCTCAGTGGGACCAGCGTTCGTGCTGGACGTGCAGACCGCGTGAGACGGCGCTTCATCCAGTCCCAAACATGCTCAATGGGGGACAGATCCGGAGATCTTGCTGGCCAGGGTAGTTGACTTACACCTTCTAGAGCCCGTTGTGTGGCACGGGATACATGCGGACGTGCATTGTCCTGTTGGAACAGCACGTTCCCTAGCCGGTCTAGTAATCGTAGAACAATGGGTTCGATGACGGTTTGGATGTACCGTGCACTATTCAGTGTCCCCTCCATGATCACCAGTGGTGTACGGCCAGTGTAGGAGATCGCTCCCCACACCATGATGCCGGGTGTTGGCCCTGTGTGCCTCGGTCGTATGCATACGACCATCATTGGCACCAAGGCAGCTGTGAAGGTGGACTGAAAGGGGCTGCAGAAAGACTCCTTACAAACATTCACTATCTGTGGATGTAATTTCTACACAGCTGTATATATACCCTTTATTTTCTAACCTATGTGAATGTGGACTGGAAGGGGGGGCAGAAAGCCTCCTTATTAATAATCACCAACTGTAGATGTAGTTACCGCACAGCTGTGTATGTACCCTTTATTTTCTAACCAATGTGTGTTGTGTCTAGACCATACAGCCCAGACACAATGCTGTGGCCGATAGGGCACGCAAGGCTAACGCAGACTGGCGTGAAGTCTGGAACATGAGACTTATAAATGCACTAAAGAAAAATACGTAGCTTTTTTAATACTTAACATTATTCTCTTGTTGGAATACATCTCTCCTGCATACTCGTAAGCTATTGGCACTGATACAAATGGCGCCTTGCTAGGTAGTCGCCATTTAACTTAGCAGAGGGCTATTCTACTGTCTATCTCTCGGCAAATGAGAGCAAGGCTTAGCACGTCCAATCGCTAGCTATGTTGTCCGTACAACTGGGGACGAGGTCTCCTCAGTCTCTCGAGACCTGCCTTGTGGTGGCGCTAGGTTTGCGATCCCACAGTGGCGACACGCGGGTCCGACATGTACTACAGGACCGCGGCCGATTTAAGTTACCACCTAGTAAGTGTGGTGTCTAGCGGTGACACCACAATGTGAATGTGGACCGGAAAGGGCTGCAGAAAGCCTCATTACCAACATTCTACATGTGTGGATGTAATTTCTACACAGCTGTATATATACCATATATTTTCTAACGTATGTGAAGGTGGACTGGAAGGGGCTGCAGAAAACCTCATTACCAACATTCACCATATGTGGATGCCATTTCTACACAGCTGTATATATACCAATTATTTTCTAATCTAGGTGAAGGTGGACTGGAAGGGGCTGCAGAAAGCCTCCTTACCAACATTCACCATCTGTGGATGTAATATCTACACAGCTGGATATATACCATTTATTTTCTTATCTAGGTGAAGGTGGACTGGAAGGGGCTGCAGAAAGCCTCCTTATTAACAATCACCATCTGTAGATTTAATTTCTACACAGCTGTATTTATACCCTATATTTTCTGACCTATGTGAACGTGGATTGGAAGGGGCTGCAGAAAGCCTCATTACCAACATTCACCATCTTTAGATGTAATTTCTACAAAGCTGTGTATATACCATTTATTTTCTAACCTACGTGAACGTGGACTGGAAGGGACTGCAGAAAGCCTCATTACCAACATTCACCATCTGTGGATGTAATTTCTACACAGCTGTAATTATACCATTTATTTTCTAATCTAGGTGAAGGTGGACTGGAAGGGGCTGCAGAAAGCCTCCTTACCAACATTCACAATCCGTGGATGTAATTTCAGTACTGCTGTATTCATCAACTATATTTCCTAATCTAGGGGAAGGAGAACTGGAAGGGGCTGCAGAAAGCCTCCATAGCATCATTCACCAGCTGTAGATGGAATTCCTACATAGCTGTATATATTCCCTTTATTTCCTAACCTACGTGGAGGCGGACTGGAAGGGGCTGCAGAAATCCTCCCTACCAACAATCACGATCGGCACATGTATTTCCTGCACAGCTGTATATTTCTCCTTTATCTTCTAACCTAGGTGACGGTGGACTGGAAGGGGCAGCAGAATGCCTCCTTACAAACATTCACCATCTGTGGATGTAATTTCTACACAGCTGTATATATACCCTTTATTTTCTGATCTAGGTGAAGGTGGACTGGAAGGGGCTGCAGAAAGCCTCCTTATTAACAATCACCATCTGCAGATGTAGTTTCCGCACAGCTGTGTATGTCTCCTTTAATTTCTATTCTACATGAAGGTGGACTGGAAGGGGCTGCAGAAAGCCTCATTACCAACATTCACCATCCGTGGAAGTAATTTCAGTACTGCTGTATACATCAACTCTATTTCCTAATCTAGGGGAAGGAGAACTGGAAGGAGCTTCAGGAAGCCTCCTTAGCATCATTCACCATCTGTAGATCTAATTCCTTCACAGATGTATATATCACCTTTATTATCTAACCTAGGTGAAGGGGGACTGGAAGGAGCTGAAAGCCTCCTTCGCAACATTCACCATCTGTAGATATAATTCCTCTTCAGCTGTATATATCACCTTTATATTCTAACCTTGGGGAAGGGGGACTGGAAGAGCCTGAAACCCTCCTTCCCAACATTCACCATCTGTAGAATTAAATTTCGCACAGCTGTATATATCTCCTTTACTTTCTAACCTAGGTGAAGGTGGACTGAAAAGGGCTACAGAAATCCTCCTTCCATACATTCACCAACTGTTGATTTAACTCTTGCACGGCTGTATGTATTATGTTTATTTTCTAACCTAGGTGTAGGAGGACTGGAGGGGGCTGCTGAAAGCCTCCTTCCAAACATTCACCATCGGTAGACGTAATTCCTGCACAGCTGTATATATCACATTAGTTTCTGAGTTTGGTGAAGGGGGACTGGAAGGGGCTGAAAGCCTCCTTCCCAACATTCACCATTTGTAGATGTCATTCCTGCACAGCTGTATTTATCTCCTTTATTTTATATCCTTGGTGAAGGGGGAATGGAGAGGGCTGGAAGGCTCCTTGCCAACATTCACCATCTGTAGATATAGTTTCTGCACAGCTGTATGTATCTCCAATATAGTCTAACCAAGCAGTACGATGAATGGAAGTGGCTGCAGGAAGCTTCCTTACCAACAATCACTATCTGTAGACGTAATTCCTGCACAGCTGTATATGTCACGTTTATTTTCTAACCTTGGTGAAGGGGGACTGCAAGGGGCTGAAAGCCGCCTCCTAAACATTCACCATCTGTAGATGTAATTCCTGCACAGCTGTATATATCATCTTTATTTTCTAGCCTTGGTGAAC
Source organism: Schistocerca nitens (assembly GCF_023898315.1). Taxonomy (NCBI): domain Eukaryota; kingdom Metazoa; phylum Arthropoda; class Insecta; order Orthoptera; family Acrididae; genus Schistocerca; species Schistocerca nitens. Next base: position 1,285,851,738 of record NC_064614.1, read on the forward strand.
GGGGACTGGAAGGGGCTGAAAGCCTCCTTCGCAACATTCACCGTCTGTAAATTTAATTCCTCTTTAGCTGTACATATAACCTTTATATTCTAACCTATGGGAAGTGGGCCTGGAAGGGGCTGAAAGAGTACTTTCCAACGTTCACTATCTGTAGATGTAATTCCCACACAGTTGTATATATCACCTTTATTTTCTATCCCTGGTGAAGGGGGAACGGAAAGTGCTGAAAAGCTCCTTGCAAACATTCACCATTTGTAGATGTAAATACTGCGCAGCTGTATATATCACATTTAATTTCTAACATTGGTGAAGGGGAACTGGAAGGTGCTGAAAGCAATCTACCCAACATTCACCATCTGTAGCTGTATTTAATGCACATTTGCATGTATCAACTTTATTTTCTAACCACGGTGAAGGGGGACTGGAAGGGGATGAAAGCCTCCTTCCGAACTTTCACCATCTGTAGATGTAATTCCTGCACAGCTGTATATATCACCTTTATATTATAACCTGGGTGAAGGGGGACTGGAAGCGGCTGAAGGAGTCCTTCCCGACATTAACCATCTGTTGATGTAGTTCCTGCACAGCTGTATATATCACCCTTATTTTATATCCTTGGTGAAGGGGGACTGGAAGGAGCTGAAAGCCTCCACCCAACATTCACCATTTGTAGATGTCATTCCTCCACAGCTGTATATATCACTTATATAATCTAACCTTGGCAAAGGGGGACTGGAAGGGGCTGAAAGCGTCCTTCCCGACATTAACCATCTGTTGATGTAGTTCCTGCACAGCTGTATATATCACCCTTATTTTATATCCTTGGTGAAGGGGAACTGGAAGGGGCTGACAACCTCCTTCCCAACATTCACAATCTGTACATGTAATTCCTGCACAGCTGTATATGTCTCCTTTATATCCTAAACTTGGCGAAGTGGGACTGGGGGGGGGGGGGGGGGGGCTGAAAACCTCCTTCCCAACATTCACCAACTCTAGATGTAGTTTTTGAACAGCTGCATATATCTCCTTTATTTTCTAACCTAGGTGAAGGGGGACTGGAAGGGGTGGAGACAGCCTCTTTACCAACAATGACCATCGTTTGATGTAGTTTCTCCTATATATTCTAACCTAGCCATCCGACGACTGGATTGGCTGCAGGAAGCCTCCTTACCAACAATCGCCATCTGTAGATGTAATTCCTGGACAGCTGCATATATCACCTTTATTTTCTAACCTTGTTGAAGGGGGACTCGAGGGGCTGATAGCTCTGTTCCCAACATTCACCATCTGTAGATATAATTGCTGCATGGCTGTATAAATTACCTTTAATTTCTAACCATGGTGAAGGGTGACTGGAAGCGGAAGAAAGAGTCCTTCCCAACATTCACCATCTGAAGATGTAATTTCTGCACAGCTGTATATATCACCTATATTTTCTAACCTTGGTGAAGGGGGACTGGAAGGGGCTGACAGCCACCTTCCAAACATTCACCATCTGTAGATGTAATTCATGCACAGCTCTATATATCACCTATATTTTCTATCCTTGGTGAAGGGGGTCTGGAAGTGGCTGAAAGCCTTCTTCCCAACGTTAGCTATCTGTAGATGTAACTCCCGCACAGCTGTATATATCACCTTTATTTTCTATCCTTGGTGAAGGGGGATTGGAAGGGGTTGAAAGCCGTCTTCCCGACATTCACCATCTGTAGATGTAATTCCTGCACAGCTGGAATTAACACCTTTATATTCTAACCTTGGTGAACGGGGACTGGAAGGGGCTGAAAGAGTCCTTCCCAGCATTCACCATCTGCGGATGATTCTTTTTTTTTTATTTTGATTTTAGGGCGCAAAACTTCTATGGTCATTAGCGCCCAGTCCGTGACTTAAGACAGTAAAAAACCGAAATTGAAAATTAGCAGCAATGGGAACTAAGTCATAAAAGCGGAGAAACTAAAAGCAGAAGGAATGCTTAAAAATCCACTACAGAAAGGGGTTGGTTGTCCCCAAAAAGGCTTCAAATGACTGACGTCATTTCACTGTCACTAATAAACTGGAGAACGGGGTCAGCTGAGCGCGTGTCATCTGCTAAAATCGACGATAGATCAGGCGATAGCTGTAGACGGGAGCGTAACGGATTAAAATAGGGGCATTCAATTAAAAGGTGTCTTACCGTCCACAGCTGAGAGCAGTGGGGACAGAGTGGGGGAGGATCGCCGCTTACAAGATGTCGATGGCTAAAAAGACAGTGCCCTATCTGGAGTCTAGCTAAAATTACCTCCTCCTGACGACGCGTTCGGGAGGAAGAGGTCCAAGCGCAAGGAAGGGCTTTCACTTCCCGCAATTTATTACAGGGAAGTGTTGACCAATGCACATGCCATAAATGAGCAACGTTGCGACATAAACCACTCCGTAGATCGGTGAAGGGAAGCGACTGAATAGCTGGCCGAGGAAGAGAGACTGCAGCCTTGGCCGCTATATCGGCCGCCTCATTCCCACAGATACCAGCATGTCCCGGGAGCCAGAGGAACGCCACCGAGACGCCCCCCAGGTGGAGCAAGCGCAGACAGTCCTGAATCCGGTGGACCAGAGGGTGCACAGGGTAAAGAGCTTGGAGACTGAGGAGAGAGCTGAGAGAATCTGAGCAGATTACGTACTGTATCCGCTGATGGCGGCGGATGTAGTGGAGGGAGCGAAGGTGTTAAATGAGCTAATAAAGAATTTCCAGCTTGCCTTCTTGCTATCGCGGATGACGCGACGGCATCGCGCACGGAGCTGCTTATAGCGGATACAGTTGGCCAAAGTAGGATGGTGACGGAAAATGCGAGGAGCACGTCGCCGCTCACGTATTGCGTCACGGCATGCCTCGTTCCACCAAGGAACTGGGGGTCGCCGGGGCAATTCGGAGGTGCGTGGTATTGAACGTTCCACAGCTGTAAGAATAACGTTGGTAATATGTGTGACTTCATCGTCGACGCTGGGAAAGCGACGGTCATCGAATGTCGCTAGAGACAAAAAAAGTGTCCAATCGGCTTGGGCAAACTTCCAGCATCGCGAGCGCATATATGGCAGTTGAGGCTGCAGTCTAAGGACACATGGAAAGTGGTCACTCGAGTGTGTATCATCAAGGGCGAACCATTCGAAGCGCCGAGCTAGCGGAACAGTACCGACCGCAAGGTCCAAATGAGATAAATTTGTCGTGGAGGCAGTCAAAAATGTGGGGAACCCCAGTGTTGAGGCAAACTAGATCCGCTTGGTGGAAGACATCTAGCAAGAGAGAGCCACGTGGACATGGATGTGGAGATCCCCAAAGCGGGTGGTGGGCATAGAAGTCCCCAACCAGCAAATAGGGGGGTGGAAGCTGACCAAGAAGGTGAAGGAGATCAGCTCGTGCCATTGGTGTGGATGATGGAATGTATACAGTACAAAGAGAGAACGTGTATCCAGAAAGGGAAAGACGGACAGCGACAGCTTGGAAGGAACTGTTTAAGGGGATTGGGTGATAATGGAGAGTATCATGGAGAAGAATCATGAGTCCTCCATGGGCTGGAGTGCCTTCAACAAAGGGGAGGTCATATCGGACGGACTGAAAATGAGGGAGAACAAAGCGGTCATGGGGACGCAGCTTTGTTTCCTGAAGACAGAAGATGACCGGCGAGTAGGATCGTAAGAGGACTGACAATTCATCCCGATTGGCTCGAATGCCGCAGATATTCCAGTGGATAATGGACATAGGGTGAACAGAAAATGGAGGAATGTGACCAAGGGTGCTGTCAACTCAACGACTGCTCAGAGCTTGTGACCGACAGCATGGAATGGCATTCAGCCGAAGGCAGAAGATCCTGATCCATAGGTTGGTCAGGAGCAGCCCCTGCCACCAGCGATCGGCCGGTTGACCGGCCACCAGCAGTGCGCCTCGGCGACACAGAAGACGGCCGAGGGCGATTTCCGCCAGGTGGTGCTGTAGATGGGACACGCCTTGGCGGAGAAGGAGAGGAACTGGGTTTCTTTGTAGCCTTCTTGGAAGTATGATGTTTAGATGAAGGAGGAACCGATGGTTGTGAAGTTGCGATACGTAAAAACTCTTCACGAGTATGCTCTTTTTTCGAAGACTTTGCGTCTGACTTTTGGGCTCGAGATTTAGCAGAACCCGACGAAGGGTGAGCCATAGAGGGGCAGGCGAAAGTGGTGAGGTTGAATGGGCGATCTTTGCGCTGGCCGATCTGACGACCGTGGTACTAAAGGTGAGGTCGCAAGTCTGCGTGGCTGCCTCCTTTGTTGGCCGAGGACAAGCAAGGACAGTGCTGTTTTTGCCTGTCTGAGGCACGGTGGGCTTTCGACTGGCGAATAATTTGCGAGCAGCAAAGGTCGACACCTTTTCCTTTACTCTTATTTCCTGGATGAGCTTTTCGTCCTTAAAAACGGGGCAATCTCGAGAGGAAGCAGGGTGGTCACCCATTCAGTTGATGCAGCGAGGGGATGGAGGTGGACAAGCACCCTCATGGGCATCCTTGCCACACGTAACACATTTGGCCGGATTGGAACAGGACTGGCTGGTGTGATTGAACCGCTGACATCGATAGCAACACGTAGGGTTTGGGACGTAAGGGCGAACGGAAATTATCTCATAGCCTGCTTTGATTTTCGATGGGAGTTGAACTTTGTCAAATGTCAAGAAGACAGTACGGGTTGGAATGATGTTCGTGTCAACCATTTTCATAACTCTATGAACAGCCGTTACGCCCTGGTCAGACAGGTAGTGCTGAATTTCTTCGTCAGACGATCCATCGAGGGAGCGTGTATAAACGACTCCACGCGAGGAATTTAAGGTACGGTAGGGTTCCACCCAGACAGGGAAGGTGTGGAGCAGAGAACTATGCAGCAATTTTTGTGCCTGGAGGGCACTGTGTGTTTCTAAGAACAGGGTGCCATTCCGTAATCTGGAACAAGACTTTACAGGACCTGCAATTGCGTCGACAACTTTCTGAATAATGAAAGGGTTGACCGTGGAGAAGTCGTGACCTTCGTCAGACCGAGAAACAACAAGGAACTGTGGCAACGATGGAAGAACTGTCTGTGGCTGAGACTCAGTGAACTTACGTTTGTGAGCAGACATAGTGGAAGGTGAGGAAACCATTGCGGAAGAATCCCCCATGATTACCGGCGTCTCCGATGTCTCCGATCCCTTGTGGTGGCCCTCACTGAGGGCACTCCCGCCTTAGGTGATTGTTCACACCTCAGGTCACACCTCCCGACAAACGGACGGAGGGACCAATTGGCACTTTCGGAAGGTATCAGCTCGGGTAATCACCCCTCCCTGGGCCTGGCCGTTACCAGGGGGTACGTACTTGTCCTACCTGTCTACCCGGGGCGGGGAATTACGCATTACCCCGTCACCGGCTACGCATGGAAGTGCGTGGGTCGGCCTTCAGACACGCACAGGGAGGAAAAAAGTGAAAGGGAAAGGAAAGAAGAGGGGGTCTCAAATGCTGCAGCAGAGAAAAGGGCAAAGAGAAGAGGGAAGGAAAAGAGTAGGACAGAGGAAGGACAAGGACTTGCGAGTGTAGAAAGCAAGGAAATTAGAACAGTTTCGAGCGTCCGTCTCCGGACGTAGGCACAAACCATACTCCCAGATGGGGAGAAAGGGAAGGAAAGAGCCAGCGGTGAGGGGGGGGGGGGGGGGGCGAAGATGTGGGACGGGGAAGGATGCGAAAACGGAAGGTATGCAGCCCGGAAAGGAAGGAGGGCCACATTAGCTCGGGGTCTCGGGGTCGCGTGCTCGCTACGCACGTGTCCACGAAAGAGTTGTGGACTCCCTGGGGGGTCCATCTGCAGATGTAATTCCTGCACAGCTGTATATATTACCTTTATTTTCTAACCTAGGTGAAGGTGGACTGAAGCGGCTTGCAGAATCCCTCTTCCCAACATTCACCATCTGTAGATGTAATTCCTGCACAGCTGGATACATCACCTTTATATTCTAACCTTGGTGAAGGGGGACTGGAAGGGGCTGAAAGCGTTCTTCCAAACAGTCACTTACTGCAGATGTAATTCCTGCACAGCTGGATATATCACCTTTATTTTCTAACCTAGGTGAAGGAGGTCTGGAAGGGGCTGATGAAATGCTCCTTACCAACAATCACCATCTGTAGATGTAGTTTGTGCACAGCTGTATATATCACCTTTATTTTCTAACCTTGGTGAAGGGGGACTGGAAGGTCCTGAAAACCTCCTTCCCAGCATTCACAATCAGTAGATGTCATTCCTGCACAGCTGTATATATCACCTTTATTTTCTAACCTTGGTGAAGGTGTACTGTAAGGGGCTAGAAGCCTCTTTCCCGACATTCACCATATATAGATGTAATTCCTGCACAGGTGTATATATCACCTATATTTTCTAACCATGGTGAAGGGGGACTGGAAGGGGCTGCAAGCCTCCTTCCCAACATTCACCATCTGTAGATGTAATTCCCGCACAGCTGTATACATCACCTTTATTTTCTAAGCTTGGTGAAGGGGGAGTGGAAGGAGCTGAATGCCTAATTCCCAACATTCACCATCTGCAGATGTAATTCTTGCACAGCTGTATGTATCACCTTTATTTCCTAACCTAGGTGAAGGACTGGAAGGGACTGATGAAAGCCTCCTTACCATCAGTCACAAGTTGGTCAACAGCGGAGCAGCGGCGACAAGAGCCGCATTGAACATTGGTAAGTAGCCATCGAGATTCAAGAATCCTAACTGACCGAGCGTTAACCATGCACTCCATCACCTTACAGACACAGCTTGTAAGAGAAATGGGGCGGTAACTAGAAGGAAGGTGTCTATGCTTCCCGGGTTTGGGTGGAGGAACAATGACTGCGCACGTCAATGCATGGAGACTTGACCTTCTGTCAAGATGCAATTGTAGGTACGAAGAGGGAAGATTTTGCCTGCCGGAGAAAGGTATGCCAGCATCTGAATATGAATGGCATCTGGCCCCCGAGAAGAGTTCCAGGGCAGTGCAAGAGCACGTTCGAGTTCCCGCATAGTAAAGGGGGCATTATAATTTTCCAGATTCATCGAGTAGGAGGAAGGCCGCCTAGCCTCTTCTGCCTCTTTCCTGCGAAGGAAGGCAGGGTGGTAATGGGCGGAGCCTGAAACCTTTGCGAAAAAGCCGCCGAAGCCGTTGGAGACATTCACAGAATCAACAAGGACCTCATTACATGAAGTCAGGCCAGGTACCGAGGAGTGGGCCTTAATGCCCGACAGCCGGCGGAGGCCTCCCCAGACGACATAAGAGGGAGTAAAACTGTTACAGGAGATGGTGAATGAGGCCCAACAAGCTTTTTTGCTGTCTTTGATGACTCTACGGCATTGCGGTCGGAGTCGTTTGTATCCAAACGTTCACGATTTGTACACGTAATTCCTGCACAGCTGTAAATATCACCTTTATTTTGTAACCTTGGTGAAGAGGGACTGGAATGGGCTGAAAGCCTCCTCCCCAACACTCACCATCTGTGGATGTAATTTCTACACAGCTGTATATATATCCATCATTTTCGATTTAAGTGAAGGTGGACTGGAAGGGGCTGCAGAAAGCCTCATTACCAACATTCACCATCTGTGGATGTAATTTCCACACAGCTATGTATATACCCTTTAGTTTCTTACCTATGTGAACGTGGACTGGAAGACACTGCTGAAAGCTTCCTTACCAACATTCACCATCTGTGGATGTAATTTCTACACAGCTATTTTTATAACCTTTAGTTTCTAACCTATGTGAACTTGGACTGGAAGACACTGGTGAAAGCTTCCTTACCAACATTCACTATCTGTAGATGTAATTTCTACACAGCTGTATATATATCCATCATTTTCTAATTTAAATGAAGGTGGGCTGGAAGGGGCTGCAGAAAGCCTCATTACCAACTTTCACCATCTGTGGATGTAATTTATACACAGCTGTGTATATACCCTTTATTTTCTAATCTAGGTGAAGGTGGACTGGAAGGGGCTGCAGAAAGCCTCATTACCAACTTTCACCATCTGTGGATGTAATTTATACACAGCTATGTATATACCCTTTATTTTCTAATCTAGGTGAAGGTGGACTGGAAGGGGCTGCAGAAAGCCTCATTACCAACATTCACCATCTGTGGATGTAATTTATACACAGCTATGTATATACCATTTAGTTTGTAACTTATGTGTACGTGAACTGGAAGACACTGCTGAAAGTTTCCTTACCAACATTCACCATCTGTAGATGTAATTTCTACACAGCTGTATATATACACTTTATTTTCTAATCTTGGTGAAGGTGGACTGGAAGGGGCTGCAGAAAGCCTCATTACAACATTCACCATCTGTGGTTGTAATTTCTACACAGCTATGTATATAACCTTTAGTTTCTAACCTATGTGAACGTGGACTGGAAGACACGGCTGAAAGCTTCCTTGCCAACATTCACCATCTGTAGATGTAATTTCTACACAGCTGTATATATATCCACAATTTTTTAATTTAAGTGAAGGTGGACTGGAAGGGCCTGCAGAAAGCCTCATTACCAACATTCACCATCTGTGGATATAATTTACACACAGCTGTATATATAACCTTTATTTTCTAATCTAGGTGAATGTGGACTGCAAGGGGCTGCAGAAAGCCTCATTACCAACATTCACCATCTGTGGTTGTAATTTCTACACAGCTATGTTTATACCCTTTACTTTCTAATCTAGGAGAAGGTGGACTTGAAGGGGCTGCAGAAAGCCTCATTACCAGCATTCACCATCTGTGGATGTAATTTCTATGCAGCTATGTATATACCCTTTAGTTTCTAACCTACGTGAACGTGGACTGGAAGACACTGCTGAAAGCTTCCTAACCAACATTCACCATCTGTAGATGTAATTTCTAAACAGCTGTATATATATCCATTATTTTCTAATTTAAGTGAAGGTGCACTGGAAGGGGCTGCAGAAAGCCTCATTACCAACATTCACCATCTGTGGATGGAATTTCTACGCAGCTGTATATATACCCTTTATTTTCTAATCTAGGTGAAGGTGGAATGGAAGGGGCTGCAGAAAGCCTCATTACCAACATTCACCATCTGTGGTTGTAATTTCTACACAGCTATATATATACCCTTTAGTTTCTAACCTACGTGAACGTCGACTGGAAGACACTGCTGAAAGCTTCCATACCAACATTCACCATCGGTAGATGTAATTTCTACACAGCTGTATATATATATCCATCATTTTCTAATTTAAGTGAAGGTATAGTGGAAGGGGCTGCAGAAAGCCTCATTACCAACATTCACCATCTGTGGATGTAATTTCTACACAGCTGTATATATACCCTTTATTTTCTAATCTAGGTGAAGGTGGAGTGGAAGGGGCTGCAGAAAGCCTCATTAAAAACATTCTCCATCTGTGTATGTAATTTCTACACAGCTATGTATATACCCTTTATTTTCTAATGTAGGTGAAGGTGGACTGGAAGGGGCTGCAGAAAGCCTCATTACAACATTCACCACCTGTGGATGTAATTTCTACACAGCTATTTTTATAACCTTTAGTTTCTAACCTATGTGAACTTGGACTGGAAGACACTGGTGAAAGCTTCCTTACCAACATTCACTATCTGTAGATGTAATTTCTACACAGCTGTATATATATCCATCATTTTCTAATTTAAATGAAGGTGGACTGGAAGGGGCTGCAGAAAGCCTCATTACCAACTTTCACCATCTGTGGATGTAATTTATACACAGCTGTGTATATACCCTTTATTTTCTAATCTAGGTGAAGGTGGACTGGAAGGGGCTGCAGAAAGCCTCATTACCAGCATTCACCATCTGTGGATGTAATTTCTATGCAGCTGTATATATACCCTTTTTTTTTCTAATCTAGGTGAAGGTGGACTGGAAGGGGCTGCAGAAAGCTTCATTACCACCATTCACCATCTGTGGATGTAATTTCTACACAGATATGCTTACACCCTTTAGTTTCTAACCTATGTGAACTTCGACTGGAAGACACTGCTGAAAGCTTCCTTACCAACATTCACCATCTGTGGATGTAATTTCTACACAGCAGTATATATACCCAATATTTTCTAATCTAGGTGAACCTGGACTGGAAGGGGCTGCAGAAAGCCTCATTACCAAAATTCACCATCTGTGGTTGTAATTTCTACACAGCTATGTATATACCCTTTAGTTTCTAACCTATGTGAGCGTGGACTGGAAGACACGGCTGAAAGCTTCCTTACCAACATTCACCATCTGTAGATTTAATTTCTACACAGCTGTATGTATATCCATCATTTTCCAATTTAAGTGAAGGTGGACTGGAAGGGGATGCAAAAAGCCTCATTACCAACATTCACCATCTGTTGATGTAATTTCTACACGGCTGTATACATATCCATCAATTTCTAACTTAAGTGAAGGTGGACTGGAAGGGGCTGCAGAAAGCCTCATTACCAACATTCACCATCTGTGGATGTAATTTATACACAGCTGTGTATATACCTTTTATTTTCTAATCTAGGTGAAGGTGGACTGGAAGGGGCTGCAGAAGGCCTCATTACCAACATTCACCATCCGTGGTTGTAATTTCTACACAGCCACGTATATACTCTTTAGTTTCTAACCAATGTGAACGTGGACTGGAAGACACTGCTGAAATCATCCTTACACACATTCACCATCTGTGGATGTAATTTATAAACAGCTGTGTATAAATCCTTTATTCTCTAATCTAGGTGAAGGTGGACTGGAAGTGGCTGCAGAAAGCCTCATTACCAACATTCACCATCTGTGGATGTAATTTCTACACAGCTGTATATATATCCATCATTTTCTAATTTAAGTGAAGGTGGACTGGAAGGGGCTGCAGAAAGCCTCATTACCAACATTCACCATCTGTGGTTGTAATTTCTACACAGCTATGTATATACCCTTTAGTTTGTAATCTAGGTGAAGGTGGACTGGAAGGGGCTGCAGAAAGCCTCATTACCAACATTCACCATCTGTGGATGTAATTTATACACAGCTGTATATATACCATTTATTTTCTAATCTAGGTGAAGTTGGACTGGAAGGGGCTGCAGAAAGCCTCATTACCAACATTCACCATCTGTGGATGTAATTTCTACACAGCTATGTATATACCCTTTATTTTCTAATCTAGGTGAAGGTGGACTGGAAAGGGCTGCAGAAAGCCTCATTACCAACATTCACGATCTGTGGATGTAATTTCTACACAGCTATGTATATACCCTTTAGTTTCTAACCTATGTGAACGTGGACTGGAAGACACTGCTGAAAGCATCCTTACCAACATTCACCATCTGTGGATGTAATTTATAAACAGCTGTGTATATATCCTTTATTTTCTAATCTAGGTGAAGGTGGACTGGAAGGGGCTGCAGAAAGCCTCTTTACCAAATTTCACCATCTGTGGATGTAATTTCTACACAGCTATGTATATACCCTTTACTTTCTAATCTAGGTGAAGGTGGACTGGAAGGGGCTGCAGAAAGCCTCATTACCAACATTCACCATCTGTGGATGTAATTTCTACACAGCGATGTATATACACATTTTTTTTCTAACCTATGTGAACATGAACTGGAAGACACTGCTGAAAGCTTCCTTACCAACATTCACCATCTGTAGATGTAATTTCTACACAGCTGTATATATATCCATCATTTTCTAATTTAAGTGAAGGTGCACTGGAGGGGGCTGCAGAAAGCCTCATTACCAACATTCACCACCTGTAGATGTAATTTATACACAGCTGTATATATACCCTTTACTTTCTAATCTAGGTGAAGGTGGACTGGAAGGGGCTGCAGAAAGCCTCATTACCAACATTCACCATCTGTGGATGTAATTTATACACAGCTGTGTATATACCCTTTGTTTTATAATCTAGGTGCAGGTGGACTGGAAGGGGCTGCAGAAAGCCTCATTACCAACATTCACCATCAGTGGTTGTAATTTCTACACAGCTAAGTATATACTCTTTAGTTTCTAACCAATGTGAACGTGGACTGTAAGACACTGCAGAAAGCATCATTACCAACATTCACCATCTGTGGATGTAATTTATAAACAGCTGTGTATATATCCTCTATTTTCTAATCTAGGTGAAGGTGGACTGGAAGGGGCTGCAGATAGCCTCAATACCAGCATTCACCATCTGTGGATGTAATTTCTACACAGCTGTATATATATCCATCATTTTCTAATTTAAGTGAAGGTGGACTGGAAGGGGCTGCAGAAAGCTTCATTACCACCATTCACCATCTGTGGATGTAATTTCTACGCAGCTGTATGTATATCCATTATTTTCTAATTTAAGTGAAGGTGGACTGGAAGGGGATGCAGAAAGCCTCATTACCAACATTCACCATCTGTGGATGTAATTTCAACGCAGCTGTATATATACCCTTCATTTTCTAATCTAGGTGAAGGTGGACTGGAAGGGGCTGCAGAAAGCCTCATTAACAACATTCACCATCTGTGGATGTTATTTCTACACAGCTGTATATATACCCAATATTTTCTAATCGAGGTGAAGGTGGACTGGAAGGGGCTGCAGACAGCCTCATTACCAAGATTCACCATCTGTGGTTGTAATTTCTACACAGCTATGTATATACCCTTTAGTTTCTAACCTATGTGAGCGTGGACTGGAAGACACTGCTGAAAGCTTCCTTAACAACATTCACCATCTGTTGATATAAATTCTACACAGCTGTATACATATCCATCATTTTCTAACTTAAGTGAAGGTGGACTGGAAGGGGCTGCAGAAAGCCTCATTACCAATATTCACCATCTGTGGATGTGATTTATACACAGCTGTATATATACCCTTTATTTTCTAATCTAGGTGAAGGTGGACTGGAAGGGGCTGCAGAAAGCCTCATTACCAGCATTCACCATCTGTGGATGTAATTTCTATGCAGCTGTATATATACCCTTTTTTTTCTAATCTAGGTGAAGGTGGACTGGAAGGGGCTGCAGAAAGCTTCATTACCACCATTCACCATCTGTGGATGTAATTTCTACACAGATATGCTTATACCCTTTAGTTTCTTACCTATGTGAACTTCGACTGGAAGACACTGCTGAAAGCTTCCTTACCAACATTCACCATCTGTGGATGTAATTTCTACACAGCAGTATATATACCCAATATTTTCTAATCTAGGTGAACCTGGACTGGAAGGGGCTGCAGAAAGCCTCATTACCAAAATTCACCATCTGTGGTTGTAATTTCTACACAGCTATGTATATACCCTTTAGTTTCTAACCTATGTGAGCGTGGACTGGAAGACACGGCTGAAAGCTTCCTTACCAACATTCACCATCTGTAGATTTAATTTCTACACAGCTGTATGTATATCCATCATTTTCCAATTTAAGTGAAGGTGGACTGGAAGGGGATGCAAAAAGCCTCATTACCAACATTCACCATCTGTTGATGTAATTTCTACACGGCTGTATACATATCCATCAATTTCTAACTTAAGTGAAGGTGGACTGGAAGGGGCTGCAGAAAGCCTCATTACCAACATTCACCATCTGTGGATGTAATTTATACACAGCTGTGTATATACCCTTTATTTTCTAATCTAGGTGAAGGTGGACTGGAAGGGGCTGCAGAAGGCCTCATTACCAACATTCACCATCCGTGGTTGTAATTTCTACACAGCCACGTATATACTCTTTAGTTTCTAACCAATGTGAACGTGGACTGGAAGACACTGCTGAAATCATCCTTACACACATTCACCATCTGTGGATGTAATTTATAAACAGCTGTGTATATATCCTTTATTCTCTAATCTAGGTGAAGGTGGACTGGAAGTGGCTGCAGAAAGCCTCTTTACCAACATTCACCATCTGTGGATGTAATTTCTACACAGCTGTATATATATCCATCATTTTCTAATTTAAGTGAAGGTGGACTGGAAGGGGCTGCAGAAAGCCTCATTACCAACATTCACCATCTGTGGTTGTAATTTCTACACAGCTATGTATATACCCTTTAGTTTGTAATCTAGGTGAAGGTGGACTGGAAGGGGCTGCAGAAAGCCTCATTACCAACATTCACCATCTGTGGATGTAATTTATACACAGCTGTATATATACCATTTATTTTCTAATCTAGGTGAAGTTGGACTGGAAGGGGCTGCAGAAAGCCTCATTACCAACATTCACCATCTGTGGATGTAATTTCTACACAGCTATGTATATACCCTTTATTTTCTAATCTAGGTGAAGGTGGACTGGAAAGGGCTGCAGAAAGCCTCATTACCAACATTCACGATCTGTGGATGTAATTTCTACACAGCTATGTATATACCCTTTAGTTTCTAACCTATGTGAACGTGGACTGGAAGACACTGCTGAAAGCATCCTTACCAACATTCACCATCTGTGGATGTAATTTATAAACAGCTGTGTATATATCCTTTATTTTCTAATCTAGGTGAAGGTGGACTGGAAGGGGCTGCAGAAAGCCTCTTTACCAAATTTCACCATCTGTGGATGTAATTTCTACACAGCTATGTATATACCCTTTACTTTCTAATCTAGGTGAAGGTGGACTGGAAGGGGCTGCAGAAAGCCTCATTACCAACATTCACCATCTGTGGATGTAATTTCTACACAGCTATGTATATACACATTTTTTTTCTAACCTATGTGAACATGAACTGGAAGACACTGCTGAAAGCTTCCTTACCAACATTCACCATCTGTAGATGTAATTTCTACACAGCTGTATATATATCCATCATTTTCTAATTTAAGTGAAGGTGCACTGGAGGGGGCTGCAGAAAGCCTCATTACCAACATTCACCACCTGTGGATGTAATTTGTACACAGCTGTATATATACCCTTTATTTTCTAATCTAGGTGAAGGTGGACTGGAAGGGGCTGCAGAAAGCCTCATTACCAACATTCACCATCTGTGGATGTAATTTATACACAGCTGTGTATATACCCTTTGTTTTATAATCTAGGTGCAGGTGAACTGGAAGGGGCTGCAGAAAGCCTCATTACCAACATTCACCATCAGTGGTTGTAATTTCTACACAGCTAAGTATATACTCTTTAGTTTCTAACCAATGTGAACGTGGACTGTAAGACACTGCAGAAAGCATCATTACCAACATTCACCATCTGTGGATGTAATTTATAAACAGCTGTGTATATATCCTCTATTTTCTAATCTAGGTGAAGGTGGACTGGAAGGGGCTGCAGAAAGCCTCAATACCAGCATTCACCATCTGTGGATGTAATTTCTACACAGCTGTATATATATCCATCATTTTCTAATTTAAGTGAAGGTGGACTGGAAGGGGCTGCAGAAAGCTTCATTACCACCATTCACCATCTGTGGATGTAATTTCTACGCAGCTGTATGTATATCCATTATTTTCTAATTTAAGTGAAGGTGGACTGGAAGGGGATGCAGAAAGCCTCATTACCAACATTCACCATCTGTGGATGTAATTTCAACGCAGCTGTATATATACCCTTCATTTTCTAATCTAGGTGAAGGTGGACTGGAAGGGGCTGCAGAAAGCCTCATTAACAACATTCACCATCTGTGGATGTTATTTCTACACAGCTGTATATATACCCAATATTTTCTAATCGAGGTGAAGGTGGACTGGAAGGGGCTGCAGACAGCCTCATTACCAACATTCACCATCTGTGGTTGTAATTTCTACACAGCTATGTATATACCCTTTAGTTTCTAACCTATGTGAGCGTGGACTGGAAGACACTGCTGAAAGCTTCCTTAACAACATTCACCATCTGTTGATATAAATTCTACACAGCTGTATACATATCCATCATTTTCTAACTTAAGTGAAGGTGGACTGGAAGGGGCTGCAGAAAGCCTCATTACCAATATTCACCATCTGTGGATGTGATTTATACACAGCTGTATATATACCCTTTATTTTCTAATCTAGGTGAAGGTGGACTGGAAGGGGCTGCAGAAAGCCTCATTACAAACATTCACCATCTGTGGATGTAATTTATACACAGCTGTGTATATACCCTTTATTTTCTAATCTAGGTGAAGGTGGACTGGAACGGGCTGCAGAAAGCCTCATTACCAACATTCACCATCTGTGGTTGTAATTTCTACACAGCCATGTATATACTCTTTAGTTTCTAACCAATGTGAACGTGGACTGGAAGACACTGCTGAAAGCATCCTTACCAACATTCACCATCTGTGGATGTTATTTATAAACAGCTGTGTATATATCCTTTATTTTCTAATCTAGGTGAAGGTGGACTGGAAGCGGCTGCAGAAAGCCTCATTACCAACATTCACCATCTGTGGATGTTATTTCTACACAGCTGTATATATACCCAATATTTTCTAATCGAGGTGAAGGTGGACTGGAAGGGGCTGCAGAGAGCCTCATTACCAACATTCACCATCTGTAGATGTAATTTCTACACAGTTGTATATATATCGATCATTTTCTAATTTAAGTGAAGGTGGACTGGAAGGGGCTGCAGAAAGCCTCATTACCAACATTCACCATCTGTGGATGTAATTTATACACAGCTGTATATATACCCTTTATTTTCCAATCTAGGTAAGGTGGACTGGAAGGGGCTGCAGAAAGCCTCATTACCAACATTCACCATC
This sequence comes from Schistocerca nitens, assembly GCF_023898315.1. Lineage (NCBI taxonomy): Eukaryota > Metazoa > Arthropoda > Insecta > Orthoptera > Acrididae > Schistocerca > Schistocerca nitens. The sequence continues at coordinate 1,285,868,438 of NC_064614.1, forward strand.
TGTGGTTGTAATATCTACACAGCTATGTATATACCCTTTAGTTTCTAGCCTGTGTGAACGTGGACTGGAAGACACTGCTGAAAGCTTCCTTACCAACATTCACCATCTGTAGAAGTAATTTCTACACAACTGTATATATAACCATCATTTTCTAATTTAAGTGAAGGTGGACTGGAAGAGGCTGCAGAAAGCCTCATTACCAACATTCACCATCTGTGGATGTAATTTCTACACAGCTGTATATATACCCTTTATTTTCTAATCTAGGTGAAGGTGGACTGGAAGGGGCTGCTGGAAGCCTCATTACTAACATTCACCATCTGTGGTTGTAATTTCTACACAGCTATGTATATACCCTTTAGTTTCTAACCAGGTGAAGGTGGATGGAAGGGGCTGCAGAAGGCCTCATTACCAACATTCACCATCTGTGGATGTAATTTATTCACAGCTGTATATATACGCTTTATTTTCTAATCTAGGTGAAGGTGGATTGGAAGGGGCTGCAGAAAGCCGCATTACGAACATTCACCATCTGTGGATGTAATTTCTACACAGCTATGTATATACCCTTTATTTTCTAATCTAGGTGAAGGTGGACTGGAAGGGGCTGCAGAAAGCCTCATTACCAACATTCACCATCTGTGGATATAATTTCTACACAGCTATATATATACCCTTTATTTTCTAATCTAGGTGAAGGTGGACTGGAAGGGGCTGCAGAAAGCCTCATTACCAACATTCACCATCTGTGGATGTAATTTCTACACAGCTATGCATATACCCTTCATTTTCTAATCTAGGTGAAGGTGGACTGGAAGGGGCTGCAGAAAGCCTCATTACCAACATTCACCATTTGTGGATGTAATTTCTACACAGCTGTATATATACACTTTATTTTCTAATCTAGGTGAAAGTGGACTGGAAGGGGCTGCAGAAAGCCTCATTACCAACATTCACCATCTGTAGATGTAATTTCTACACAGCTGTATATAAATATCCATCATTTTCTAATTTGGTGAAGGTGGACTGGAAGGGGCTGCAGAAAGCCTCATTACCAACATTCACCATCTGCGGATGTAATTTCTACACAGCTATGTATATACCCTTTACTTTCTAATGAAGGTGAAGGTGGACTGGAAGGGGCTGCAGAATGCCTCATTACCAACATTCACCATCTGTGGATGTAATTTCTACACAGCCATGTATATACCCTTTAGTTTCTAACCAATGTGAATGTGGACCGGAAGACACTGCTGAAAGCTTCCTTACCAACATTCACAATCTGTGGATGTAATTTATACACAGCTGTTTATATACCCTTTATTTTCTAATCTAGGTGAAGGTGGACTGGAAGGGGCTGCAGAAAGCGTCATTACCAACATTCACCACCTGTGGATGTAATTTATACACAGCTGTGTATATACCCTTTATTTTCAAATCTAGGTGAAGGTGGACTGGAAGACACTGCTGAAAGCTTCCATACCAACTTTCACCATCTGTAGATGTAATTTCTACCCAGCTGTATGTATATCCATCATTTTCTAATTTAAGTGAAGGTAGACTGAAAGGGGATGCAGAAAGCCTCATTACCAACATTCACCATCAGTGGATGTAATTTCTACGCTGCTGTATATATATCCTTCATTTTCAAATCTAGGTGAAGGTGGACTGGAAGGGGCTGCAGAAAGCGTCATAACCAACATTCACCACCTGTGGATGTAATTTATACACAGCTGTGTATATACCCTTTATTTTCTAATCTAGGTGAAGGTGGACTGGAAGACACTGCTGATAGCTTCCATACCAACTTTCACCATCTGTGGATGTAATTTCTACACAGCTGTATATATTCCCTTTATTTTCTAATGTAGGTGAAGGTGGACTGGAAGTGGCTGCAGATAGCCTCATTACCAACATTCACCATCCGTGGATGTAATTTCTACACAGCTGTATATATATCCATCATTTTCTAATTTAAGTGAAGGTGGACTGGAAGGGGCTGCAGAAAGCCTCATTACCAACATTCACCATCTGTGGTTGTAATTTCTACACAGCTATGTATATACCCTTTAGTTTCTAACCTATGTGAACGTGGACTGGAGGACACGGCTGAAAGCTTCCTTACCAACATTCACCATCTGTAGATGTAATTTCTACACATCTGTATATATATATACATCATTTTCTAATTTAAGTGAAGGTGGACTGGAAGGGGCTGCAGAAAGCCTCATTACCAACATTCACCATCTGTGGATGTAATTTCTACACAGCTGAATATATACCCTTTATTATCTAATCTAGGTGAAGGTGGACTGGAAGGGGCTGCAGAAAGCCTCATTACCAACATTCACCATCTGTGGTTGTAATTTCTACACAGCTATGTATATACCCTTTAGTTTCTAATCTAGGTGAAGCTGGACTGGAAGGGGCTGCAGAAAGCCTCATTACCAACATTCACCATCTGTGGATGTAATTTCTACACAGCTATGTATATACCCTATATCCTCTAATCTAGGTGAAGGTGGACTGGAAGGGGCTGCAGAAAGCCTCATTACCAACATTCACCATCTGTGGATGTAATTTCTACACAGCTATGCATATACCCTTTATTTTCTAATCTAGGTGAAGGTGGACTGGAAGGGGCTGCAGAAAGCTTCATTACCACCATTCACCACCCGTGGATGTAATTTCTGCACAGTTATGTATATACCCTTTAGTTTCTAACCTATGTGAAGGTGGACTGGAAGACACTGGTGAAAGTTTCTTTTCCAACTTACACCATCTGTAGATGTAATTTCTACACAGCTGTATATATATCCATCATTTTATAATTTAAGTGAAGGTGGACTGGAAGGGGCTGCAGAAAGCCTCATTACCAACATTCACCATCTGTGAATGTAATTTCTACACAGCTGTATATATACCCTTTATTTTCTAATCTAGGTGAAGGTGGACTGGAAGGGGCTGCAGAAAGCCTCATTACCAACATTCACCATCTGTGGTTGTAATTTCTACACAGCTATGTATATACCCTTTATTTTCTAATCTAGGTGAAGGTGGACTGGAAGGGGCTGCAGAAAGCCTCATTACCAACATTCACCATCTGTGGTTGTAATTTCTACACAGCTATGTATATACCCTTTAGTTTCTAACCTATGTGAACGTCGACTGGAAGACACTGCTGAAAGGTTCCTTACCAACATTCACCATCTGTAGATGTAATTTCTACACAGCTGTATGTATATCCATCATTTTCTAATTTAAATGAAGGTGGACTGGAAGGGGATGCAGAAAGCCTCATTACCAACATTCACCATGTGTGGATGTAATTTCTACGCAGCTGTATATATACCCTTCATTTTCTAATCTAGCTGAAGGTGGACTGGAAGGGGCTGCAGAAAGCCTCATTAACAACATTCACCATCTGTGGATGTATTTTCTACACAGCTGTATATATACCCAATATTTTCTAATCTAGGTGAAACTGGACTGGAAGGGGCTGCAGAAAGCCTCATTACCAACATTCACCATATGTGGATGTAGTTTCTACGCAGCTGTATATATACCCTTCATTTTCTAATCTAGGTGAAGGTGGACTGGAAGGGGCTGCAGAAAGCCTCATTACCAACATTCTCCATCTGTGGTTGTAATTTCTACACAGCTATGTATATACCCTTTAGTTTCTAATCTAGGTGAAGGTGGACTGGAAGGGGCTGCAGAAAGCCTCATTACCAACATTCACCATCTGTGGTTGTAATTTCTACACAGCTGTATATACATCGATCTTTTTCTAATTTAAGTGAAGGTGGACTGGAAAGGGCTGCAGAAAGCCACATTACCAACATTCACCATCTGTGGTTGTAATTTCTACACAGCTATGTATAAACTCTTTAGATTCAAACCAATGTGAACATGGACTGGAAGACACTGCTGAAAGCATCCTTACCAACATTCACCATCTCTGGATGTAATTTATAAACAGCTGTGTATATATCCTCTATTTTCTAATCTAGGTGAAGGTGGACTGGAAGGGGCTGCAGAAAGCCTCATTACCAACATTCACCACCTGTGGATGTAATTTATACACAGCTGTGTATATACCCTTTATTTTCTAATCTAGGTGAAGGTGGACTGGAAGACAATGCTGAAAGCTTCCATACCAACTTTCACCATCTGTAGATGTAATTTCTACCCAGAAGTATGTATATCGATCATTATCTAATTTAAGTGAAGGTAGACTGGAAGGGGATGCAGAAAGCCTCATTACCAACATTCACCATCTGTGGATGTAATTTCTACACAGCTGTATATATATATCCTTCATTTTCAAATCTAGGTGAAGGTGGACTGGAAGGGGCTGCAGAAAGCCTCATTAACAACATCCACCATCTGTGGATGTAATTTCTACACAGCTGTATATATACCCTTTATTTTCTAATCTAGGTGAAGGTGGACTGGAAGGGGCTGCAGAAAGCCTCATTACCAACATTCACCATCTGTGGATGTAATTTATACACAGCTGTGTATATACCCTTTATTTTCTAATCTAGGTGAAGGTGGACCCGAAGGGGTGCAGAAAGCCTCATTACCAACATTCACCTTCTGTGGTTGTAAATTCTACACAGACACGTATATACTCTTTAGTTTCTAACCAATGTGAACGTGGACTGGAAGACACTGCTGAAAGCATCCTTACCAACATTCACCATCTGTGGATGTAATTTATAAACAGCTGTGTAAATATCCCTTATTTTCTAATCTAGGTGAAGGTGGACTGGAAGTGGCTGCAGATAGCCTCATTACCAACATTCACCTTCCATGGATGTAATTTCTACACAGCTGTATATATATCCATCATTTTCTAATTTAAGTGAAGGTGGACTGGAAGGGGCTGCAGAAAGCCTCATTACCAACATTCACCATCTGTGGTTGTAATTTCTACACAGCTATGTATATACCCTTTAGTTTCTAATCTAGGTGAAGGTGGACTGTAAGGGGCTGCAGAAAGCCTCATTACCAACATTCACCATCTGTGGATGTAATTTCTACACAGCTATGTATATACCCTTTATTTTCTAATCTAGGTGAAGGTGGACTGGAAGGGGCTGCAGAAAGCTTCATTACCACCATTCACCATCTGTGGATGTAATTTCTACACAGATATGTATATACCCTTTAGTTTCTAACCTATGTGAAGGTGGACTGGAAGACACTGCTGAAAGCTTCCTTACCAACTTTCACCATCTGTATATGTAATTTCTACACAGCTGTATATATATCCATTATTTTCTAATTTAAGTGAAGGTGGACTGGAAGAGGCTGCAGAAAGCCTCATTACCAACATTCACCATCTGTGGATGTAATTTCTACACAGCTGTATATATACTCTTTATTTTCTAATCTAGGTGAATGTGGACTGGAAGGGGCTGCAGAATGCCTCATTACCAACATTCACCATCTGTGGTTGTAATTTCTACACAGCTATGTTTATACCCTTTATTTTCTAATCTAGGTGAAAGTGGACTGGAAGAGGCTGCAGAAAGCCTCATTACCAGCATTCACCATCTGTGGATGTAATTTCTATGCAGCTGTATAAATACCCTTTTTTTCTAATCTAGGTGAAGGTGGACTGGAAGGGGCCGCAGAAAGCTTCATTACCACCATTCACCATCTGTGGATGTAATTTCTACACAGATATGTTTATACCCTTTAGTTTCTAACCTATGTGAACGTCGACTGGAAGACACTGCTGAAAGCTTCCTTACCAACATTCACCATCTGTAGATGTAATTTCTACACAGCTGTATGTATATCCATCATTTTCTAATTTAAGTGAAGGTGGAATGGAAGGGGATGCAAAAAGCCTCATTACCAACATTCACCATCTGTGGATGTAATTTCTATGCAGCTGTATATTTACCCTTCACTTTCGTATCTAGGTGAAGGTGGACTGGAAGGGGCTGCAGAAAGCCTCATTAACAACATTCACCATCTGTGGATGTAATTTCTACACAGCTGTATATATACCCAATATTTTCTAATCTAGGTGAACCTGGACTGGAAGGGGCTGCAGAAAGCCTCATTACCAACATTCACCATCTGTGGTTGTAATTTCTACACAGCTATGTATATACCCTTTAGTTTCTAACCTATGTGAGCGTGGACTGGAAGACACTGCTGAAAGCTTACTTACCAACATTCACCATCTGTAGATGTAATTTCTACACAGCTGTATGTATATCCATCATTTTCTAATTTACGTGAAGGTGGACTGGAAGGGGATGCAAAAAGCCTCATTACCAACATTCACCATCTGTGGATGTAATTTCTACACAGCTATGTATATACCCTTTATTTTCTAATCTAGGTGAAGGTGGACTGGAAGGGGCTGCAGAAAGCCTCATTACCAACATTCACCATCTGTGGATGTAATTTCTATGCAGCTGTATATATATCCATCATTTTCTAATTTAAGTGAAGGTGGACTGGAAGGGCCTCCAGAAAGCCTCATTACCAACATTCACCATCTGTGGATATAATTTATACACAGCTGTATATATACCCTTTATTTTGTAATCTAGGTGAAGGTGGACTGGAAGGGGCTGCAGAAAGCCTCTTTACCAAGTTTCACCATCTGTGGATGTAATTTCTACACAGCTATGTATATACCCTTTATTTTCTAATCTAGGTGAAGGTGGACTGGAAGGGGCTGCAGAAAGCCTCATTACCAACATTCACCATTTGTGGATGTAATTTCTATGCAGCTGTATATATATCTATGATTTTCTAATTTAAGTGAAGGGGGACTGGAAGGGGCTGCAGAAAGCCTCATTACCAACATTCACTATGTGTGGTTGTAATTTCTACACAGCTATATATATACCCTTTAGTTTCTAACCTATGTGAACGTGGACTGGAAGACACGGCTGAAAGCTTCCTTGCCAACATTCACCATCTGTAGATGTAATTTCTACACAGCTGTATATATATCCATCATTTTCTAATTTAAGTGAAGGTCGACTGGAAGGGCCTCCAGAAAGCCTCATTACCAACATTCACCATCTGTGGATATAATTTATACACAGCTGTATATATACCCTTTATTTTGTAATCTAGGTGAAGGTGGACTGGAAGGGGCTGCAGAAAGCCTCTTTACAAAATTTCACCATCTGTGGATGTAATTTCTACACAGCTATGTATATACCCTTTATTTTCTAATCTAGGTGAAGGATGACTGGAAGCGGCTGCAGAAAGCCTCATTACCAACATTCACCATCTGTGGATGTATTTTCTACACAGCTATGTATATACACTTTTTTTTCTAACCTATGTGAACATGAACTGGAAGACACTGCAGAAAGCATCCTTACCAACATTCACCATCTGTGGATGTAATTTATAAACAGCTGTGTATATATCTCTATTTTCTAATCTAGGTGAAGGTGGACTGGAAGGGGCTGCAGAAAGCCTCAATACCAGCATTCACCATCTGTGGATGTAATTTCTACACAGCTGTATATATATCCATCATTTTCTAATTTAAGTGAAGGTGGACTGGAAGGGGATGCAGAAAGCCTCATTACCAACATTCACCATCTGTGGATGTAATTTCTACGCAGCTGTATATATACCCTTCATTTTCTAATCTAGGTGAAGGTGGACTGGAAGGGTCTGCAGAAAGCCTCATTAACAACATTCACCATCGGTGGATGTAATTTCTACACAGCTGTATATATACCCAATATTTTCTAATCTAGGTGAACCTGTACTGGAAGGGGCTGCAGAAAGCCTCATTACCAACATTCACCATCTGTGGTTGTAATTTCTACACAGCTATGTATATACCCTTTATGTGAGCGTGGACTGGAAGACACTGCTGAAAGCTTCCTTACCAACATTCACCATCTGTTGATGTAAATTCTACACAGCTCTATACATATCCATCATTTTCTAACTTAAGTGAAGGTGGACTGGAAGGGGCTGCACAAAGCCTCATTACCAATATTCACCATCTGTGGTTGTAATTTATACACAGCTGTATATATACCCTTTATTTTCTAATCTAGGTGAAGGTGGACTGGAAGGGGCTGCAGAAAGCCTCATTACCAACATTCACCATCTGTGGATGTAATTTATACACTGCTGTGTATATACCCGTTATTTTCTAATCTAGGTGTAGGTGGACTGGAAGGGGCTGCAGAAAGCCTCATTACCAACATTCACCATCTGTGGTTGTAATTTCTACACAGCCATGTATATACTCTTTAGTTTCTAACCAATGTGAACGTGGACTGGAAGACACTGCTGAAAGCATCCTTACCAACATTCACCATCTGTGGATGTTATTTATAAACAGTTGTGTATATATACTTTATTTTGTAATCTAGGTGAAGGTGGACCGGAAGCGGCTGCAGAAAGCCTCATTACCAACATTCACCACCTGTGGATGTAATTTATACACAGCTGTGTATATACCCTTTATTTTCTAATCTAGGTGAAGGTGGACTGGAAGGGGCTGCAGAAAGCCTCATTACCAACATTCACCATCTGTGGATGTTATTTATAAACAGTTGTGTATATATACTTTATTTTGTAATCTAGGTGAAGGTGGACCGGAAGCGGCTGCAGAAAGCCTCATTACCAACATTCACCACCTGTGGATGTAATTTATACACAGCTGTGTATATACCCTTTTTTTCTAATCTAGGTGAAGGTGGACTGGAAGACACTGCTGAAAGCTTCCATACCAACTTTCACCATCTGTAGATGTAATTTCTACCCAGCTGTATGTATATCGATCATTTTCTAATTTAAGTGAAGGTAGACTGGAAGGGGATGCAGAAAGCCTCATTACCAACATTCACCATCTGTGGATGTAATTTCTACACAGCTATATATATATCCTTCATTTTCAAATCTAGGTGAAGGTGGACTGGAAGGGGCTGCAGAAAGCCTCATTAACAACATTCAACATCTGTGGATGTAATTTCTACACAGCTGTATATATACCCTTTATTTTCTAATCTAGGTGAAGGTGGACTGGAAGGGGCTGCAGAAAGCCTCATTACCAACATTCACCATCTGTGGATGTAATTTATACACAGCTGTGTATATACCCTTTATTTTCTAATCTAGGTGAAGGTGGACCCGAAGGGGCTGCAGAAAGCCTCATTACCAACATTCACCATCTGTGGTTGTAATTTCTACACAGACACGTATATACTCTTTAGTTTCTAACCAATGTGAACGTGGACTGGAAGACACTGCTGAAAGCATCCTTACCAACATTCACCATCTGTGGATGTAATTTATAAACAGCTATGTAAATATCCCTTATTTTCTAATCTAGGTGAAGGTGGACTGGAAGTGGCTGCAGGAAGCCTCATTACCAACATTCACCATCTGTGGATGTAATTTCTACACAGCTATGTATATACCCTTTATTTTCTAATCTAGGTGAAGGTGGACTGGAAGGGGCTGCAGAAAGCCTCATTACCAACATTCACCATCTGTGGTTGTAATTTCTACACAGCTATGTATATACCCTTTAGTTTCTAATCTAGGTGAAGCTGGACTGGAAGGGGCTGCAGAAAGCCTCATTACCAACATTCACCATCTGTGGATGTAATTTCTACACAGCTATGTATATACCCTTTATTTTCTAATCTAGGTGAAGGTGGACTGGAAGGGGCTGCAGAAAGCCTCATTACCAACATTCACCATCTGTGGATGTAATTTCTACACAGCTATGTATATACCCTTTATTTTCTAATCTAGGTGAAGGTGGACAGGAAGTGGCTGCAGGAAGCCTCATTACCAACATTCACCATCTGTGGATGTAATTTCTACACAGCTATGTATATACCCTTTATTTTCTAATCTAGGTGAAGGTGGACTGGAAGGGGCTGCAGAAAGCCTCATTACCAACATTCACCATCTGTGGATGTAATTTATACACAGCTATGTATATACCCTTTATTTTCTAATCTCGGTGAAGGTGGACTGGAAGGGGCTGCAGAAAGCCTCATTACCAACATTCACCATCTGTGGATGTATTTTCTATGCAACTTTATATATATCCATCATTTTCTTATTTAAGTGAAGGGGGACTGGAAGGGGCTGCAGAAAGCCTCATTACCAACATTCACCATCTGTGGAAGGTAATTTCTATGCAACTTTATATATATACATCATTTTCTAATTTAAGTGAAGGGGGACTGGAAGGGGCTGCAGAAAGCCTCAATACCATCATTCACCATCTGTGGATGTAATTTCTACACAGCAATGTATATACTCTTTAGTTTCTAACCTATGTGAACGTGGACTGGAAGACACTGCTGAAAGCTTCCTTACCAACATTCACCATCTGTAGATGTAATTTCTACACAGCTGTATATATATCCATGATTATCTAATTTAAGTGAAGGTGGACTGGAAGGGGCTGCAGGAAGCCTCATTACCAACTTTCACCATCTGTGGATGTAATTTATACACAGCTGTATATATACCCTTTATTTTCTAATCTAGGTGAAGGTGGACTGGAAGGGGCTGCAGAAAGCCTCATTACCAACATTCACCATCTGTGGATGTAATTTCTACACAGCTGTATATATACACTTTATTTTCTAATCTAGGTGAAGGTGGACTGGAAGGGGCTGCAGAAAGCCTCATTACCAACATTCACCATCTGTAGATGTAATTTCTACACAGCTGTATATATATATCCATCATTTTCTAATTTGGTGAAGGTGGACTGGAAGGGGCTGCAGAAAGCGTCATTACCAACATTCACCACCTGTGGATGTAATTTATACACAGCTGTGTATATACCCTTTATTTTCTAATCTAGGTGAAGGTGGACTGGAAGACACTGCTGAAAGCTTCCATACCAACTTTCACCATCTGTAGATGTAATTTCTACCCAGCTGTATGTATATCGATCATTTTCTAATTTAAGTGAAGGTAGACTGGAAGGGGATGCAGAAAGCCTTATTACCAACATTCACCATCTGTGGATGTAATTTCTACACAGCTATATATATATCCTTCATTTTCAAATCTAGGTGAAGGTGGACTGGAAGGGGCTGCAGAAAGCCTCATTACCAACATTCACCATCTGTGGATGTTATTTATAAACAGTTGTGTATATATACTTTATTTTGTAATCTAGGTGAAGGTGGACCGGAAGCGGCTGCAGAAAGCCTCATTACCAACATTCACCACCTGTGGATGTAATTTATACACAGCTGTGTATATACCCTTTTTTTCTAATCTAGGTGAAGGTGGACTGGAAGACACTGCTGAAAGCTTCCATACCAACTTTCACCATCTGTAGATGTAATTTCTACCCAGCTGTATGTATATCGATCATTTTCTAATTTAAGTGAAGGTAGACTGGAAGGGGATGCAGAAAGCCTCATTACCAACATTCACCATCTGTGGATGTAATTTCTACACAGCTATATATATATCCTTCATTTTCAAATCTAGGTGAAGGTGGACTGGAAGGGGCTGCAGAAAGCCTCATTACCAACATTCACCATCTGTGGATGTAATTTATACACAGCTGTGTATATACCCTTTATTTTCTAATCTAGGTGAAGGTGGACCCGAAGGGGCTGCAGAAAGCCTCATTACCAACATTCACCATCTGTGGTTGTAAATTCTACACAGACACGTATATACTCTTTAGTTTCTAACCAATGTGAACGTGGACTGGAAGACACTGCTGAAAGCATCCTTACCAACATTCACCATCTGTGGATGTAATTTATAAACAGCTGTGTAAATATCCCTTATTTTCTAATCTAGGTGAAGGTGGACTGGAAGTGGCTGCAGGAAGCCTCATTACCAACATTCACCATCTGTGGTTGTAATTTCTACACAGCTATGTATATACCCTTTAGTTTCTAATCTAGGTGAAGCTGGACTGGAAGGGGCTGCAGAAAGCCTCATTACCAACATTCACCATCTGTGGATGTAATTTCTACACAGCTATGTATATACCCTTTATTTTCTAATCTAGGTGAAGGTGGACTGGAAGGGGCTGCAGAAAGCCTCATTACCAACATTCACCATCTGTGGATGTAATTTCTACACAGCTATGTATATACCCTTTATTTTCTAATCTAGGTGAAGGTGGACAGGAAGTGGCTGCAGGAAGCCTCATTACCAACGTTCACCATCTGTGGATGTAATTTCTACACAGCTATGTATATACCCTTTATTTTCTAATCTAGGTGAAGGTGGACTGGAAGGGGCTGCAGAAAGCCTCATTACCAACATTCACCATCTGTGGATGTAATTTATACACAGCTATGTATATACCCTTTATTTTCTAATCTCGGAGAAGGTGGACTGGAAGGGGCTGCAGAAAGGCTCATTACCAAAATTCACCATCTGTGGATGTATTTTCTATGCAACTTTATATATATCCATCATCTTCTTATTTAAGTGAAGGGGGACTGGAAGGGGCTGCAGAAAGCCTCATTATCAACATTCACCGTCTGTGGATGTAATTTCTACACAGCTATGTATATACCCTTTATTTTCTAATCTAGGTGAAGGTGGACTGGAAGGGGCTGCAGAAAGCCTCATTACCAACATTCACCATCTGTGGATGTAATTTCTACACAGCTATGTATATACCCTTTATTTTCTAATCTAGGTGAAGGTGGACAGGAAGTGGCTGCAGGAAGCCTCATTACCAACGTTCACCATCTGTGGATGTAATTTCTACACAGCTATGTATATACCCTTTATTTTCTAATCTAGGTGAAGGTGGACTGGAAGGGGCTGCAGAAAGCCTCATTACCAACATTCACCATCTGTGGATGTAATTTATACACAGCTATGTATATACCCTTTATTTTCTAATCTCGGTGAAGGTGGACTGGAAGGGGCTGCAGAAAGGCTCATTACCAAAATTCACCATCTGTGGATGTATTTTCTATGCAACTTTATATATATCCATCATCTTCTTATTTAAGTGAAGGGGGACTGGAAGGGGCTGCAGAAAGCCTCATTATCAACATTCACCGTCTGTGGATGTAATTTCTACACAGCTATGTATATACCCTTTATTTTCTAATCTAGGTGAAGGTGGACTGGAAGGGGCTGCAGAAAGCCTCATTACCAACATTCACCATCTGTGGATGTAATTTCTACACAGCTATGTATATACCCTTTATTTTCTAATCTAGGTGAAGGTGGACTGGAAGGGGCTGCAGGAAGCCTCATTACCAACATTCACCATCTGTGGATGTAATTTCTACACAGCTATGTATATACCCTTAATTTTCTAATCTAGGTGAAGGAAAGGGGCTGCAGAAAGCCTCATTACCAACATTCACCATCTGTGGATGTAATTTATACACAGCTATGTATATACCCTTTATTTTCTAATCTAGGTGAAGGTGGACTGGAAGGGGCTGCAGAAAGCCTCATTACCAAGAATCACCATCTGTGGATGTAATTTCTACACAGCAATGTATATACCCTTTAGTTTCTAACCTATGTGAACGTGGACTGGAAGACACTGCTGAAAGCTTCCTTACCAACATTCACCATCTGTGGATGTAATTTATACACAGCTGTATATATACCCTTTATTTTCTAATCTAGGTGAAGGTGGACTGGAAGGGGCTGCAGAAAGCCTCATTACCAACATTCACCATCTGTGGATGAAATTTCTACACAGCTATGCATATACCCTTTATTTTCTAATCTAGGTGAAGGTGGACTGGAAGGGGCTGCAGAAAGCCTCATTACCAACATTCACCATTTGTGGATGTAATTTCTAATCAGCTGTATATATACACTTTATTTTCTAATCTAGGTGAAGGTGGACTGGAAGGGGCTGCAGAAAGCCTCATTACCAACATTCACCATCTGTAGATGTAATTTCTACCCAGCTGTATGTATATCCATCATTTTCTAATTTAAGTGAAGGTAGACTGGAAGGGGATGCAGAAAGCCTCATTACCAACATTCACCATCTGTGTATGTAATTTCTACGCAGCTGTATATATACCCTTTATTTTCTAATCTAGGTGAAGGTGGACTGGAAGGGGCTGCAGAAAGCCTCATTACCAACATTCACCATCTGTGGATGTAATTTATACACAGCTGTGTATATACCCTTTATTTTATAATCTAGGTGAAGGTGGACCCGAAGGGGCTGCAGAAAGCCCCATTACCAACATTCACCATCTGTGGTTGTAATTTCTACACAGACACGTATATACTCTTTAGTTTCTAACCAATGTGAACGAGGACTGGAAGACACTGCTGAAAGCATCCTTACCAACATTCACCATCTGTGGATGTAATTTATAAACAGCTGTGTAAATATCCCTTATTTTCTAATCTAGGTGAAGGTGGACTGGAAGTGGCTGCAGATAGCCTCATTACCAACATTCACCATCAGTGGATGTAATTTCTACACAGCTGTATATATATCCATCATTTTCTAATTTAAGTGAAGGCGGACTGGAAGGGGCTGCAGAAAGCCTCATTACCAACATTCAACATCGGTGGTTGTAATTTCTACACAGCTATGTATATACCCTTTAGTTTCTAACCTATGTGAATGTGGACTGGAAGACAGGGCTGAAAGCTTATTTACCAACATTCACCATCTGTAGATGTAATTTCTACACATCTTTATATATATATATATATATACATCATTTTCTAATTTAAGTGAAGGTGGACTCGAAGGGGCTGCAGAAAGCCTCATTACCAACATTCACCATCTGTGGATGTAATTTCTACACAGCTGAATATATACCCCTTATTTTCTAATCTAGGTGAAGGTGGACTGGAAGGGGCTGTAGAAAGCCTCATTACCAACATTCACCATCTGTGGTTGTAATTTCTACACAGCTATGTGTATACCCTTTAGTTTCTAATCTAGGTGAAGCTGGACTGGAAGGGGCTGCAGAAAGCCTCATTACCAACATTCACTGTCTGTGGATGTAATTTCTACACAGCTATGTATATACCCTTTATTTTCTAATCTAGGTGAAGGTGGACTGGAAGGGGCTGCAGAAAGCCTCATTACCAACATTCACCATCTGTGGATGTAATTTCTACACAGCTATGTATATACTCTTTATTTTCTAATGTAGGTGAAGGTGGACTGGAAGGGGCTGCAGGAAGCCTCATTACCAACATTCACCATCTGTGGATGTAATTTCTACACAGCTATGTATATACCCTTTATTTTCTAATCTAGGTGAAGGTGGACTGGAAGGGGCTGCAGAAAGCCTCATTACCAACATTCACCATCTGTGGATGTAAATTATACACAGCTGTGTATATACCCTTTATTTTCTAATCTAGGTGTAGGTGGACTGGAAGGGGCTGCAGAAAGCCTCATTACCAACATTCACCATCTGTGGTTGTAATTTCTACACAGCCATGTATATACTCTTTAGTTTCTAACCAATGTGAACGTGGACTGGAAGACACTGCTGAAAGCATCCTTACCAACATTCACCATCTGTGGATGTTATTTATAAACAGCTGTGTATATATCGTTTATTTTTTAATCTCGGTGAAGGTGGACTGGAAGCGGCTGCAGAAATCCTCATTACCAACATTCACCACCTGTGGATGTAATTTATACACAGCTATGCATATACCCTTTATTTTCTAATCTAGGTGAAGGTGGACTGGAAGGGGCTGCAGAAAGCCTCATTACCAACATTCACCATTTGTGGATGTAATTTCTACACAGCTGTATATATACACTTTCTTTTCTAATCTAGGTGAAGGTGGACTGGAAGGGGCTGCAGAAAGCCTCATTACCAACATTCACCATCTGTAGATGTAATTTCTACACAGCTGTATATATATCCATGATTATCTAATTTAAGTGAAGGTGGACTGGAAGGGGCTGCAGGAAGCCTCATTACCAACTTTCACCATCTGTGGATGTAATTTATACACAGCTGTATATATACCCTTTATTTTCTAATCTAGGTGAAGGTGGACTGGAAGGGGCTGCAGAAAGCCTCATTACCAACATTCACCATCTGTGGATGTAATTTCTACACAGCTATGCATATACCCTTTATTTTCTAATCTAGGTGAAGGTGGACTGGAAGGGGCTGCAGAAAGCCTCATTACCAACATTCACCATTTGTGGATGTAATTTCTACACAGCTGTATATATACACTTTCTTTTCTAATCTAGGTGAAGGTGGACTGGAAGGGGCTGCAGAAAGCCTCATTACCAACATTCACCAGCTGTAGATGTAATTTCTACACAGCTGTATATATATATCCATCATTTTCTAATTTGGTGAAGGTGGACTGGAAGGGGCTGCAGAAAGCGTCATTACCAACATTGACCACCTGTGGATGTAATTTATACACAGCTGTATATATACCCTTTATTTTCTAATCTAGGTGAAGGTGGACTGGAAGGGGCTGCAGAACGCCTCATTACCAACATTCACCATCTGTGGATGTAATTTATACACAGCTGTGTATATACCCTTTATTTTCTAATCTAGGTGAAGGTGGACCCGAAGGGGCTGCAGAAAGCCCCATTACCAACATTCACCATCTGTGGTTGTAATTTCTACACAGACACGTATATACTCTTTAGTTTCTAACCAATGTGAACATGGACTGGAAGACACTGCTGAAAGCATCCTTACCAACATTCACCATCTGTGGATGTAATTTATAAACAGCTGTGTAAATATCCCTTATTTTCTAATCTAGGTGAAGGTGGACTGGAAGTGGCTGCAGATAGCCTCATTACCAACATTCACCATCCGTGGATGTAATTTCTACACAGCTGTATATATATCCATCATTTTCTAATTTAAGCGAAGGTGGACTGGAAGGGGCTGCAGAAAGCCTCATTACCAACATTCACCATCTGTGGTTGTAATTTCTACACAGCTATGTATATACCCTTTAGTTTCTAACCTATGTGAACGTGGACTGGAAGACAGGGCTGAAAGCTTCCTTACCAACATTCACCATCTGTAGATGTAATTTCTACACATCTGTATATATATATATATATATATATATATATATATATATATATATATATATATATGTATATATATATATATATATATATATATATATATATATATATATATATATATATATATATATATATATATATATACATCATTTTCTAATTTAAGTGAAGGTGGACTCGAAGGGGCTGCAGAAAGCCTCATTACCAACATTCACCATCTGTGGATGTAATTTCTACAAAGCTGAATATATACCCTTTATTTTCTAATCTAGGTGAAGGTGGACTGGAAGGGGCTGCAGAAAGCCTCATTACCAACATTCACCATCTGTGGATGTAATTTCTATGCAACTTTATATATATCCATCATTTTCTAATTTAAGTGAAGGGGGACTGGAAGGGGCTGCAGAAAGCCTCATTACCAACATTCACCATCTGTGGTTGTAATTTCTACACAGCTAAATATACCCTTTAGTTTCTAACCTATGGGAACGTGGACTGGAAGTCACGGCTGAAAGCTTCCTTGCCAACGTTCACCATCTGTAGATGTAATATCTACACAGCTGTATATATAAACATCATTTTCTAATTTAAGTGAAGGTGGACTGGAAGTGCCTCCAGAAAGCCTCATTACCAACATTCACCATCTGTGGATATAATTTATACACAGCTGTATATATACCCTTTATTTTGTAATCTAGGTGAAGTTGGACTGGAAGGGGCTGCTGGAAGCCTCATTACTAACATTCACCATCTGTGGTTGTAATTTCTACACAGCTATGTATATACCCTTTAGTTTCTAATCCAGGTGAAGGTGGATGGAAGGGGCTGCAGAAGGCCTCATTACCAACATTCACCATCTGTGGATGTAATTTATTCACAGCTGTATATATACCCTTTATTTTCTAATCTAGGTGACGGTGGACTGGAAGGGGCTGCAGAAAGCCGTATTACGAACATTCACCATCTGTGGATGTAATTTCTACACAGCCTTGTATATACCCTTTATTTTCTTATCTAGGTGAAGGTGGACAGGAAGGGGCTGCAGATAGCCTGATTACCAACATTCACAATCTGTGGATATAATTACTACACAGCTATGTATATACCCTTTATTTTCTAATCTAGGTGAAGTTGGACTGGAAGGGGCTGCAGAAAGCCTCATTACCAACATTCAACCTCTGTGGATGTAATTTCTACACAGCAATGTATATACCCTTTAGTTTCTAACCTATGTGAACGTGGACTGGAAGACACTGCTGAAAGCTTTCTTACCAACATTCACCATCTGTGGATGTAATTTATACACAGCTGTATATATACCCTTTACTTTCTAATCTAGGTGAAGGTGGACTGGAAGGGGCTGCAGAAAGCCTCATTACCAACATTCACCATCTGTGGATGTAATTTCTACACAGCTATGCATATACCCTTTATTTTCTAATCTAGGTAAAGGTGGACTGGAAGGGGCTGCAGAAAGCCTCATTACCAACATTCACCATTTGTGGATGTAATTTCTACACAGCTGTATATATACACTTTATTTTCTAATCTAGGTGAAGGTGGACTGGAAGGGGCTGCAGAAAGCCTCATTACCAACATTCACCATCTGTAGATGTAATTTCTACACAGCTGTATATATATATCCATCATTTTCTAATTTGGTGAAGGTGGACTGGAAGGGGCTGCAGAAAGCCTCATTACCAACATTCACCATCTGAGGATGTAATTTCTACACAGCTCTGTATATACCCTTTATTTTCTAATCAAGGTGAAGGTGGACTGGAAGGGGCTGCAGAAAGCCTCATTACCAACATTCACCATCTGTGGATGTAATTTCTACACAGCTATGTATATACCCTTTAGTTTCTAACCAATGTGAATGTGGACCGGAAGACACTGCTGAAAGCTTCCTTACCAACATTCATCATCTGTGGATGTAATTTATACACAGCTGTATATATACCCTTTATTTTCTAATCTAGGTGAAGGTAGACTGGAAGGGGCTGCAGAAAGCGTTATTACCAACATTCACCACCTGTGGATGTAATTTATACACAGCTGTGTATATACCCTTTATTTTATAATCTAGGTGAAGGTGGACCCGAAGGGGCTGCAGAAAGCCCCATTACCAACATTCACCATCTGTGGTTGTAATTTCTACACAGACACGTATATACTCTTTAGTTTCTAACCAATGTGAACGAGGACTGGAAGACACTGCTGAAAGCATCCTTACCAACATTCACCATCTGTGGATGTAATTTGTAAACAGCTGTGTAAATATCCCTTATTTTCTAATCTAGGTGAAGGTGGACTGGAAGTGGCTGCAGATAGCCTCATTACCAACATTCACCATCCGTGGATGTAATTTCTACACAGCTGTATATATATCCATAATTTTCTAATTTAAGTGAAGGCGGACTGGAAGGGGCTGCAGAAAGCCTCATTACCAACATTCAACATCTGTGGTTGTAATTTCTACACAGCTATGTATATACCCTTTAGTTTCTAACCTATGTGAACGTGGACTGGAAGACAGGGCTGAAAGCTTCCTTACCAACATTCACCATCTGTAGATGTAATTTCTACACATCTGTATATATATATATATATATATATATATATATATATATATACACACATCAGTTTCTAATTTAAGTGAAGGTGGACTCGAAGGGGCTGCAGAAAGCCTCATTACCAACATTCACCATCTGTGGATGTAATTTCTACACAGCTGAATATATACCCCTTATTTTCTAATCTAGGTGAAGGTGGACTGGAAGGGGCTGCAGAAAGCCTCATTACCAACATTCACCATCTGTGGTTGTAATTTCTACACAGCTATGTGTATACCCTTTAGTTTCTAATCTAGGTGAAGCTGGACTGGAGGGGGCTGCAGAAAGCCTCATTACCAACATTCACAGTCTGTGGATGTAATTTCTACACAGCTATGTATATACCCTTTATTTTCTAATCTAGGTGAAGGTGGACTGGAAGGGGCTGCAGAAAGCCTCATTACCAACATTCCCCATCTGTGGATGTAATTTCTACACAGCTATGTATATACCCTTTATTTTCTAATCTAGGTGAAGGTGGACTGGAAGGGGCTGCAGGAAGCCTCATTACCAACATTCACCATCTGTGGATGTAATTTCTACACAGCTATGTATATACCCTTTATTTTCTAATCTAGGTGAAGGTGGACTGGAAGGGGCTGCAGAAAGCCTCATTACCAACATTCACCATCTGTGGATGTAATTTCTATGCAACTTTATATATATCCATCATTTTCTAATTTAAGTGAAGTGGGACTGGAAGGGGCTGCAGAAAGCCTCATTACCAACATTCACCATCTGTGGTTGTAATTTCTACACAGCTATATATACCCTTTAGTTTCTAACCTATGGGAACGTGGACTGGAAGTCACGGCTGAAAGCTTCCTTGCCAACATTCACCATCTGTAGATGTAATTTCTACACAGCTGTATATATAAACATCATTTTCTAATTTAAGTGAAGGTGGACTGGAAGGGCCTCCAGAAAGCCTCATTACCAACATTCACCATCTGTGGATGTAATTTCTACACAGCTGTGTATATACCATTTGTTTTCTAATCTAGGTGAAGGTCGACTGGAAGGGGCTGCAGAAAGCCTCATTACCAACATTCATTATCTGTGGATGTAATTTCTACACAGCTGAATATATACCCTTTATTTTCTAATCTAGGTGAAGGTGGACTGGAAGGGGCTGCTGGAAGCCTCATTACTAACATTCACCATCTGTGGTTGTAATTTCTACACAGCTATGTATATACCCTTTAGTTTCTAATCCAGGTGAAGGTGGATGGAAGGGGCTGCAGAAGGCCTCATTACCAACATTCACCATCTGTGGATGTAATTTACTCACAGCTGTATATATACCCTTTATTTTCTAATCTAGGTGAAGGTGGACTGGAAGGGGCTGCAGAAAGCCGCATTACGAACATTCACCATCTGTGGTTGTAATTTCTACACAGCTATGTATATACCCTTTATTTTCTAATGTAGGTGAAGGTGGACTGGAAGGGGCTGCAGAAAGCCTCATTACCAACATTCACAATCTGTGGATATAATTACTACACAGCTATGTATATACCCTCTATTTTCTAATCTAGGTGAAGGTGGACTGGAAGGGGCTGCAGAAAGCCTCATTACCAACATTCACCATCTGTGGATGTAATTTCTACACAGCAATGTATATACCCTTTAGTTTCTAACCTATGTGAACGTGGACTGGAAGACACTGCTGAAAGCTTCCTTACCAACATTCACCATCTGTAGATGTTATTTCTACACAGCTGTATATATATCCATGATTATCTAATTTAAGTGAAGGTGGACTGGAAGAGGCTGCAGGAAGCCTCATTACCAATTTCACCATCTGTGGATGTAATTTTTACACAGCTGTATATATACCCTTTATTTTCTAATCTAGGTGAAGGTGGACTGGAAGGGGCTGCAGAAAGCCTCATTACCAACATTCACCATCTGTGGATGTAATTTCTACACAGCTGTGCATATACCCTTTATTTTCTAATCTAGGTGAAGGTGGACTGGAAGGGGCTGCAGAAAGCCTCATTACCAACATTCACCATTTGTGGATGTAATTTCTACACAGCTGTATATGTACACTTTATTCTCAAATCTAGGTGAAGCTGGACTGGAAGGGGGGGCAGAAAGCCTCATTACCAACATTCACCATCTGTAGATGTAATTTCTACACAGCTGTATATATATATCCATCATTTTATAATTTGGTGAAGCTGGACTGGAAGGGGCTGCAGAAAGCCTCATTACCAACATTCACCATCTGTGGATGTAATTTCTACACAGCTATGTATATACCCTTTAATTTCTAATCAAGGTGAAGGTGGACTGGAAGGGGCTGCCGAAAGCCTCATTACCAACATTCACCATCTGTGGATGTAATTTCTACACAGTTATGTATATACCCTTTAGTTTCTAACCAATGTGAATACGGACCGGAAGACACTGCTGAAAGCTTCCTTACCAACATTCACCATCTGTGGATGTAATTTATACACAGCTGTATATATACACTTTATTTTCTAATCTAGGTGAAGGTGGACTGGAAGGGGCTGCAGAAAGCGTAATTACCAACATTCACCACCTGTGGATGTAATTTATACACAGCTGTGTATATACCCTTTATTTTCTAATCTAGGTGAAGGTGGAGTGGAAGACACTGCTGAAATCTTCCATACCAACTTTCACCATCTGTAGATGTAATTTCTACCCAGCTGTATGTATATCCATCATTTTCTAATTTAAGTGAAGGTGGACTGGAAGGGGCTGCAGAAAGCCTCATTACCAACATTCACCATCTGTGGATGTAATTTCTACACAGCTATGTATATACCCTTTATTTTCTAATCTAGGTGAAGGTGGACTGGAAGGGGCTGCAGGAAGCCTCATTACCAACATTCACCATCTGTGGATGTAATTTCTACACAGCTATGTATATACCCTTAATTTCTAATCTAGGTGAAGGTGGACTGGAAGGGGCTGCAGAAAGCCTCATTACCAACATTCACCATCTGTGGATGTAATTTCTATGCAACTTTATATATATCCATCATTTTCTAATTTAAGTGAAGGGGGACTGGAAGGGGCTGCAGAAAGCCTCATTACCAACATTCACCATCTGTGGTTGTAATTTCTACACAGCTATAAATACCCTTTAGTTTCTAACCTATGGGAACGTGGACTGGAAGTCACAGATGAAAGCTTCCTTGCCAACATTCACCATCTGTAGATGTAATTTCTACACAGCTGTATATATAAACATCATTTTCTAATTTAAGTGAAGGTGGACTGGAAGGGCCTCCAGAAAGCCTCATTACCAACATTCACCATCTGTGGATATAATTTATACACAGCTGTATATATATCCTTTATTTTGTAATCTAGGTGAAGTTGGACTGGAAGGGGCTGCAGAGAGCCTTATTACCAACTTTCACCATCTGTGGATGTAATTTCTACACAGCTATGTATATACCCTTTAGTTTCTAACCTATGTGAACGTGGACTGGAAGACACTGCTGAAAGCTTGCTAAACAACATTCACCATCTGTAGATGTAATTTCTACACAGTTGTATATATATCCATCATTTTCTAATTTAAGTGAAGGTGGACTGGAAGGGGCTGCAGAAAGCCTCATTACCAACATTCACTATCTGTGGATGTAATTTATACACAGCTGTATATATACCCTTTATTTTCCAATCTAGGTAAGGTGGACTGGAAGGGGCTGCAGAAAGCCTCATTACCAACATTCACCATCTGTGGTTGTAATTTCTACACAGCTATGTATATACCCTTTAGTTTCTAGCCTATGTGAACGTGGACTGGAAGACACTGCTGAAAGCTTCCTTACCAACATTCACCATCTGTAGAAGTAATTTCTACACAGCTGTATATATATCCATCATTTTGTAATTTAAGTGAAGGTGGACTGGAAGAGGCTGCAGAAAGCCTCATTACCAACATTCACCATCTGTGGATGTAATTTCTACACAGCTGTATATATACCCTTTATTTTCTAATCTAGGTGAAGGTGGACTGGAAGGGGCTGCTGGAAGCCTCATTACTAACATTCACCATCTGTGGTTGTAATTTCTACACAGCTATGTATATACCCTTTAGTTTCTAACCTATGTGAACGTGGACTGGAAGACACTGCTGAAAGCTTGCTAAACAACATTCACCATCTGTAGATGTAATTTCTACACAGTTGTATATATATCCATCATTTTCTAATTTAAGTGAAGGTGGACTGGAAGGGGCTGCAGAAAGCCTCATTACCAACATTCACTATCTGTGGATGTAATTTATACACAGCTGTATATATACCCTTTATTTTCTAATCTAGGTGAAGGTGGACTGGAAGGGGCTGCTGGAAGCCTCATTACTAACATTCACCATCTGTGGTTGTAATTTCTACACAGCTATGTATATACCCTTTAGTTTCTAATCCAGGTGAAGGTGGATGGAAGGGGCTGCAGAAGGCCTCATTACCAACATTCACCATCTGTGGATGTAATTTATTCACAGCTGTATATATACCCTTTATTTTCTAATCTAGGTGAAGGTGGACTGGAAGGGGCTGCAGAAAGCCGCATTACGAACATTCACCATCTGTGGTTGTAATTTCTACACAGCTATGTATATACCCTTTATTTTCTAATGTAGGTGAAGGTGGACTGGAAGGGGCTGCAGAAAGCCTCATTACCAACATTCACCATCTGTGGATGTAATTTCTACACAGCAATGTATATACCCTTTAGTTTCTAACCTATGTGAACGTGGACTGGAAGACACTGCTGAAAGCTTCCTTACCAACATTCACCATCTGTAGATGTAATTTCTACACAGCTGTATATATATCCATGATTATCTAATTTAAGTGAAGGTGGACTGGAAGGGGCTGCAGGAAGCCTCATTACCAATTTCACCATCTGTGGATGTAATTTTTACACAGCTGTATATATACCCTTTATTTTCTAATCTAGGTGAAGGTGGACTGGAAGGGGCTGCAGAAAGCCTCATTACCAACATTTACCATCTGTGGATATAATTTCTACACAGCTGTGCATATACCCTTCATTTTCTAATCTAGGTGAAGGTGTACTGGAAGGGGCTGCAGAAAGCCTCATTACCAACATTCACCATTTGTGGATGTAATTTCTACACAGCTGTATATGTACACTTTATTTTCAAATCTAGGTGAAGCTGGACTGGAAGGGGGGGCAGAAAGCCTCATTACCAACATTCACCATCTGTAGATGTAATTTCTACACAGCTGTATATATATATCCATCATTTTCTAATTTGGTGAAGGTGGACTGGAAGGGGCTGCAGAAAGCCTCATTACCAACATTCAGCATCTGTGGATGTAATTTCTACATAGCTATGTATATACCCTTTAATTTCTAATCAAGGTGAAGGTGGACTGGAAGGCGCTGCAGAAAGCCTCATTACCAACATTCACCATCTGTGGAAGTAATTTCTACACTGTTATGTATATACCCTTTAGTTTCTAACCAATGTGAATACGGACCGGAAGACACTGCTGAAAGCTTCCTTACCAACATTCACCATCTGTGGATGTAATTTATACACAGCTGTATATATGCCCTTTATTTTCTAATCTAGGTGAAGGTGGACTGGAAGGGGCTGCAGAAAGCGTAATTACCAACATTCACCACCTGTGGATGTAATTTATACACAGCTGTGTATATACCCTTTATTTTCTAATCTATGTGAAGGTGGACTGGAAGACACTGCTGAAATCTTCCATACCAACTTTCACCATCTGTAGATGTAATTTCTACCCAGCTGTATGTATATCCATCATTTTCTAATTTAAGTGAAGGTGGACTGGAAGGGGCTGCAGAAAGCCTCATTACCAACATTCACCATCTGTGGATGTAATTTCTACACAGCTATGTATATACCCTTTATTTTCTAATCTAGGTGAAGGTGGACTGGAAGGGGCTGCAGGAAGCCTCATTACCAACATTCACCATCTGTGGATGTAATTTCTACACAGCTATGTATATACCCTTAATTTCTAATCTAGGTGAAGGTGGACTGGAAGGGGCTGCAGAAAGCCTCATTACCAATATTCACCATCTGTGGATGTAATTTCTATGCAACTTTATATATATCCATCATTTTCTAATTTAAGTGAAGGGGGACTGGAAGGGGCTGCAGAAAGCCTCATTACCAACATTCACCATCTGTGGTTGTAATTTCTACACAGCTATATATACCCTTTAATTTCTAACCTATGGGAACGTGGAGTGGAAGTCACAGCTGAAAGCTTCCTTGCCAACATTCAACATCTGTAGATGTAATTTCTACACAGCTGTATATATAAACATCATTTTCTAATTTAAGTGAAGGTGGACTGGAAGGGCCTCCAGAAAGCCTCATTACCAACATTCACCATCTGTGGATATAATTTATACACAGCTGTATATATATCCTTTATTTTGTAATCTAGGTGAAGTTGGACTGGAAGGGTCTGCAGAGAGCCTCATTACCAACATTCACCATCTGTGGATGTAATTTCTACACAGCTATGTATATACCCTTTAGTTTCTAACCTATGTGAACGTGGACTGGAAGACACTGCTGAAAGCTTGCTAAACAACATTCACCATCTGTAGATGTAATTTCTACACAGTTGTATATATATCCATCATTTTCTAATTTAAGTGAAGGTGGACTGGAAGGGGCTGCAGAAAGCCTCATTACCAACATTCACTATCTGTGGATGTAATTTATACACAGCTGTATATATACCCTTTATTTTCCAATCTAGGTAAGGTGGACTGGAAGGGGCTGTAGAAAGCCTCATTACCAAC
This sequence comes from Schistocerca nitens, assembly GCF_023898315.1. Taxonomy (NCBI): domain Eukaryota; kingdom Metazoa; phylum Arthropoda; class Insecta; order Orthoptera; family Acrididae; genus Schistocerca; species Schistocerca nitens. The sequence goes on from NC_064614.1 coordinate 1,285,894,880, forward strand.
ATTCACCATCTGTGGTTGTAATTTCTACACAGCTATGTATATACCCTTTAGTTTCTAGCCTATGTGAACGTGGACTGGAAGACACTGCTGAAAGCTTCCTTACCAACATTCACCATCTGTATAAGTAATTTCTACACAGCTGTATATATATCCATCATTTTCTAATTTAAGTGAAGGTGGACTGGAAGAGGCTGCAGAAAGCCTCATTACCAACATTCACCATCTGTGGATGTAATTTCTACACAGCTGTATATATACCCTTTATTTTCTAATCTAGGTGAAGGTGGACTGGAAGGGGCTGCTGGAAGCCTCATTACTAACATTCACCATCTGTGGTTGTAATTTCTACACAGCTATGTATATACCCTTTAGTTTCTAATCCAGGTGAAGGTGGATGGAATGGGCTGCAGAAGGCCTCATTACCAACATTCACCATCTGTGGATGTAATTTATTCACAGCTGTATATATACCCTTTATTTTCTAATCTAGGTGAAGGTGGACTGGAAGGGGCTGCAGAAAGCCGCATTACGAACATTCACCATCTGTGGATGTAATTTCTACACAGCTATGTATATACCCTTTATTTTCTAATCTAGGTGAAGGTGGACTGGAAGGGGCTGCAGAAAGCCTCATTACCAACATTCACAATCTGTGGATATAATTTCTACACAGCTATGTATATACCCTTTATTTTCTAATTTAGGTGAAGGAGGACTGGAAGGGGCTGCAGAAAGCCTCATTACCAACATTCACCATCTGTGGATGTAATTTCTACACAGCAATGTATATACCCTTTAGTTTCTAACCTATGTGAACGTGGACTGGAAGACACTGCTGAAAGCTTCCTTACCAACATTCACCATCTGTAGATGTAATTTCTACACAGCTGTATATATATCCATCATTATCTAATTTAAGTGAAGGTGGACTGGAAGGGGCTGCAGGAAGCCTCATTACCAACATTCACCATCTGTGGATGTAATTTATACACAGCTGTATATATACCCTTTATTTTCTAATCTAGGTGAAGGTGGACTGGAAGGGGCTGCAGAAAGCCTCATTACCAACATTCACCATCTGTGGATGTAATTTCTACACAGCTATGCATATACCCTTTATTTTCTAATCTAGGTGAAGGTCGACTGGAAGGGGCTGCAGAAAGCCTCATTACCAACATTCACCATTTGTGGATGTAATTTCTACACAGCTGTATATATACACTTTATTTTCTAATCTAGGTGAAGGTGGACTGGAAGGGGCTGCAGAAAGCCTCATTACCGACATTCACCATCTGAAGATGTAATTTCTACACAGCTGTATATATATATCCATCATTTTCTAATTTGGTGAAGGTGGACTGGAAGGGGCTGCAGAAAGCCTCATTACCAACATTCACCATCTGTGGATGTAATTTCTACACAGCTATGTATATACCCTTTATTTTCTAATCAAGGTGAAGGTGGACTGGAAGGGGCTGCAGAAAGCCTCATTACCAACATTCACCATCTGTGGATGTAATTTCTATGCAACTTTATATATATCCATCATTTTCTAATTTAAGTGAAGGGGGACTGGAAGGGGCTGCAGAAAGCCTCATTACCAACATTCACCATCTGTGGTTGTAATTTCTACACAGCTATATATACCCTTTAATTTCTAACCTATGGGAACGTGGACTGGAAGTCACAGCTGAAAGCTTCCTTGCCAACATTCACCATCTGTAGATGTAATTTCTACACAGCTGTATATATAAACATCATTTTCTAATTTAAGTGAAGGTGGACTGGAAGTGCCTCCAGAAAGCCTCATTACCAACATTCACCATCTGTGGATATAATTTATACACAGCTGTATATATATCCTTTATTTTGTAATCTAGGTGAAGTTGGACTAGAAGGGTCTGCAGAGAGCCTCATTACCAACATTCACCATCTGTGGATGTAATTTCTACACAGCTGTGTATATACCCTTTAGTTTCTAACCTATGTGAACGTGGACTGGAAGACACTGCTGAAAGCTTGCTAAACAACATTCACCATCTGTAGATGTAATTTCTACACAGTTGTATATATATCCATCATTTTCTAATTTAAGTGAAGGTGGACTGGAAGGGGCTGCAGAAAGCCTCATTACCAACATTCACTATCTGTGGATGTAATTTATACACAGCTGTATATATACCCTTTATTTTCCAATCTAGGTAAGGTGGACTGGAAGGGGCTGCAGAAAGCCTCATTACCAATATTCACCATCTGTGGTTGTAATTTCTACACAGCTATGTATATACCCTTTAGTTTCTAGCCTATGTGAACGTGGACTGGAAGACACTGCTGAAAGCTTGCTTAACAACATTCACCATCTGTATAAGTAATTTCTACACAGCTGTATATATATCCATCATTTTCTAATTTAAGTGAAGGTGGACTGGAAGAGGCTGCAGAAAGCCTCATTACCAACATTCACCATCTGTGGATGTAATTTCTACACAGCTGTATATATACCCTTTATTTTCTAATCTAGGTGAAGGTGGACTGGAAGGGGCTGCTGGAAGCCTCATTACTAACATTCACCATCTGTGGTTGTAATTTCTACACAGCTATGTATATACCCTTTAGTTTCTAATCCAGGTGAAGGTGGATGGAATGGGCTGCAGAAGGCCTCATTACCAACATTCACCATCTGTGGATGTAATTTATTCACAGCTGTATATATACCCTTTATTTTCTAATCTAGGTGAAGGTGGACTGGAAGGGGCTGCAGAAAGCCGCATTACGAACATTCACCATCTGTGGATGTAATTTCTACACAGCTATGTATATACCCTTTATTTTCTAATCTAGGTGAAGGTGGACTGGAAGGGGCTGCAGAAAGCCTCATTACCAACATTCACAATCTGTGGATATAATTTCTACACAGCTATGTATATACCCTTTATTTTCTAATTTAGGTGAAGGAGGACTGGAAGGGGCTGCAGAAAGCCTCATTACCAACATTCACCATCTGTGGATGTAATTTCTACACAGCAATGTATATACCCTTTAGTTTCTAACCTATGTGAACGTGGACTGGAAGACACTGCTGAAAGCTTCCTTACCAACATTCACCATCTGTAGATGTAATTTCTACACAGCTGTATATATATCCATCATTATCTAATTTAAGTGAAGGTGGACTGGAAGGGGCTGCAGGAAGCCTCATTACCAACATTCACCATCTGTGGATGTAATTTATACACAGCTGTATATATACCCTTTATTTTCTAATCTAGGTGAAGGTGGACTGGAAGGGGCTGCAGAAAGCCTCATTACCAACATTCACCATCTGTGGATGTAATTTCTACACAGCTATGCATATACCCTTTATTTTCTAATCTAGGTGAAGGTCGACTGGAAGGGGCTGCAGAAAGCCTCATTACCAACATTCACCATTTGTGGATGTAATTTCTACACAGCTGTATATATACACTTTATTTTCTAATCTAGGTGAAGGTGGACTGGAAGGGGCTGCAGAAAGCCTCATTACCGACATTCACCATCTGTAGATGTAATTTCTACACAGCTGTATATATATATCCATCATTTTCTAATTTGGTGAAGGTGGACTGGAAGGGGCTGCAGAAAGCCTCATTACCAACATTCACCATCTGTGGATGTAATTTCTACACAGCTATGTATATACCCTTTAATTTCTAATCAAGGTGAAGGTGGACTGGAAGGGGCTGCAGAAAGCCTCATTACCAACATTCACCATCTGTGGATGTAATTTCTACACAGCTATGTATATACCCTTTAGTTTCTAACCAATGTGAATGTGGACCGGAAGACACTGCTGAAAGCTTCCTTACCAACATTCACCATCTGTGGATGTAATTTCTACACATCTGAATATATACCCTTCATTTTCTAATCTAAGTGAAGGTGGATTGGAAGGGGCTGCAGAAAGCCTCATTACGAACATTCACCATCTGCGGATGTAATTTCTACACAGCTATATATATACTCTTTATTTTCTAATCTAGGTGAAGGTGGACTGGAAGGGGCTGCAGAAAGCCTCATTACCAACATTCACCATCTGTGGATGTAATTTCTACACAGCTGTGTATATACCCTATATTTTCTAATCTAGGTGAACCTGGACTGGAAGGGGCTGCAGTAAGCCTCATTACCAACATTCACCATCTGTGGATGTAATTTATACACAGCTGTATATATTCCCTTTATTTTCTAATCTAGGTGAAGGTGGACTGGAAGGGGCTGCAGAATGCCTCATTACCTACATACATCATCTGTGGATGTTATTTATACACAGCTGTATATATACCATTTATTTACTAATCTAGGTGAAGGTGGACTGGAAGGGGCTGCAGAAAGCCTCATTACCAATATTCACCATCTGTGGATGTAATTTCTACACAGCTACGTATATACCCTTTATTTTCTAATCTAGGTGAAGGTGGAATGGAAGGGGCGGCAGAAAGCCTCATTACCAACATTCACCATCTGTGGTTGTAATTTCTACACAGCTCTGTATATACCATTTAGTTTCTAACCTATGTGAACGTGGACTGGAAGACACTGCTGAAAGCTTCCTTACCAACATTCACCATATGTGGATGTAATTTATACACAGCTGTATATATACCATTTATTTACTAATCTAGGTGAAGGTGGACTGGAAGGGGCTGCAGAAAGCCTCATTACCAACATTCACCATCTGTGGATGTAATTTCTACACAGCTACGTATATACCCTTTATTTTCTTATCTAGGTGAAGGTGGACTGGAAGGGGCTGCAGAAAGCCTCATTACCAACATTCACCATCTGTGGATGTAATTTCTACACAGCTATGTATATAACCTTTCGTTTCTAACGTATGTGAAGGTGGACTGGAAGACACTGCTGAAAGCTGCCTTACCAACATTCACCATCTGTAGATGTAATTTCTACACAGCTGTATATACATACATCATTTTCAAATTTACGTGAAGGTGGACTGGAAGGGGCAGCAGAAAGCCTCATTACCAAAATTCACCATCTGTGGATGTAATTTATACACAGCTGTATATATACCCTTTATTTTCTAATCTAGGTGAAGGTGGACTGGAAGGGGCTCCAGGAAGCCTCATTACCAACATTCACCTTCTGTGGTTGTAATTTCTACACAGCTATGTATATACCCTTTAGTTTCTAATGTAGGTGAAAGTGGGCTGGAAGGGGCTGCAGAAGGCCTCATTACCAACATTCATCATCTGTGGATGAAATTTATTCACAGCTGTATATATACCCTTTATTTTCTAATCTAGGTGACGGTGGACTTCAAGGGGCGGCAGAAAGCCGCATTACGAACATTCACCATCTGTGGATGTAATTTCTACACAGCTATGTATATACCCTTTATTTTCTAATCTAGGTGAAGGTGGACTGGAAGGGGCTGCAGAAAGCCTCGTTACCAACATTCACCATCTGTGGATATAATTTCTACACAGCTATGTATATACCCTTTATTTTCTGATCTAGGTGAAGGTGGACTGGAAGGGGCAGCAGAAAGCCTCATTACCAACATTCACCATCTGTGGATGTAATTTCTACACAGCTATGTATATACCCTTTAGTTTCTAACCTATGTGAACGTGGACTGGAAGACACTGCTGAAAGCTTCCTTACCAACATTCACCATCTGTAGATGTAATTTCTACACAGCTGTATATATATCCATCATTATCTAATTTAAGTGAAGGTGGACTGGAAGGGGCTGCAGGAAGCCTCATTACCAACTTTCACCATCTGTGGATGTAATTTATACACAGCTGTATTTATACCCTTTATTTTCTAATCTAGGTGAAGGTCGACTGGAAGGGACTGCAGAAAGCCTCATTACCAACATTCACCATCTGTGGATGTAATTTCTACACAGCTATGCATATATCCTTTATTTTCTAATCTAGGTGAAGGTGGACTGGAAGGGGCTGCAGAAAGCCTCATTACCAACATTCACCATTTGTGGATGTAATTTCTACACAGCTGTATATATATATCCATCATTTTCTAATTTGGTGAAGGTGGACTGGAAGACACTGCTGAAAGCCACATTACCAACATTCACCATCTGTGGATGTAATTTCTACACAGCTATCTATATAACCTTTTTTTGCAAATCAAGGTGAAGGTGAACTGGAAGGGGCTGCAGAAAGCCTCATTACCAACATTCACCATCTGTGGATGTAATTTATACACAGCTGTATATATACCCTTTCTTTTCCAATCTAGGTAAGGTGGACTAGAAGGAGCTGCAGAAAGCCTCATTACCAACATTCACCATCTGTGGTTGTAATTTCTACACAGCTATGTATATACCCTTTAGTTTCTAGCCTATGTGAACGTGGACTGGAAGACACTGCTGAAAGCTTTCTTACCAACATTTACCATCTGTAGATGTAATTTCTACACAGCTGTATATATATCCATCATTTTCTAATTTAAGTGAAGGTGGACTGGAAGAGGCTGCAGAAAGCCTCATTACCAACATTCACCATCTGTGGATGTAATTTCTACACAGCTGAATATATATACCCTATATTTTCTAATCCAGGTGAACCTGGACTGGAAGGGGCTGCAGAAAGCCTCATTACCAACATTCACCATCTGTGGTTGTAATTTCTATACAGCTATGTATATACCCCTTAGTTTCTAACCTATGTGAGCGTGGACTGGAAGACACTGCTGAAAGCTTCCTTACCAACATTCACCATCTGTGGATGTAATTTATACACAGCTGTGTATATACCCTTTATTTTCTAATCTAGGTGAAGGTGGACTGGAAGGGGCTGCAGAAAGCCTCATTACCAACATTCACCATCTGTGGATGTAATTTATACACAGCTATGTATATACCCTTTATTTTCTAATCTAGGTGAAGGTGGACTGGAAGGGGCTGTAGAAAGCCTCATTACCAACATTCACCATCTGTGGATGTAATTTCTACACAGTTACGTATATACCCTTTATTTTCTAATCTAGTTGAAAGTGGACTGGAAGGGGCTGCAGAAAGCCTCATTACCAACATTCACCATCTGTGGATGTAATTTCTACACAGCTGTATATATACCCTTTATTTTCTAATCTAGGTGAAGGTGGACTGGAAGGGGCTGCAGAAAGCCTCATTACCAACATTCACCATCTGTGGTTGTAATTTCTACACAGCTATGTATATACCATTTAGTTTCTAACCTATGTGAACGTGGAGTGGAAGACACTGCTGAAAGCTTCCTTACCAACATTCACCATATGTGGATGTAATTTATACACAGCTGTGTATATCATCTTTATTTTCTAATCTAGGTGAAGGTGGACTGGAAGGGGCTGCAGAAAGCCTCATTACCAACATTCACCATCTGTGGATGTAATTCAAACCCAGCTATGTATATACCCTTTATTTTCTAATCTAGGTGAAGGTGGACAGGAAGGGGCTGCAGAAAGCCTCATTACCAACATTCACCATCTGTGGATGTAATTTGTACACGGCTGTATATATACACTTTATTTTCTAATCTAGGTGAAGGTGGACTGTAAGGGGCTGCAGAAAGCCTCATTACCAACATTCACCATCTGTAGATGTAATTTCTGCACAGCTGTATATATATCCAACATTTTCTAATTTAAGTGAAGGTGGACTGGAAGGGGCTGCAGATAGCCTCATTACCAACATTCACCATCTGTGGATGTACTTTCTACACAGCTGTATATATATATCCATCATTTTCTAATTTGGTGAAGGTGGACTGGAAGGGGCTGCAGAAAGCCTCATTTCCAACATTCACCATCTGTGGATGTAACTTCTACACAGCTATGTATATAACCTTTATTTTCTAATCAAGGTGAAGGTTGACTGGACGGGGCTGCAGAAAGCCTCATTACCAACATTAACCATCTGTGGATGTAATTCCTACACAGCTATGTATATACCCTTTAGTTTCTAACCAATGTGAATGTGGACCGGAAGACACTGCTGAAAGCTTCCTTACCAACATTCACCATCTGTGGATGTAATTTATACACAGCTGTATATATACCCTTTATTTTCTAATCTAGGTGAAGGTGGACTGGAATGGGCTGCAGAAAGCCTCATTACCAACATTCACCAACTGTGGATGTAATTTCTACACAGCTATGTATATACCCTTTATTTTCTAATCTACGTGAAGGTCGACTGGAAGGGGCTGCAGAAAGCCTCATTACCAACATTCACCATCTGTGGATGTAATTTCTACACATCTGAATATATACCCTTTATTTTCTAATCTAGGTGAAGGTGGACTGGAAGGGGCTGCAGAATGCCTCATTACCAACATTCACCATCTGTGGATGTAATTTCTACACATCTACGTATATACCCTTTATTTTCTAATCTAGGTGAAGATGGACTGGAAGGGGATGCAGAAAGCCTCATTACCAACATTCACCATCTGTGGATGTAATTTCTACACAGCTATGTATATACCCTTTAGTTTCTAACGTATGTGAAGGTGGACTGGAAGACACTGCTTAAAGCTGCCATACCAACATTCACCATCTGTAGATGTAATTTCTACACAGCTGTATATACATCCATCATTTTCAAATTTACGTGAAGGTGGACTGGAATGGGCTGCAGAAAGCCTCATTACCATCATTCACCATCTGTGGATGTAATTTACACACAGCTGTAGATATACCCTTTCTTTTCTAATCTAGGTGAAGGTGGACTGGAAGGGGCTGCAGAATGCCTCATTACCAACATTCACCATCTGTGGATGTAATTTGTACACAGCTATGTATATACGCTTTAGTTTCCAACCGATGTGAACGTGGACTGGAAGACACTGCTGAAAGCTTCCTTACCAATATTCACCATCTGTAGATGTAAGTTCTACATAGCCGTATATATATATCCATCATTTTCTAATTTAAGTGAAGGTGGACTGCAAGGGGCTGCAGAAAGCCTCATTACCAACATTCACCATCTGTGGATGTATTTTCTACACAGCTGTATATATACCCTTTATTTTCTAATCTAGGTGAAGGTGGAATGGAAGGGGCTGCAGAAAGCCTCATTACCAACATTCACCATCTGTGGTTCTAATTTCTACACAGCTATGTATATACCATTTAGTTTCTAACCTATGTGAACGTGGACTGGAAGACACTGCTGAAAGCTTCCTTACCAACATTCACCATATGCGGATGTAATTTATACACAGCTGTGTCTATAACCTTTATTGTCTAATGTAGGTGAAGGTGGACTGGAAGGGGCTGCAGAAAGCCTCATTACCAACATTCACCATCTGTGGATGTAATTTATACTCAACTGTATATATACCCTTTATTTTCTAATCTAGGTGAAGGTGGACTGGAAGGGGCTGCAGAAAGCCTCATTACCAACATTCACCATCTGTGGATGTAATTTGTACACAGCTATGTATATACGCTTTAGTTTCCAACCTATGTGAACGTGGACTGGAAGACACTGCTGAAAGCTTCCTTACCAATATTCACCATCTGTAGATGTAAGTTCTACATAGCCGTATATATATATCCATCATTTTCTAATTTACGTGAAGGTGGACTGGAAGGGGCTGCAGAAAGCCTCATTACCAACATTCACCATCTGTGGATGTAATTTCTACACAGCTGTATATATACCCTTTATTTTCTAATCTAGGTGAAGGTGGAATGGATGGGGCTGCAGAAAGCCTCATTACGAACAATCACCATCTGTGGTTGTAATTTCTACACAGCTATGTATATACCATTTAGTTTCTAACCTATGTGAACGTGGACTGGAAGACACTGCTGAAAGCTTCCTTACCAACATTCACCATATGCGGATGTAATTTATACACAGCTGTGTCTATAACCTTTATTTTCTAATGTAGGTGAAGGTGGACTGGAAGGGGCTGCAGAAAGCCTCATTACCAACATTCACCATCTGTGGATGTAATTTATACTCAACTGTATATATACCCTTTATTTTCTAATCTAGGTGAAGGTGGACTGGAAGGGGCTGCAGAAAGCCTCATTACCAACATTCACCATCTGTGGATGTAATTTCTACACAGCTATGTATATACCCTTTAGTTTCTAACGTATGTGAAGGTGGACTGGAAGACACTGCTTAAAGCTGCCTTACCAACATTCACCATCTGTAGATGTAATTTCTACACAGCTGTATATACATCCATCATTTTCAAATTTACGTGAAGGTGGACTGGAATGGGCTGCAGAAAGCCTCATTACCATCATTCACCATCTGTGGATGTAATTTACACACAGCTGTAGATATACCCTTTATTTTCTAATCTAGGTGAAGGTGGACTGGAAGGGGCTGCAGAAAGCCTGATTACCAACATTCACCATCTGTGGATGTAATTTCTAGACAGCTATGTATATACCCTTTATTTTCTAATCTAGGTGAAGGTGGACTGGAAGGGGCTGCAGAAAGCCTCATTACCAACATTCACCATCTGTTAATGTAATTTCTACACAGGTATGTATATAGCCTTTATTTTCTAATCTAGGTGAAGGTGGACTGGAAGGGGCTGCAGAAAGCCTCATTACCAACATTCACCATCTGTGGATGTAATTTCTACACAGCTATGTATATACCCTTTATTTTCTAATCTAGGTGAAGGTGGGTTGGAAGGGGCTGCAGAAGGCCTCATTACCAACATTCACCATCTGTGGATGTAATTTATTCACAGCTGAATATATACCCTTTATTTTCTAATCTAGGTGAAGATGGACTGGAAGGGGCTGCAGAAAGCCTCATTACCAACATTCACCATCTGTTAATGTAATTTCTACACAGGTATGTATATAGCCTTTATTTTCTAATCTAGGTGAATGTGGACTGGAAGGGGCTGCAGAAAGCCACATTACGAACATTCACCATCTGTGGATGTAATTTCTACACAGCTATGTATATACACTTTATTTTCTAACCTGTGTGAACGTGGACTGGAAGACACTGCTGAAAGCTTCCTTACCAACATTCACCATATCCGGATGTAATTTATACACAGCTGTGTATATAACCTTTATTTTCTAATCTAGGTGAAGGTGGACTGGAAGGGGCAGCAGAAAGCCTCATTACCAACATTCACCATCTGTGGATGTAATTTATACACAACTGTATATATACCCTTTATTTTCTAATCTAGGTGAAGGTGGACTGGAAGGGGCTGCAGAAAGCCTCATTACCAACATTCACCATCTGTGGATGTAATTTCTACACAGCTATGTAAATACCCTTTATTTTCTAATCTAGGTGAAGGTCGACTAGAAGGGGCTGCAGAAAGCCTCATTACCAACAATCACTATCTGTGGATGCAATTTCTACACGTCTGAATATATACCCTTTATTTTCTAATCTAGGTGAAGGTGGACTGGAAGGGGCTGCAGAAAGCCTCATTACAACATTCACCATCTGTGGTTGTAATTTCTACACAGCTATGTATATACCCTTTAGTTTCTAACCTATGTGAGCGTGGACTGGAAGACACTGCTGAAAGCTTCCCTACCAAAATTCACCATCTGTAGATTTAATTTCTACACAGCTGTATATATATCCAACATTTTCTAATTTAAGTGGAGGTGGACTGGAAGGGGCTGCAGAAAGCCTCATTACCAACATTCACCATCTGTGGATGTAATTTATACACGGCTGTATATATACCCTTTATTTTCTAATCTAGGTGAAGGTGGACTGGAAGGGGCTGTAGAAAGCCTCATTACCAACATTCACCATCTGTGGATGTAATTTCTAGACAGCTATGTATATACCCTTTATTTTCTAATCTAGGTAAAGGTGGACTGGAAGGGGCTGCAGAAAGCCTCATTACCAACATTCACCATCTGTTAATGTAATTTCTACACAGGTATGTATATAGACTTTATTTTCTAATCTAGGTGAAGGTGGACTGGAATGGGCTGCAGAAAGCCTCATTACCAACATTCACCATCTGTGGATGTAATTTCTACACAGCTGTATATATACCCTTTATTTTCTAATCTAGGTGAAGGTGGACTGGAACGGGCTGCAGGAAGCCTCATTACCAACATTCACCATCTGTGGTTGTAATTTCTACACAGCTATGTATATAACCTTTATATTCTAATCTAGGTGAAGGTGGGCTGGAAGGGGAAGCAAAAGGCCTCATTACCAACATTCACCATCTGTGGATGTAATTTATTCACAGCTGTATATATACCCTTTATTTTCTAATCTAGGTGAAGGTGGACTGGAATGGGCTGCAGAAAGCCTCATTACCAACATTCACCAACTGTGGATGTAATTTCTACACAGCTATGTATATACCCTTTATTTTCTAAACTACGTGAAGGTCGACTGGAAGGGGCTGCAGAAAGCCTCATTACCAACATTCACCATCTGTGGATGTAATTTCTACACATCTGAATATATACCCTTTATTTTCTAATCTAGGTGACGGTGGACTGGAAGGGGCTGCAGAAAGCCTTATTACCAACATTCACCATCTGTAGATGTAATTTCTACACAGCTGCATATATATCCATCATTTTCTAATTTAAGTGAAGGTGGACTGGAAGAGGCTGCAGAAAGCCTCATTACCAACATTCACCATCTGTGGATGTAATTTCTACACAGCTGTATATATACCCTATATTTTCTAATCTAGGTGAACCTGGACTGGAAGGGGCTGCAGAAAGCCTCATTTCCAACAATCACCATCTGTGGATGTAATTCAAACACAGCTATGTATATACCCTTTATTTTCTAATCTACGTGAAGGTGGACTGGAAGGGGCTGCAGAAAGCCTCATTACCATCTTTCATCATCTGTGGATGTAATTTATACACAGCTGTATATATATCCATCATTTTCTAATTTAAGAGAAGGTGGACTGGAAGGGGCTGCAGGAAGCCTCATTAACAACTTTCATCATCTGTGGATGTAATTTATACACAGCTGTATATATACCCTTTATTTCCTAATCTAGGTGAAGGTGGAATGGAAGGGGCTGCAGAAAGCCTCATTACCAAGATTCACCAACCGTGGATGTAATTTCTACACAGCTATGTATATACCCTTTATGTTCTAATCTAGGTGAAGGTGGACTGGAAGGGGCTACAGAAAGCCTCATTACCAACATTCATCATCTGTGGATGTAATTTATACACAGTTGTATATATACCATTTATTTACTAATCTAGGTGAAGGTGGACTGGAAGGGGCTGCAGAAAGCCTCATTACCAACATTCACCATCTGTGGATGTAATTTCTACACAGCTACGTATATACCCTCTATTTTCTAATCTACGTGAAGGTGGACTGGAAGGGGCTGCAGAAAGCCTCATTACCAACATTCATCATCTGTGGATGTAATTTCTACACAGCTATGTATAAACCCTTTAGTTTCTAACGTATGTGAAGGTGGACTGGAAGACACTGCTGAAAGCTGCCTTACCAACATTCACCATCTGTAGATGTAATTTGTACACAGCTGTATATACATCCATCATTTTCAAATTTACGTGAAGGTGGACTGGAATGGGCTGCAGAAAGCCTCATTACCAACATTCACCATCTGTGGATGTAATTTACACACAGCTGTAGATATACTCTTTATTTTCTAATCTAGGTGAAGGTGGACTGGAAGGAGCTACAGAATGCCTCATTACCAACATTCACCATCTGTGGATGTAATTTGTACACAGCTATGTATATACGCTTTAGTTTCCAACCTATGTGAACGTGGACTGGAAGACACTGCTGAAAGCTTCCTTACCAATATTCACCATCTGTAGATGTAAGTTCTACATAGCCGTATATATATATCCATCATTATCTAATTTTAGTGAAGGTGGACTGGAAGGGGCTGCAGAAAGCCTCAACACCAACATTCACCATCTGTGGATGTAATTTCTACACAGCTGTATATATAACCTTTATTTTCTAATCTAGGTGAAGGTGGAATGGAAGGGGGTGCAGAAAGCCTCATTACCAACATTCACCATCTGTGGTTGTAATTTCTACACAGCTATGTATATACCATTTAGTTTCTAACCTATGTGAACGTGGACTGGAAGACACTGCTGAAAGCTTCCTTACCAACATTCACCATATCCGGATGTAATTTATACACAGCTGTGTATATAACCTTTATTTTTTAATCTAGGTGAAGGTGGACTGGAAGGGGCTGCAGAAAGCCTCATTACCAACATTCACCATCTGTGGATGTAATTTATACACAACTGTATATATACCCTTTATTTTCTAATCTAGGTGAAGGTGGACTGGAAGGGGCTGCAGAAAGCCTCATTACCAACATTCACCATCTGTGGATGAAATTTCTACACAGCTATGTATATACCCTTTATTTTCTAATCTAGGTGAAGGTGGACTGGAAGGGGCTGCAGAAAGCCTCATTACCAACATTCACCATCTGTTAATGTAATTTCTACACAGCTATGTATATAACCTTTAGTTTCTAATCTAGGTGAAGGTGGGCTGGAAGGGGAAGCAAAAGGCCTCATTACCAACATTCACCATCTGTGGATGTAATTTATTCACAGCTGTATATGTACCCTTTATTTTCTAATCTAGGTGAAGGTGGACTGGAAGGGGCTGCAGAAAGACTCATTACGAACATTCATCATCTGTGGATGTAATTTCTACACAGCTATGTATATACCCTTTATTTTCTAATCTAGGAGAAGGTGGACTGGAAGGGTCTGCAGAAAGCCTCATTACCAACGTTCACAATCTGTGGATATAATTTCTACACAGCTATGTATATACCCTTTATTTTCTAATCTAGGTGAAGGTGGACTGGAAGGGGCTGCAGAAAGCCTCAATACCAACATTCACCATCTGTGGATGTAATTTCTACACAGCTATGTATATACCCTTTAGTTTCTAACCTATGTGAACGTGGACTGGAAGACACTGCTGAAAGCTTCCTTACCAACATTCACCATCCGTAGATGTAATTTCTACACAGCTATGTATATACCCTTTATTTTCTAATCTAAGTGAAGGTGGACTGGAAGGGGCTGCAGAAAGCCTCATTACCAACATTCACCATCTGTGGATGTTATTTATACACAGCTGTATATATACCCTTTATTTTCTAATCTAGGTGAAGGTGGACTGGAAGTGGCTGCAGAAAGCCTCATTACCAACATACACCATCTGTGGATGTAATTTCTACACAGCTATGTATATAACCTTTATTTTCTAATCTAGGTGAAGGTGGACTGGAAGGGGCTGCAGAAAGCCTCATTACCAACATTCACCATCTGTGGATGTAATTTATACACAGCTGTATATATACCATTTATTTACTAATCTAGGTGAAGGTGGACTGGAAGGGGCTGCAGAAAGCCTCATTACCAACATTCACCATCTGTGGATGTAATTTCTACACGGCTATGTATATACCCTTTAGTTTCTAACGTATGTGAAGGTGGACTGGAAGACACTGCTGAAAGCTGCCTTACCAACATTCACCATCTGTAGTAGTAATATCTACACAGCTGTATATACATCCATCATTTTCAAATTTACGTGAAGGTGTACTGGAAGGGGCTGCAGAAAGCCTCATTACCAACATTCACCATCTGAGGATGTAATTTATACACAGCTGTAGATATACCCTTTATTTTCTAATCTAGGTGAAGGTGGACTGGAAGGGGCTGCAGAATGCCTCATTACCAACATTCACCATCTGTGGATGTAATTTGTACACAGCTATGTATATACCCTTTAGTTTCCAACCTATGTGAATGTGGACTGGAAGACACTGCTGAAAGCTGCCTTACCAACATTCACCATCTGTAGTAGTAATTTCTACACCGCTGTATATACATCCATCATTTTCAAATTTACGTGAAGGTGGGCTGGAAGGGGAAGCAAAAGGCCTCATTACCAACATTCACCATCTGTGGATGTAATTTATTCACAGCTGTATATATACCCTTTATTTTCTAATCTAGGTGAAGGTGGACTGGAAGGGGCTGCAGAAAGCCTCATTACCAACATTCACCATCTGTGGATGTAATTTATACACAGCTGTATATATACCCTTTATTTTCTAATCTAGGTGAAGGTGGACTGGAAGGGGCTGCAGAAAGCCTCATTACCAACATTCTCCATCTGTGGATGTAATTTCTACACAGATATGTATACACCCTTTAGTTTCTAACCTATGTGAACGTGGACTGGAAGACACTGCTGAAAGCTTCCTTACCAACATTCACCATCTGTAGATGTAATTTCTACACAGCTGTATATATATCCATCATTTTCTAATTTAAGTGAAGGTGGACTGGAAGGGGCTGCAGAAAGCCTCATTACCAACATTCACCATCTGTAGATGTAATTTCTACACAGGTGTATATATATATATATATATCCATCATTTTCTAATTTGGTGAAGGTGGACTGGAAGGGGCTGCAGAAAGCCTCATTACCAACATTCACCATCTGTGGATGTAATTCAAACACAGCTATGTATATACGCTTTATTTTCTAATCTAGGTGAAGGTGGACTGGAAGTGGCTGCAGAAAGCCTCATTACCAACATTCACCATCTGTGGATGTAATTTCTAGACAGCTATGTATATACACTTTATTTTCTAATCTAGGTGAAGGTGGACTGGAAGGGGCTGCAGAAAGCCTTATTACCAACATTCACCATCTGTGGATGTAATTTCTACACAGGTATGTATATACCCTTTATTTTCTATTCTAGGTGAAGATGGACTGGAAGGGGCTGCAGAAAGCCTCATTCCCAACTTTCACCATCTGTGGATGTAATTTCTACACAGCTATGTATATACCCTTTATTTTCTAATCTAGATCAAGGTGGACTGGAAGGGGCTGCAGAAAGCCTCATTACCAACATTCACCATCTGTCGATGTAATTTCTACACAGCTGTATATATACCCTTTATTTTCTAATCTAGGTGAAGGTGGACTGGAAGGCGCTGCAGGAAGCCTCATTACCAACATTCACCCTCTGTGGATGTAATTTCTACACAGCTATGTATATACCCTTTAGTTTCTAATCTAGGTGAAGGTGGACTGGAAGGGGCTGCAGGAAGCCTCATTACCAACATTCACCATCTGTGGATGTAATTTCTACACAGCTATGTATATACCCTTTAGTTTCTAACGTATGTGAAGGTGGACTGGAAGACACTGCTGAAAGCTGCCTTACCAACATTCACCATCTGTAGATGTAATTTATACACAGCTGTATATACATCCATCATATTCAAATTTACGTGAAGGTGGACTGGAATGGGCTGCAGAAAGCCTCATTACCAACATTCACCATCTGTGGATGTAATTTGTACACAGCTATGTACATATCCTTTATTTCCTAATCTGGATCAAGGTGGACTGGAAGGGGCTGCAGAAAGCCTCATTACCAACATTCACCATCTGTGGATGTAATTTCTACACAGCTGTACATATACCCCTTATTTTCTAATCTAGGTGAAGGTGGACTGGAAGGGGCTGCAGGAAGCCTCATTACCAACATTCACCATCTGTGGTTGTAATTTCTACACAGCTATGTATATAACCTTTAGTTTCTAATCTAGGTGAAGGTCGGCTGGAATGGGAAGCAAAAGGCCTCATTACCAACATTCACCATCTGTGGATGTAATTTATACACAGCTGTATATATATCATTTATTTACTAATCTAGGTGAAGGTGGACTGGAAGGGGCTGCAGAAAGCCTCATTACCAACATTCACCATCTGTGGATGTAATTTCTACACAGCTATGTATATACCCTTTAGTTTCTAACGTATGTGAAGGTGGACTGGAAGACACTGCTGAAAGCTGCCTTACCAACATTCACCATCTGTAGTAGTAATTTCTACACAGCTGTATATACATCCATCATTTTCAAATTTACGTGAAGGTGGACTGGAAGGGGCTGCAGAAAGCCTCATTACCAACATTCACCATCTGTGGATGTAATTTATACACAGCTGTAGATATACCCTTTATTCTCTAATCTAGGTGAAGGTGGACTGGAAGAGGTTGCAGAAAGCCTCATTACCAACATTCTCCATCTGTGGATGTAATTTCTACACAGATATGTATATACCCTTTAGTTTCTAACCTATGTGAACGTGGACTGGAAGACACTGCTGAAAGCTTCCTTACCAACATTCACCATCTGTAGATGTAATTTCTACACAGCTGTATATATATCCATCATTTTCTAATTTAGGTGAAGGTGGACTGGAAAGGGTTGCAGAAAGCCTCATTACCAACATCCACCATCTGTGGATGTAATTTACACACAGCTATATATATACCCTTTATTTTCTAATCTAGGTGAAGGTGGACTGGAAGGGGCTGCAGAAAGCCTCATTACCAACATCCACCATCAGTGGATGTAATTTCTACACAGATATGTATATACCCTTTAGTTTGTAACCTATGTGAACGTGGACTGGAAGACACCGCTGAAAGCTTCCTTACCAACATTCAAGATCTGTAGATGTAATTTCTACACAGCTGTATATATATCCATCATTTTCTAATTTAAGTGAAGGTGGACTGGAAGGGGCTGCAGAAAGCCTCATTACCAACATTCACCATCTGTGGATGTAATTTCTACACAGCTATGTCTATACCCTCTATTTTCTAATCTAGGTGAAGATGGACTGGAAGTGGCTGCAGAAAGCCTCATTACCAACATACACCATCTGTGGATGTAATTTCTACATAGCTATGTATATACCCTCTATTTTCTAATCTAGGTGAAGGTGGACTGGAAGGGGCTGCAGAAAGCCTCATTACCAAGATTCACCATCTGTGGATGTAATTTCTACACAGCTATGTATATACCCTTTAGTTCCTAACCTATGTGAACGTGGACTGGAAGACACTGCTGAAAGCTTCCTTACCAACATTCACCATCTGTAGATGTAATTTATACACAGCTGTATATATATCCATCATTTTCTAATTTAAGTGAAGGTGGACAGGAAGGGGCTGCAGAAAGCCTAATTACCAACATTCACCATCTGTGGATGTAATTTATACACAGCTGTGTGTATATCCTTTATTTTGTAATCTAGGTGAAGGTCGACTGGAAGGGGCTGCAAAAAGCCTCATTACCAACATTCACCATCTGTGGATGTAATTTCTACACAGCTATGTATATACCCTTTAGTTTGTAACCTATGTGAACGTCGACTGGAAGACACTGCTGAAAGCTGCCTTACCAACATTCACCATCTGTAGATGTAATTTCTACACAGCTGCATATATATCCATCATTTTCTAATTTAAGTGAAGGTGGACTGGAAGGGGCTGCAGAAAGCCTCATTACCAACATTCACCTTCTGTGGATGTAATTTCTACACAGCTATGTATATAACCTTTATTTTCTAATCTAGGTGAAGGTGGACTGGAAGGGGCGGCAGAAAGCCTCATTACCAACATTCACCATCTGTGGATGTAATTTCTGCACAGCTATGTTTTTACCCTTTATTTTCTAATCTAGGTGAAGGTGGACTGGAAGGGGCTGCAGAAAGCCTCATTACCAACATCCACCATCAGTGGATGTAATTTCTACACAGATATGTATATACCCTTTAGTTTCTAACCTATGTGAACGTGGACTGGAAGACACTGCTGAAAGCTTCCTTACCAACATTCAAGATCTGTAGATGTAATTTCTACACAGCTGTATATATATCCATCATTATCTAATTTAAGTGAAGGTGGACTGGAAGGGGCTGCAGAAAGCCTCATTACCAACATTCACCATCTGTGGATGTAATTTCTACACAGCTATTTCTATACCCTCTATTTTCTAATCTAGGTGAAGGTGGACTGGATGTGGCTGCAGAAAGCCTCATTACCAACATTCACCATGTTTGGATGTAATTTCTACACAGCTATGTCTATACCTTCTATTTTCCAATCTAGGTGAAGGTGGACTGGAAGTGGCTGCAGAAAGCCTCGTTACCAACATACACCATCTGTGGATGTAATTTCTACACAGCTATGTATATACCCTTTATTTTCCAATCTAGGTGAAGGTGGACTGGAAGGGGCTGCAGAAAGCCTCATTACCAACATTCACCATCAGTGGATGTAATTTCTACACAGATATGTATATACCCTTTAGTTTCTAACCTATGTGAAGGTGGACTGGAAGACACTGCTGAAAGCTTCCTTACCAACACTCACGATCTGTAGATGTAATTTCTACACAGCTGTATATATATATCCATCATTTTCTAATGTAAGTGAAGGTGGACTGGAAGGGGCTGCAGAAAGCCTCATTACCAACATTCACCATCTGTGGATGTAATTTCTACACAGCTATGTCTATACCCTCTATTTTCTAATCTAGGTGAAGGTGGACTGGAAGTGGCTGCAGAAAGCCTCATTACCAACATACACCATCTGTGGATGTAATTTCTACACAGCTATGTATATACCCTTTATTTTCTAATCTAGGTGAAGGTGGACTGGAAGGGGCTGCAGAAAGCCTCATTACCAACATTCACCATCTGTGGATGTAATTTATACACAGCTGTATATATACCATTTATTTTCTAATCTAGGTTAAGGTGGACTGGAAGGGGCTGCAGAAAGCCTCATTACCAACATTCACCATATGTGGATGTAATTTCAACACAGCTATGTATATACCCTTTATTTTCTAATCTAGGTGAAGGTGGACTGGAAGGTGCTGCAGAATGCCTCATTACCAACATTCACCATCTGTGGATGTAATTTCTACACAGCTATGTCTATACCCTCTATTTTCTAATCTAGGTGAAGGTGGACTGGAAGTGGCTGCAGAAAGCCTCATTACCAACATACACCATCTGTGGATGTAATTTCTACACAGCTATGTATATACCCTTTATTTTCTAATCTAGGTGAAGGTGGACTGGAAGGGGCTGCAGAAAGCCTCATTACCAACATTCACCATCTGTGGATGTAATTTATACACAGCTGTATATATACCATTTATTTTCTAATCTAGGTTAAGGTGGACTGGAAGGGGCTGCAGAAAGCCTCATTACCAACATTCACAATCTGTGGATGTAATTTCTACACAGACATGTATATACCCTTTATTTTGTAATCTAGGTGAAGGTCGACTGGAAGGGGCTGCAAAAAGCCTCATTACCAACATTCACCATCTGTGGATGTAATTTCTACACAGCTATGTATATACCCTTTAGTTTCTAACCTATGTGAACGTCGACTGGAAGACACTGCTGAAAGCTGCCTTACCAACATTCACCATCTGTGGATGTAATTTCTACACAGCTATGTATATACCCTTTATTTTCTAATCTAGATGAAGGTGGACTGGAAGTGGCTGCAGAAAGCCTCATTACCAACATACACAATCTATGGATGTAATTTCTACACAGCTATGTATATACCCTTTATTTTCTAATCTAGGTGAAGGTGGACTGGAAGGGGCTGCAGAAAGCCTCATTACCAACATCCACCATCAGTGGATGTAATTTCTACACAGATATGTATATACCCTTTAGTTTGTAACCGATGTGAACGTGGACTGGAAGACACTGCTGAAAGCTTCCTTACCAACATTCACCATCTGTAGATGTAATTTCTACACAGCTGTATATATATCCATCATTTTCTAATTTAAGTGAAGGTGGACAGGAAGGGGCTGCAGAAAGCCTAATTACCAACATTCACCATCTGTGGATGTAATTTATACACAGCTGTGTGTATATCCTTTATTTTCTAATATAGGTGAAGGTGGACTGGAAGGGGCTGCAGAAAGCCTCATAACCAACATTCACCATTTGTGGATTTAATTTCTACACAGCTGTATATATACCCTTTATTTTCTAATCTAGGTGAAGGTGGACTGTAAGGGGCTGCAGAAAGCCTCATTACCTACATTCTCCATCTGTGGACGTAATTTATACACAGCTGTGTATATACCCTTTATTTTCTAATCTAGATGAAAGTGGACTGGAAGGGCCTGCAGAAAGCCTCATTACCAACATTCTCCATCTGTGGATGTAATTTCTACACAGCTATGTATATACCCTTTATTTTCTAATCTAGGTGAAGGTGGACTGGAAGGGGCTGCAGAAAGCCTCATAACCAACATTCACCATCTGTGGATGTAATTTCTACACAGCTATGTCTATACCCTCTATTTTCTAATCTAGGTGAAGGTGGACTGGAAGTGGCTGCAGAAAGCCTCATTACCAACATACACCATCTGTGGATGTAATTTCTACATAGCTATGTATATACCCTTTATTTTCTAATCTAGGTGAAGGTGGACTGGAAGGGGCTGCAGAAAGCCTCATTACCAACATTCACCATCTGTGGATGTAATTTCTACACAGCTATGTATATACCCTTTATTTTCTAATCTAGGTAAAGGTGGACTGGAAGGGGCTGCAGAAAGCCTCATTACCAACATTCACCATCTGTGGATGTTATTTCTACACAGCTATGTCTATACCCGTTATTTTCTAATCTAGGTGAAGGTGGACTGGAAAGGGCTGCAGAAAGCCTCATTACCAACATTCTCCATCTGTGGATGTAATTTATACACAGCTGTGTATATACCCTTTATTTTCTAATCTAGATGAAGGTGGACTGGAAGGGGCTGCAGAAAGCCTCATTACCAACATTCACCATCTGTGGTTGTAATTTCTACACAGCTATGTATATACACTTTAGTTTCTAACCTATGTGAACGTGGACTGGAAGACACTGCTGAAAGCTTCCTTACCAACATTCACCATCTGTAGATGTAATTTCTACACAGCTGTATATATATCCATCATTTTCTAATTTAAGTGAAGGTGGACAGGAAGGGGCTGCAGAAAGCCTAATTACCAACATTCACCATCTGTGGATGTAATTTATACACAGCTGTGTGTATATCCTTTATTTTCTAATATAGGTGAAAGTGGACTGGAAGGGGCTGCAGAAAGCCTCGTTACCAACATTCACCATTTGTGGATGTAATTTCTACACAGCTGTATATATACCATTTATTTTCTAATCTAGGTGAAGGTGGACTGTAAGGGGCTGCAGAAAGCCTCATTACCTACATTCACCATCTGTGGACGTAATTTATACACAGCTGTGTATATACCCTTTATTTTCTAATCTAGATGAAGGTGGACTGGAAGGGCCTGCAGAAAGCCTCATTACCCACATTCACCATCTGTGGATGTAATTTCTACACAGCTATGTCTATACCCTTATTTTCTAATCTAGGTGAAGGTGGACTGGAAGGGGCTGCAGAAAGCCTCATTACCAACATTCACCATCTGTGGATGTAATTTATACACAGCTGTGTGTATATCCTTTATTTTCTAATGTAGGTGAAGGTGGACTGGAAGGGGCTGCAGAAAGCCTCATAACCAACATTCACCATTTGTGGATGTAATTTCTACACAGCTGTATATATACCCTTTATTTTCTAATCTACGTGAAAGTGGACTGTAAGGGGCTGCAGAAAGCCTCATTACCTACATTCACCATCTGTGGACGTAATTTATACACAGCTGTGTATATACCCTTTATTTTCTAATCTAGATGAAGGTGGACTGGAAGGGCCTGCAGAAAGCCTCATTACCAACATTCTCCATCTGTGGATGTAATTTCTACACAGCTATGTATATACCCTTTATTTTCTAATCTAGGTGAAGGTGGACTGGAAGGGGCTGCAGAAAGCCTCATAACCAACATTCACCATCTGTGGATGTAATTTCTACACAGCTATGTCTATACCCTCTATTTTCTAATCTAGGTGAAGGTGGACTGGAAGTGGCTGCAGAAAGCCTCATTACCAACATACACCATCTGTGGATGTAATTTCTACATAGCTATGTATAAACCCGTTATTTTCTAATCTAGGTGAAGGTGGACTGGAAGGGGCTGCAGAAAGCCTCATTACCAACATTCACCATCTGTGGATGTAATTTCTACACAGCTATGTATATACCCTTTATTTTCTAATCTAGGTGAAGGTGGACTGGAAGGGGCTGCAGAAAGCCTCATTACCAACATTCACCATCTGTGGATGTAATTTCTACACAGCTATGTCTATACCCGTTATTTTCTAATCTAGGTGAAGGTGGACTGGAAAGGGCTGCAGAAAGCCTCATTACCAACATTCACCATCTGTGGATGTAATTTATACACAGCTGTGTATATACCCTTTATTTTCTAATCTAGATGAAGGTGGACTGGAAGGGGCTGCAGAAAGCCTCATTACCAACATTCACCATCCGTGGTTGTAATTTCTACACAGCTATGTATATACACTTTAGTTTCTAACCTATGTGAACGTGGACTGGAAGACACTGCTGAAAGCTTCCTTACCAACATTCACCATCTGTAGATGTAATTTCTACACAGCTGTATATATATCCAACATTTTCTAATTTAAGTGAAGGTGGACAGGAAGGGGCTGCAGAAAGCCTAATTACCAACATTCACCATCTGTGGATGTAATTTATACACAGCTGTGTGTATATCCTTTATTTTCTAATATAGGTGAAAGTGGACTGGAAGGGGCTGCAGAAAGCCTCATTACCAACATTCACCATTTGTGGATGTAATTTCTACACAGCTGTGTATATACCATTTATTTTCTAATCTAGATGAAGGTGGACTGGAAGGGCCTGCAGAAAGCCTCATTACCCACATTCACCATCTGTGGATGTAATTTCTACACAGCTATGTCTATACCCTTATTTTCTAATCTAGGTGAAGGTGGACTGGAAGTGGCTGCAGAAAGCCTCATTACCAACATACACCATCTGTGGATGTAATTTCTACACAGCTATGTATATACACTTTATTTTCTAATCTAGGTGAAGGTGGACTGGAAGGGGCTGCAGAAAGCCTCATTACCAACATTCACAATCTGTGGATGTAATTTCTACACAGATATGTATATACCCTTTATTTTGTAATCTAGGTGAAGGTCGACTGGAAGGGGCTGCAAAAAGCCTCATTACCAACATTCACCATCTGTGGATGTAATTTCTACACAGCTATGTATATAACCTTTATTTTCTAATCTAGGTGAAGGTGGACTGTAAGGGGCTGCAGAAAGCCTCATTACCTACATTCACCATCTGTGGACGTAATTTATACACAGCTGTGTATATACCCTTTATTTTCTAATCTAGATGAAGGTGGACTGGAAGGGCCTGCAGAAAGCCTCATAACCAACATTCACCATCTGTGGATGTAATTTCTACACAGCTATGTCTATACCCTCTATTTTCTAATCAAGGTGAAGGTGGACTGGAAGTGGCTGCAGAAAGCCTCATTACCAACATACACCATCTGTGGATGTAATTTCTACATAGCTATGTATATACCCTTTATTTTCTAATCTAGGTGAAGGTGGACTGGAAGGGGCTGCAGAAAACCTCATTACCAACATTCACCATCTGTGGATGTAATTTCTACACAGCTATGTATATACCCTTTATTTTCTAATCTAGGTGAAGGTGGACTGGAAGGGGCTGCAGAAAGCCTCATTACCAACATTCACCATCTGTGGATGTAATTTCTACACAGCTATGTCTATACCCGTTATTTTCTAATCTAGGTGAAGGTGGACTGGAAAGGGCTGCAGAAAGCCTCATTACCAACATTCACCATCTGTGGATGTAATTTATACACAGCTGTGTATATACCCTTTATTTTCTAATCTAGATGAAGGTGGACTGGAAGGGGCTGCAGAAAGCCTCATTACCAACATTCACCATCTGTCGTTGTAATTTCTACACAGCTATGTATATACACTTTAGTTTCTAACCTATGTGAACGTGGACTGGAAGACACTGCTGAAAGCTTCCTTACCAACATTCACCATCTGTAGATGTAATTTCTACACAGCTGTATATATATCCATCATTTTCTAATTTAAGTGAAGGTGGACAGGAAGGGGCTGCAGAAAGCCTAATTACCAACATTCACCATCTGTGGATGTAATGTATACACAGCTGTGTGTATATCCTTTTTTTTCTAATATAGGTGAAAGTGGACTGGAAGGGGCTGCAGAAAGCCTCATTACCAACATTCACCATTTGTGGATGTAATTTCTACACAGCTGTATATATACCATTTATTTTCTAATCTAGGTGAAGGTGGACTGTAAGGGGCTGCAGAAAGCCTCATTACCTACATTCACCATCTGTGGACGTAATTTATACACAGCTGTGTATATACCCTTTATTTTCTAATCTAGATGAAGGTGGACTGGAAGGGCCTGCAGAAAGCCTCATTACCCACATTCACCATCTGTGGATGTAATTTCTACACAGCTATGTCTATACCCTTATTTTCTAATCTAGGTGAAGGTGGGCTGGAAGTGGCTGCAGAAAGCCTCATTACCAACATACACCATCTGTGATGTAATTTCTACACAGCTATGTATATACCCTTTAGTTTGTAACCTATGTGAACGTGGACTGGAAGACACTGCTGAAAGCTTCCTTACCAACATTCACCATCTGTAGATGTAATTTCTACACAGCTGTATATATATCCATCATGTTCTAATTTAAGTGAAGGTGGACTGGAAGGGGCTGCAGAAAGCCTCATTACCAACATTCACCATCTGTGGATGTAATTTATACACGGCTGTATGTATACCCTTTATTTTCTAATCTAGGTGAAGGTGGACTGGAAGTGGGTTCAGAAAGCCTCATTACCAACATTCACCATCTGTGGATGTAATTTCTACACAGCTATGTCTATACCCTCTATTTTCTAATCTAGGTGAAGGTGGACTGGAAGTGGCTGCAGAAAGCCTCATTACCAACATACACCATCTCTGGATGTAATTTCTACACAGCTATGTATATACGCTTTATTTTCTAATCTAGGTGAAGGTGGACTGGAAGGGGCTGCAGAAAGCCTCATTACCAACATTCAACATCTGTGGATGTAATTTCTACACAGCTATGTCTATAACCTTTATTTTCTAATCTAGGTGAAGGTGGACTGGAAGGGGCTGCAGAAAGCCTCATTACCAACATTCACAATCTGTGGATGTAATTTCTACACAGATATGTATATACCCTTTATTTTGTAATCTAGGTGAAGGTCGACTGGAAGGGGCTGCAAAAAGCCTCATTACCAACATTCACCATCTGTGGATGTAATTTATACACAGCTATGTATATCCCCTTTAGTTTCTAACCTATGTGAACGTGGACTGGAAGACACTGCTGAAAGCTTCCTTACCAACATTCACCATCTGTAGATGTAATTTCTACACAGCTGTATATACATCCATCATTTTCTAATTTAAGTGAAGGTCGACTGGAAGGGGCTGCAGAAAGCCTCATTACCAACTTTCACCATCTGTGGATGTAATTTCTACACAGCTGTATATATACCCTTTATTTTCTAATCTAGGTGAAGGTGGACTGGAAGGGGCTGCAGAAAGCCTCATTACCAACATTCAACATCTGTGGATGTAATTTCTACACAGCTATGTCTATAACCTTTATTTTCTAATCTAGGTGAAGGTGGACTGGAAGGGGCTGCAGAAAGCCTCTTTACCAACATTCACCATCTGTGGATGTAATTTATACACAGCTGTGTATATACCCTTTATTTTCTAATCTAGATGAAGGTGGACTGGAAGGGGCTGCAGAAAGCCTCATTACCAACATTCACCATCAGTGGTTGTAATTTCTACACAGCTATGTATATACCCTTTATTTTCTAATCTAGGTGAAGGTGGACTGGAAGGGGCTGCAGAAATCCTCATTACCAACATTCACCATTTGTGGATGTAATTTCTACACAGCTGTATATATACTCTTTATTTTCTAATCTAGGTGAAGGTGGACTAGAAGGGGCTGCAGAAAGCCTCATTACCAACATTCACCATCTGTGGATGTAATTTCTACACAGCTATGTATATACCCTTTAGTTTCTAACCTATGTGTACGTGGACTGGAAGACACTGCTGAAAGCTGCCTTACCAACATTCACCATCTGTAGATGTAATTTCTACACAGCTGTATATATACCCATCAATTTCAAATTTAAGTGAAGGTGGACTGGAAGGGGCTGCAGAAAGACTAATTACCAACATTCACCATCTGTGGATGTAATTTCTACACAGCTATGTATATACCCTTTATTTTCTAATCTAGGTGAAGGTGGACTGGAAGGGGCTGCAGAAAGCCTCATTACCAACATTCACCATCTGTGGATGTAATTTCTACACAGTTATGTCTATAACCTTTATTTTCTAATCTAGGTGAAGGTGGACTGGAAGTGGCTGCAGAAAGCCTCATTACCAACATACACCATCTGTGGATGTAATTTCTACACAGCTATGTATATACACTTTATTTTCTAATCTAGGTGAAGGTGGACTGGAAGGGGCTGCAGAAAGCCCTCATTACCAACATTTACCATCTGTGATTGTAATTTCTACACAGCTATGTATATACCCTTTAGTTTCTAACCTATGTGAACGTGGACTGTAAGACACTGCTGAAAGCTTCCTTACCAACATTCACCATCTGTAGATGTAATTTCTACACAGATGTATATATATCCATCATTTTCTAATTTAAGTGAAGGTGGACTGGAAGGGGCTGCAGAAAGCCTCATTACCAACATTCACCATCTGTGGATGTAATTTCTACACAGCTGTATATATACCCTTTTTTTTCTAATCTAGGTGAAGGTGGAATGGAAGGGGCTGCAGAAAGCCTCATTACCAACATTCACCATCTGTGGTTGTAATTTCTACACAGCTATGTCTATAACCTTTATTTTCTAATCTAGGTGAAGGTGGACTGGAAGGGGCTGCAGAAAGCCTCATTACCAACATTCACAATCTGTGGATGTAATTTCTACACAGATATGTATATACCCTTTATTTTGTAATCTAGGTGAAGGTCGACTGGAAGGGGCTGCAAAAAGCCTCATTACCAACATTCACCATCTGTGGATGTAATTTCTACATAGCTATGTATATACCCTTTATTTTCTAATCTAGGTGAAGGTGGACTGGAAGGGGCTGCAGAAAGCCTCATTACCAACATTCACCATCTGTGGATGTAATTTCTACACAGCTATGTATATATCCTTTATTTTCTAATCTAGGTGAAGGTGGACTGGAAGGGGCTGCAGAAAGCCTCATTACCAACATTCACCATCTGTGGATGTAATTTCTACACAGCTATGTCTATACCCGTTATTTTCTAATCTAGGTGAAGGTGGACTGGAAAGGGCTGCAGAAAGCCTCATTACCAACATTCACCATCTGTGGATGTAATTTATACACAGCTGTGTATATACCCTTTATTTTCTAATCTAGATGAAGGTGGACTGGAAGGGGCTGCAGAAAGCCTCATTACCAACATTCACCATCTGTCGTTGTAATTTCTACACAGCTATGTATATACACTTTAGTTTCTAACCTATGTGAACGTGGACTGGAAGACACTGCTGAAAGCTTCCTTACCAACATTCACCATCTGTAGATGTAATTTCTACACAGCTGTATATATATCCATCATTTTCTAATTTAAGTGAAGGTGGACAGGAAGGGGCTGCAGAAAGCCTAATTACCAACATTCACCATCTGTGGATGTAATGTATACACAGCTGTGTGTATATCCTTTTTTTTCTAATATAGGTGAAAGTGGACTGGAAGGGGCTGCAGAAAGCCTCATTACCAACATTCACCATTTGTGGATGTAATTTCTACACAGCTGTATATATACCATTTATTTTCTAATCTAGGTGAAGGTGGACTGTAAGGGGCTGCAGAAAGCCTCATTACCTACATTCACCATCTGTGGACGTAATTTATACACAGCTGTGTATATACCCTTTATTTTCTAATCTAGATGAAGGTGGACTGGAAGGGCCTGCAGAAAGCCTCATTACCCACATTCACCATCTGTGGATGTAATTTCTACACAGCTATGTCTATACCCTTATTTTCTAATCTAGGTGAAGGTGGGCTGGAAGTGGCTGCAGAAAGCCTCATTACCAACATACACCATCTGTGATGTAATTTCTACACAGCTATGTATATACACTTTAGTTTGTAACCTATGTGAACGTGGACTGGAAGACACTGCTGAAAGCTTCCTTACCAACATTCACCATCTGTAGATGTAATTTCTACACAGCTGTATATATATCCATCATGTTCTAATTTAAGTGAAGGTGGACTGGAAGGGGCTGCAGAAAGCCTCATTACCAACATTCACCATCTGTGGATGTAATTTATACACGGCTGTATGTATACCCTTTATTTTCTAATCTAGGTGAAGGTGGACTGGAAGTGGCTGCAGAAAGCCTCATTACCAACATTCACCATCTGTGGATGTAATTTCTACACAGCTATGTCTATACCCTCTATTTTCTAATCTAGGTGAAGGTGGACTGGAAGTGGCTGCAGAAAGCCTCATTACCAACATACACCATCTCTGGATGTAATTTCTACACAGCTATGTATATACGCTTTATTTTCTAATCTAGGTGAAGGTGGACTGGAAGGGGCTGCAGAAAGCCTCATTACCAACATTCAACATCTGTGGATGTAATTTCTACACAGCTATGTCTATAACCTTTATTTTCTAATCTAGGTGAAGGTGGACTGGAAGGGGCTGCAGAAAGCCTCATTACCAACATTCACAATCTGTGGATGTAATTTCTACACAGATATGTATATACCCTTTATTTTGTAATCTAGGTGAAGGTCGACTGGAAGGGGCTGCAAAAAGCCTCATTACCAACATTCACCATCTGTGGATGTAATTTATACACAGCTATGTATATCCCCTTTAGTTTCTAACCTATGTGAACGTGGACTGGAAGACACTGCTGAAAGCTTCCTTACCAACATTCACCATCTGTAGATGTAATTTCTACACAGCTGTATATACATCCATCATTTTCTAATTTAAGTGAAGGTCGACTGGAAGGGGCTGCAGAAAGCCTCATTACCAACTTTCACCATCTGTGGATGTAATTTCTACACAGCTGTATATATACCCTTTATTTTCTAATCTAGGTGAAGGTGGACTGGAAGGGGCTGCAGAAAGCCTCATTACCAACATTCAACATCTGTGGATGTAATTTCTACACAGCTATGTCTATAACCTTTATTTTCTAATCTAGGTGAAGGTGGACTGGAAGGGGCTGCAGAAAGCCTCTTTACCAACATTCACCATCTGTGGATGTAATTTATACACAGCTGTGTATATACCCTTTATTTTCTAATCTAGATGAAGGTGGACTGGAAGGGGCTGCAGAAAGCCTCATTACCAACATTCACCATCAGTGGTTGTAATTTCTACACAGCTATGTATATACCCTTTATTTTCTAATCTAGGTGAAGGTGGACTGGAAGGGGCTGCAGAAATCCTCATTACCAACATTCACCATCTGTGGATGTAATTTCTACACAGCTGTATATATACTCTTTATTTTCTAATCTAGGTGAAGGTGGACTAGAAGGGGCTGCAGAAAGCCTCATTACCATCATTCACCATCTGTGGATGTAATTTCTACACAGCTATGTATATACACTTTAGTTTCTAACCTATGTGCACGTGGACTGGAAGACACTGCTGAAAGCTGCCTTACCAACATTCACCATCTGTAGATGTAATTTCTACACAGCTGTATATATACCCATCAATTTCAAATTTAAGTGAAGGTGGACTGGAAGGGGCTGCAGAAAGACTAATTACCAACATTCACCATCTGTGGATGTAATTTCTACACAGCTATGTATATACCCTTTATTTTCTAATCTAGGTGAAGGTGGACTGGAAGGGGCTGCAGAAAGCCTCATTACCAACATTCACCATCTGTGGATGTAATTTCTACACAGTTATGTCTATAACCTTTATTTTCTAATCTAGGTGAAGGTGGACTGGAAGTGGCTGCAGAAAGCCTCATTACCAACATACACCATCTGTGGATGTAATTTCTACACAGCTATGTATATACACTTTATTTTCTAATCTAGGTGAAGGTGGACTGGAAGGGGCTGCAGAAAGCCCTCATTACCAACATTTACCATCTGTGATTGTAATTTCTACACAGCTATGTATATACCCTTTAGTTTCTAACCTATGTGAACGTGGACTGTAAGACACTGCTGAAAGCTTCCTTACCAACATTCACCATCTGTAGATGTAATTTCTACACAGATGTATATATATCCATCATTTTCTAATTTAAGTGAAGGTGGACTGGAAGGGGCTGCAGAAAGCCTCATTACCAACATTCACCATCTGTGGATGTAATTTCTACACAGCTGTATATATACCCTTTTTTTTCTAATCTAGGTGAAGGTGGAATGGAAGGGGCTGCAGAAAGCCTCATTACCAACATTCACCATCTGTGGTTGTAATTTCTACACAGCTATGTATATACCATTTAGTTTCTAACCTATGTGAACGTGGACTGGAAGACACAGCTGAAAGCTTCCTTACCAACATTCACCAAATGCAAATGTAATTTATACACAGCTGTGTATATAACTTTTATTTTCTAATCTAGGTGAAGGTGGACTGGAAGGGGCTGCAGAAAGCCTCATTACCAACATTCACAATCTGTGGATGTAATTTCTACACAGATATGTATATACACTTTATTTTGTAATCTAGGTGAAGGTCGACTGGAAGGGGCTGCAAAAAGCCTCATTACCAACATTCACCATCTGTGGATGTAATTTCTACACAGCTATGTATATACCCTTTAGATTCTAACCTATGTGAACGTCGAGTGGAAGACACTGGTGAAAGCTGCCTTACCAACATTCACCATCTGTAGATGTAATTTCTATACAGCTGTATATATATCCATCGGTTTCTAATTAAAGTGAAGGTGGACAGGAAGGGGCTGCAGAAAGCCTGATTACCAACATTCACCATCTGTAGATGTAATTTCTACACAGCTGTATATATATCCATCATTTTCTAATTTAAGTGAAGGTGGACTGGAAGTGGCTGCAGAAAGCCTCATTACCAACATTCACCATCTGTGGATGTAATTTATACACAGCTATGTATATCCCCTTTAGTTTCTAACCTATGTGAACGTGGACTGGAAGACACTGCTGAAAGCTTCCTTACCAACATTCACCATCTGTAGATGTAATTTCTACACAGCTGTATTTATATCCATCATTTTCTAATTTAAGTGAAGGTCGACTGGAAGGGGCTGCAGAAAGCCTCATTACCAACTTTCACCATCTGTGGATGTAATTTCTACACAGCTGTATATATACCCTTTATTTTCTAATCTAGGTGAAGGTGGACTGGAAGTGGCTGCAGAAAGCCTCATTACCAACATACACCATCTGTGGATGTAATTTCTACACAGCTATGTATATACCCTTTATTATCTAATCTAGGTGAAGGTGGACTGTAAGGGGCTGCAGAAAGCCTCATTACCTACATTCACCATCTGTGGACGTAATTTATACACAGCTGTGTATATACCCTTTATTTTCTAATCTAGATGAAGGTGGACTGGAAGGGCCTGCAGAAAGCCTCATTACCAACATTCACCATCTGTGGATGTAATTTCTACACAGCTATGTCTATACACATTATTTTCTAATCTAGGTGAAGGTGGACTGGAAGTGGCTGCAGAAAGCCTCATTACCAACATACACCATCTGAGGATGTAATTTCTACACAGCTAGGTATATACACTTTATTTTCTAATCTAGGTGAAGGTGGACTGGAAGGGGCTGCAGAAAGCCCTCATTACCAACATTCACCATCTGTGATTGTAATTTCTACACAGCTATGTATATACCATTTAGTTTCTAACCTATGTGAACGTGGACTGGAAGACACTGCTGAAAGCTTCCTTACCAACATTCACCATATGCAAATGTAATTTATACACAGCTGTGTATATAACTTTTATTTTCTATTCTAGGTGAAGGTGGACTGGAAGGGGCTGCAGAAAGCCTCATTACCAACATCTACCATCCGTGGATGTAATTTCTACACAGATATGTATATACCCTTTAGTTTGTAACCTATGTGAACGTGGACTGGAAGACACTGCTGAAAGCTTCCTTACCAACATTCAAGATCTGTAGATGTAATTTCTACACAGCTGTATATATATCCATCATTTTCTAATTTAAGTGAAGGTGGACTGGAAGGGGCTGCAGAAAGCCTCATTACCAACATTCACCATCTGTGGATGTAATTTATACACGGCTGTATATATACCCTTTATTTTCTAATCTAGGTGAAGGTGGACTGGAAGGGGCTGGAGAAAGCCTCATTACCAACATTCACAATCTGTGGATGTAATTTCTACACAGCTATGTCTATACCCGTTATTTTCTAATCTAGGTGAAGGTGGACTGGAAAGGGCTGCAGAAAGCCTCATTACCAACATTCACCATCTGTGGATGTAATTTATACACAGCTGTGTATATACCCTTTATTTTCTAATCTAGATGAAGGTGGACTGGAAGGGGCTGCAGAAAACCTCATTACCAACATTCACCATCTGTGGTTGTAATTTCTACACAGCTATGTCTATACCCTTATTGTCTAATCTAGGTGAAGGTGGACTGGAAGGGGCTGCAGAAAGCCTCATTACCAACATTCACCATCTGTGGATGTAATTTATACACAGCTGTATATATAAAATTTATTTTCTAATCTAGGTGAAGGTGGACTGGAAGGGGCTGCAGAAAGCCTCATTACCAACATTCACAATCTGTGGATGTAATTTCTACACAGACATGTATATACCCTTTATTTTGTAATCTAGGTGAAGGTCGACTGGAAGGGGCTGCAAAAAGCCTCATTACCAACATTCACCATCTGTGGATGTAATTTCTACACAGCTATGTATATACCCTTTAGTTTCTAACCTATGTGAACGTCGACTGGAAGACAATGCTGAAAGCTGCCTTACCAACATTCACCATCTGTGGATGTAATTTGTACACAGCTATGTATATACCCTTTATTTTCTAATCTAGATGAAGGTGGACTGGAAGTGGCTGCAGAAAGCCTCATTACCAACATACACAATCTATGGATGTAATTTCTACACAGCTATGTATATACCCTTTATTTTCTAATCTAGGTGAAGGTGGACTGGAAGGGGCTGCAGAAAGCCTCATTACCAACATCCACCATCAGTGGATGTAATTTCTACACAGATATGTATATACCCTTTAGTTTGTAACCGATGTGAACGTGGACTGGAAGACACTGCTGAAAGCTTCCTTACCAACATTCACCATCTGTAGATGTAATTTCTACACAGCTGTATATATATCCATCATTTTCTAATTTAAGTGAAGGTGGACAGGAAGGGGCTGCAGAAAGCCTAATTACCAACATTCACCATCTGTGGATGTAATTTATACACAGCTGTGTGTATATCCTTTATTTTCTAATATAGGTGAAGGTGGACTGGAAAGGGCTGCAGAAAGCCTCATAACCAACATTCACCATTTGTGGATGTAATTTCTACACAGCTGTATATATACCCTTTATTTTCTAATCTAGGTGAAGGTGGACTGTAAGGGGCTGCAGAAAGCCTCATTACCTACATTCACCATCTGTGGACGTAATTTATACACAGCTGTGTATATACCCTTTATTTTCTAATCTAGATGAAGGTGGACTGGAAGGGCCTGCAGAAAGCCTCATTACCAACATTCTCCATCTGTGGATGTAATTTCTACACAGCTATGTATATACCCTTTATTTTCTAATCTAGGTGAAGGTGGACTGGAAGGGGCTGCAGAAAGCCTCATAACCAACATTCACCATCTGTGGATGTAATTTCTACACAGCTATGTCTATACCCTCTATTTTCTAATCTAGGTGAAGGTGGACTGGAAGTGGCTGCAGAAAGCCTCATTACCAACATACACCATCTGTGGATGTAATTTCTACATAGCTATGTATATACCCTTTATTTTCTAATCTAGGTGAAGGTGGACTGGAAAGGGCTGCAGAAAGCCTCATTACCAACATTCACCATCTGTGGATGTAATTTCTACACAGCTATGTATATACCCTTTATTTTCTAATCTAGGTGAAGGTGGACTGGAAGGGGCTGCAGAAAGCCTCATTACCAACATTCACCATCTGTGGATGTAATTTCTACACAGCTATGTCTATACCCGTTATTTTCTAATCTAGGTGAAGGTGGACTGGAAAGGGCTGCAGAAAGCCTCATTACCAACATTCACCATCTGTGGATGTAATTTATACACAGCTGTGTATATACCCTTTATTTTCTAATCTAGATGAAGGTGGACTGGAAGGGGCTGCAGAAAGCCTCATTACCAACATTCACCATCTGTCGTTGTAATTTCTACACAGCTATGTATATACACTTTAGTTTCTAACCTATGTGAACGTGGACTGGAAGACACTGCTGAAAGCTTCCTTACCAACATTCACCATCTGTAGATGTAATTTCTACACAGCTGTATATATATCAAACATTTTCTAATTTAAGTGAAGGTGGACAGGAAGGGGCTGCAGAAAGCCTAATTACCAACATTCACCATCTGTGGATGTAATTTATACACAGCTGTGTGTATATCCTTTATTTTCTAATATAGGTGAAAGTGGACTGGAAGGGGCTGCAGAAAGCCTCATTACCAACATTCACCATTTGTGGATGTAATTTCTACACAGCTGTATATATACCATTTATTTTCTAATCTAGGTGAAGGTGTACTGGAAGGGGCTGCAGAAAGCCTCATTACCAACATTCACAATCTGTGGATGTAATTTCTACACAGATATGTATATACCCTTTATTTTGTAATCTAGGTGAAGGTCGACTGGAAGGGGCTGCAAAAAGCCTCATTACCAACATTCACCATCTGTGGATGTAATTTCTACACAGCTATGTCTATAACCTTTATTTTCTAATCTAGGTGAAGGTGGACTGGAAGGGGCTGCAGAAAGCCTCTTTACCAACATTCACCATCTGTGGATGTAATTTATACACAGCTGTGTATATACCCTTTATTTTCTAATCTAGATGAAGGTGGACTGGAAGGGGCTGCAGAAAGCCTCATTACCAACATTCACCATCAGTGGTTGTAATTTCTACACAGCTATGTATATACCCTTTATTTTCTAATCTAGGTGAAGGTGGACTGGAAGGGGCTGCAGAAAGCCTCATTACCAACATTCACCATCTGTGGATGTAATTTCTACACAGCTGTATATATAACCTTTATTTTCTTATCAAGGTGAAGGTGGACTGGAAGGGGCTGCAGAAAGCCTCATTACCAACATTCACCATCTGTGGATGTAATTTCTACACAGCTATGTATATACCCTTTAGTTTCTAACCTATGTGCACGTGGACTGGAAGACACTGCTGAAAGCTGCCTTACCAACATTCACCATCTGTAGATGTAATTTCTACACAGCTGTATATATACCCATCAATTTCAAATTTAAGTGAAGGTGGACTGGAAGGGGCTGCAGAAAGACTAATTACCAACATTCACCATCTGTGGATGTAATTTCTACACAGCTATGTATATACCCTTTATTTTCTAATCTAGGTGAAGTTGGACTGGAAGGGGCTGCAGAAAGCCTCATTACCAACATTCACCATCTGTGGATGTAATTTCTACACAGTTATGTCTATAACCTTTATTTTCTAATCTAGGTGAAGGTGGACTGGAAGTGGCTGCAGAAAGCCTCATTACCAACATACACCATCTGTGGATGTAATTTCTACACAGCTATGTATATACACTTTATTTTCTAATCTAGGTGAAGGTGGACTGGAAGGGGCTGCAGAAAGCCCTCATTACCAACATTTACCATCTGTGATTGTAATTTCTACACAGCTATGTATATACCCTTTAGTTTCTAACCTATGTGAACGTGGACTGTAAGACACTGCTGAAAGCTTCCTTACCAACATTCACCATCTGTAGATGTAATTTCTACACAGATGTATATATATCCATCATTTTCTAATTTAAGTGAAGGTGGACTGGAAGGGGCTGCAGAAAGCCTCATTACCAACATTCACCATCTGTGGATGTAATTTCTACACAGCTGTATATATACCCTTTTTTTTCTAATCTAGGTGAAGGTGGAATGGAAGGGGCTGCAGAAAGCCTCATTACCAACATTCACCATCTGTGGTTGTAATTTCTACACAGCTATGTATATACCATTTAGTTTCTAACCAATGTGAACGTGGACTGGAAGACACAGCTGAAAGCTTCCTTACCAACATTCACCATATGGAAATGTAATTTATACACAGCTGTGTATATAACTTTTATTTTCTAATCTAGGTGAAGGTGGACTGGAAGGGGCTGCAGAAAGCCTCATTACCAACATTCACAATCTGTGGATGTAATTTCTACACAGATATGTATATACACTTTATTTTGTAATCTAGGTGAAGGTCGACTGGAAGGGGCTGCAAAAAGCCTCATTCCCAACATTCACCATCTGTGGATGTAATTTCTACACAGCTATGTATATACCCTTTAGATTCTAACCTATGTGAACGTCGAGTGGAAGACACTGGTGAAAGCTGCCTTACCAACATTCACCATCTGTAGATGTAATTTCTATACAGCTGTATATATATCCATCAGTTTCTAATTAAAGTGAAGGTGGACAGGAAGGGGCTGCAGAAAGCCTGATTACCAACATTCACCATCTGTAGATGTAATTTCTACACAGCTGTATATATATCCATCATTTTCTAATTTAAGTGAAGGTGGACTGGAAGTGGCTGCAGAAAGCCTCATTACCAACATTGACCATCTGTGGATGTAATTTATACACAGCTATGTATATCCCCTTTAGTTTCTAACCTATGTGAACGTGGACTGGAAGACACTGCTGAAAGCTTCCTTACCAACATTCACCATCTGTAGATGTAATTTCTACACAGCTGTATATATATCCATCATTTTCTAATTTAAGTGAAGGTCGACTGGAAGGGGCTGCAGAAAGCCTCATTACCAACTTTCACCATCTGTGGATGTAATTTCTACACAGCTGTATATATACCCTTTATTTTCTAATCTAGGTGAAGGTGGACTGGAAGGGGCTGCAGAAAGCCTCATTACCAACATTCAACATCTGTGGATGTAATTTCTACACAGCTATGTCTATAACCTTTATTTTCTAATCTAGGTGAAGGTGGACTGGAAGGGGCTGCAGAAAGCCTCTTTACCAACATTCACCATCTGTGGATGTAATTTATACACAGCTGTGTATCTACCCTTTATTTTCTAATCTAGATGAAGGTGGACTGGAAGGGGCTGCAGAAAGCCTCATTACCAACATTCACCATCAGTGGTTGTAATTTCTACACAGCTATGTATATACCCTTTATTTTCTAATCTAGTTGAAGGTGGACTGGAAGGGGCTGCAGAAATCCTCATTACCAACATTCACCATTTGTGGATGTAATTTCTACACAGCTGTATATATACTCTTTATTTTCTAATCTAGGTGAAGGTGGACTGGAAGGGGCTGCAGAAAGCCTCATTACCAACATTCACCATCTGTGGATGTAATTTCTACACAGTTATGTCTATAACATTTATTTTCTAATCTAGGTGAAGGTGGACTGGAAGTGGCTGCAGAAAGCCTCATTACCAACATACACCATCTGTGGATGTAATTTCTACACAGCTATGTATATACCCTTTATTATCTAATCTAGGTGAAGGTGGACTGTAAGGGGCTGCAGAAAGCCTCATTACCTACATTCACCATCTGTGGACGTAATTTATACACAGCTGTGTATATACCCTTTATTTTCTAATCTAGATGAAGGTGGACTGGAAGGGCCTGCAGAAAGCCTCATTACCA
The DNA here is from genome assembly GCF_023898315.1 of Schistocerca nitens. NCBI lineage: Eukaryota > Metazoa > Arthropoda > Insecta > Orthoptera > Acrididae > Schistocerca > Schistocerca nitens. The sequence continues at coordinate 1,285,934,802 of NC_064614.1, forward strand.
ACATTCACCATCTGTGGATGTAATTTCTACACAGCTATGTCTATACACATTATTTTCTAATCTAGGTGAAGGTGGACTGGAAGTGGCTGCAGAAAGCCTCATTACCAACATACACCATCTGAGGATGTAATTTCTACACAGCTATGTATATACACTTTATTTTCTAATCTAGGTGAAGGTGGACTGGAAGGGGCTGCAGAAAGCCCTCATTACCAACATTCACCATCTGTGATTGTAATTTCTACACAGCTATGTATATACCCTTTAGTTTCTAACCTATGTGAACGTGGACTGTAAGACACTGCTGAAAGCTTCCTTACCAACATTCACCATCTGTAGATGTAATTTCTACACAGATGTATATATATCCATCATTTTCTAATTTAAGTGAAGGTGGACTGGAAGGGGCTGCAGAAAGCCTCATTACCAACATTCACCATCTGTGGATGTAATTTCTACACAGCTGTATATATACCCTTTATTTTCTAATCTAGGTGAAGGTGGAATGGAAGGGTCTGCAGAAAGCCTCATTACCAACATTCACCATCTGTGGTTGTAATTTCTACACAGCTATGTATATACCATTTAGTTTCTAACCTATGTGAACGTGGACTGGAAGACACTGCTGAAAGCTTCCTTAGCAACATTCACCATATGCAAATGTAATTTATACACAGCTGTGTATATAACTTTTATTTTCTAATCTAGGTGAAGGTGGACTGGAAGGGGCTGCAGAAAGCCTCATTACCAACATCCACCATCCGTGGATGTAATTTCTACACAGATATGTATATAGTCTTTAGTTTGTAACCTATGTGAACGTGGACTGGAAGACACTGCAGAAAGCTTCCTTACCAACATTCTAGATCTGTAGATGTAATTTCTACACAGCTGTATATATATCCATCATTTTCTAATTTATGTGAAGGTGGACTGGAAGGGGCTGCAGAAAGCCTCATTACCAACATTCACCATCTGTGGATGTAATTTATACACGGCTGTATATATACCCTTTATTTTCTAATCTAGGTGAAGGTGGACTGGAAGGGGCTGGAGAAAGCCTCATTACCAACATTCACAATCTGTGGATGTAATTTCTACACAGCTATGTATATACCCTTTATTTTCTAATCTAGGTGAAGGTGGACTGGAAGGGGCTGCAGAAAGCCTCATAACCAACATTCACCATCTGTGGATGTAATTTCTACACAGCTATGTCTATACCCTCTACTTTCTAATCTAGGTGAAGGTGGACTGGAAGTGGCTGCAGAAAGCCTCATTACCAACATACACCATCTGTGGATGTAATTTCTACATAGCTATGTATATACCCTTTATTTTCTAATCTAGGTGAAGGTGGACTGGAAGGGGCTGCAGAAAGCCTCATTACCAACATTCACCATCTGTGGATTTAATTTCTACACAGCTATGTATATACCCTTTATTTTCTAATCTAGGTGAAGGTGGACTAGAAGGGGCTGCAGAAAGCCTCATTACCAACATTCACCATCTGTGGATGTAATTTCTACACAGCTATGTCTATACCCTTTATTTTCTAATCTAGGTGAAGGTGGACTGGAAAGGGCTGCAGAAAGCCTCATTACCAACATTCTCCATCTGTGGATGTTATTTATACACAGCTGTGTATATACCCTTCATTTTCTAATCTAGATGAAGGTGGACTGGAAGGGGCTGCAGAAAGCCTCATTACCAACATTCACCATCTGTGGTTGTAATTTCTACACAGCTATGTATATACCCGTTAGTTTCTAACCTATGTGAACGTGGACTGGAAGACACTGCTGAAAGCTTCCTTACCAACATTCACCATCTGTAGATGTAATTTCTACACAGCTGTATATATACCATTTATTTTCTAATCTAGGTGAAGATGGACTGTAAGGGGCTGCAGAAAGCCTCATTACCTACATTCACCATCTGTGGACGTAATTTATACACAGCTGTGTATATACACTTTATTTTCTAATCTAGATGAAGGTGGACTGGAAGGGCCTGCAGAAAGCCTCATTACCAACATTCACCATCTGTGGATGTAATTTCTACACAGCTATGTCTATACCCTTATTTTCTAATCTAGGTGAAGGTGGACTGGAAGTGGCTGCAGAAAGTCTCATTACCAACATACACCATCTGTGGATGTAATTTCTACACAGCTATGTATATACACTTTATTTTCTAATCTAGGTGAAGGTGGACTGGAAGGGGCTGCAGAAAGCCTCATTACCAACATTCACCATCTGTGGATGTAATTTATACACAGCTGTATATATACGCTTTATTTTCTAATCTAGGTGAAGGTGCACTGGAAGGGGCTGCAGAAAGCCTAATTACCAACATTCACCATCTGTGGTTGTAATTTCTACACAGCTATGTATAAACCCTTTAGTTTCTAACATATGTGAACGTGGACTGTAAGACACTGCTGAAAGCTTCCTTACCAACATTCACCATCTGTAGATGTAATTTCTACACAGATGTATATATACCCATCATTTTCTAATTTAAGTGAAGGTGGACTGGAAGGGGCTGCAGAAAGCCTCATTACCAACATTCACCATCTGTGGATGTAATTTATACACGGCTGTATGTATACCCTTTATTTTCGAATCTAGGTGAAGGTGGACTGGAAGGGGCTGCAGAAAGCCTCATTACCAACATTCACGATCTGTGGATGTAATTTCTACACAGCTATGTATATACCCTTTATTTTCTAATCTAGGTGAAGGTGGACTGGAAGGTGCTGCAGAAAGCCTCATTACCAACATTCACCATCTGTGGATGTAATTTCTACACAGCTATGTCTATACCCTCTATTTTCTAATCTAGGTGAAGGTGTACTGGAAGTGGCTGCAGAAAGCCTCATAACCAACATACACCATCTGTGGATGTAATTTATACACAGCTGTATATATACCATTTATTTTCTAATCTAGGTGAAGGTGGACTGGAAGGGGCTGCAGAAAGCCTCATTACCAACATTCACAATCTGTGGATGTAATTTCTACACAGATATGTATATACCCTTTATTTTGTAATCTAGGTGAAGGTCGACTGGAAGGGGCTGCAAAAAGCCTCATTATCAACATTCACCATCTGTGGATGTAATTTCTACACAGCTATGTATATACCCTTTAGTTTCTAACCTACGTGAACGTCGACTGGAAGACACTGCTGAAAGCTGCCTTACCAACATTCACCATCTGTAGATGTAATTTCTACACAGCTGTATATATATCCATCATTTTCTAATTTAAGTGAAGGTGGACAGGAAGGGGCTGCAGAAAGCCTGATTACCAACATTCACCATCTGTGGATGAAATTTCTACACAGCTGTATATATATCCATCGTTTTCTAATCTAAGTGAAGGTCGACTGGAAGGGGCTGCAGAAAGCCTCATTACCAACTTTCACCATCTGTGGATGTAATTTTTACACAGCTGTATATATACCATTTATTTTCTAATCTAGGTGAAGGTGGACTGGAAGTGGCTGCAGAAAGCCTCATTACCAACATTCACCATCTGTGGATGTAATTTATACACAGCTATGTATATCCCCTTTAGTTTCTAACCTATGTGAACGTGGACTGGAAAACACTGCTGAAAGCTTCTTACCAACATTCACCATCTGTAGATGTAATTTCTACACAGCTGTATATATATCCATCATTTTCTAATTTAAGTGAAGGTCGACTGGAAGGGGCTGCAGAAAGCCTCATTACCAACATTCACCATCTGTGGATGTAATTTCTACACAGCTGTATATATACCCTTTATTTTCTAATCTAGGTGAAGGTGGACTGGAAGGGGCTGCAGAAAGCCTCATTACCAACATTCATCATCTGTGGATGTAATTTCTACACAGCTATGTCTATAACCTTTATTTTCTAATCTAGGTGAAGGCGGACTGGAAGGGGCTGCAGAAAGCCTCATTACCAACATTCACCATCTGTGGATGTAATTTATACACAGCTGTGTATATACCCTTTATTTTCTAATCTAGATGAAGGTGGACTGGAAGGGGCTGCAGAAACCCTCATTACCAACATTCACCATCAGTGGTTGTAATTTCTACACAGCTATGTATATACCCTTTAGTTTCTAACCTATTTTGAACGTGGACTGGGAGACACTGATGAAAGCTTCCTTACCAACATTCACCATCTGTAGATGTAATTTCTACACAGCTTTATATATATCCATCATTTTCTAATTTTAGTGAAGGTGGACAGGAAGGGGCTGCAGAAAGCCTAATTAGCAACATTTACCATCTGTGGATGTAATTTCTACACAGCTATGTATATATCCTTTAGTTTCTAATCTAGGTGAGGGTGGACTGGAAGGGGCTGCAGAAAGCCTCATTACCAACATTCACCATCTGTGGATGTAATTTCTACACAGCTATGTCTATACCCTTTATTTTCTAATCTAGGTGAAGGTGGACTGGAAGTGGCTGCAGAAAGCCTCATTACCAACATACAGCATCTGTGGATGTAATTTCTACACAGCTATGTATATACCCTTTATTTTCTAATCTAGGTGAAGGTGGACTGGAAGGGGCTGCAGAAATCCTCATTACCAACATTCACCATTTGTGGATGTAATTTCTACACAGCTGTATATATACCCTTTATTTTCTAATCTAGGTGAAGGTGGACTGGAAGGGGCTGCAGAAAGCCTCATTACCAACATTCACCATCTGTGGATGTAATTTCTACACAGCTATGTATATACCCTTTAGTTTCTAACCTATGTACACGTGGACTGGAAGACACTGCTGAAAGCTGCCTTACCAACATTCACCATCTGTAGATGTAATTTCTACACAGCTGTATATATACCCATCAATTTCTAAATTAAGTGAAGGTGGACTGGAAGGGGCCGCAGAAAGCCTCATTACCAACATTCACCATCTGTGGATGTAATTTCTACACAGCTATGTCTATACACTTTATTTTCTAATCTAGGTGAAGGTGGACTGGAAGTGGCTGCAGAAAGTCTCATTACCAACATACACCATCTGTGGATGTAATTTCTACACAGCTATGTATATACACTTTATTTTCGAATCTAGGTGAAGGTGGACTGGAAGGGGCTGCAGAAAGCCTCATTACCAACATTCACCATCTGTGGATGTAATTTATACACAGCTGTATATATACGCTTTATTTTCTAATCTAGGTGAAGGTGCACTGGAAGGGGCTGCAGAAAGCCTAATTACCAACATTCACCATCTGTGGTTGTAATTTCTACACAGCTATGTATAAACCCTTTAGTTTCTAACATATGTGAACGTGGACTGTAAGACACTGCTGAAAGCTTCCTTACCAACATTCACCATCTGTAGATGTAATTTCTACACAGATGTATATATATCCATCATTTTCTAATTTAAGTGAAGGTGGACTGGAAGGGGCTGCAGAAAGCCTCATTACCAACATTCACCATCTGTGGATGTAATTTATACACGGCTGTATGTATACCCATTATTTTCGAATCTAGGTGAAGGTGGACTGGAAGGGGCTGCAGAAAGCCTCATTACCAACATTCACCATCTGTGGATGTAATTTGTACACAGCTATGTATATACCCTTTATTTTCTAATCTAGGTGAAGGTGGACTGGAAGGTGCTGCAGAAAGCCTCATTACCAACATTCACCATCTGTGGATGTAATTTCTACACAGCTATGTCTATACCCTCTATTTTCTAATCCAGGTGAAGGTGGACTGGAAGTGGCTGCAGAAAGCCTCATTACCAAGGACTGGAAGGGGCTGCAGAAAGCCTCTTTACAAACATTCACCAACTGTGAATGTAATTTCTACACAGCTGTATATATACCGTTTACTTTCTAATCTAGGTGAAAGTGGAATGAAAGGGGGCTGCAGAAACCTCCTTACAAACATTCACCATCTGTGGATGTAATTTCTACACAGCTGTATATATACAATTTAATTTCTAACCTATGTGAACGTGGACTGGAAGGGGCTGCAGAAAGCCTCCTTACAAACAATCAGCATCTGTAGATGTAATTTCGACACAGCTGTATATATCATCTTTATAATCTAACCTAGGTGAAGGGGGAATGGATGGGGCTGCAGAATGCCTTATTAGCAACATTCACCATTTTTTTTTTTTTTTTTTTTTTGTTTGTGGTTTTAGGGCGCAAAACTGCTATGGTCATTAGCGTCCGGTCAGTGACTGAGGAAATAATAAAAACTGAAAATGGAAAACAGCAAAAATGGGAACGAAACTCAAATAATTGGAGACACTAAAAGCAGAAACAAGGCTTAAAAGTCCACTACAGAGAGGGGTTGATGGTCCCCGATAAAACTTCAAATGACTGACGTCATTTCACTGTCACTAATAAACTGGAGAACGCGGTCGGCTGAGCGCGTGTCATCTGCTAAAATCGACGATAGATCAGGCGCTAGCTGGAGACGGGAGCGTAACGGATTAAAATAGGGGCATTCAATTAAAAGGTGTCTTACCGTTCACAGCTGAGAGCAGTGAGGACAGAGTGGGGGAGGATCGCCGCTTAAAAGATGTCGATGGCTAAAAAGACAGTGCCCTATCCGGAGTCTAGCTAAAATCACCTCCTCCCGACGACGCGTTCGGGAGGAAGAGGTCCAAGCGCAAGGAAGGGCTTTCACTTCCCGCAATTTATTTCCGGGAAGTGTTGACCAATGTTCAAGCCATAAATGAGCAACTTTGCGACATAAACCGCTCTGTAGATCGGTGAAGGGAAGCGACTGAATAGCTGGCCGAGGAAGAGAGACCGCAGCCTTGGCCGCTATATCGGCCGCCTCATTCCCACAGATACCAGCGTGTCCCGGGAGCCAGAGGAACGCCACCGAGACGCCCCCCAGGTGGAGCGAGCGCAGACAGTCCTGAATCCGGTGGACCAAAGGGTGCACAGGATAAAGAGCTTGGAGACTGAGGAGAGAGCTGAGAGAATCCGAGCAGATTACGTACTGTATACACTGATGGCGGCGGATGTAGTGGACAGCCTGGAGAACAGCGTAAAGCTCCGCAGTATAAACCGAACACTGGTCGGGAAGCCGAAAGTGATTTGGGGCGTCGCCAACAATATAGGCACTCCCTACACCCAACGATGTTTTCGAGCTGTCGGGGTAAATAAAGGTGGCGTCCGTCATTTGTGCACATAGAGCAGCAAATGCCCGACGATAAACAAGTGAAGGTGTACCGTCCTTGGGAAATTGACAAAGATCACGGAGCAGACAGATCCGGGGACGCAGCCAAGGCGGTGCTGTACCCCAAGTTGTCAAGAATGTTTTAGGAAAGCGGAAGGAAAGATTCATCATCTGTGGATGTAATTTCCACACAGCTGTATATAATCCCTATATTTTCTAATCTAGGTGAAGGTGGACTGGAAGGGGCTGCAGAAAGCCTCATTACCAACATTCACCATCTGTGAATGTAATTTCTACACAGCTGTATATATACCATCCATTTTCCAACCTATGTGAACGTGGACTAGAAGGGGCTGCAGAAACCCTCATTACCAACATTCAACATCTGTGGGTGTAATTTCTACACAGTTGTGTATATAACCATTGGTTTCTAACCTATGTGAACGTGGACTGGAAGGGGCTGCAGAAAGCCTCATTACCAACATTCACCATCTGTGAATGTAATTTCTACACAGCTGTATATATACCATCTATTTTCCAACCTATGTGAACGTGGACTAGAAGGGGCTGCAGAAAGCCTCATTACCAACATTCACCATCTGTGGGTGTAATTTCTACACAGCTGTGTATGTAACCTTTGGTTTCTAACCTATGTGAATGTGGACTGGAAAGGGCTGCAGAAAGCCTCATTACCAACATTCACCATCTGTGGGTGTAATTTCTACACAGCTGTGTATATACCCTTTATTTTCTAACCTATGTGAACGTGGAATGGAAGGGGCTGCAGAAAGCCACCTTACCAACATTCACCATAAGTAAATGTAATTTCTACACAGCTGTATATATATCCATTATTTTCTAATTTTGGTAAAGGTGGACTGGATGGGGCTGCAGAAAGCCTCATTACCATCATTCACCATTTGTGGATGTATTTCAACACAGCTGTATATACAATCATTATTTTCTAATGTAGGTGAGGGTGGACTGGAAGGGGCTGCAGAAAGCCTCATTACCAACATGCACCATCAGTAGATGTAATTTCAGAACTGCTGTATACATCAATTTTATTTCCTAATCTAGGGGAAGGAGAACTGGAAGGGGCTGCAGAAGGCCTCCTTAGCATCATTCACCATCTGTGGATTGAATTCCTATAGCTGTATACATTCCCTTTATTTCCTAACCAACGTGAAGGATGACAGGAAGGGGCTGCATAAAGCCTCCCTACCAAAAATCACGATCGGCAGATGTATTTCCTGCACAGATGCATGTCTCTCCTTTATCTTCTAACCTATGTGAAGGTAGCCTTTAAGGGGTGCAGAAAGCCTCCTTACCAATAATCACTATCTGTGGATGTAATTTCTACACAGCTGTATATATACCCTTTGTTTTGTAACCTATGGGAATGTGGACTGGAAGGGGCTGCAGAAAGCCTGATTACGAACACGCACCATCTTTGCATGTAATTTCTACACAGCTGTATATATACCCTTTATTTTCTAATCTAGGTGAAGGTGGACTGGAAGGGGCTGCAGAAAGCCTCATTACCAACATTCACCATCTGTGGATGTAATTTATACACAGCTGTGTATATACCCTTTAGTTTCTAACCTATGTGAACGTGGACTGGAAGACACTGCTGAAAGCTTCCTTACCAGTATTCACCATCTGCAGATGTAATTTCTACACAGCTGTATATATAACCTTTATTTTCTAATCTAGGTGAAGGTGGACTGGAAGGCGCTGCAGAAAGCCTCATTACCAACATTCACCATCTGTGGATGTATTTTATACACAGCTGTGTACATACCCTTTATTTTCTAATCTAGGTGAAGGTGGACTGGAAGGGGCTGCAGGAAGCCTCATTACCGACATTCACCATCTGTGGTTGTAATTTCTACACAGCTATGTATATACCCTTTAGTTTCTAACCTACGTGAACGTGGACTGGAAGACACTGCTGAAAGCTTCCTTACCAACATTCACCATCTGTGGATGTAATTTATACACAGCTGTGTATATACCATTTATTTTCTAATCTAGGTGAAGGTGGAATGGAAGGGGCTGCAGAAAGCCTCATTACCAACATTCACCATCTGTGGATGTAATTTGTACACAGCTGTATATATACCCTTTATTTTCTAATCTAGGTGAAGGTGGACTGGAAGGGGCTGCAGAAAGCCTCATTACCAACATTCACCATCTGTGGATGTATTTTATACACAGCTGTGTACATACCCTTTATTTCCTAATCTAGGTGAAGGTGGACTGGAAGGGGCTGCAGAAAGCCTCATTACCAACATTCACCATCTGTGGATGTAATTTATACACAGATATGTATATACCCCTTATTTTCTAATCTAGGTGAAGGTGGACTGGAAGGGGCTGCAGAATGCCTCATTACCAACATTCACCATCCGTGGATGTAATTTCTACACAGCTGTAAATATACCCTTTATTTTCTAATCTAGGTGAAGGTGGACTGGAAGGGGCTGCAGAAAGCCTCATTACTAACATTCACCATCTGTGGATGTAATTGCTACATAGCTGTATATATATCCATCATTTTCTAATTTAAGTGAAGGTGGACTGGAAGGGGCTGCAGAAATCCTCATCACCAACATTCACCGTATGTGGATGTAATTTATACACAGCAGTGTATTTACCTTTTATTTTCTAATCTAGGTGAAGGTGGACTGGAAGGGGCTGCAGAAAGCCTCATTACCAACATTCACCATCTGTTAATGTAATTTCTACACAGCTGTATATATACCCTTTATTTTCTAATCTAGGTGAAGGCGGACTGGAAGGGGCTGCAGAAAGCCTCCTTACCAACATTCACCATCTGTGGATGTAATTTATACACAGCTGTGTATATACCCTTTATTTTCTAATCTAGGTGAAGTTGGACTTGAAGGGGCTGCAGTAAGCCTCATTGCCAACATTCACCATCTGTTAATGTAATTTCTACACAGCTGTATATATACCCTTTATTTTCTAATCTAGGTGAAGGTGGACTGGACGGGGCTGCAGAAAGCCTCATTACCAACATTCACCATTTATGGATGTAATGTCTACACAGCTGTATATATACCCTTTATTTTCTAATCTAGGTGAAGGTGGTCTGGAAGGGGCTGCAGAAAGCCTCATTACCAACATTCACCAACTGTGGATGTAATTTATACACAGCTGTGTATATACCCTTTATTTTCTAATCAAGGTGAAGGTGGACTGGAAGGGGCTGCAGACAGCCTCATTACAAACATTCACCAACTGTGGATGTAATTTCGACACAGCTGTATATATACCCTTTCTTTTCTAATGTAGCTGAAGGTGAACTGGAAGGGGCTGCAGAAAGCCTCATTACCAACATTCACCATCTGTGGTTGTAATTTCTACACAGCTATGTATATACACTTTAGTTTCCAACCTATGTGAACGTGGACTGGAAGACACTGCTGAAAGCTTCCTTACGAACATTCACCATCTGTAGATGTAATTTCTACACAGCTGTATATATATCCATCATTTTCTAATTTAAATGAAGGTGGACTAGAAGGGGCTGCAGAAATCCTCATTACCAACATTCACAATCTGTGGATGTAATTTCTACACAGATATGTATATACACTTTATTTTGTAATCTAGGTGAAGGTCGACTGGAAGGGGCTGCAAAAAGCCTCATTCCCAACATTCACCATCTGTGGATGTAATTTCTACACAGCTATGTATATACCCTTTAGATTCTAACCTATGTGAACGTCGAGTGGAAGACACTGGTGAAAGCTGCCTTACCAACATTCACCATCTGTAGATGTAATTTCTATACAGCTGTATATATATCCATCAGTTTCTAATTAAAGTGAAGGTGGACAGGAAGGGGCTGCAGAAAGCCTGATTACCAACATTCACCATCTGTAGATGTAATTTCTACACAGCTGTATATATATCCATCATTTTCTAATTTAAGTGAAGGTGGACTGGAAGTGGCTGCAGAAAGCCTCATTACCAACATTGACCATCTGTGGATGTAATTTATACACAGCTATGTATATCCCCTTTAGTTTCTAACCTATGTGAACGTGGACTGGAAGACACTGCTGAAAGCTTCCTTACCAACATTCACCATCTGTAGATGTAATTTCTACACAGCTGTATATATATCCATCATTTTCTAATTTAAGTGAAGGTCGACTGGAAGGGGCTGCAGAAAGCCTCATTACCAACTTTCACCATCTGTGGATGTAATTTCTACACAGCTGTATATATACCCTTTATTTTCTAATCTAGGTGAAGGTGGACTGGAAGGGGCTGCAGAAAGCCTCATTACCAACATTCAACATCTGTGGATGTAATTTCTACACAGCTATGTCTATAACCTTTATTTTCTAATCTAGGTGAAGGTGGACTGGAAGGGGCTGCAGAAAGCCTCTTTACCAACATTCACCATCTGTGGATGTAATTTATACACAGCTGTGTATCTACCCTTTATTTTCTAATCTAGATGAAGGTGGACTGGAAGGGGCTGCAGAAAGCCTCATTACCAACATTCACCATCAGTGGTTGTAATTTCTACACAGCTATGTATATACCCTTTATTTTCTAATCTAGTTGAAGGTGGACTGGAAGGGGCTGCAGAAATCCTCATTACCAACATTCACCATTTGTGGATGTAATTTCTACACAGCTGTATATATACTCTTTATTTTCTAATCTAGGTGAAGGTGGACTGGAAGGGGCTGCAGAAAGCCTCATTACCAACATTCACCATCTGTGGATGTAATTTCTACACAGTTATGTCTATAACATTTATTTTCTAATCTAGGTGAAGGTGGACTGGAAGTGGCTGCAGAAAGCCTCATTACCAACATACACCATCTGTGGATGTAATTTCTACACAGCTATGTATATACCCTTTATTATCTAATCTAGGTGAAGGTGGACTGTAAGGGGCTGCAGAAAGCCTCATTACCTACATTCACCATCTGTGGACGTAATTTATACACAGCTGTGTATATACCCTTTATTTTCTAATCTAGATGAAGGTGGACTGGAAGGGCCTGCAGAAAGCCTCATTACCAACATTCACCATCTGTGGATGTAATTTCTACACAGCTATGTCTATACACATTATTTTCTAATCTAGGTGAAGGTGGACTGGAAGTGGCTGCAGAAAGCCTCATTACCAACATACACCATCTGAGGATGTAATTTCTACACAGCTATGTATATACACTTTATTTTCTAATCTAGGTGAAGGTGGACTGGAAGGGGCTGCAGAAAGCCCTCATTACCAACATTCACCATCTGTGATTGTAATTTCTACACAGCTATGTATATACCCTTTAGTTTCTAACCTATGTGAACGTGGACTGTAAGACACTGCTGAAAGCTTCCTTACCAACATTCACCATCTGTAGATGTAATTTCTACACAGATGTATATATATCCATCATTTTCTAATTTAAGTGAAGGTGGACTGGAAGGGGCTGCAGAAAGCCTCATTACCAACATTCACCATCTGTGGATGTAATTTCTACACAGCTGTATATATACCCTTTATTTTCTAATCTAGGTGAAGGTGGAATGGAAGGGTCTGCAGAAAGCCTCATTACCAACATTCACCATCTGTGGTTGTAATTTCTACACAGCTATGTATATACCATTTAGTTTCTAACCTATGTGAACGTGGACTGGAAGACACTGCTGAAAGCTTCCTTAGCAACATTCACCATATGCAAATGTAATTTATACACAGCTGTGTATATAACTTTTATTTTCTAATCTAGGTGAAGGTGGACTGGAAGGGGCTGCAGAAAGCCTCATTACCAACATCCACCATCCGTGGATGTAATTTCTACACAGATATGTATATAGTCTTTAGTTTGTAACCTATGTGAACGTGGACTGGAAGACACTGCAGAAAGCTTCCTTACCAACATTCTAGATCTGTAGATGTAATTTCTACACAGCTGTATATATATCCATCATTTTCTAATTTATGTGAAGGTGGACTGGAAGGGGCTGCAGAAAGCCTCATTACCAACATTCACCATCTGTGGATGTAATTTATACACGGCTGTATATATACCCTTTATTTTCTAATCTAGGTGAAGGTGGACTGGAAGGGGCTGGAGAAAGCCTCATTACCAACATTCACAATCTGTGGATGTAATTTCTACACAGCTATGTATATACCCTTTATTTTCTAATCTAGGTGAAGGTGGACTGGAAGGGGCTGCAGAAAGCCTCATAACCAACATTCACCATCTGTGGATGTAATTTCTACACAGCTATGTCTATACCCTCTACTTTCTAATCTAGGTGAAGGTGGACTGGAAGTGGCTGCAGAAAGCCTCATTACCAACATACACCATCTGTGGATGTAATTTCTACATAGCTATGTATATACCCTTTATTTTCTAATCTAGGTGAAGGTGGACTGGAAGGGGCTGCAGAAAGCCTCATTACCAACATTCACCATCTGTGGATTTAATTTCTACACAGCTATGTATATACCCTTTATTTTCTAATCTAGGTGAAGGTGGACTAGAAGGGGCTGCAGAAAGCCTCATTACCAACATTCACCATCTGTGGATGTAATTTCTACACAGCTATGTCTATACCCTTTATTTTCTAATCTAGGTGAAGGTGGACTGGAAAGGGCTGCAGAAAGCCTCATTACCAACATTCTCCATCTGTGGATGTTATTTATACACAGCTGTGTATATACCCTTCATTTTCTAATCTAGATGAAGGTGGACTGGAAGGGGCTGCAGAAAGCCTCATTACCAACATTCACCATCTGTGGTTGTAATTTCTACACAGCTATGTATATACCCGTTAGTTTCTAACCTATGTGAACGTGGACTGGAAGACACTGCTGAAAGCTTCCTTACCAACATTCACCATCTGTAGATGTAATTTCTACACAGCTGTATATATACCATTTATTTTCTAATCTAGGTGAAGATGGACTGTAAGGGGCTGCAGAAAGCCTCATTACCTACATTCACCATCTGTGGACGTAATTTATACACAGCTGTGTATATACACTTTATTTTCTAATCTAGATGAAGGTGGACTGGAAGGGCCTGCAGAAAGCCTCATTACCAACATTCACCATCTGTGGATGTAATTTCTACACAGCTATGTCTATACCCTTATTTTCTAATCTAGGTGAAGGTGGACTGGAAGTGGCTGCAGAAAGTCTCATTACCAACATACACCATCTGTGGATGTAATTTCTACACAGCTATGTATATACACTTTATTTTCTAATCTAGGTGAAGGTGGACTGGAAGGGGCTGCAGAAAGCCTCATTACCAACATTCACCATCTGTGGATGTAATTTATACACAGCTGTATATATACGCTTTATTTTCTAATCTAGGTGAAGGTGCACTGGAAGGGGCTGCAGAAAGCCTAATTACCAACATTCACCATCTGTGGTTGTAATTTCTACACAGCTATGTATAAACCCTTTAGTTTCTAACATATGTGAACGTGGACTGTAAGACACTGCTGAAAGCTTCCTTACCAACATTCACCATCTGTAGATGTAATTTCTACACAGATGTATATATACCCATCATTTTCTAATTTAAGTGAAGGTGGACTGGAAGGGGCTGCAGAAAGCCTCATTACCAACATTCACCATCTGTGGATGTAATTTATACACGGCTGTATGTATACCCTTTATTTTCGAATCTAGGTGAAGGTGGACTGGAAGGGGCTGCAGAAAGCCTCATTACCAACATTCACGATCTGTGGATGTAATTTCTACACAGCTATGTATATACCCTTTATTTTCTAATCTAGGTGAAGGTGGACTGGAAGGTGCTGCAGAAAGCCTCATTACCAACATTCACCATCTGTGGATGTAATTTCTACACAGCTATGTCTATACCCTCTATTTTCTAATCTAGGTGAAGGTGTACTGGAAGTGGCTGCAGAAAGCCTCATAACCAACATACACCATCTGTGGATGTAATTTATACACAGCTGTATATATACCATTTATTTTCTAATCTAGGTGAAGGTGGACTGGAAGGGGCTGCAGAAAGCCTCATTACCAACATTCACAATCTGTGGATGTAATTTCTACACAGATATGTATATACCCTTTATTTTGTAATCTAGGTGAAGGTCGACTGGAAGGGGCTGCAAAAAGCCTCATTATCAACATTCACCATCTGTGGATGTAATTTCTACACAGCTATGTATATACCCTTTAGTTTCTAACCTACGTGAACGTCGACTGGAAGACACTGCTGAAAGCTGCCTTACCAACATTCACCATCTGTAGATGTAATTTCTACACAGCTGTATATATATCCATCATTTTCTAATTTAAGTGAAGGTGGACAGGAAGGGGCTGCAGAAAGCCTGATTACCAACATTCACCATCTGTGGATGAAATTTCTACACAGCTGTATATATATCCATCGTTTTCTAATCTAAGTGAAGGTCGACTGGAAGGGGCTGCAGAAAGCCTCATTACCAACTTTCACCATCTGTGGATGTAATTTTTACACAGCTGTATATATACCATTTATTTTCTAATCTAGGTGAAGGTGGACTGGAAGTGGCTGCAGAAAGCCTCATTACCAACATTCACCATCTGTGGATGTAATTTATACACAGCTATGTATATCCCCTTTAGTTTCTAACCTATGTGAACGTGGACTGGAAAACACTGCTGAAAGCTTCTTACCAACATTCACCATCTGTAGATGTAATTTCTACACAGCTGTATATATATCCATCATTTTCTAATTTAAGTGAAGGTCGACTGGAAGGGGCTGCAGAAAGCCTCATTACCAACATTCACCATCTGTGGATGTAATTTCTACACAGCTGTATATATACCCTTTATTTTCTAATCTAGGTGAAGGTGGACTGGAAGGGGCTGCAGAAAGCCTCATTACCAACATTCATCATCTGTGGATGTAATTTCTACACAGCTATGTCTATAACCTTTATTTTCTAATCTAGGTGAAGGCGGACTGGAAGGGGCTGCAGAAAGCCTCATTACCAACATTCACCATCTGTGGATGTAATTTATACACAGCTGTGTATATACCCTTTATTTTCTAATCTAGATGAAGGTGGACTGGAAGGGGCTGCAGAAACCCTCATTACCAACATTCACCATCAGTGGTTGTAATTTCTACACAGCTATGTATATACCCTTTAGTTTCTAACCTATTTTGAACGTGGACTGGGAGACACTGATGAAAGCTTCCTTACCAACATTCACCATCTGTAGATGTAATTTCTACACAGCTTTATATATATCCATCATTTTCTAATTTTAGTGAAGGTGGACAGGAAGGGGCTGCAGAAAGCCTAATTAGCAACATTTACCATCTGTGGATGTAATTTCTACACAGCTATGTATATATCCTTTAGTTTCTAATCTAGGTGAGGGTGGACTGGAAGGGGCTGCAGAAAGCCTCATTACCAACATTCACCATCTGTGGATGTAATTTCTACACAGCTATGTCTATACCCTTTATTTTCTAATCTAGGTGAAGGTGGACTGGAAGTGGCTGCAGAAAGCCTCATTACCAACATACAGCATCTGTGGATGTAATTTCTACACAGCTATGTATATACCCTTTATTTTCTAATCTAGGTGAAGGTGGACTGGAAGGGGCTGCAGAAATCCTCATTACCAACATTCACCATTTGTGGATGTAATTTCTACACAGCTGTATATATACCCTTTATTTTCTAATCTAGGTGAAGGTGGACTGGAAGGGGCTGCAGAAAGCCTCATTACCAACATTCACCATCTGTGGATGTAATTTCTACACAGCTATGTATATACCCTTTAGTTTCTAACCTATGTACACGTGGACTGGAAGACACTGCTGAAAGCTGCCTTACCAACATTCACCATCTGTAGATGTAATTTCTACACAGCTGTATATATACCCATCAATTTCTAAATTAAGTGAAGGTGGACTGGAAGGGGCCGCAGAAAGCCTCATTACCAACATTCACCATCTGTGGATGTAATTTCTACACAGCTATGTCTATACACTTTATTTTCTAATCTAGGTGAAGGTGGACTGGAAGTGGCTGCAGAAAGTCTCATTACCAACATACACCATCTGTGGATGTAATTTCTACACAGCTATGTATATACACTTTATTTTCGAATCTAGGTGAAGGTGGACTGGAAGGGGCTGCAGAAAGCCTCATTACCAACATTCACCATCTGTGGATGTAATTTATACACAGCTGTATATATACGCTTTATTTTCTAATCTAGGTGAAGGTGCACTGGAAGGGGCTGCAGAAAGCCTAATTACCAACATTCACCATCTGTGGTTGTAATTTCTACACAGCTATGTATAAACCCTTTAGTTTCTAACATATGTGAACGTGGACTGTAAGACACTGCTGAAAGCTTCCTTACCAACATTCACCATCTGTAGATGTAATTTCTACACAGATGTATATATATCCATCATTTTCTAATTTAAGTGAAGGTGGACTGGAAGGGGCTGCAGAAAGCCTCATTACCAACATTCACCATCTGTGGATGTAATTTATACACGGCTGTATGTATACCCATTATTTTCGAATCTAGGTGAAGGTGGACTGGAAGGGGCTGCAGAAAGCCTCATTACCAACATTCACCATCTGTGGATGTAATTTGTACACAGCTATGTATATACCCTTTATTTTCTAATCTAGGTGAAGGTGGACTGGAAGGTGCTGCAGAAAGCCTCATTACCAACATTCACCATCTGTGGATGTAATTTCTACACAGCTATGTCTATACCCTCTATTTTCTAATCCAGGTGAAGGTGGACTGGAAGTGGCTGCAGAAAGCCTCATTACCAAGGACTGGAAGGGGCTGCAGAAAGCCTCTTTACAAACATTCACCAACTGTGAATGTAATTTCTACACAGCTGTATATATACCGTTTACTTTCTAATCTAGGTGAAAGTGGAATGAAAGGGGGCTGCAGAAACCTCCTTACAAACATTCACCATCTGTGGATGTAATTTCTACACAGCTGTATATATACAATTTAATTTCTAACCTATGTGAACGTGGACTGGAAGGGGCTGCAGAAAGCCTCCTTACAAACAATCAGCATCTGTAGATGTAATTTCGACACAGCTGTATATATCATCTTTATAATCTAACCTAGGTGAAGGGGGAATGGATGGGGCTGCAGAATGCCTTATTAGCAACATTCACCATTTTTTTTTTTTTTTTTTTTTTGTTTGTGGTTTTAGGGCGCAAAACTGCTATGGTCATTAGCGTCCGGTCAGTGACTGAGGAAATAATAAAAACTGAAAATGGAAAACAGCAAAAATGGGAACGAAACTCAAATAATTGGAGACACTAAAAGCAGAAACAAGGCTTAAAAGTCCACTACAGAGAGGGGTTGATGGTCCCCGATAAAACTTCAAATGACTGACGTCATTTCACTGTCACTAATAAACTGGAGAACGCGGTCGGCTGAGCGCGTGTCATCTGCTAAAATCGACGATAGATCAGGCGCTAGCTGGAGACGGGAGCGTAACGGATTAAAATAGGGGCATTCAATTAAAAGGTGTCTTACCGTTCACAGCTGAGAGCAGTGAGGACAGAGTGGGGGAGGATCGCCGCTTAAAAGATGTCGATGGCTAAAAAGACAGTGCCCTATCCGGAGTCTAGCTAAAATCACCTCCTCCCGACGACGCGTTCGGGAGGAAGAGGTCCAAGCGCAAGGAAGGGCTTTCACTTCCCGCAATTTATTTCCGGGAAGTGTTGACCAATGTTCAAGCCATAAATGAGCAACTTTGCGACATAAACCGCTCTGTAGATCGGTGAAGGGAAGCGACTGAATAGCTGGCCGAGGAAGAGAGACCGCAGCCTTGGCCGCTATATCGGCCGCCTCATTCCCACAGATACCAGCGTGTCCCGGGAGCCAGAGGAACGCCACCGAGACGCCCCCCAGGTGGAGCGAGCGCAGACAGTCCTGAATCCGGTGGACCAAAGGGTGCACAGGATAAAGAGCTTGGAGACTGAGGAGAGAGCTGAGAGAATCCGAGCAGATTACGTACTGTATACACTGATGGCGGCGGATGTAGTGGACAGCCTGGAGAACAGCGTAAAGCTCCGCAGTATAAACCGAACACTGGTCGGGAAGCCGAAAGTGATTTGGGGCGTCGCCAACAATATAGGCACTCCCTACACCCAACGATGTTTTCGAGCTGTCGGGGTAAATAAAGGTGGCGTCCGTCATTTGTGCACATAGAGCAGCAAATGCCCGACGATAAACAAGTGAAGGTGTACCGTCCTTGGGAAATTGACAAAGATCACGGAGCAGACAGATCCGGGGACGCAGCCAAGGCGGTGCTGTACCCCAAGTTGTCAAGAATGTTTTAGGAAAGCGGAAGGAAAGATTCATCATCTGTGGATGTAATTTCCACACAGCTGTATATAATCCCTATATTTTCTAATCTAGGTGAAGGTGGACTGGAAGGGGCTGCAGAAAGCCTCATTACCAACATTCACCATCTGTGAATGTAATTTCTACACAGCTGTATATATACCATCCATTTTCCAACCTATGTGAACGTGGACTAGAAGGGGCTGCAGAAACCCTCATTACCAACATTCAACATCTGTGGGTGTAATTTCTACACAGTTGTGTATATAACCATTGGTTTCTAACCTATGTGAACGTGGACTGGAAGGGGCTGCAGAAAGCCTCATTACCAACATTCACCATCTGTGAATGTAATTTCTACACAGCTGTATATATACCATCTATTTTCCAACCTATGTGAACGTGGACTAGAAGGGGCTGCAGAAAGCCTCATTACCAACATTCACCATCTGTGGGTGTAATTTCTACACAGCTGTGTATGTAACCTTTGGTTTCTAACCTATGTGAATGTGGACTGGAAAGGGCTGCAGAAAGCCTCATTACCAACATTCACCATCTGTGGGTGTAATTTCTACACAGCTGTGTATATACCCTTTATTTTCTAACCTATGTGAACGTGGAATGGAAGGGGCTGCAGAAAGCCACCTTACCAACATTCACCATAAGTAAATGTAATTTCTACACAGCTGTATATATATCCATTATTTTCTAATTTTGGTAAAGGTGGACTGGATGGGGCTGCAGAAAGCCTCATTACCATCATTCACCATTTGTGGATGTATTTCAACACAGCTGTATATACAATCATTATTTTCTAATGTAGGTGAGGGTGGACTGGAAGGGGCTGCAGAAAGCCTCATTACCAACATGCACCATCAGTAGATGTAATTTCAGAACTGCTGTATACATCAATTTTATTTCCTAATCTAGGGGAAGGAGAACTGGAAGGGGCTGCAGAAGGCCTCCTTAGCATCATTCACCATCTGTGGATTGAATTCCTATAGCTGTATACATTCCCTTTATTTCCTAACCAACGTGAAGGATGACAGGAAGGGGCTGCATAAAGCCTCCCTACCAAAAATCACGATCGGCAGATGTATTTCCTGCACAGATGCATGTCTCTCCTTTATCTTCTAACCTATGTGAAGGTAGCCTTTAAGGGGTGCAGAAAGCCTCCTTACCAATAATCACTATCTGTGGATGTAATTTCTACACAGCTGTATATATACCCTTTGTTTTGTAACCTATGGGAATGTGGACTGGAAGGGGCTGCAGAAAGCCTGATTACGAACACGCACCATCTTTGCATGTAATTTCTACACAGCTGTATATATACCCTTTATTTTCTAATCTAGGTGAAGGTGGACTGGAAGGGGCTGCAGAAAGCCTCATTACCAACATTCACCATCTGTGGATGTAATTTATACACAGCTGTGTATATACCCTTTAGTTTCTAACCTATGTGAACGTGGACTGGAAGACACTGCTGAAAGCTTCCTTACCAGTATTCACCATCTGCAGATGTAATTTCTACACAGCTGTATATATAACCTTTATTTTCTAATCTAGGTGAAGGTGGACTGGAAGGCGCTGCAGAAAGCCTCATTACCAACATTCACCATCTGTGGATGTATTTTATACACAGCTGTGTACATACCCTTTATTTTCTAATCTAGGTGAAGGTGGACTGGAAGGGGCTGCAGGAAGCCTCATTACCGACATTCACCATCTGTGGTTGTAATTTCTACACAGCTATGTATATACCCTTTAGTTTCTAACCTACGTGAACGTGGACTGGAAGACACTGCTGAAAGCTTCCTTACCAACATTCACCATCTGTGGATGTAATTTATACACAGCTGTGTATATACCATTTATTTTCTAATCTAGGTGAAGGTGGAATGGAAGGGGCTGCAGAAAGCCTCATTACCAACATTCACCATCTGTGGATGTAATTTGTACACAGCTGTATATATACCCTTTATTTTCTAATCTAGGTGAAGGTGGACTGGAAGGGGCTGCAGAAAGCCTCATTACCAACATTCACCATCTGTGGATGTATTTTATACACAGCTGTGTACATACCCTTTATTTCCTAATCTAGGTGAAGGTGGACTGGAAGGGGCTGCAGAAAGCCTCATTACCAACATTCACCATCTGTGGATGTAATTTATACACAGATATGTATATACCCCTTATTTTCTAATCTAGGTGAAGGTGGACTGGAAGGGGCTGCAGAATGCCTCATTACCAACATTCACCATCCGTGGATGTAATTTCTACACAGCTGTAAATATACCCTTTATTTTCTAATCTAGGTGAAGGTGGACTGGAAGGGGCTGCAGAAAGCCTCATTACTAACATTCACCATCTGTGGATGTAATTGCTACATAGCTGTATATATATCCATCATTTTCTAATTTAAGTGAAGGTGGACTGGAAGGGGCTGCAGAAATCCTCATCACCAACATTCACCGTATGTGGATGTAATTTATACACAGCAGTGTATTTACCTTTTATTTTCTAATCTAGGTGAAGGTGGACTGGAAGGGGCTGCAGAAAGCCTCATTACCAACATTCACCATCTGTTAATGTAATTTCTACACAGCTGTATATATACCCTTTATTTTCTAATCTAGGTGAAGGCGGACTGGAAGGGGCTGCAGAAAGCCTCCTTACCAACATTCACCATCTGTGGATGTAATTTATACACAGCTGTGTATATACCCTTTATTTTCTAATCTAGGTGAAGTTGGACTTGAAGGGGCTGCAGTAAGCCTCATTGCCAACATTCACCATCTGTTAATGTAATTTCTACACAGCTGTATATATACCCTTTATTTTCTAATCTAGGTGAAGGTGGACTGGACGGGGCTGCAGAAAGCCTCATTACCAACATTCACCATTTATGGATGTAATGTCTACACAGCTGTATATATACCCTTTATTTTCTAATCTAGGTGAAGGTGGTCTGGAAGGGGCTGCAGAAAGCCTCATTACCAACATTCACCAACTGTGGATGTAATTTATACACAGCTGTGTATATACCCTTTATTTTCTAATCAAGGTGAAGGTGGACTGGAAGGGGCTGCAGACAGCCTCATTACAAACATTCACCAACTGTGGATGTAATTTCGACACAGCTGTATATATACCCTTTCTTTTCTAATGTAGCTGAAGGTGAACTGGAAGGGGCTGCAGAAAGCCTCATTACCAACATTCACCATCTGTGGTTGTAATTTCTACACAGCTATGTATATACACTTTAGTTTCCAACCTATGTGAACGTGGACTGGAAGACACTGCTGAAAGCTTCCTTACGAACATTCACCATCTGTAGATGTAATTTCTACACAGCTGTATATATATCCATCATTTTCTAATTTAAATGAAGGTGGACTAGAAGGGGCTGCAGAAATCCTCATTACCAACATTCAGCATCTGTGGATGTAATTTATTCACAGCTGTGTATATACCCTCTATTTGCTAATCTAGGTGAAGGTGGACTGGAAGGGGCTGCAGAAAGCCTCATTACCAACATTCACCATCTGTGGATGTAATTTCTACACAGCTGTGTATATACCCCTTATTTTCTAATATAGATGAAGGTGGACTGGAAGGGGCTGCAGAAAGCCTCATTACCAGCATTCACCATCTGTGGATGTAATTTATACACAGCTGTGTATATACCCTCTATTTTCTAATCTAGGTGAAGGAGAACTGGAAGGGGCTGCAGAAAGCCTCATTACCAACATTCACCATCTGTGGATGTAATTTCTACACAGCTGTATATATACCATTTATTTTCTAATCTAGGTGAAGGTGGACCAGAAGGGGCTGCAGAAAGTCTCATTACCAACATTCACTATCTGTGGATGTAATTTCTACACAGCTATGTATATACACTTTAGTTTCCAACCTATGTGAACGTGGACTGGAAGACACTGCTGGAAGCTTCCTTACCAACATTAACCATCTGTAGATGTAGTTTCTACACAGCTGTATATATATCCATCATTTTCTAATTTAAGTGAACGTGGACTGGAAGGGGCTGCAGAAATCCTCATTACCAACATTCACCATCTGTGGATGTAATTTCTACACAGCTGTATATATACCCTTTATTTTCTAATCTAGGTGAAGGTGGACTGGAATGGGCTGCAGAAAGCCTCATTACCAACATTCACTATCTGTGGTTGTAATTTCTACACAGCTATGTATATACCCTTTAGTTTCTAACCCATGTGAACGTGGACTGGAATACACTGCTGAAAGCTTCTCTACCAACGATCACCATCTGTAGATGTAATTTCTACACAGCTGTATATATATCCATCGTTTTCTAATTTAAGGGAAGGTGGACTGGAAGGGGCTGCAGAAATCCTCATTACCAACATTCACCATCTGTGGATGCAATTTATACACAGCTGTGTATATACCCTTTATTTTCTAATCTAGGTGAAGGTGGACTGGAAGGGGCTGCAGAAAGCCTTATTACCAACATTCACCATCTGTTGATGTAATTTCAGTACTGCTGTATACATCAACTATATTTCCTAATCTAGGGGAAGGAGAACTGGAAGGAGGTGCAGAAAGCCTCCTTAGCATCATTCAACATCTGTAGATGGAATTCCTACACAGCTGTATATATTCCTTTATTTCCTAACCTAATGTGAAGGAGGACTGCAAGGGGCTGCACAAAGTGTCCTTAGCATCATTCACCATCTGTAGATGGAATTCCTACACAGCGGAATTTATTCCCTTTATTTCCTAACCTATGTGAAGGAGGACTGGAAGGGACTGATGAAATCCTCCTTACCAACAGTCTCCATCTGTAAATGTAATTCCTGCACAGCTGTATGTATCACGTTTATTTTCTATCCTTGGTGAATGGTTGACTGGAAGGGGCTGAAAGAGACCTTCCCAACATTCACCAACTGTAGATGTAATTCCTGCACAGCTGTAAATATCGGCTTTATTTTCTAACCTTGGTGAGCTTGAGACTGAATATGGCTGAAAGCCTCCTTCCCAACATTCACCATCTGTAGATGTAATTTTTGCACAGCTGTATATTTCTCCTTTATAATCTAACCTAGGTGAAGGGGGACTGGAAGGGGCTGAATCCCCTCTTCCCGACATTAACCATCTGTAGCTGTATTTAATGCACATCTGTATATATCACTTTTGTTTTCTAACCATGGTGAAGGGGGACTGGAAGGGGCTGAAAGTCACCTTCCCAACATTCACCATTTGTAGATGTCATTCCTGCACAGCTGTATATATCACCTTTGTTTTCTAACCGAGGTGAAGTAGGATTGGAAGGAGCTGCAGCAAGCCTCCTTACCAACAATCACCATCTGTAGATGTAACTTCTACACAGATGTATATATATCCATTATCTTCTAATTTTGGTGAAGGTGGACTGGAAGGGGCTGCAGAAAGCCTCCTTACAAACATTCACCATCTGTGGATGTAATTGCACCACAGCTGTATATATACTCTCTATTTTCCAACCTATGTGAACGTGGACTGGATGGGGCTGCAGAAAGCCTCCTTACTAACATTCAACATGTGTGGATGTAATTTATACACAGCTGTATATATATCCTTTATTTTCTAACCTATGTGAACGTGGAGTGGAGGGGGCTGCAGAAAGCCTCCTTACCAACATTCACCACCTGTGGATGTAATTTCTACTCAGCTGTATAAATACCCTTCATTTTTAACCTATGTGAATGTGGACTGGAAGGGGCTGCAGAAAGCCTCATTACCAACATTCACCATCTGTGAATGTAATTTCTACACAGCTGTATATATACCATATATTTTCCAACCTATGTGAACGTGGACTAGAAGGGGCTGCAGAAAGCCTCATTACCAACATTCACCATCTGTGGGTGTAATTTCTACACAGCTGTGTATATACCCTTTACTTTCTAACCTATGTGAACGTGGAATGGAATGGGCTGCAGAAAGCCTCCCTAGCATCATTCACCATCTGTAGATGGAATTCCTACACAGCTGCATATATTCCCTTCATTTCCTAATCTATGTGAAGGAGGACTGGAAGGGGCTGCAGAAAGCCTCATTACCAACATTCACCATCTGTGAATGTAATTTCTACACAGCTGTATATATATACCCTTTATTTTCTAACCTACGTGAACGTGTACTGCAAGGGGCTGCAGAAAGCCTCCTTACCAACATTCATTATCTGTGGATGTAATTTCTACACAGCTGTGCATGTACGCTTTATTTTCTAACCTATGTCAACGTGGAAGGGAAGGGGCTGCAGAAAGCCACCTTACCAACATTCACCATAAGTAAATGTAATTTCTACACAGCTGTATATATACCCTGTATTTTCTAACTTATGTAAACGTGGGCTGGAGGGGGCTGCAGAAAACCTCATTACCAACATTAACCATCTGTGGATGTAATTTCTACACAGCTGTATACATACCCTTCATTTTCTAATCTGGGTGAAGGTGGACTGAAAGGGGCTGCAGAAAACCTCATTACCAACATTCACCATTTGTGGATGTAATTTATACACAGCTGTGTATACACCCTTTACTTTCTAATCTAGCTGAAGGTGGACTGGAAGGGGTTGCAGAAAGCCTCATTACCAACATTCACCATCTGTGGATGTAACTTATACACAGCTGTGTATATATCCTTTATTTTCTAATCTAGGTGAAGGTGGACTGGAAGGGCTGCAGAAAGCCTCATTACCAACATTCACCATCTGTGGATATAATTTATACACAGCTGTGTATATACCCTTTATTTTCTAATCTAGATGAAGGTGGACTGGAAGGGGCTGCAGAAAGCCTCATTACCAACATTCACCATCTGTGGATGTAATTTCTACACAGCTGTATATATACCCTTTATTTACTAATCTAGGTGAAGGTGGACTGGAAGGCGCTGCAGAAAGCCTCATTACCAACATTCACCATCTGTGGATGTATTTTATACTCAGCTGTTTACATACCCTTTATTTTCTAATCTAGGTGAAGGTGGACTGGAAGGGGCTGTAGGAAGCCTCATTACCGACATTCACCATCTGTGGTTGTAATTTCTACACAGCTATGTATATACCCTTTAGTTTCTAACCTACGTGAACGTGGACTGGCAGACACTGCTGAAAGCTTCCTTACCAACATTCACCATCTGTGGATGTAATTTATACACAGCAGTAGATATACCCTTTAGTTTCTAACCCATGTGAACGTGGAATGGAAGACACTGCTGAAAGCTTCCTTACCAACTATCACCATCTGTAGATGTAATTTCTACACAGCTGTATATATATCCATCATTTTCGAATTTAAGGGAAGGTGGACTGGAAGGGGCTGCAGAAATCCTCATTACCAACATTCTCCATCTGTGGATGCAATTTATACACAGCTGTGTATATACCCTTTATTTTCTAATCTAGGTGAAGGTGGACTGGAAGGGGCTGCAGAAAGCCTCATTACCAACATTCACCATCTGTGGATGTAATTTCTACACAGCTGTATATATACCCTTTATTTTCTAATTTAGGTGAAGGTGGACTGGAA
This sequence comes from Schistocerca nitens, assembly GCF_023898315.1. Classification (NCBI taxonomy): domain Eukaryota; kingdom Metazoa; phylum Arthropoda; class Insecta; order Orthoptera; family Acrididae; genus Schistocerca; species Schistocerca nitens. Next base: position 1,285,961,942 of record NC_064614.1, read on the forward strand.
GGGGCTGCAGAAAGCCACATTACCAACATTCACCATCTGTGGTTGTAATTTCTACACAGCTATGTATATACCCTTTAGTTTCTAACCTATGTGAACGTGGACTGGAAGACACTGCTGAAAGCTTCATTACCAACATTCACCATCTGTAGATGTAATTTCTACACTGCTGTATATATACCCTTCATTTTCTAACCTATGTGAACGTGGACTGGAAGGGGCTACAGAAAGCCTCCTTACCTACATTCACCATCTGTGGATGTGGTTTCTACACAGGTGTATATATTTCCATTATTTTCTAATCTAGGTGATTGTGGATTGGAAGGCGCTGCAGAAAGACTCCATTTTAACAATCACCATCTGTAGATGTAGTTTCCGCACAGCTGTATATGTCTCCATAATTTTCTATTCTACATGAAGGTGGACTGGAAGGGGCTGCAGAAACCCTTATTACCAACATTCACCATCTGTGAATGTAGTTTCTACACAGCTGTGTATATACCCTTTATTTTCTAATCTAGGTGAAGGTGGACTGGAAGGGGCTGATGAGAGCCTCGTTATTAAAAATCACTATCTGTAGATGTAGTTTCCGCACAGCTGTATATGTCTCCTTTATTTTCTATTCTACATTGAGGTGGACTGGAAGGGGCTGCAGAAAGCCTTATTACCAACATTCACCATCTGTTGATGTAATTTCAGTACTGCTGTATACATCAACTATATCTCCTAATCTAGGGGAAGGAGAACTGGAAGGAGGTGCAGAAAGCCTCCTTAGCATCATTCACCATCTGTAGATGGAATTCCTACACAGCTGTATATATTCCTTTATTTCCTAACCTAATGTGAAGGAGGACTGCAAGGGGCTGCACAAAGTGTCCTTAGCATCATTCACCATCTGTAGATGGAATTCCTACACAGCGGAATTTATTCCCTTTATTTCCTAACCTATGTGAAGGAGGACTGGAAGGGACTGATGAAATCCTCCTTACCAACAGTCACTATCTGTAAATGTAATTCCTGCACAGCTGTATGTATCACGTTTATGTCCTATCCTTGGTGAATGGTTGACTGGAAGGGCCTGAAAGCCACCTTCCCAACATTCACCAACTGTAGATGTAATTCCTGCACAGCTGTATATATCACCTTTATGGTCTAACCGAGGTGAAGGGGGACTGGAAGGGGCTGAAAGCGTCCCTCCCGACATTAACCATCTGCAGATGTAGTTCCTGCACAGCTGTATAAATCACCTTTATTTTCTAACCTTGGTGAAGGGGGACTGTAAGGGTCTGAAATCCTCCTTCCCAACATTCACCATCTGTAGATTTAAATTTCACACAGCTGTATATATCTCCTGTATTTTCTAACCTAGCTGAAGGTGGACTGAAAAGGGCTGCAGAAAGCCTCCTTCCATACATTCAGCATCAGTAGATGTAATTCCTGCACAGCTGTATATATAACTGTTTCTTCTAACCCTGGTGAAGGAGGACTGGAAGGGGCTGGAAGCCCTCTTCCCGACATTAAACATCTGTAGATGTAATTCCTGAACAGCTGTATATATCACCGTTATAATCTAACCTAGGTGAAGGGGGACTGGAAGGGGCTGAATGACCTCTTCCCGACATTAACCATCTGTAGCTGTATTTAATGCACATCTGTATATATCACCTTTATTTTCTAACCATGGTGAAGGGGGACTGGAAGGGGCTGAAAGTCACCTTCCCAACATTCACCATTTGTAGATGTCATTCCTGCACAGCTGTATAAATCACCTTTGTTTTCTAACCGAGGTGAAGTAGGATTGGAAGGAGCTGCAGCAAGCCTCCTTACCAACAATCACCATCTGTAGATGTAACTTCTACACAGATGTATATATATCCATTATTTTCTAATTTTGGTGAAGGCGGACTGGAAGGGGCTGCAGAAAGCCTCATTACCAACATTCACCATCTGTGGATGTATTTCAACACAGTTGTATATACAATCATTATTTTCTAATGTAGGTGAAGGTGGACTGGAAGGGGCTGCATAAAGCCTCCCTACCAAAGTTCGCGATCGGCAGATGTATTTCCTGCACAGATGAATGTTTCACCTTTATCTTCTAACCTATGTGAAGGTAGCCTTTAAGGGGTGCAGAAAGCCTCCTTACCAGTAATCACTATCTGTGGATGTAATTTCTACACAGCTGTATATATACCCTTTATTTTCTAATCTAGGTGAAGGTGGACTGGAAGGCGCTGCAGAAAGCCTCCTTACAAACATTCACCATCTGTGGATGTAATTGCACCACAGCTGTATATATACCCTCTATTTTCCAACCTATGTGAACGTGGACTGGATGGGGCTGCAGAAAGCCTCCTTACTAACATTCAACATGTGTGGATGTAATTTCTACACAGCTGTATATATATCCATCATTTTCTAATTTAAGTGAAGGTGGACTGGAAGGGGCTGCAGAAATCCTCATTACCAACATTCACCATCTGTGGATGTAATTTATACACAGCTCTATATGTACCCTTTATTTTCTAATCTAGGTGAAGGTGGACTGCAAGGGGCTGTAGAAAGCCTCATTACCAAACTTTCACCATCTGTGGTTGTAATTTCTACACAGCTATGTATAAACCCTTTAGTTTCTAACCTATGTGAACGTGGACTGGAAGACAATGCTGAAAGCTTCCTTACCAACATTCACCATCAGTAGATGTAATTTCTACAGAGCTGTATATACATACATCATTTTCTAATTTAAGTGATGGTGGACTGGAAGGGGCTGCAGAAAGCCTCATTAGAAACATTCACCATCTGTGGATGTAATTTATACACAGCTGTGTATATGCCCATTATTTTCTAATCTAGGTGAAGGTGGACTGGAAGGGGCTGCAGAAAGCCTCATTACCAACATTCACCATCTGTGGTTGTAATTTCTACACAGCTATGTATATACCCTTTAGTTTCTAACCCATGTGAACGTGGACTGGAAGACACACCTGAAAGCTTCCTTACCAACATTGACCATCTGTAGATGTAATTTCTACACAGCTGTATATATATCCATCATTTTCTAATTTAAGTGAAGGTGGACTGGAAGGGGCTGCAGAAATGCTCATTACCAACATTCACCCTCTGTGGATGTAATTTATACACAGCTGTGTATATACCCTTTATTTTCTAATCTAGGTGAAGGTGGACTGGAAGGGGCTGCAGAAAGCCTCATTGGCAACATTCACCCTCTGTGGATGTAATTTCTACACAGCTGTATATATATCCTTTATTTTCTAATCTAGGTGAAGGTGGACTGGAAGGGGCTGCAGAAATCCTCATTACCAACATTCACCATCTGTGTATGTAATTTCTACACAGCGGTATATATATCCTTTATTTTCTAATCTACGTGAAGGTGAACTGGAAGGGGCTGCAGAAAGCCTCCTTATTTGTAGTGTCGGCAGACTTGCCAACACTACACACAGTAATTGAAACAGGTGGCCAAGATGCACGCGCTATCTCCGAAGGAAATATAACCTTTATTTTCTAATCTAGGTGAAGGTGGACTGGAAGGGGCTGCAGAAAGCCTCATTACCTACGTTCACCATCTGTGGATGTAATTTCTACACAGCTATATATATACCCTTTATTTTCTAATCTAGGTGAAGGTGGACTGGAAGGGCCTGCAGAAAGCCTCATTACAAACATTCACCATCTGTGGATGTAATTTCTACACAGCTGTATATATACCCATTATTTTCTAATCTAGGTGAAGGTGGACTGGAAGGGGCTGGAGAAAGCCTCATGACCAACATTCACCAACTGTGTATGTAATTTCTACACAGCTGTATATATACCCTTTATTTTCTAATCAAGGTGAAGCTGGACTGGAAGGGGCTGCAGAAATCCTCATTACCAACATTCACCATCTGTGGATTTAATTTCTACACAGCTGTATATATACCCTTTATTTTCTAACCTATGTGAACCTGGACTGGAAGGAACTGCAGAAAGCCTCTTTAACATCATTCACCATCTGTAGATGGAATTCCTACACAGCTGAATTTATTCCCTTTAATTCCTAACCTATGTGAAGGAGGACTGGAAGGGACTGATGAAATCCTCCTTATCAACAGTCACCATCTGTAAATGTAATTCCTGCACAGCTGTACATATCACCTTTAATGCCTAACATCGGTGAAGGGGGACTGGTAGCTGCTGAAAGCCTCCTTCCCAACATTCACCATCTGTACATGTAATTCCTGCACAGCTGTATACATCTCCTTTATTCTCTAACCTTGGTGAGGGGGGACTGGATGGGGAGAAAGCCTCCTGCCCAAAATTCACCATCTGTACATATAATTCCTCCACAGCTGTATGTATCACCTTTATTTTCTAACCTTGGTGAAGGGGGACTGGAAGGGGCTGAAAGCCACCTTCCAAACATTCACCATCTGTAGATGTAATTCCTGCACAGCTGTATATATCACGTTTATTTTCTATCCTTGGTGAATGGGTGACTGGAAGGGACTGAAAGCCACCTTCCCAACATTCACCAACTGTAGATGTAATTCCTGCACAGCTGTATATTTCTCCTTTATTTCTAACCTATGTGAAAGTGGACTCGAGGGGGCTGCAGAAAACCTCATTACCATCATTCACCATCTGTGGATGTAATTTCTACACAGCTGTATATATACACTTTATTTTCTAACCCATGGGAACGTGGACTGGAAGGAGCTGCAGAAAGCCTCAATACCAACATTCGACATCGGTGGATGTAAATTCTACACAGCTGTATATATACCCATTACTTTCTAATCTAGGTGAAGGTGGACTGGAAGGGGCTATAGAAAGCCTCCTTACCAGCAATCACTATCTGTAGATGTAATTTCGATACGGCTGTATATATATATATATCCTTTATTATCTAATCTAGGTGAAGGTGGACTGGAAGGGGCTGCAGGAAGCCTCCTTACTATCATTCAACATGTGTGGATGTAATTTATACACAGCTGTTTATATACCCTTTATTTTCTAATGTATGTGAACTTGGACTGGAAGGGGCTGCAGATAGCCTCCTTACCAACATTCACAATCTTCGGATGTAATTTCTACACAGCTGTATATATACCCATTATTTTCTAATCTAGTTGAAGGTGGACTGGAAGGGGCTGCAGAAAGCCTTCTTACCAACATTTCCATCTGTGGATATAAATTCTACACCGCTGTTTATATACCGTTTGTTATCTATTCTAGGTGAAGGTGGAGTAGAAGTGGCTGCAGAAAGCCGCATTACCAACATTCACCATCTGTGGATGTAATTTCTACACAGCTGTATATATAATTTTATTTTCTAACCGATGTGAACGTGGACTTGAGGATGCTGCAGAAAGCCTCCTTACCAACAATGACCGTCTGTGTATGTAATTTCTACACAGCAGTATATATATATATCCTTTATTTTCTAATCTAGGTGAAGGTGGACTGGAAGGGGCTGCAGAAAGCCTCCTTACCAACATTTCCATCTGTGGATATAAATTCTACACCGCTGTTTATATACCGTTTGTTATCTATTCTAGGTGAAGGTGGAGTAGAAGTGGCTGCAGAAAGCCTCATTACCAACATTCACCATCTGTGGATGTAATTTCTACACAGCTGTATATATACCCTTTATTTTCTAATCTAGGTGAAGGTGGACTGGAAGGGGCTGCAGAAAGCCTCATTACCAACATTCACCATCTGTGGTTGTAATATCTACACAGCTATGTATATACTCTTTAGTTTCTAACCTATGTGAACGTGGACTGGAAGACACTGCTGAAAGCTTCCTTACCAACATTAACCATCTGTAGATGTAATTTATACACAGCTGTATATATACCCTTCATTTTCTAACCTATGTGAACGTGGACTGGAAGGGGCTGCAGAAAGCCTCCTTACCAACATTCACCATCTGTGGATGTGGTTTCTACACAGGTGTATATATTCCCATTATTTTCTAATCTAGGTGATTGTGGATTGGAAGACGCTGCAGAAAGCCTCCATTTTAACAATCACCATCTGTAGATGTAGTTTCCGCACAGCTGTATATGTCTCCTTTATTTTCTATTCTACATGAAGGTGGACTGGAAGGGGCTGCAGAAACCCTTATTACCAACATTCACCATCTGTGAATGTAGTTTCTACACAGCTGTGTATATACCTTTTATTTTCTAATCTAGGTGAAAGTGGACTGGAAGGGGCTGATGAAAGCCTCGTTATTAAAAATCACCATCTGCAGATGTAGTTTCCGCACAGCTGTATATGTCTCCTTTATTTTCTATCCTACATTAAGGTGGACTGGAAGGGGCTGCAGAAAGCCTTATTACCAACATTCACCATCTGTTGATGTAATTTCAGTACTGCTGTATACATCAACTATATCTCCTAATCTAGGGGAAGGAGAACTGGAAGGAGCTGCAGAAAGCCTCCTTAGCATCATTCACCATCTGTAGATGGAATTCCTACACAGCTGTATATATTCCCTTTATTTTCTAACCTATGTGATGGAGGACTGGAAGGGGCTGCAGATAGTCTCTTTACAAACATTCACCAACTGTGAATGTAATTTCTACACAGCTGTATATATACCGTTTACTTTCTAATCTAGGTGAAGGTGGACTGGAAGGGGCTGCAGAAAGCCTCATTACCAACATTCACCATCTGTGGATGTAATTTCTACACAGTTGTATATATACAATTTATTTTCTAACCTATGTGATCGTGGACTGGAAAGGGCTGCAGAAAGCCTCATTACCAACATGCTCCATCAGTAGATGTAATTTCATAACTGCTGTATACATCAATTTTATTTCCTAATCTAGGGGAAGGAGAACTGGAAGGGGCTGCAGAAGGCCTCCTTAGCATCATTCACCATCTGTGGATTGAATTCCTATAGCTGTATACATTCCCTTTATTTCCTAACCAATGTGAAGGAGGACAGGAAGGGGCTGCATAAAGCCTCCCTACCAAAAATCGCGATCGGCAGAAGTATTTCCTGCACAGATGCATGTTTCTCCTTTATCTTCTAACCTATGTGAAGGTAGCCTTTAAGGGGTGCAGAAAGCCTCCTAACCAATAATCACTATCTGTGGATGTAATTTCTACACAGCTGTATATATACCCTTTGTTTTGTAACCTATGGGAATGTGGACTGGAAGGGCCTGCAGAAAGCCTGATTACGAACACTCAACATCTTTGGATGTAATTTCTACACAGCTGTATATATACCCTTTATTTTCTAATCTAGCTGAAGGTGGACTGGCAGGGGTTGCAGAAAGCCTCATTACCAACATTCACCATCTGTGGATGTAATTTCTACACAGCTATATATATCCTTTATTTTCTAATCTAGGTGAAGGTGGACCGGAAGCGACTGCAGAAAGCCTCATTACCATCATTCACCATCTGTGGATGTAATTTCTACACAGCTGTATATACACCCTTTATTTTCTAATATAGGTGAAGGTGGACTGGAAGGGGCTGCAGAAAGCCTCATTACCAACATTCACCATCTGTGGATGTAATTTCTACACAGCTGTGTATATACCCTTTATTTTCTAATCTAGGTGAAGGTGGACTGGAAGGGGCTGCAGAAAGCCTCATTACCAACATTCAACATCTGTGGATGTAATTTCTACACAGCTGTATATATACCCTTTATTTTCTAATCTAGCTGAAGGTGGACTGGCAGGGGTTGCAGAAAGCCTCATTACCAACATTCACCATCTGTGGTTGTAATTTCTACACAGCTATGTATATACCCTTTAGTTTCTAACCTATGTGAACGTGGACTGGAAGACACTGCTGAAAGCTTCCTTACCAACATTCACAATCTGTAGATGTAATTTCTACACAGCTGTATATATATCCATCATTTTCTAATCTAGGTGAAGGTGGACTGGAAGGGGCTGCAGAACGCCTCATTACCAACATTCACCATCTGTGGTTGTAATTTCTACACAGCTATGTATATACCCTTTAGTTTCTAACCTATGTGAACGTGGACTGGAAGACACTGCTGAAAGCTTCCTTACCAACATTCACCATCTGTAGATGTAATTTCTACACTGCTGTATATATACCCTTCATTTTCTAACCTATGTGAACGTGGACTGGAAGGGGCTGCAGAAAGCCTCCATTTTAACAATCACCATCTGTAGATGTAGTTTCCGCACAGCTGTATATGTCTCCTTTATTTTCTTTTCTACGTGAAGGTGGACTGGAAGGGGCTGCAGAAACCCTTATTACCAATATTCACCATCTGTGAATGTAGTTTCTACACAGCTGTGTATATACCCTTTATTTTCTAATCTAGGTGAAGGTGGACTGGAAGGGGCTGATGAAAGCCTCGTTATTAAAAATCACCATCTGTAGATGTAGTTTCCGCACAGCTGTATATGTCTCCTTTATTTTCTATTCTACATTAAGGTGGACTGGAAGGGGCTGCAGAAAGCCTTATTACCAACATTCACCATCTGTTGATGTAATTTCAGTACTGCTGTATACATCAACTATATTTCCTAATCTAGGGGAAGGAGAACTGGAAGGAGCTGCAGAAAGCCTCCTTAGCATCATTCACCATCTGTAGATGGAATTCCTACACAGCTGTATATATTCCCTTTATTTCCTAACCTATTGTGAAGGAGGACTGCAAGGGGCTGCACAAAGTGTCCTTAGCATCATTCACCATCTGTAGATGGAATTCCTACACAGCTGAATTTATTCCCTTTATTTCCTAACCTATGTGAAGGAGGACTGGAAGGGACTTATGAAATCCTCCTTACCAACAGTCACCATCTGTAAATGTAATTCCTGCACAGCTGTATATATCGGCTTTATTTTCTAACCTTGGTGAGGGTGAGACTGAAAGTGGCTGAAAGCCTCCTTCCCAACATTCACCATCTGTAGATGTAATTTTTGCACAGCTGTATATTTCTCCTTTATTTTCTAACCAAGGTGAAGATGGACACAAACGGGCTGCAGAAAGCCTACTTCCATACATTCACCATCTGTAGATGTAATTCCTCCACAGCTGTATATATCACCTTTATTTTCTAACGTTGGCGAGGGGGGCTGGAAAGGGTTAAATAGTCTCCTTCCCAACATTCTTCATCTTTAGATGTAATTCCTGCACAGCTGTATATATCACCTTTATGGTGTAACCTAGGTGAAGGGGGACTGGAAGGGGCTGCAGAAAACCTCATTACCAACATTCACCATTTGTGGATGTAATTTCTACACAGCTGTGTATATACCCTTTATTTTCTAATCTAGGTGAAGGTGGACTGGAAGGGGATGCAGAAAGCCTCATTACCAACCTTCACCATCTGTGGATGTAATTTCTACACAGCTGTATACATACACTTTATTTTCTAATCTAGGTGAAAGTGGACGGAAAGGGGCTGCAAAAAGCCTCATTACCAAAATTCACCACCTGTGGATGTAATTTCTACACAGCTGTATATATACCCTCTATTTTCCAACCTATGTGAACGTGGAGTGGAAGGGGCTGCAGAAAGCATCCTTACCAACATTCACCACCTGTGGGTGTAATTTCTACACAGCTGTGTATATAACCTTTAGTTTCCAACCTATGTGAACGTGGACTGGAAGGGGCTGCAGAAAGCCTCATTACCAACATTCACCATCTGTGGGTGTAATTTCTACACAGCTGTGTATATACCCTTTATTTTCTAACCTATGTGAACGTGTAATGGAAGGGGCTGCAGAAAGCCTCCTTAGCATCATTCACCATCTGTAGATGGAATTCCTACACTGCTGTATATATTCCCTTTATTTCCTAACCTATGTGAAGGAGGACAGAAAAGGGCTGCATAAAGCCTCCCTACCAAAAATCGCGATCGTCAGATGTATTTCCTGCACAGATGCATGTTTCTCCTTTATCTTCTAACCTATATGAAGGTAGCCTTTAAGGTGTGCAGAAAGCCTCCTTACCAATAATCACTATCTGTGGATGTAATTTCTACACAGATGTATATATACCATTTATTTTCTGATCTAGGTGAAAGTGGACTGGAAGGGGCTGCAGAAAGCCTCATTACCAACATTCACCATCTGTGGATGTAATTTATACACAGCTGTGTATATACCCATTAGTTTCTAAACTATGTGAACGTGGACTGGAAGACACTGCTGAAAGCTTCCTTACCAGCATTCACCATCTGCAGATGTAATTTCTACACAGCTGTATATATACCCTTTATTTTCTAATCTAGGTGAAGGTGGACTGGAAGGCGCTGCAGAAAGCCTCCTTACAAACATTCACCATCTGTGGATGTAATTGCACCACAGCTGTATATATACCCTCTGTTTTCCAACCTATGTGAACGTGGACTGGATGGGGCTGCAGAAAGCCTCCTTACTAACATTCAACATGTGTGGATGTAATTTATACACAGCTGTATATATACCCTTCCTTTTCTAATCTAGGTGAAGATGGACTGGAAGGGGCTGCAGAAAGCCTCCTGACCAACATTCACCATCTGTGGATTTAATTTCTTCACAGCAGTATATTTACCCTCTATTTTATAACCTATGTGAATGTGGACTGGAAGCTCTGCAGAAAGCCTCATTACCAATATTCACCATCTGTGGATGTAATTTCTACACAGCTGTATATATACCCTTTATTTTCTTATCTAGGTGAAGGTGGATTGGAAGGGGCTGCAGAAAGCCTCCATAGTAACAATCACCATCTGTAGATGTAGTTTCTGCACAGCTGTATAGTTCTCCTTTATTTTCAAATCTTGGTGAAGGTGGACTGGAAGCGGGTGCAGAAAGCCTCATTACGAACATTCACCATGTGTGGATGTAATTTCTACACAGCTGTATATATACCCTTTATTTTCTAATCTAGGTAAAGGTGGACTGAAAGGGGCTGCAGAAAGCCTCATTACAAACATTCACCATGTGTGGATGTAATTTCTACACAGCTGTATATATATCCTTTTATTTTCTAATCTAGGTGAAACTGGACTGGAAGGGGCTGCTGAAAGCCTCATTACCAACATGCACCATCAGTAGATGTAATTTCAGTACAGCTGTATACATCCACTTTATTCCCTAATCTAGGGGAAGGAGAACTGGAAGGGGGTGCAGAAAGCCTCCTTAGCATCATTCACCATCTATAGATGGAATTCCTACACAGCTGTATATATTCCCTTTATTTCCTAACTTATTGAGAAGGAGAACTGCAAGGGGCTGCAGAAAGCCTCATTACCAACATTCACCATCTGTGGTTGTAATTTCTACACAGCTATGTATAAACCCTTTAGTTTCTAACCTATGTGAACGTGGACTGGAAGACAATGCTGAATGCTTCCTTACCAACATTCACCATCTGTAGATGTAATTTCTACAGAGCTGTATATACATACATCATTTTCTAATTTAAGTGATGGTGGACTGGAAGGGGCTGCAGAAAGCCTCATTAGAAACATTCACCATCTGTGGATGTAATTTATACACAGCTGTGTATATACCCTTTATTTTCTAATCTAGGTCAAGGTGGACTGGAAGGGGCTGCAGAAAGCCTCATTACCAACATTCACCATCTGTGGGTGTAATTTCTACACAGCTTTGTATATAAACTTTATTTTCTAATCAAGGTGAAGGTGGACTGGAAGGGGCTGCAGAAAGCCTCATTACCAACATTCACCATCTGTGGATGTAATTTATACACAGCTGTATATATACCCTTTATTTTCTAATCTAGGTGAAAGTGGACTGGAAGGGGCTGCAGAAAGCCTCATTACCAACATTCACCATCTGTGGATGTAATTTCTACACAGCTGGATATATACCCTTTGTTTTCTAATCTAGGTGAAGGTGGACTGGAAGGGGCTGCAGAAAGCCTCATTACCAACATTCACCATCTGTGGTTGTAATTTCTACACAGCTATGTATACACCCTTCAGTTTCTAACCCATGTGAACGTGGACTGGAAGACACTCCTGAAAGCTTCCTTACCAACATTGACCATCTGTAGATGTAATTTCTACACAGCTGTATATATATCCATCATTTTCTAATTTAAGTGAAGGTGGACTGGAAGGGGCTGCAGAAATCCTCATTACCAACATTCACCATCTGTGTATGTAATTTCTACACAGCTGTATATATATCCTTTATTTTCTAATCTACGTGAAGGTGAACTGGAAGGGGCTGCAGAAAGCCTCCTTATTTGTAGTGTCGGCAGACTTGCCAACACTACACACAGTAATTGAAACAGGTGGCCAAGATGCACGCCTTATCTCCGAAGGATATAACCCTTTATTTTCTAATCTAGGTGAAGGTGGACTGGAAGGGGCTGCAGAAAGCCTCATTACCAACATTCACCATCTGTGGATGTAATTTCTACACAGCTGTGTATATACCTTTTATTTTCTAATCTAAGTGAAGGTGGACTGGAAGGGGCTGCAGAGAGCCTCATTACCAACGTTCACCATCTTTGGATGTAATTTCTACACAGCTGTATATATACCCTTTATTTTCTAATCTAGGTGAAGGTGGACTGGAAGGGCCTGCAGAAAGCCTCATTACCAACATTCACCATCTGTGGATGTAATTTCTACACAGCTGTATATATACCCTTTATTTTCTAATCTAGGTGAAGGTGGACTGGAAGGGGCTGCAGAAAGCCTCATTACCAACATTCACCATCTGTGGTTGTAATTTCTACACAGCTATGTATATACCCTTTAGTTTCTAACCTATGTGAACGTGGACTGGAAGACACTGCTGAAAGCTTCCTTACCAACATTCATCATCTGTAGATGTAATTTCTACACAGCTGTATGTATATCCATCATTTTCTAATTTAAGTGAACGTGGACTGGAAGGGGCTGCAGAAATCCTCAATAGCAACATTCACCATCTGTGGATGGAATTTCTACACAGCTGTGTATATACCTTTTATTTTCTAATCTAGGTGAAGGTGGACTGGAAGGGGCTGCAGAAAGCCTCATTACCAACATTCACCATATGTGGATGTCATTTCTACACAGCTGTATATATACCCATTATTTTCTAATCTAGGTGAAGGTGGACTGGAAGGGGCTGGATAAAGCCTCATTACCAACATTCACCATCTGTGTATGTAATTTCTACACAGCTGTATATATACCCTTTATTTTCTAATCAAGGTGAAGCTGGACTGGAAGGGGCTGCAGAAAGCCTCACTACCAACATTGACCATCTGTGGATGTAATTTCTACACAGCTGTATACATACATTTCATTTTCTAACCTATGGGAACGTGGACTGGAAGGGGCTGCAGAAATCCTCATTACCAACATTCACCATCTGTGGATTTAATTTCTACACAGCTGTATATATACCCCTTATTTTCTAACCTATGTGAACCTGGACTGGAAGGAGCTGCAGAAAGCCTCTTTAACATCATTCACCATGTGTAGATGGAATTCCTACACAGCTGAATTTATTCCCTTTAATTCCTAACCTATGTGAACGAGGACTTGAAGGGACTGATGAAATCCTCCTTATCAACAGTCACCATCTGTAAATGTAATTCCTGCACAGCTGTATATATCACCTTTAATGTCTAACATTGGTGAAGGGGGACTGGTAGCTGCTGAAAGCCTCCTTCCCAACATTCACCATCTGTACATGTAATTCCTGCACAGCTGTATACATCTCCTTTATTCTCTAACCTTGGTGAGGGGGGACTGGATTGGGAGAAAGCCTCCTGCCCAAAATTCACCATCTGTACATATAATTCCTCCACAGCTGTATGTATCACCTTTATTTTCTATCCTTGGTGAATGGGTGACTGGAAGGGACTGAAAGCCACCTTCCCAACATTCACCAACTGTAGATGTAATTCCTGCACAGCTGTACATATACCCTGTATTTTCTAACCTATGTAAACGTGGACTCGAGGGGGCTGCAGAAAACCACATTTCCATCATTCACCATCTGTGGATGTAATTTCTACACAGCTGTATATATACACTTTATTTTCTAACCCATGGGAACGTGGACTGAAAGGAGCTGCAGAAAGCCTCAATACCAACATTCGACATCTGTGGATGTAAATTCTACACAGCTGTATATATACCCATTACTTTCTAATCTAGGTGAAGGTGGACTGGAAGGGGCTATAGAAAGCCTCCTTACCAGCTATCACTATCTGTAGATGTAATTTCGACACGGCTGTATATATATATATATCCTTTATTATCTAATCTAGGTGAAGGTGGACTGGAAGGGGCTGCAGGAAGCCTCCTTACTATCATTCAACATGTGTGGATGTAATTTATACACAGCTGTATATATACCCATTATTTTCTAATCTAGTTGAAGGTGGACTGGAAGGGGCTGCAGAAAGCCACCTTACCAACATCTCCATCTGTGGATATAAATTCTACACCGCTGTTTATATACCGTTTGTTATCTATTCTAGGTGAAGGTGGACTAGAAATGGCTGCAGAAAGCCTCATTACCAACATTCACCATCTGTGGATGTAATTTCTACACAGCTGTACATATAATTTTATTTTCTAACCAATGTGTACGTGGACTTGAGGATGCTGCAGAAAGCCTCCTTACCAACAATGACCGTCTGTGTATGTAATTTCTACACAGCAGTATATATATATATATATATACCCTTTATTTTCTAATCAAGCTGAAGGTGGTCTGGAAGGGGCCGCAGAAAGATTCATTACCAACATTCATCATCTGTGGATGTAATTTCTACACAGCTGTATATATACCCTTTATTTTGAAACCTATGTGAAAGTGGTCTGGCAGGGGCTGCAGAAAGCCTCCTTACCAACATTCACCATCTGTGGATATTTATTTCTACACACCTGTATATATACACTTCCTTTTCTAATCTGGGTGAAGGTGGCCTGGAAGGGGCGGCAGAAAGCCTCCTTTTTGACAATCACCATCTGTAGATGTAGTTTCCGCACAACTATATATGTCTCCTTTATTTTCTATTCTACATGAAGGTGGACTGGAACGGGCTGCAGAAACCCTCATTACCAACATTCACCATCTGTGGATGTAACTTCTACACAGCTGTATATATAACCTTTATTTTCTAACCTATGTGAACGTGGACTGGAAGGGGCTGCAGAAAGCCTCCTTACCAACATCCACCATCTGTGGATGTTATTTCTACACAACTGTATATATATACTGTATTCTCTAACCTATGTGAACGTCGACTGGAAGGGGCTGCAGAAAACCTCATTACCAACATTCACCATATGTAGATGTAATTTCAGTACTGCTGTAGACATCAACTATATTTCCTTATCTAGGGGAAGGAGAAATGTATGGGGCAGCAGAAAGCCTCCATACCAACAATCGCGATTGGCAGATGTATTTCCTGCACAGCTGTGTGTTTCTCCATTATCTTCTAACCTAGGTTACGGTGGACTGGAAGGGGCTGCAGAAAACCTCCTTAGCATCATTCAACATCTGTAGCTGGAAATCGTACACAGCTGTATATATTCCGATTATATCTTAACCTTTGTGAAGGAGGACTGGAAGGGGCTGCAGAAAGCCTCTTTAGCATCATTCAACATCTGTAGCTGGAATTCCTACACAGCTGTATATATTCCCTTTATTTCTTAACCTATGTGAAGGAGGACTGGAAGGGGCTCCAGAAAGCCTCCTTATTAACAATCACCATTTGTAGATGTAGTTACCGCACAGCTGTATATGTCTCCTTTATTTTCTAATGTAGGTGAAGGTGGACTGGAAGGGGCTGTAGAAAGCCTCATTACCAACATACACCATCTGTGGATGTAATTTCTACACAGCTGTATATATACGCTTTATTTTCTAAACTAGGTGAAGGTGGGCTGGAAGGGGCTGCAGAAAGCCTCCTTATTAACAATCATTATCTGTAGATGTAGTTTGCGCACAGCTGTATATATCTCCTTTATTTTCTAATCTATTTTAAGGTGGACTGGAAGGGGCTGCAGAAAGCTTCATTACCAACATTCACCATCTGTAGGTGGAATTCCTACACAGCTGTATATATTCCCTTTATTCCTTAAGCTATGTGAAGGTGGACTGGAAGGGGCTGCAGAAAGCCTCCTTACCAACCTTCACCATCTGTACATGTAATTTCTGCACAGCTGTACAGATTTACTTTATTTTCTAATCCAAGTGAAAGAGCACCAAAAGGGCTGGAGAAATTCTCCTTACCATCATTCATCACCTGTAGATGTAATTTCTGCACAGATGTATGTGTCTCCTTTATGTTGTAACCTGGGTGAAGTAGAGGGGGAAGGCTCTTCTGAATGAGCCCTTATGATCTTTCAGTATCTATAGATATAGTTACTGCAGAACTGTATATATGTACTTAAATTTCTACCCTAAGAGAGAAAATACTGGAAGGAGCTGTAGAAAGCTTCCTTACCAACATTCACAATCTATAGATATAGTTATTGCACAGCTGTATGTAAGACCTAGATTATCTATCTCGTTTAACGAGTTATGGAAGAAGCTGCAGAAAGCTTCCATACCAACATTCACCACATGCAGAATCAATTACCTCACCACTGTACATTCCGTGATGATTTTCTACCCCGTGTGACGTTGTTTTGGAAGAAGCTGGAAATAGTTTCTTTACCGACATCCACCGTATGTAGATATAGTTACTGCACAGCTGTACATACCAGATTCACTTTCCACCCCAGGTCAAGAAGTTTTGGTAGAATCTGCAGAAAGCCTTCTTACCAACATTCACAATCTCCAGACACAGTAACAGCACAGCTGCACGTATTGTCCGATACTCTTCCCTACGCCCCAAGCCTATAGAAGGAGCGAGAGGAAGCTTTCTAGCAACGTTCACAATGCGTAGATATAGTTATTGCTGAGCTGTAGATATCACAGTGAGTTTCTACCCTACGTGAACAAGTTATGGAAGAAGCCGTTGAAAGCTTCCTTACGATCGGACTCCCTCTGTAACCGTAGTTACTGCGTAGCTGCAACTTTGAAACTAGTTCGTAACTTTACGTGAAAATTTGTGATAGTTTCTTAAGTATCTTCTTACACATTTGCGACTGTCTGTAGATGTAGTTACTGCACAGCTGTACACGTCACCTTTTACTCTTATCCTTATTCAAAAAGTTTATGGAAGATGCTACAGAAAACTTCTCTACCTGCATGGTCTCTCTGTAGGCTTAGTTACTGTTGGGTTGTATTGTTGGCTTTGAATCTCAACATATGGTGAAAAATCATGAATGAAGCTCCAGAAAGCTTCTCACCCTTTAGTGACCCTTGTAGATGGAGTTGCAGCACAGAGTTTTTTCCTAAACCTAGGTGACAAATTCTTGAAGGAAGCTGCAGAAAGCTTCTCAGCTGCGAGTCAACTTCTGTAGATGTAACTGTGGCAAAGCTAGACATATCACCCTTGTTTGTTGTCCCTAGGTGAAAAATGTATCAAAGGAGCCGTAGAAAGCTTCTCGACCTGTAGTGACATCTTGTAGACAGAGTTGCTGCACAGAGTTTGTTCCTAACCCGTGGTGACAAATTTCTGAAAGAAGCTGCAGAAAGCTTCTCACCCACTAGTGACTTTGTAGATATAGTATCTACAAATCCATACTCAATGTACTAAATTATTACCTCTTTCTTAGTAACACGTAGGCCCCTATGCATTGCAGCAGGATATTTGCAAATCTCTAATTTGACAGGTCCTAAGTAATTTTGTAAATGAATGTTGCATCAGATGTCTGCAGACAGGTCAGACAATTCCATAAATTAAAGTTCTGTCATTCATAGGTGTAGATCTGATACCTGAAAGCACCAGAGAGATATTCAATCCGTTTCCGATAGTGCAAATTTGATGGCCAATATGTCAGTGTCAATCCACCACCCTGCTCCAAAATTTCACACTGCAGCCCAAGCCTGGTCTCTCTACATAGGCAAAACTCCTGCTGACAATGTTCCTAAAAGCACAATCACTTCCTGACGGCAACAAGAGGTGTATGTCTCGAGAACAATCTCACCCAAAGATGGCATAACCGAACACGGCTATCCACCCCCTGTAGTGAGAGATTGGGTTTTTCTGACCAGGCAACTAGTATACGTCAATCCAGGGTCATATCTCAACACTCCTGTATCCACTCGAGATCGTATTCCAAATGTTTTCAGTTCAACATGGGAACTTTTAGAGCTGAGGACATGTGACATCTCACATCTTACTTTAGGTTTCAGTCTCTCTCTCTCTCTCTCTCTCTCTCTCTCTCTCTCTCTCTCTCACACACACACACACACACACACACACACACACACACACACACACTCACTCACTCAGCCACACACACACACACACACACACACACACACACACTCAGCCACACACACACACACTCAGCCACACACACACACACACACACACACACACACACACACACACACACACACACACACACACTCAGCCACACACACACACACACACACACACACACACACACACACACACACACACACACACACACACACACACACTCAGCCACACACACACACACACACACACACACACACACACACACACACACACTCACTCAGCCACACACACACACACTCACTCACTCAGCCACACACACACACACACACTCACTCACTCAGCCACACACACACTCAGCCACACACTCACTCACTCAGCCACACACTCACTCACTCAGCCACACACACACACACACACACACACACACACACTCACTCACTCACTCACTCACTCACTCACTCAGCCACACACACACACACTCACTCACTCAGCCACACACTCACTCACTCAGCCACACACACACACACTCACTCACTCAGCCACACACTCACTCACTCAGCCACACACTCACTCACTCAGCCACACACTCACTCACTCAGCCACACACTCACTCACTCAGCCACACACTCACTCACTCAGCCACACACTCACTCACTCAGCCACACACTCACTCACTCAGCCACACACTCACTCACTCAGCCACACACTCACTCACTCAGCCACACACTCACTCACTCAGCCACACACTCACTCAGCCACACACACACTCACTCAGCCACACACACACTCACTCAGCCACACACTCACTCACTCACTCAGCCACTCACTCACTCAGCCACACACTCACTCAGCCAGCCACACACTCACTCACACTCAGCCACACACACACACACACACACTCAGCCACACACACACACACACACACTCAGCCACACACACACACACACACACTCAGCCACACACACACACACACACTCAGCCACACACACACACACACTCAGCCACACACACACACACACACTCAGCCACACACACACACACACACTCAGCCACACACACACACACACTCAGCCACACACACACACACACTCAGCCACACACACACACACACTCAGCCACACACACACACACACACACACACTCAGCCACACACACACACACACACTCAGCCACTCACACACACACACACACACTCAGCCACTCACACACACACACACACACACACACACACACACACACACACACACACACACACACACACACACACACACACACACACACACACACACACTCAGCCACTCACACACACACACACACACACACACACACACACACACACACACACACACACACACACTCACTCAGCCACACACACACTCACTCAGACACACACACACTCACTCAGACACACACACACTCACTGAGACACACACACACTCACTGAGACACACACACACTCACTGAGACACACACACACTCACTGAGACACACACACACACACACACACACACACACACACAGCCCCCCCCCCCCCACACACACACACACTCCCCATTCATATCTGCTCTGCTCATACACTTACCTCACCACAATACTACTAGGTGACATTCAGTCTAATTTTGCACAATAATAGTTTCATTTAGGCTAATTTGTGTAGAGATACAGGTTTACTGACAACTCTTGTGATACTTAATTTTCACTGAAACAATAAACAGTGCAAGCATGTAAATGTTAGCTAGCAGATGACACTGCACTCTGTATGTCTACATACTCTTCAATGAAACTCTAACATTAGTTCTAATTACTGGTCTGCTACTCACCATCTGTGTTAGCTACTTCTAGATTAGTTTGATTTGGTCAGTCCTCTACCAGATCAGTTCTCTCTCCTCAGGATGCACAGCTGACTGTCTTTGCCTCCTGCTGCGTGGAGGCCAGCTCAGCCAAATAGTGACCAGATTGTGCTCTGTGCCAGCAGCCAGTGCTGTAACTAAACACGTGTCACTCTGTAATCTTATGGCATGTACTGAATAAAAAAGGCACTGTTTTAACTTCTCTTATTGAATCCTCAATGTACCAAAATTTCAACATAGTATGCTACACGCTAAAATATGTGTAATACCAGATTAATAATGAACTTGGAAATAGGAGCCCAATCTAAAGTGATACAGCTGTATACAGGCAAGGAGAGAAATAACATTCTCCACACACCAAGATTACATCGAGGAACTGAAAAATTATAAGATGACACTGTTTATGATCATTCAGTGAAAGCAACATGTGGTTCTGGTGAACATTATACTTTTTTTGGCTACACAATTGCTCAACAATTCAGACACATTAATTAATCACACTAAGAACATAACACAGCAGGCAACAAAGGATGCTGTTTGAATACAAGTTAAATAATGTAGGCCTCTACTCACAAATTTGTGAGCACAGACAAACATGTAAATGTTAGCTAGCAGATGACACTGTACTCTGTATGTCTACATACTCTTCAACGAAACTCTAACATTAGTTCTAATTACTGGGCACTGAGTGTCCTCTGCACACAATTAGAGCCACAGGAAATGTTAACAGAGAAACAATATGGTACAAGAATGTCAGTGTACTATCACATACCACAGTAACAATATTATGAAAAGCATAGTTGTCACTCACCGTATATATCAGAGATGCTGCATCACAGATAAGAACAACAAAAAGGTGGTCACAAAATAAGCTTCCTGTCAACACTACCTCTATAAAGCATCTCCACTATTTAGTGAGTAACAAGTATCCTTTGAATAATATTGTTACATTCCATCCTAGATTTTCCATTTATTGACTTTCTATATTAAGCTACCATTGGTAGGAACCAGAAACAAACTAGTATCATTCTGACATCACATACGTCTTCAAATTTCTCATCCTGTTCACCATAAACCACTGTGTCAAGAGCGTTCTCAGAGACTGTTATTACCAAGTACTTGGCAGAAGCTGCTAGGTGACACTTTCAGTCAATATGTCTATCCTACACACTCTAAAACCCGCATCATTTAGAGAAGCTGTTATTCCTAATTCTCTTGTGATGTTCACAGATCCATTTGTGTTGCAACAAATTACAGGTTGTCAACTCAAATCACTCTGATTTCAAGGACCCAGGAGAGAAAAACCACAGTAAATAAGACTATGAGAAATACACCACACTTTAGAGCATCTCAAAGAATTTATATTCCTTCTCAGAAGTGCTAAGTATCAATGCCAGAGTGCAGCATGGTCACAGTCACATGAAGTGAAAATGGCAACTACACAGCAATTCGCAAGCAGTAGTATGGCTTTCAGAAACAAAATCGCCTATTAGTGTGCACAGAAATTACTGTGGAGTGTATGAATGTTATCCACCAGATGTGAAAACAATTGGGAAACGGTATAGGAAGTTTCTGGCAACAGGATAGTGTTTTGAAACATACCGGTGGTGCATGTTATGGATTTTCAGAAGAGACAGTGCAGGACAACAGACAAATGTTTCTCAGAATCCCACGTAAGTCAATTCCTCAATCATCTAGGCAACTTGATATATTTCAGTCAACATTGCACCATGTAGTTTGCCAGCATCTACATATGTATGATTACAAAGTGCAAACTCTGCAACATCTGAC
Source organism: Schistocerca nitens (assembly GCF_023898315.1). Lineage (NCBI taxonomy): Eukaryota > Metazoa > Arthropoda > Insecta > Orthoptera > Acrididae > Schistocerca > Schistocerca nitens. The sequence goes on from NC_064614.1 coordinate 1,285,983,899, forward strand.
AACGAATGCCAAACCACACTAACGACAATTTGCTGCAGATATGCTACAGCATATTGATATGGATACCAGTTTTAAAGGAACATGATTATAATCAGATGGGGCAATCATTCCTCTGTCAGGATGTGTTAACAGCCATAATGTTGGGATTTGAGGTTATCTTAATCTGCACACTGTCGTTCAACATGTTTGTGACAGCCCTAAACTAAACATCTGGTGTGGGCTAATGCATGAGAGGATTGTTGAGTCATTTGTCTTTGTTGAACAAAAAGTGAATGGGTTAGTGTTTCTGGACATTTTGGAGCAGTTTGTTTAGCTTCAGATACTAGACTTGTAACCAAACATTTTTCAACAAGACGGAGCTCCACCTCATTTGTCAATGGCTGTTCACAAGTTCCTAGGAAGGAAATATCCCAGTCATTGGATCGGACACAGAACTCATTGTCTGGCCACCACTTTCACCTGACATTATGCTGCTTGATTTCTTCATGTGGGGATTTGTGAAAGAGCACATGTGTGTGACTGAAGTTGTCACATTTCTACATTGCGACATCATATCACTAATTCAATTGAAACAGTAACAGAGGAAACGTTACAAAGAACTTAGTACAAAAATGCATATTGACTATATATTCTTCAGGCTGTAAATGGTTCACATGTAGAGGTGTGCTAATGACAAATAAATAAATCTTCCAAGATGCTCTACAATCTGGTGCATTTTTCATTGTAGTATGTACTGTAGTTTTTTCCCCTGGGCCTTTGAAATCAGGGAGGTGTGAGTGGGACACCCTGTAATTGGCTGTTCAGAGGATAAACTGGCTGTTTGAAATTTTGTGAAATGATTTTTACCACAGTGACAATTTTCTTTTTTCAATGATTCCCATCTGAAATTACTAATCTTAACTGTGACACTTTCTCAACTGATTCCAGGTAATGCATAATGAGCTACCCTTCTTTGAACTCTGTGTGTCATTTGTCAGTGCTCTCTGGTAATGAACCAAAACCACTCAAGAATGCTCTAGAACAGTATGAACTAGTACAGTGGGACTAGTTTTACTAGTGGATTTGTTATGCTCACTGAATCTTCTGTCAGTAGAACACCATCTTTAGCACTCTTTCCATACAACCATTTTTATATCATTATTCTAAAGTAACCTTCTGTTTACTCTAAACACAATATATTTAGTTGAATCAACAAACCTGAACTTTTTGCCATTTATCATATTGTATTACAAAGAGATCTAGAAACATCAAATAAGAAGAAAAATTCTGAGGAGGAAACCTATATTGCTAGAAGCAGAGAGAGAGAGAGAGAGAGAGAGAGAGAGAGAGAGAGAGAGAGAGAGAGAGAGAGAGAGAGAGAGAGAGATATTGTACTTTCACCTGTAGCATCATAATGCCAATGAGCTGCATCCCCAAACTGCCATTCAACTGGACACTGCACATATTGTACTCAATCTAGGGCTTGGTCTCCCAACTCCATTTGATACTGCTGCATTTCATGGTCAGATTTCAGTTCCTCTCTATTTGCCTCCACTTTGTCTCACAGTTGCAAAAATTCGTGATGCAACTGTATAAAAATATACACGTTCAGTTAGTACAGATTACCGTTAATTTTGACTCAGATGACAAGCATACAACAGAATCGCATTCACTTCCAACAAATCTTACAAGTCAGAAAACTCACATAATGTCAATGATCTGCTAACAGTAAATTCTTTACTGGTTTTCACTGTAAATATTAGGATGTAAACTATAAACTGCAGTAATGTGAAAAATGTTATTACAGTTTTGAGAGAGAACTGAAAACCAAATAAAAAAGTGTTGTAAGTAAAGTAAAGTGTACATGAGAAGTGTCCTTGTTCAAGACAGACTCTTTGCTTAGTACAAAAATGTGTCCTATATAAAATGAAATAAATCATTTTTGGAAGACTAAACATAGTTATATCTAAATCTTTATTGGCAGCACATAAATCATTAGAGCTATTTCTCAACATAATTGCCACTAGAACTGACACACTTATTACATCACAGGACCAAATTTTGTATTCTTGTGTTGTACAATGCTGAACACTGAATGGATCCAGAATATCAGACTTGTTCAGCTCTTTTTCAATGTGAAAATGCTGACCGAAGGACAGGAACTTCTTGAGATGCAAGAAAAGATGAAAAGTGCTGGGAGTAACATCAAGACTGTGTGTAGGACGGTAAACCAACTACCTGTCTAACTACTCCAACACAGCTGTTGATCTGCAACAGTGCTCAGTGATGTACAATGTGGCACACAACATCATACTAGCACTGAGCGTCTTCCCTCTCAGTTTTAAAGGCTCATTTAAATATACATTGTTTCACAATAATGGCCAGCATTACCTGTTTCACTTCTGGGCATCAAGTCAGTGTGCACAATGCTCTTCTTAGCCCAGAACACTGAGCATACCGACACCAACTGCTAGAACTTTGTCCTGACCAAAATTTGACTGTGATACAAACTGATTATGGCACACAGACACACACACACACAAACACACACACACGGCTATTAACTCACTGTAATGAGAGATGTGATTTTTCTGATATGGCAACAAGTTTACATCAATCGATGGTCCCATCTCATCAATCCTGTACCCATTGGAAATCGTTATCCAAATATTATCAGTTTGAAACAGGAACTTTTTGAGGTGGTTTGCTACAAATCACCACTTTTGACAATGTATGCCAAAATGAGTGCTCTGAAAAACTTGTCCCTGTGCCAGTGAGGTACTATCTGACAGATCACCTTCAGACCTCCACCTCCTCTTCTCTATATGGTGGGAAAGTCCTGACCCCACATTCTATGCCGATGTGAGGACTTGCGACACCTCGCAACCTATTTGAGGTTTCACAGTCCTTCCCCCACTTTTCACAGACACACAAAAAAGGTAACACTCACAGCAGATGAGGTTTACCATTTCTGAGAACTCATCACAAGAGCCAGACAGAATAATTTCTATCAAAAGTCACTTTCATCAGACAGTTTCCTCATTTGTGACCTGTATCATTGCTTCAAATATTACCCATTCATCTCTGCTCTGCTCATATACTTACCTCACCACACAGTGTGCCAGTAACACTACCAGGTGACATTCAGTCTTATTTTGCACAATGATTGTTACGTTTTGGCTAATCTGTGTAGAGATACAGGTGTACTGGTAACTCTTGGGAAACTTAATTTTGACTGAAACAATATACAGTGCACGACAGAGATTGCTGCAGCTACTCACCATCTGTGTCAGCTATTTCTAGATGAGTTTGATCTGGTCAGTCCTCTACCAGATCAGTTCTTTCTCCTCGGGATGCACAGCTCTGACTGTCTCGGCCTCCAGCTGCATGGAGTCCAGCTCAGCCCAAATAGTGGCCAGCTCGTGCTCTGTGCCAGCAGCCAATGCTGCAATGAGACACGTGTCACTCTGTAATCTTATGGCATGTACTGAATAAAAGAGTCACTGTTTTAACTTCTCTTATTGAATCCTCAATGTACCAAAATTTAACATAGTATGCTCCACACTAAAATATGTTGAATATCAAAATTTATAATAAACTTGGAAATAGGAGCCCAATCTAAAGTGATACAGCTGTATAATGGCAAGGAGAGAAATAGAAATCTCAGCACACCAAAATTACATCGAGGATCTTTAAAAATTAAAAGATGACACTGTTTATGATCATCCAGTGAAAGCAAGATGTGGTTCTGGTGAACATTATACTTTCTATGGCTAAACAATTGCTCTCCAATTCAGACACTATAATTAATCACTATAAGAACACAGCACAGTGGGTGACAAAAGAAGCTGTTTGAATACAAGGCAAATAATGTAGGCCTCTATACACAGATTTGTGAGTGCAGACAAATGGGTACATGTTAGCTAGCAGATAACACTGTACTATGTATGTCTACATACTCCTAAATGAAACTGTAACTTTAGTTCTAATTACGGGGCACTGGGTGCCCTCTGCACACAATTAGATTCGCAGGACAATGTTAACACAGAAGCAATATGGTACAACAGTGTCAGTGTACTATCACATACCACGGTAACAATATTACGAAAATGATAGTTTTCACTCACCATATAGCAGATATGCTTCATCACATATAGGAACAACAAGAAAGTGGTCACAAAATAATCTTCCCGTCAAGACCATCTTTGTTAACGCATCTCCACTATGTAGTGAGTAGCAACTATCGTCTTCATAATATTGTTACATTCTATCCTAGATTTTATATTTATTGACATACTATGTTAAGCTACCATTGGTAGGAACCAGAAACAAATGAGTATCATTCTGACATCACATATGTCTACAGATATCTGATCCTGTCCATCATAAGCCACAGTGTCAAGAGTGTTCTCAGAGAGTGTAATTACTGAGTACTTGGCAGAGGCTGCTAGGTTACACTGTCAGTCAATAGTTCTATCCTACACACTCTAAGACCCAAATCATTTAGACAAACTGTTATTCCTTATTCTCTTGTGATGTTCACAGATACATATGTGATGCAACAAAATACAGTTTGTCCCACTCAAACTTCCCCGATTTCGAGGACCCAGGAGAGAAAAACCACAGTAGATATGACTATGAAAAATGCACCACATTGTAGAGCATCTCAAAGAATTTATATTCCCTTTTCAGAAGTGCCAAGTATCATTGCCTGAGTGCAGCATTATCACAGTCACATGAAGTGAAAATGGCAATTCCACAGAAATGCATAAGTAGTAGTATGGTTTTCAGAAACAAAATCGCCTATTACTATGAAAACAAAATAACCGTGGTGTGTATGAATGTGACTCACTTGATGTTAAAACAATTTGGAAATGGTATAGGAAGTTTCTGGCAATGGGATAGTGTTCTGAAACATACTGGTGGTGCACGTTATGGATTTTCAGTAGAGACAGTGCTGGACAACAGACAAACGTTTCTCAGAAACCCACGTAAGTCAATTCCTCAAGCATCTAGGCAACTTGATGTATGTCAGTCAACATTGCATCGTGTAGTTCACCAGCATCTACATACGTGTGCTTACGAAGTGCTAATTCTGTAACATCTGACACTGAGTGACAAACCACACAGACAACAATTTGCTGCAGGTATAGTTCAGCATATTGATATAGTTGCCAGTTTCCTGGAAACATGTTTATAAACAGATGAGGCAATCTTTCATCTGTCACGAAGGGTTAACAGTCATAATGTTCAGATTTGGGGTTCGCAAGATGCGCACATTGTCATTGAACATGTTTGTGATAGGCCTAAACTAAACATCTGGTGTGGGCTAATGCATGACAGGATTGTTGGACCATTCTTATTTGTGGAACAAGAAGTGAATGGGTCAGTGTATCCGGACATTTTGGAGCAGTGTGTTTAGCCCCAGATACAAGACTTTTAACCCAACATCATTTTTAATTACATCATTAATTGAATTAACAAACCTGAATTTTTTGCCATTTATCCTATTGTACGACAAAAAGACCTAGAAACTTCAAATAAGAAGAAAATTTCCATGCAGGAAAACCTATATTGCTAGAGAGAGAGAGAGAGAGAGAGAGAGAGAGAGAGAGAGAGAGAGAGATATTTTACTTTCACCTGTAGCATCATAATGCCAATGAGCTCCATCCCCAAACTGCCATTCAACTGGACACTGCATGTATTGTATTGTATTCAATCTAGGGCATGGTCTCCCATCATCATTTGATACTGCTGCATTTCATGGTCAGATTTCAGTTCCTCTCTATTTGCCTCCACTTTGTCTCACAGTTCCAAAAATTCGTGATGCAACTGTACAAAAATATACACGTTCAGTTAGTACAGATTACTGTTATTTTTGACTCAGATGACAAGCATACAATAGAATCACATTCATTTCCAAAAAACCATCCAAGTCAGAAACTCACAATGTCAATGATTTGCTAACAGTAAATTCTTTACAGCTTTTCACTGTAAATATTAGGATGTGAAAAATGTTATTACAGTTTTGACAGAGAACTGAAAACCAAATAAAAAAAGTGTTGTAAGTAAAGTAAAGTGTTCATGAGAAGTGTCCTTGTTCAAGACAGACTCGTTGCTTAGTACAAAAGTGTGTCATATAAAAAATTAAATTCATCAATTTTGGAAGACTAAACATAGCTATATCTAAATCTTTATTGGCAGCACATAAATTATTAGAGCTATTTCTCAACATAATTGCCACTAGAACTGACACACTTATTACATCAAAGGACCAAATTTTGTATTCTTGCGTTGTACAATGCTGAACACTGTGAATGGAACCAGATTATCAGACTTGTTCAGCTCTTTTTCAATCTGAAAATGCTGACCGAAGGACAGGAACTTCTTGAGATGCTAGAAAAGACGAAAAGTGCTGGGAGTAACATCAAGACTGTGTGTAGGACGGTAAACCAACTACCTGTCTAACTACTCCAGAACAGCTGTTGATCTGCAACAGTGCTCAGTGATGTACAATGTGGCACACAACATCATACTAGCACTGAGCGTCTTCCCTCTCAGTTTTAAAGGCTCATTTAAATATACATTGTTTCACAATAATGGCCAGCATTACCTGTTTCACTTCTGGGCATCAAGTCAGTGTGCACAATGCCCTTCCTATCCCAGAACAATGAGTACACCGACACTATCTGCTAAAACTTTGTCCTGATCGTAGATCAACTGTGACACCAACACATTGATTGCTTCCCAGTTTCTCGGATGCAGTGAGCAACTCACATTATATCTCCTGTTAAGATCTTATTGAGAAACTTATTGCCACCATCACAGTACATCTTTCAAAGTGTCGGTGGTGTTCCAATGTCATTATGATGTATTTTGGTACCAGCCTGATGCACACTTCTTTCAAGAGCAATTGCTCAGTACCAATTTCATACAAGAAGGATCGCATTATCAGGGGAGGATAGCTGCCAAGCTCCGTAGTTGTCGAGTGATGGTTCTCCATAATGCATCATCCCACCGCCTCCACAAGATCGTCACAATGGACAGTCACTCGCAACCTCCTTCAATGTGGAGACTATGGTGAATGTATGCTATTTAAACAGCACATTTTTACATTTTTTGTGAAATTATATGGTTACTTCGTATCAGTACTACAGTGTTTTGAAACATGTGCCCCTTAGGCACTTCCAATGTTTAAATTGCATCTATTTAGTCATCGTCATATCATTAGTTTTTGGTTTATACAGTGATGTCCAACTCTGAGTATGGAAACTTTTATCTGAATGTTAACCACCTGAAGACGAGCAGAAGCTGGAGACCAGTCTTGTGTTAAATAATATCACCTTTTATAGTGACTGCTAACAGTTATTATTCTGTTCCCTACTTCTGTTGCCAGTGTGATGGTATGGCACTATACCATCATTTCTGGAGGGTCCCAAAAACCGTAATAAACACAGACATCATTCTCAGAGCATATATTATACTCAATAGCCACTGATGACCACCTTCCTCAACCCATGCACATCCTACTTGACATACTGTACACAGCAGTAAGATACACGTTGATGTAAGTCATAACAATTGAGATAATTTTTTTATCATACATAAGCATCAACAAAAGTTTCTCTTATCATTTTACGTACTGTGTATCTCTTCTTCTTCCCTACACACAAAATCTAATCATTTAACTTATAACTGTATCAATACTAAATGTAAGCTTTCCACTTGCTTCAGTAGGCATATGTCACTCACCTTCTCAGTTATCCATTGGCCTACACTGTCAGACTCACTAAGCAGTTTGTGGAGGGACAGTGCTTGAACATGTGCTGCTTCCTCAGTTTAGTAAACTTGAAGAGTTCTTAATAGTAGTAGTAGTAGTAGTAGTAGTAGTAGTAGTAGTCTGTAATGGCCAGCCATTTGACAACCTGTGGACAATTTTCAAGCTACTATGAGGATGAGATCACAGTCTAATTTAGTCATTTAGGTTAATCAACATTTTATACAAATAACTGTTAAAAGATGTTGCAAAATGATGCTTGCCTGTGGAGTTTGACAGTCCTCCTCTCCCAGCTGGGTCATCTGCGATTGCAGGGCTTCTGCAGCTCCCACACAGTTCTTCAGCATGTCTGTCACATCTTCGTGCTTCTTCTGCAGCTACAGCTTGTCGGCTTCTATGTGGCCAACACCTTCACTCAAAATGAGCCTCAGTCCATCTGACATTCAAATGCAGACATTGTCTGCATCTGCAAAGAATTGGAAAAAGATACGTACACACACTAAATTTCTGTGGGGTTTCCAAAAATCATAAACATTATCAACACAATGAAATTACATGTGTCAAACAAAAGTTAATTTTACAGACCATCTTTCATTCTCCACAAGCTACAGATAGCATAATTGAACAAAAGTAAGGTCTCTCCACAGGAATTAATAGTGCAAGCTCTAAATGTTGGTCTAAGTTCCTGTGGTAGCTGAGAAGGGGAAGTGACACTGGTAGTGACAAGAGAAGACACACAACAAGGGAGCTGCTCAACTTGTAGACTTGCCTCGTCGAACATACATCTGAAGACCATACTCCCAATTTCATATGCTTGAGTACTGAGCACTCTCCACAAGCCAACTGGGACAGCAACACCACTCTACATAGAGTTGACTTAGCAGTCTGATGATCTAAGTTCATTGATCAACTACCTGCCCACAGGAAACCTAAGGGGAAGGGGGCGGGGGTACCTTGGATCAGAGAGGTAAGCATACCCATTGTGAAGAACTAAAATGCAAATGCTTTGTGTTGGCCACCTAATCTGGCTCCGGCTCGTCATGAGATTGGTTAATGACACTCACTCATTATTTAAGAATGTGATATACTGCATTCATGAACAGTTTAATTCTGTAATATTTCACAAATAGCATGTTCTACATCTGTATTTACAACTGTGATATTATTTTCATTACATTCATGTATGTGTTAGTGCAGAAGCACTATAAAAACCATTTGTTCACAGACGTTGATATTTCAAAGTTGCCATGTAGGATTTGTGTGGTTACTTCTGTAACTGGCAAAACTGGAATTTAATTACAATTGTTTTAGCAGTATTAATATTGATGATTAAAGATTTTGGAAAAAGTAAATTGAAAATAGGTTTTTAAGTGGGAACTGTTCCTGTTAAAATGTTAATATTGAAACCACTGGAGTGGCTTTATAATGTAATACCTTTTAACAGATTTTGTTCATGTTCAGGAACATTATTATGTTTGACCTCTTGATGGTTTGTATGGAAAATGTTGATAAAATTTGGAAAGGGCCATATCATTGCACACAGTAGTTCATTTAAATGACATGGATCAATAGTCATAAAACCTGGAAAAAACTTTTCGGCCAGGAATATCACATATCTAAGATGCAAACTGTAGCGATTCGAGAATTTCCACGTAAATTCTAGAACCACTTGTCCTACCACTGTGAACACACGATATTTTAAAAATAAGTGTGAGAGAATGTACATACTGTGTGACACGTTTTTGTGTGCAGGCTAGAAAAGAGTCACGAGTACGAGGTTGACGTGACGGTGGAATGGTATCGACAAGTGTTTGCCGCTCACATCACGGAAGCCTTATTGGAAGAACAAGGAATGTTTATGTATCTCATGGTGTTTTATATCATTGACTATTGTAACAAGAAAAAAAGAAGAACAGTTGAAACATTGTTAATTAAACTTCACGTATTGGACTAGCTAGAGGCAAGACAGGTACATATTTTATGTGGTTGTAGAACCAAATATGTTGCAGATGTTTTTAATCAAGTCTAATGCAGGACGAGTCAGTTTACTTGCAAGTATTCTAATACTTTGTTACTTGTGGAAGTTAAAATATATCAAGACTGAAGTAAAAGTATTCTGTGACTATCCACTTATTTCATGGGGGGGGGGGATGGAGGGAGGGAGGGAGGGAGAGGAGAGGAGAGGGAGAGGGAGAGGGAGAGGGAGAGGGAGGGAGAGAGAGAGAGAGAGAGAGAGAGAGAGAGAGAGAAATTCTGTTAACCAGCAGTGCTCTTCAGAGAAAAAGGTTTTGAGATTGACAGAGCCAGCTATCCAGAGAAGAAGATTGGCTGTGCAGATCAAGAAAGTCAACTAAAGTGAGAGAGTTGTATAAATTGCATGCAATTCAATTTCACACCACACTCCAGGTTGTCTAAAGCATTAAAATGTGGCGACCAGTGAAAAGGACTTGAAAAAACAGGAATGTTGAGATGAAAACCAAGCAGAAGATATGATGTGTTACTATAGCGACCAGGTATGGCAAGTCAAAATAACTGTTTCAAGGAATTGGATTCTGCCTAAAAGATTCAAAAGGCGGAAATTAATAAACACAATAAAAGAGACGACATAAGGAAGATACAACATTAAAAGAAGAGAGAGAAGTTTCCCACATATTAGACTAAGAAGAAATACGATGTGAATAATTCATCGAAGAAGATCCGGTGTGTGGAGTAAGCAGCTCTTGCTCACATCGCAGGGACACAGACATGGCAACTGGCTTAAGCCCAACTACACCGGCACCAGTCGCTGATCACCGGTGCTGTTTCCACATACACCTGCTGACACCAATGCTGAAAACAACATTCGACACTGCTGGTGTCAGTGCTGTTCACTGGTGCTGATTACACGTCTGCTCACCAATGCAGCTAGAACGCGAGCGCAAAACAATAACTGGCTGAGTGTAAAGTTAAAGAAACTGTTGAATAATAGTGTGTTAGTATAGTTATTATACTCAGTGTAGAATTTTTTGATGATTACTAGATCTAAAGGTAAGAAGAATATAGATAATATACAGAGAACTAGGGAAACTTCAGAACGAGCCATGACAATGAAAATGAGTAAGGGAGTGACAGACTGGTCTCAGGTAGTAAAATTAATCAATGCCCAAAGTGCAGATTCAGCAGCTTTAAGAAAGGAACTAACAAGGGGAAGGCCTCAGACACGGCCAACCGACTCGGCTCAAATTTGGCAGGTCGCTTGTGTACAACGTAAAACGAAGGACTGTAAGATATTTTGGGTCAAAACCTCTGCAATTTTGAGGAAAATCACCCCCCAAGTTTATGATGAGCAATCGACTCAAAATTGGAGGGATCAATAGATAATTGTAAATAGAGCATTTTTAATCATCATATATGGGGTCCGCAAACACAAACATTTCCAGAAATCGAGGAAAGAAACTTTTACAACTGTCGCTTCTGTACCCACATTTGGGAAACGCTTTTCGCCGACAGCGCAATGGCCAAGATAAGTGGCTGGGGATTGGAAAACCCGGGTTTGAATCTCGAAGAAACTTAGCGGATGTTATTCTTTTCATTTGCATTTTTCCATATCGCAATTGATAGGGATAGGATGGTTAATAATGAATTCCTCATGAGGGATTGCAGATAGCCAAACGCGCGATGCTTGTTTACAGTGAGGCATGGGACAGAATGCACGCGGGTGATGTTATGTTGTCTCAATTGCTTCTTTGTCATATCATAGTTGTGAAGCTGGAAGAGTGAAGGCATCCAGCACGAGCCTTATAGAAGTCAATCAGAAAGAGTTGTTATTCGTCATCAGGCTGCCGCGAAGCTCTAGGATACATATATTGAATTTTCCATCGTTAATGCGCTGAATGATATACGTTCTGTGAATGAATAGAGTGTTCTTCCACAAGTGACATATGATGAGTACTGTATGTAGTTTGTAGTAATTAGCTCATCTGTTTATGCTGTAGTAACTAGTTATTGTTTGTTGTGTCATATCCTTCAGGTGCATCATTTGAATAATGGAGGATGTACACCCTTCGACTAGTGCTGTAATATATAGTTGGGAGCCTGTCACAGACGATGGCAAGTGGGAAGTTACCACCTCTGTTTGGGTTTGTAAAAGTGTTGCAAGACAGATGCATTATCAATGCACTACTTGAAGCAGGCAGTTCTGTTTTTCAGCATTCCAGATTGATAGGATCGGCTAACGTCGAGCGATATTTGGAGCTGATGAACGAAATGACTTTTGTTGATACTGAAGTACTATATCATGAAGATGAAGCAGAAGGTGGTTCAGTGAAAGATATCCCGACTAATGAATCGCAAAATGGTCATAACACTATGGAAACCTCTATGTCACTGGAAATATGTGCTTCATCTGTTCCTGATGAGTACAACGAACCGGTTACTAAACGATTTAACTACGGCGCTATACCCGTTGAAGTAAAAATAAAGGAGGTAGCGCTAGCCAGAATCATCCAAATTGTGATTTACAAACATTGCAAAAGAATGGAGCAACAACAGCTCTGAAAAGGAAGGACGACTTGAAATTGTGGGAAAGTGATATCGTTAAAGGAAGGACAAAATACGACAACTACCAGGCGATAAATAAGTGGACATATGACTGTTTTGTCGAATCTCATTGTCATAACAAGAATGTAACAAGAAGAATACTTCAGGAGTGGGCTGCAGGTTTAGCACTTCAATATACAGCCAACAGGGAGTTTACGTTTGCTGCATCATTATCTTGGGCAATAAATTTCAAACCGGAGTATAAAATTCGTCAATAGCATGTCACTAAATATGTCTCTCATAAGGAGGTACAAAATATAGAAGATATACAGAAAGTGGCGGCTCTTTTCAGCACGCAAACGGCGTCACTTATGACTGGTTTTAATCATGATTACCTGATCAACACCGATCAGACAGGATGTGAGTATCGGGCGAACATTCGACGCACGTTATCGCATAAGGGAGAAAAATGAACCCTTGTCGCAGTTGGTAGTAAAAACAAACTAACACATTCGTACATGGCACAATATGCCATCACAGCCTCTGGAAAAGTGTTGCCTAAGGTTTTCCTGTGTTTACAAGAAACGAATGTTGCTTTTGGTCCTCAGGTTATAGATGAGGTCAATCATTTAACCGACTCATTGAAAAATGTTTACATTACCTGCTCCAAATCCGGGAAACTGATGAATGCGATTTGCAGAACATTTCTTTTGATAACAAGTTTTGTCTAATATTGGGTTCCTGGAGTGGACAAGTTAATACTACAATATATGACACAATGTTTATAGATGGCGAGGGTCAGTCGACGTGTGCAGTAAGAGTAATACCACCAAACTGCACACCTGTATGCCAGCCATGTGATGTTTATTTCTATCGCCAGGTTCAAAACTTTATTTCCAGGCTTCAGAATTGCAGTGTGTTTCTGGAAACCCAGTGGGAATTGCACAACCACACGGATGTAATAACTATTCACAGCATAATTCATAACCAACTTTCAGCACCGATTTTTCAGGCAATAACATCGTGTGTGTGGTTCACATCAAAATTAATTCCCAAGAAATACATTTTTAAATGTAAACCAATTTGGCTTTATGCTGACTCTTTGGAAGGAACAGTGTAGCTGTCAAAAGATTGCATTCATTAGATGTTCTTGGTGCTGTGAGTGTATTTGTTTTGAATATTTATATGACAAGTACCATCCATCTAACTGTTCAAAGAAAAGTGAAAACAGTGACTGGAAGAGCCATTGTGAAGTGACCTGGAGTAACATTTTAGCTGTTTACTACCCCAAGAGCTTTGAGAAATTTATTTGCGTATGTTATTATTATCATTCCTTATTGATTTACTTACATTATTAACCCTCCTATCCCTATCAACCTTACCCCCATGAACCGTGGACCTTGCTGTTGGTGGGGAGGCATGCGTGCCTCAGCGATACAGATGGCTGTACTGTAGGTGCAACCACAACGGAGGGGTACCTGTTGAGAGGCCAGACTAATGTGTGGCTCCTGAAGAGGGGCAGCAGCCTTTTCAGTAGTTGCAGGGACAACAGTCTGGATGTTGGCCACCTGTGAGAATTATTGCCGAACAATGGGAATCGTGTGAACGATGGTGAGGACCTGCTGGAACTGGATCACACTATTTAGATAGTGAATCTTCACAATCAGCAGATGATGTGTTTCACAATGTGAATATGTGGTGAGATGATCATACGTTTGAAGTATACCTGCTCCATCCAGTGACATCTGCTCGCAGTAAGAAACTGAGTTGTGATCAACATGCTTATGTTTTGCCATCTACTGTGGATGGCTATATCCTCTCTGTGGCTTTAGACAATCATAGAATCGTCATTCTCTGAGCTAAATATTAACTCATCTGAAAGATATGGTGCCACTTATGATCTGCAGGCAATTCAGTGAAGGCAAGCCAATAAAATTTTTGATGGTCAGGGAGGACACCTTTATTAGCAGCCATATAGCCATCTATAGAGAAATTACCTTAACAAGGGAACAAATACATTGTTAAGAGTGTTACATATGTGGTCACTGCCAATGTTGCATATCACTGGTGAGAGCTATACACAATTGAAGGTACTTGAGCTTATTCACAATATTGTTTGTTAATTGTACAGCATTCATAGTATTTTGCACTTAGAGGTATCTCGTGCAAAGGCAGCAAAATTGGAGTACATTATGCAAGTAGTTATTCGGACAGTCGGTTATTTAAGATCCCACAGTTTAATGCACTGAAAATTGTCCAGTTTAAACTAGAAATTTGTGGAAGACTATAGAGATTTTTCATACCAGAGAGAAGTTTGCAGCTTAGTTGCTGCAATGTACTGAAAAGAATTTCTAAACTAAATATGGCAATAAATCAGTTTTTAAAGGGCATAAGAAGGTATGACCCCAAATGGACGATACAGAGTGAGTTGTAGAAATTGCATTTTTAGAGAATATTAGAGAACTTACTATTGCTTTGAACACTAGCTTGCAAAGTGGAAATAAAGTAGTTTCTGAAATGACTGAAAAAGTGAGAGTTTTCATGAAAAAGGTTGCTCTGTGGGAAAGGATTGTCCATCAGAGAACGCTGGATATTTCCATAAATAGTCTTCTGTCCATGAAAACAATTTCACGGGGTATATTTCTCTAATTATTACAATAAAAGAGCAATTCCTCAAGCAATTTGGAGATATGTTAAATTTATCCCAATCTTTTGACTTCTTTTCAAGACCATTCGCTACTTTTGCAGATAAGAGTCCTGACAATTTTCAAATGGATTTAATAGCTGTACAATGTAATCTTTGTCTGACACACAAGCTTTTTGAGATAAAAGGTTAGTAGAATTTATCAAACTTTTCACAATGAGGGTTTTCTCATCTTCAATGTGAAGCTGCAAAATTACAGGTGCATAATGTCAATGCTTGGTTCAATGTATGTTTGTGAGAGATGTTTCCCTCTTATATACATTTTCCATCATTGGTGTTTGACCTTACCAAAGGTTGTGTTTTCTGCCTTAAGGTAGAAATTTTATGCTGGACATTAAACACATTGTAAATTAGACTTTTACTAATTAAATACATTTTAAGTAACCTCTGAAACTACTCCTTTCAACCATCCTATTAAATCTTGCTTCCTTATTCAATAACACATGCTAGGAAATAAGAAGCAAATTTAATGCATTACAGAGGATGAAATCACAGAAATGGTAGGGAAAGTATATGGTGAGAAGGTGGGGGAGGAGAGGGGTGAGGAGGGGAGAGAATTTATCATGTGGCCTGCACCTGCATGCAGGTCAGCCACAAACACCTGCTCACAGGCATGTATGCACACTTTTACATTCTTAAAACCTGTAAGTGTTGATTTGTTGATACAGGTGAAGGTCATGAAGCCCAAGACAATAGGTAACCACAGCATTTAAATCTGTAAGAAACCAATTGTGCTATGTAGGTAACAATTTAGTTTAAATTTGTGCCTTCTGTCATAAAAACATTTGCGTCTTAGTTGTAGTGTAGCACCAATCAAGTTACTCACATGCTAGAATTTAGTTCACAACAAAAATTATTGGCAGTTTTGACAAATATTGTTGAAGATTATCACATATAGTAAATAAGTGTGTGTATCTGTTTAAAGTTGTAGGAAATTTGATATATTAATAAGGTATATTAGTATTTGGAACATTTTTCGTAAATTTCAAGAGCTATGTATAAATATTTAGCACAACATTGTTAACAATTTGAACTTCACAATATTGTTGTGACAAAATATTATCATTTTGTCAATTTGGCTTTTTTTGTGGAAAGTTTTTGAAAATGGTGTTCCTATTGATGCAAGAAGACTTTAAATATGCTAAAATTTAATCAGAGAAGTACTGTAAAAAGTGTTACTTTGTGTCTGTATGTATTAACTAATATAGTGCAACTTTGATCTTTATTTCAAATATCACACCTTATTCCTAAGGTCAGAGAAGCTACAACTGGAGACACAACCTTTCAAGCATCCCATACCATCTACAGGCTGCTGCTTTATTTTTCTGTGCAATGTTGTTATCGATATCATAATTGTTGAAACCTGTGTTCATGATATTGGTAAAAAACTGAGGAGACATGAACAGTCGCCTTGTGGTGCAGTATGTGCATCACACATGAGAACATAAGCATAACATTGAAACTCCACTGGGTACTTTGCAGCACATTGATACTCTCCTGAAGTAATACAACCAGTTTCTGCAGTGTCAATAAAGGGAAGAAAAATGATGAAGACAAACACACTTAAGTTAGATGGGATACTCTAAGTAAAGAAGTAAAGTTGATCTTCACAAATGAAGCTCTCTCTGAGGGAATTCTCTGCAAAATGCAAAATTCATAGGAAAACTTTGCAACTGAAGATGAAAGTGGCATGGTGCTTGACTGGAAGATCCATAGTGATTCCTAGCCAACAACCTTGATTCACAGAGGAGGAAAAAAATATGTTTGTAGCCATGGAACTGCAATGTTGTTGTATGGTTTTCCGATGAGATATTTGGATCTGTGTTGTGCATTTAATGCATACCTCGACAAATTGAGAACAGTGCCTGTGTTCAAATATGAAAATTTTCCTGTAAACATGTGGTCTAAGTCTTCCATGAAATGTTGCAAGGCCTTTCTGTCTCAACAAACCTTGAAAAATATTACGTATGCAAGGTTTTGACACACTAAGGATTGGTGTTTTTTTTTTCTCTCTAATTTGGAAAAGGGGCTATGAGGTACCCCACCAGAGAACATACAGAATTTTAACAAAGCAAATTTGGTTGATGATCCTGGCACCAAAAGGGCTGTCACTCATAACAGAACAAAGTATCTGGAACGAACAGAAAATACATCATACTTATGTACCTCTATTGAGGTATGTGGTAATGCTGCTGGTGAATTGGCTGCTGTTTAGGTTATTTATAAAGCCATGAAATTATGGTCCATGTGGGCAGAAGGTGGACCAGAAAATTTAAGATATTACCAAATGATAAGGGTGGTCTTTGAAGATAGCATGCATCACTTACTCTTCGAATTTTAAAGAAGCAAGAAGGCCTAAAAGCTATATTTGGTGATTCTCTAAGTTCCATATAAAATTATGTCCAAGGTATCTGTGATGAAAATAACCAATTTGATTGCACTCCTGCAAAATTTAACAACACCTCAATTGCTACTGCTCAATGTATCATTTTTTTGGACTCTAGAATAACATTGCAGAGACGATTGATAAAACAGACAAGATGCTACGCAGTGCTTAGGGATGTATTCCAATGTCTTCTCAGAAAGCTGTTGACTAACTTCGATCCAGTAATAAAGAAAAATTTGAGAGACCAGAATGTTTCCCCAGCACAGGAACAAGGGTTTTGTGCATCTTCCACAAGCAGTCCTTGAAAATACCTGTGAGTAATGACTAATCATGTGGGTGAGATGTTATTGTGAGAATTAAATAATAGGAGGGAGGATGTAACAAAATGTTGTATGCCCAATTGTTGCAGGGTATTAAATGTCCCCCAGGGATAAACCATCATACATGTGAACATTCAGGATGTCAACAACGACAAGCATACAATGGAAAAATCATCTGGAGAGAAAGGGAAACAGAATGGAACACAATCCTCCTTTGAAGTTCCAAAACTTTCTGTAAGTACAGAAATTTTACTGGAGACAACAGGGAATGAGAGAAATAATACCAGTGACACATTTTCTCTTAATGATTCTGACGAGAGCATGGAACTGATTTGAAAATGCCAGACACAAAATATTTTCCTTCACAAGTGCTCTCAGGCAACAGTAACACTCTGGAAACAAATGACACAAATGTTTCCCAAGAGGGGCTATTTCGGTGGTTGTCTTCAACACCATCCTGTTTGCTGGCAAAAGTATGAGAGTAATAAGTGAAGGATAGATGCTGAATGACTTGGAATAATGAAAAATCTATTGGAGATGGCCAATTCATCCAGATGAAATTCTATACAAAAAGACTGAAGTTTCGTATACTATCATCAACTGAAGCGAGTGGAAAGCCATGGCTATGATGAACAAATGCCAACTGGTATCACTGCTGAGGTGAAAAACTAGTGTTATTACTGTATAAATAATCATACACTACATAATCCAAATTACATGTTCACAACTATTTATCAAACTTTCACATTTTCAACTAATGTTTCACTGGTCAACTGTGTGATTTTTTCTTTTTTATGGTCTTTAAAGTGGAAAGAAGAGATGTCACAATATTGCTCCATCTGTCAGGTCATTACTGTGATGAAAATATCTCTATGGTAGTTATAGATGTCAATCCAAGCAAAAAGAAACTATACAGATATAGGCTGCATGTAAGTTATGTGCATGTATTTTCTTCATCTCATGACTTACATTTGCAATCCATTTGGTTTGCATGCAGGAAACACATCAAAAATTTATAAAACTGTTACAATGATTTTTAAATTAATAAATAATGGCACTGTAATAAATAATAACACAAAAAGGATATTTCTTGGAAAGTGCAACACATTGTCAGTTTCCAGTTTGTCCGACATGAATTCATCCACTGAGTAATAACACTTCAGTGTCAGTACCTCATACAGCTTTCTTTTATGTGAATCGAAATTCATCTGCATCAACTTGTTCCTTTTAATTTGTTACAAATTTTCATTCCCATGTATTGAGATACCTGGCAAACAATCAGAGGCATTGGGTGGGGAGCAAAAAATTTTCTTTGTTTCTAATATCATGTGAATGGACAAAATGCATTCCAAAGAGCTCAGCCATATCTGTGACTGAACGCACAAGAAATAGTATTCGTGACAAGATTATACAAGGTAATGGATGTTTCTGAATATTACTCAAGCTGGGATGATGCAGAATGTGCTTTTAATTTCTAAATACTGGTCACTAGCCATGTAGGGAAGATAATGCAGGGACGTTTTTAACCCTGACCCCTTCAAAGCACATATGAAAATTTAAGAAAATATTTTGAGTAATACTTGAGTATAACATGATATAGGGACAATCTGATTTCACAATGAGAGGATTTAATGGTGGACTGCCTTTTCATATAAGGGAAAAGCTAATTACACTAACCAAACCCATTGTTCAATAATCTATATGGATATTCGATTGCACTGATATGATTAATTAAGACACAAAGGCTTATTATCAAAATGGAAAGAACAATGTGCTCAATTTGAATAATAATAATAATAATAATAATAATAATAATAATAATAATAATACAAGCACCCCTATCATCTAACACAGCCACACATTGATCAAGACGCATCCAACACGTGGCTAAGCAAAGGCACTATATACAGTGAGACGGAAGGATTCATGATTGCAATACAGGATCAAACAATAAACACCAGATATTACAGCAAGCATATTATTAAAGATCCCAATACCACAACAGATAAATGCAGACTTTGCAAACAACAAATAGAAACGGTAGATCACATCACAAGTGGATGTACAATACTAGCAAATACAAAATACCCCAGAAGACATGACAATGTAGCAAAAATAATACATCAACAGCTTGCCTTACAACATAAACTTATAAAACAACACGTTCCCACATACAAGTATGCACCACAAAATGTACTGGAGAATGATGAATACAAATTATACTGGAACAGAACCATTATAACAGATAAAACAACACCACATAACAAACCTGACATCATACTCACCAATAAAAAGAAGAAATTAACACAACTAATCGAAATATCCGTACCCAATACAACAAATATACAAAAGAAAACCGGAGAAAAAATTGAAAAATACATCCAACTGGCTGAGGAAGTCAAGGACATGTGGCATCAGGATAAAGTTGACATTATACCAATTATACTATCAACCACAGGAGTCATACCACACAATATCCACCAGTACATCAATGCAATACAGCTACATCCAAACTTATATATACAATTACAGAAATCCGTAATTATTGATACATGTTCAATTACCCGAAAGTTCCTAAATGCAATATAACATATACCGTACAGTTTAAAGGAAGTGACGCTTGTTCAAGGTCCGCATCACTTTCCATTTTTAACCAGACTTAGCGTCTCAGAAAGTAAAGAATAATAATAATAATAATAATAATAATAATAATAATAATACAGGATGACTTCTGGAATGACCTTGAAGAGACGACAAACAAAATTGCCAAACACCATGTAATAATCTTGTTAGGCGACTTTAACGCACAATTAGGTAAAGAGAAAAAATACAGGAAAATCACCGGAATCCATACAGCTCACAAGAGAACTAACAAGAATGGGGAAAGATTGATAAACTTTTGCAAAAATTTCGGCCTCATAATTATGTCAACACAATTCAAAAAACCCAACAAGAAACTGTATACTTGGAAGTCGCCCAACACAATGTTGGGTGAATTCCAGATGAAATTGGGTCAACCCCCTAGAAGGAGAAAACACAGGTGGTGGAATATAATATGTGACCAAGCAATAGAAGAAAGGACCAATGCCTGGAAAAACTTCAATAGTCACAAAACATCAGAAAAATGGCAACAATTTCTAGTAATCCGAAAACAAACATCGAAAACTATTCGGAGGGAAAAAAGAAATTATGACAAACGGCGACTAGATGAGATAGAACAAGATTTTAAGAAGAACAACACCAGGAATTTTTATAAGACGTTTAAAGAACATATTGCAGGATACCAGCCACCCAATCTTTGTTTCAAGAAACCGGATGGTTCACTAGAAACTAACACAAAGAATAACTGCCAAATCCTCGCAGACTATTTCAACAAACTTCTCAACTGCGAAAGACCTACAGAGGATATTCACTACGAGACGTCTACACCAAATCCTGACGCTAAACCGCCAACCATCAACGAAATAGTAGAAATTATCAAGACTCTGAAAAACAATAGAGCCCCAGGAGAAGATGGAATTATTGCAGAACTATGGAAACTAAATGACGAAAGATTAACAGGAAAAATTCACAAAATCATATTAAACATTTGGGAAACAGAACAGATCCCTTCTGAATAGAAATGCGCACTCATCCATCCACTCCACAAAAAAGGGGACAAAACTGAACCAAATAATTACAGGGGTATCTCACTCGTACCGGTCACATATAAAATCCTCTCAAAAGTTCTCATGAATAGATTAGAAGAACAAGCTGACCCACAAATAGGAGAATACCAGGCTGGTTTTCGCAAGGGACGATCATGCATAGAGCAGATCCGGAATCTGAAAATGATTCTCCAGATGAGAAACACCCGAAACACAGTGGTTACTTTTGTAGATTTTAAAAAGGCCTACGACTCAATAGACAGAGTAGCGCTCTGCAAGACGCTGGAAGAATTCAGCATTGACAGAAAAACAAGAGCAATCATTCGGGAAACATTAACTGACACAATCTCCAAGGTTAAATTTATGGGGGATATCTCGGAACCATTTGAAATCCAAACTGGAGTGCGACAGGGTGACGGACTTTCACCATTACTCTTTAATATCATTCTTGAAAAAATTATCAGGACATGGGAAAAAGAAGTCAAAGGAATCCAAATTGGCATTAGAAAAGATAATAGATTCAATGTGAAGTGTTTAGCTTTTGCAGATGACCTTGCAATCCTCACAAATAATAGAAAAGAAGCTACTAACGCCATAGAGAAATTACACGAAATTGCACAAAGAACTGGCCTGCAAATCTCATATGAGAAAACCCAGTACATAGAAAGAGTGCCACAAGACAAATTGCCTATTGTGACAACCCATGGGAAAATTGTACAAGTACCACATTTTAAGTACCTGGGAGAAATCATCCAGCCATCAGGGATCAACCTAAAGGCCAATGAGGAAAGAATAAAAAACCTACAGAAAGCATATAAACTCACGTGGAACTATTATAACAAAAAGTCCATATCCATTAACGCAAAATTGAGGCACTACAAAACCGTCGTACTTCCGGAGGCACTGTATGCATCTGAAACAACACAAATAGGTGGGCAAACTAAAATCAAAGAAATAGAGAAACAAGAAAGGAAAATTCTCAGGAAAATTTTTGGCCCGATACAAGAGCAAGGAATCTGGAAGAAGAGACCAACATCAGAATTATATAAATACACAGACAAGATTACAGATACAATAAGGAAAAGAAGAATGCAGTTCTACGGACATATCCACAGGATGAATGAAAACAGAATTTCAAAGCGAATTCTTAAAGTCATCAACTCAGGCAGGGGAAAAACAAAATGGATAAAGGAAGTTGAAGAGGACCTCAGACAAGCACACATAACAGTAAATTATGCAGAAAATAGAACTGAATTCAGGAACATCATCAAAAAACATAAATTTGACACCACAACACAGAAGAGAACAGGATGCAAATGGACAGCGGAGCGAAAGAAACAACACAGTGAACACATGAAGAAAATTTGGGCTCAGAAAAAACAAACAATCATCAAAAAAGGAATTCAAGTTCAAACGCTCTCTTAAATGGGAATAATCGAAAATAATAATAATAATAATAATAATAATAATAATAATAATAATACAGGGTGTCCCAAAAAGAATGACCCAATTTTAACTTTTAATAATATTGAGACAAATGTCACTGGGTAGCTGAAACAGTGATACAGGTAATAGGCATTGTCTAGAGTTTCAGAAAAAATCTGATAGATGTTGCTACGAGCGCTGACCTGTAGCGTGTAGCCAGTCTCGCACAATGTGGCATCCGTGCAACAGATTTCCTCCTGGGTCTCTTGATTTAACACCATGTGATTTCTTCCTGTAGGGATATGTTAAACAATGTTTTTACATTCCCCCCTTACCTCGTGACATTGATGAACTAAAAACCAGAATATCAGCTGCTGTAGCTCCAGTGACAGAAGACACCTTGCACTCAGTTTGGGATGAATTCTGCTATCGGCTAGATGTAGTCCATGCAGCCAATGGAGGACATATTGAACATTTATGATGTATTTTTATAAACTTCTGTCTGCTCAGAGTGATTTAGTATGAAATTTGTTGGTGTTAAGTCCTTCTGCGTAATAAGTAAAGTACTAGTAATAGTAATAATAGTAGTAGTAGTAGTAGTAGTAGTAGTAGTAGTAATAATTTAGGTAGGACCCACTCTGAACCCACAATCCAACATGCTAAATAATACAGATTATGGATACAATATTACTGGAACATACCAACACAAAATCACACATTTGCTATACATGGATGATCCAAACTACTGGCAGCAACAAATCGACAACTCAACCAATTACTAAAGATAACAGAAGTATTAAGCAATGATGTAAATATGGCTTTTGGAACAGAAAAATGTATGAAAAAGAGCATTGTCAAGAGAAAACACACTCCCAGCTGCATAGAAGCGATGGAAAAAACATATGCCTATAAATATCTAGGATACAGACAAAAAATAGGGATAGATAATACAAATATTAAAGAAGAAAAATATAGTCAAAGACTAACAAAAATACTGAAAATGGAATAGACAGCAAGAAACAAGTCAAAAGCTATAAATACTTATGCTATACCAATATTGACCTACTCATTTGGAGTAGTGAAATGGAGTAACACAGACCTAGAAGCACTCAATACACTAACATGATCACAATGCCACAAATATAGAATACATCACATACATTCAGTAACAGAAAGATTCACTTTAAGCAGAAAAGGCGGAGGAAGGGGATTTATCGACATAAAAACCCTACATTATGGACAGGTAGACAATTTAAGAAAATTCTTTATAGAACAATCAGAAACTAGCAAAATACACAAAGCAATCACTCATATAAATACATCGGCTACACCTCTGCAATTTCATAACCACTCCTACAACCCTTTGGATCACATAACATCAACAGATACGAAGAAAGTAAATGGGAAAAAGGAAACACTACATGGCAAGCACCCGTATCATCTAACACAGCCACACATAGATCAAGACGCATCCAACACATGGCTAACAAAAGGCAATATATACAGTGAGACGGAAGGATTCATGATTGAAATACAGGATCAAACAATAAACACCAGATATTACAGCAAGCATATTATTAAAGATCCCAATACCACAACAGATAAATGCAGACTTTGCAAACAACAAATAGAAACAGTAGATCACATCACAAGCAGATGTACAATACTAGCAAATACAGAATACCCTAGAAGACGTAACAATGTAGCAAAAATAATACATCAACAACTGCCATACAACATAAACTAATAAAACAATACATTCCCACATACAAGTATGCACCACAAAATGTACTGGAGAATGTTGAATACAAATTATACTGGAACAGAACCATTATAACAGATAAAACAACACCACATAACAAACCTGACATCATACTCACCAATAAAAAGAAGAAATTAACACAACTAATCGAAATATCCATACCCAATACAACAAATATACAAAAGAAAACCGGAGAAAAAATTGAAAAATACATCCAACTGGCTGAGGAATTCAAGGACATGTGGTATCAGGATAAAGTTGACATTGTACCAATTATACTATCACCTATAGGAGTCATACCACACAATATCCACCAGTACATCAATGCAATACAGCTACATCCAAACTTATATATACAACTACAGAAATCAGTAATTATTGATACATGTTCAATTACCCGAAAGTTCCTAACTGCAATGTAACATATACCGTACAGTTAAAAGCAAGTCACGCTTGATCAAGGTCCCCGTCACTTTCCATTTTCGACCAGACATAATGTCTGAGAAAAGAAAGAATAATAATAGAAACAGAAAGAATATGGAAAATTACAGAAATCAGCAGAATGGTAATGTAGGACCCGCAACAAGAATCTTAAGATAACAAAAACCACATCAATCGCACAAACAGAAGCAGCTTAATTACAGATTTCATCTTGCATATGAAAACAGGAATTGTGCTCCACAGTGGCAATACCAGCCATTTAACTACCCTGCAGACCCTAGTTAGGTGAATAATAGTAATGTCGATAATGATAATCTGAGCAGCAATGTTACGACAGACATTAACCAACCGTACGTACCATATTCCAAAAACTGCATTTGACTCTGCTGACAACATGAACTACAACAAGGAAAATAAGCAGTTTTTCCATGAGATACTGTAATCAGATAGATAAATAATCTACTCACCAAGCACCAGCAGGAGAATGCACATATAAAGAAAGCTTTTACTTATGCAAGGTTTTCATGCCAGGGGCTCCTCCTAGGAGATGGGTTAAAAGGGAAAGGAGAAGAGGAGAAGGGAAAGGAACTGGAGAGGTTTAGGAAAAGGGTTAGAGTTAAGAAAATTCAATAAGAACCCAGAGTCAGGGGAGAATTAGTGGATGGGATGAGAGGCAAAGACTGATCGTTAGGGACTGCACTGGATGAGATATGAAAACCTGAGAGCTGTCGAGTCCTGAGAAACTGGTGTCTGGGATGAACCCAGATGGCATATGTAGTGAAGCAGACACCAAGATCACGAATGTCATGTTGCAGAGCATGCTCTGTGACAGGATATTTTGTGTTGCCAGTATACACCCTCTGCCTATACCCACTCATCCTAACTGACCACTTGATGGTATTCTTGACAATGTAGAAAACCAAACAGTGTGTACACAGCAACCAGTATACGACATTTGTTTCTCACGTGTTTCCCCTTTGATATTATATGTTTTGCCAGTTACAGGGCTGGTATAGGTAGTGATAGGTGGGTGCATAGTGGAAGTCTTGCAGTAGGGATTGTCACAGAGGTAGGAGCCATAGGGGAGGGAGACGGGTGCAGAACAAGCATAGCATCCCACAAGGATATTTCAGAGCTTGGGATAGCAACAAGAGACTATTCTAGGTGCAGTGGGAAAAATGGCAGATAGAATGGATCTCATTTCAGGGCGAGATTTTAGGGAGTCATGGTCTTGTCAAAGGCCAGGATAATACTGTGTGACAAGTTATGTGCCCTGCAGCTATTTTTAGGAAGGATCAGTAGTACTAGGATTGGATGTGATAGCCTTGGAAATCTGCATTTGAACCAGGCTGGTGGAATACTTATGTCCAGTCAAGGCTGAGGTGAGCGTGGTGGAGTACTGCTGTAAAGAGTCTGCATCTGACAAATATATTTGCCTTGAATTCCTAGGCTGTATGGGAAGGAACATTTGACATGGGAAGGATAGCAACTGTCAAAGTGTAATGTCCATAATTTGTTTGTACATTCAATGAGGATGGAAGTGTGTAGCTGGCCTTTGTTGAGGATGAAATGAATATCAAGTAAAGTAGCATGGTACTGAGAATAGGACTATTTGAAATTTAATTGGGAGACAGTATTTAGAGATTCCAGGAAGTTTAACAGTTCAGCCTCACCACGATTCCATTAGAAAACATGTCATCAATGTATGTAAACTAAACCAAGGGCTGAAGACTTGTGGATTCCAGGAAATCTCCCTCCAAACAATATATGAAGGCGTTGGCATAGAAAGGAGCCATTCTTTTTTACATCATATACACCACCTTTCTTGTGAGACATTCTCATCCACTCATTACCTCTTGTTAACCATTATTTGTTCTTGCAATGTTTGTATGAATTTTCCAACTTTTACAATTTTTTTTCCTTTTTCTTCCATTTTTCAATCTTTTTCCACCCTCTGCTTCTCTTTCTTTGCCACTCATTATTTATAACACTCCCTACATCCTCTCTTGCCATGGTGAATCCCTTCAAATATTCCATCACTTCTTTTCAAAATGAACTATTGAAATTAAGGTCCTACATTCTGTTTCTTCAAACCTGCACGTCCCTTCGTGTTACTCCCAAAGGCCTAACATTGAAAGTCTCTGATTCTGGATGTAATCCTGCTCCACACCAGCCTCTTAAAATACAGCAATTTCTTGCACTTACCTGGCTTGTCTGTGACCTGTGTGCCTCATCTGCCAATTTCCAATCCATCAGACTTCTTTCCTTCTACAAAATCCTGCAGTTATCTGCCATTCATGTTTCCTTCCATGGTATTATCTGCCAAGCCAACTTCAAACTGCAACAACATCTCAGTCTTCACCTCCAATTGCTATCCCTCCTATTCCTAAACCACAACAGTGGTGTTTCTCCTCCTGTCCCTCTGCAGCTTGATAAACATTGACACCAGCAACCACCACTCCTCTCCTACAAACTGAGCTTGGCTAACCACCTTAAAGTCTCAGAGACTTCACCATTGCCTCTTAGGCCTACAATAACTCAATCATGACAACCAGTCACAACAGTACAGTATTCTCAGTCTCTCATCTAAAGCACCCTCCCCTCCTGAATTATATTTATTATTAATGTGTGTGACCTGCATTTAATCATACTGCTTTGGTAAAGGACCTGCTTTCCCTCACATGTAATGTCAATTGGAAATATCACTTTGCAACCCAATCCTAAAACAGTTCCAATAGCAAATATAGCATTGAACGCTGCCTTGAACAGTTCAGACCACAGTCCCAAATTGATCCACAACCACTAACTCCAAATCATCCCTCACCAGCCTTACAAAATTCCTCACATCCAGCATTGCTCCACAACCCTTTTTAAGGTCCCTACAATACCTTAACCTGTACTCTGCAGAACTCCATGCTCTGGGTTGTCTAAAAGCTGATAACTTCATCACTACCTTCTCAACAGACAAAGGATCTAGCACTGTGCTACTTGACTGACAGGAGTATGTTACTGAAGGTCTATTCCAGATGTCTGGTAACTCTACATACAGCATCCACCATCTAAGATCCTATCCCTGTGATTCAAAATAACATGCAGTTTCTTGTTAAAACCTCAGGCCCCTCACAGGGACTAATATGTCAATCCATAGATTTTATTAGCCCAACCAAACCATGCACCCCCACATTTTACCTTCTTCCTTAGATCCACAAAGCCAATCATCCTGGCCATCCCATACCTTCTGGCTTCAAAGCACCCACTGAACATATATGTGAATTAGTTTATCAGTAGCTGCAACCCATAGTACAAAGGCTTCCATCCTACATTGGAGACATCAACAATCCCTAGATCATCTGATATCTGTGCCAATTTCACTCCCAACACACACCTTACTTGTCACCACTAATGCCATCTTCCTCTATAACCACATCACTATGTGCATGGACCGTCTGCTCCTGAACATTTTCTTAGTCAGAGCCCACCTGATTTCAAACCTATGACATGTTTCCTGCTCACCTTAATCAACTTTACACTTACCAGGATAGCTCCTATCTATGACAACCTTTCATGGATTGAATGGATGGGGCTTTCCTGCAATCATTAAGCCTCTAACCCCTGGTTAGTTGATATACATTGGTGACATATTTGCCATATGGGCTCATAGTGAAGTTGAGCTGTTAAAATTCCTGGAATCTGTAAGTACCATTCCCAATTAAATTTCACATGTCCCTATTCCAAATCCTGTGCCACTTTCCTTGATGTTGATCTCATCATCACCAAAGACCAGATACACACTTCTGTCCACACTAAACTACTAACAACAGTACTTTCTTTTTGACAGTTGCCATCCTTTCCATGTCAAATGTTCCCTTCCATACAGCCTTTGCATCTGATAAATGTGTTTGCCTTGAATGCCGACACTTTACAGCATTATACCACCACCACCACCACCACCACCACCACCACCACCACCACCACCTTCACTCGATGTAATTACCCCACAAGTCCAGTTAAAAAGCAGATTTCACAGGCCATCACATACAATCCTGGTGCTGCTGATCCCTCAAAAAAAAAGAAAAAAAAGAAAAAAAGCAGCTTTGGAGCACACCACTTGTCACTCAGTATTATCCTCATCTTGGATTTATTAATCAGCTACTTTGGCAAGGCCATATGACTTCATAAAATCATTCCCTGAAATGAGATACGTTCTATCAGATTTTGCCACCTGGACCTAGAATAGCTTGTTGTCGCCCTTCAAATCTCTGTATTATCCTTGTCAGACCCTATGCTCATTCTGCATCCAGCTCGCTACCCTATAGCTCCTACCACTGGGACTGTCCTTGCTGCAAGACTTGCCCTATGCACCCTCCAGCCACCAACTATACTAACCCTGAAACTGGCAAAACATTTACTATCAAAGGGATAGCTACCTGTGAAACAAATCATCATATACCAGTTGTTATGTACATGCTGGTCTTTTACGATGGCATGACTAGCACCAATTTGTCAGGATGAATGGGCATAGACAGAGGTTGTATATCAGCAACTCACAATACTATGTTGCATAGCATGCTCTACAACATCAGTTGTGACCTCAGTACATGTTTCACCACATGTACCATTTTGATTCTTCCCCCAGACAGCAGTTTCTCAGCGTTCTGTGGGTGGGAACTAACATTATGTCCTCAATTCTTGCTACTCACCCGACCTTAATCTACTACAGCATCCTCTCTGTTATATACAATGCACTCAGCTTTTTACTCTTATTGACTCATGACTGATGTTTCAGCAGTAAGCTCTTTCTTGCATACGACACTTTCTTCCATCTCATAGCTCTCAGGTTTTCGAATCTCATCTGGTTCAGTCCCAAGCAATCAATCTTTCCTCCTCATTCTGTCTGGTAAGTCTCCCCTAACCCAGGGATCTATGTGACTTTTCTGAACTCTACCCATTTTCCTAAACTTATTTAGTTACTTTCCCTTCATCGCTCTTCCTTCTCTCTCAACCCTTCTACCAGAAGAACGCACTATCTCCAAACATTTGCATAAGTAAAACCTTTTTTCTATGTGAGTTCTCCTGTTACTGCTTGGTGAGTAGATTTTTTTTTATCTATCCAGTGGCGACATATACTATCGGACTATCGCAAACTGTGTTGCAGGCTGCTATACATGCTGTGGTGGGAGACATACCTACTATGGTGACAATAGGTATGGGTGATACAGCAAGTGTTATTACGTGAGGCATGTTTGGAAAATCTTGTCTGATGATTAACCAGCCCAGTTTGTTGTAGGATCATAGTAGCTATAGGCACAGCTCACAATTTCAGATAATTAAATGGCAGATCTGTGTCCTGTTGGTGCTAGGGAATGTAACAATGATAGGCATGTTGCTCAGAGTAAAGGCATTAATCATGGACTGGCTAATAGATATTAATTTCTTATGTGAAAAGAAGGCTATAGCAGATGCCGACATGGGGAAATGATATATTATGTTAATTAATGTAAAGCACAATCTCATTGCATTAAGACCAATCTTGGCCATGGAAAAAATTGCCAGGCAATAAAATCAGAGTTCACTGACACAGAAAATAACAAATCATGACACCAGTATTCCAAAATACTGACTCAACAGAAAACTGAACTGCAAATCAAATTGGAGTTATGAGAATCTCAGTATTTAACTAAAATTCAGAGAAAAGGCTTAGTTTATATTTCGGGGAAATGAGATGAGGTATTTGACAAAAATGGTAGTGTCATCTGTACCATATGAACCATACTGTCTACCTTTCTGCCCATTCCTTGTTTGAAATGGACAGCTGTAGCAAAAGAGGTACAGATAATGATAGATGGGAAGTGATTCAGCCATCAAACAGTCAATTTCTAACCTCTTGTTATCTGCAGCTAAGGCTGGGAAAAGTATTAGGCTGGTATTGCCCACAAGGGGAATTAATAAAATAATAATCCTGTGAGAACCTGACCAGAAAATTTTCATCAACATCCAAGGGATTTCCATTAATTTAAGTGTGGCATACTGACAGATACTTCTAGATAGACCTTCTCTAAAGTAACCTGCTTTTATTTTTACAGGTCATAGTGACCAGTTTAGAATGATGTCATTTACTCTCAATGTGAGTGGTGCTGTGATTACAGCAGTACTAGACTATGTATTAGGCCTGGAATTCCTAAAAAGAATTACTCGATATGTGGATGATTTGTTGACTGCCACACAATCTTGGGAAGAGCATGTGAAGATGGTAGAGAAAATTTTATATTAATTTGAGCAATATGATGTTACGGGCAATTTCAAAAAATTAAATTCGGTTGTGAAATAATAAATTTCTTGGGGCACATTATTATGCCTCAAGGTGTCCTAACTGACACAACAACAATACAAACAGTTTATTACTTTCCAGTATCCTAGCAAACTTCTAGTGTCATTTCATCCCAGGCCAATTATTAAATGCCGAACCATTACTAAACTTACTACACAAACAGATATCATAAATTTGGTCAGAAGTGTGCCAATCTGCTTTCAGCATCATCATAGATGCACTAGCTAATTCACA
The DNA here is from genome assembly GCF_023898315.1 of Schistocerca nitens. Taxonomy (NCBI): domain Eukaryota; kingdom Metazoa; phylum Arthropoda; class Insecta; order Orthoptera; family Acrididae; genus Schistocerca; species Schistocerca nitens. The sequence continues at coordinate 1,286,015,420 of NC_064614.1, forward strand.
ATTGTTGTACCAACTGGATATGTATCATGATTTTTGTTTGACAACTGGTGTTTCATTCACCAAGTTGGGAGATTATCTCTTCCAAATCGTACGTATTTATAATAGATGAACTGTTTGTACAATACCCTTTGCTAATGAGCCTACACAGCTGCTGAATTAGAAGTTCTCACAATTATGTGCACTTTTAGGAAATTCCATAATTGTTTTGTTGGTAATCACACCAAAGCATGTTGTGATCACCAATCTTTAAGCTCAGAAAGCTTGATTGCAAATTACTGCACGCAAGACTGGTTCAGATCAAGAATACGATTTTGAAATAGTTTACATAAAAGGAGGGATAGAAGATGTAACTTGGGATCTGAGGGACAAAGTACTAAATATAAAGTCTTAATGACACAAGATAACATTTATCATCTGCATTAAATATCTGCAGTTATGTGTATCATCTCTGAGACAGAGACCTCAGGTTGAGAGAAATCTGAATACAATTTACACTTAATGTATTACATTATTGCCGTTTCACACAGTGTGATAGCTGGTGCAACTGAATTCCATACAGCACCTGGGAGAACCTAACCTTGGGCACCCATAGAGCACTGGGGATCCTGGAGTGGCTAAATGTGCAGGGAAAATCAATGACTATTGCTATATTCCTTTCCCCCAAAGGAAAGTATAATGGATTATCCAGAAATGCCTAGTCTGTCAAAATGTTAAACCTTTGAACCATGGCTCCAAAGGTGAGCTACACCTAATCATTGCCAAGAAACCACTGTAAACCCTTGCCATTGACTTTAGGTGGGCCCCTTCCCTGGAACTGTGCAGGTGTTAAACACATTGTTGCTATATGAGAGCTATATTCAAAATATGTCAATTTACATATCTTGGAAAGTGCCACTAGTGAAGTGACAACATGACAGACTATTAAAAATTACACTCCACGTGTTGGCAATCAAGAAGCAATCATTTCTGATAATGCACAAAACTTTACTAGTGTAAAATGGAATCAGTTCCTGCATGTATATGATACTGAACAGATACTAAAATCAATGTACCATCCTGAAAGTAAACCCAGAGAAAGAGAGCTTAGAGAGTTGGATGGATTAATGAGCACTTCTGCTTCAAACAACAAATTTTGTGGCCAAATTACTTTGCATTATTTTAAGGATATTTTAATAATCTACTTCATACCTATATAGTATGTTCTACTCTCTTCGTCTCATCCTCTTCACCCTCTGATCAATATATGTGGCAGTATTCTCACCTGCACAAAGAACATTATGTATAAGAACAGATGTATGTGAGAGAGAGAGATATGAACAGAAACAGACAAAAATATTGTTGAAAGACATTTATTGGCAGAAATAACTTTTGCTTGGGAAGTTCAGTCAGCAGAGCACATGCACATGAAAGGCAATGGTCCCCAGTGCAACAGAGTTTTAATCTGTGACCAATTTTCATATTGGATCACACTCCACTGAAGAGTGAAATATTTACTAGGAGGGCATTTACTACAGCTTCAGAAGACACGGTATTTAACACTCACCCAAAGTCAACAAAAATTTGAATCTGAGGAATAATGTTCATAAAACCTGTAATGTAACTCTGAATATCTATCATCAAGTTGTTTATGATCAACAAAGAGATGTAAATGAGTATAATGTTACTACCTAGCCAGTGTTTCATACACCGTGTCAGCGGACGACCACTTCTGCTTGTTTTAATGCCAGCTTCTATCAATGTTTCCTCGTCCAACATGCTTCTGGTATTTGCTACAAGACAAAAACACATTCTGTGTAACGGTACTTTTTAACATTGTACTGTTTCTTAGTTATGATTTTATTTGTGATAAAAATAAAACATCTAAATTATTTCATATTTATAACAAACAATTCTAGAAAATAAAAGTAGTGCACCTGTAATACAGCTGATGGGTTAAAAATCAAATATGTAACTGAAATGTGACACAAATGTAATCGCATTTTAAATAATAAAATCTTAGAAGTACATTGGAGATAAAGAACATGTGTGACACAATATGCCACTGTTGATGGTTTTAATTTTATAAAGTTATTGTCTTAATAATTATTAGGACATTCTGTTCTACTGTGTGCTTGTATGTGGCCAATGAGGGGTGAATGAGAGGAAAAGGAAAATGCATTGGTGAGGGGGAGGGGGGTGGGGGGTGACTTGTGAAAATGCAAAGACAGTTGTCAGACTTTAGTCACAACAGACACGCCTGAACTGTCATCTCTCCTTAGTTGCTCAAGAAGAGACCGAAAGCACCAGTTCAAATATATCCTGATTCAGCAGCTCACAACCAAATAAAACAAAAGAGAAAAAATAGAAAAAATCCTGAGTAGTCCTCTATGCCTCACTGATGAACTATTTGATGTTTAAATTGTGTAGAACATGCCCTGCAGGAAGAGTATGTTGTTGATATACAGAAAACGGCCAACAGTCATCAGGAAAAAAGATAGAACATGACACCAAAGGGGGAGCCAATAATCATAATACAGAATGAGAAGAGAATTTGCAAGACATCAGACAAATATGGTGAAGTGGAATGTGGGAGGTGTTTGAAGGATGTTACACAGTGGAAATCTCGTGGAAGTGGAGGAAACCAAGAAGGGATTTAGGTGACAGATCTCATGCTGTACAGAAAGTTTTTTACAATTGTGGTTCTTAGATGTTTTACACATTCAAATCACCCACTACATGCCACAGAAACTCATTTTAATTTGAAGTTTAGTGGTCATTGTGCATCCACAGAACGCTGAACATCAGTTGTGAGATATGAACTACCGGATCCATTTGAAGGACAAAAACAGGCATTGGGTCTGCCTGGTGAATTGAAAAGATTAGCAAAGAAAAGTTATTTTTTGTGTCCAGACATTAATAGATAGGATGAGCCTACCTTCAGATAGTATCCGACTTTGTCATGAAGTTGTTATCTTGAATAACTTTGTTTGATGCATAGTTCACTCCTCAGTATCTTCCATGTAAAATGATTTTCTTTTGTGGTTCATTTGATTCTCTTCTTGTGTATAGTATAAGATGTATTGTGGTATAGGGGTCTAGGAGATACAGGAAATATACAGTACATAATAAAGCTGGGATTCCAGAGCTAGTTATGTTGAATTGGGACAGACAAGCAAGCATGGTCTGTTCCCCACAGTCTTCATTAATGTACTTTATTTAACATATGGATCACATAAGGAATCACAATTCAGATAAGTGTGACATCCACGTAAGCTTATAATCAAACCTGCAGCCCAATAATACCATGGATTCTAAAAATTTAGAACATCCAACTGCAAGTCCAAGACAGACAAAGTGCATGACACAAAAATAAATAAATAAAAAATGGCTCCATTTGCAAAGTCTAATTTGCCACATAAGAGTCTCCTCTTTCTGTTGAATGCAAATGTGGCAAATTAGATAAAGGTCTAAGGAAAAGGCTCAGCAAATGCTTTGTCTAGAGTGTGGCACTATATGGGGCAGAAACATGGACACTGTGACGAGAAGATGAAAAAAGGTAAGAAGCATTTGAGATGTGGATGTCGAGGAGAATGGAGAGAATCGGCTGGATGGAAAGAGTCCGTAATGAAGGAGTATTGGAAAGGGTTGGAGAGAGAAAATGTCTGCTGCAGGTTTTAAGAAAAAGTAAATAGAACTGGTTGGGACATTCATTGAGAAGGGAGTGCTTGCTTGCAGATGCTTTGGATGGATTGGTTTGTGGGATCAGACAGAGGAGGAACAAGATATAAGATGATAGATGACAGATGACATAAAGGGAAGAGGAAATTATGCAGACCTGAAGAGGATAGTAGAAGACCGGACAGCCTGGAGAACTACCATGTGAAAACCAGGCATTTGGCAGAACACTGATGATGATGATGATGATGATGATGATGATTGCAAAGTGAAGGTAGGTAAAAGTAGTGAGATACTTTAACTCCTTGGAAAACAATGATCAGTGACATTCATGTAAATCTTCTGTTTTCCATATGGGACTAGATAGAAACTAGGTTAATCACAGAAATGAGGAAAAGATATGATGAATACTTTTAACACACGGAAGCATATACTGTAAAATGTTGGCCAGACTGAGCAGCTTTAGAATATAATAGAAGTACTGCATGAAGGCTACTGAAGTCAGTCTAGTTTAAGATACTCATCTTGCAGGCCTTGACCACAATAGTGGAGGCCTGCAGAATATTTTACAGAGCTTTCTAATCTGTACAATTTAACAGTCAGCAGATGATGTTTGAAGTGATCATTGTATTGCAAATCTACAGATACCAGTCATTGAATACTGGTCCTTATCAGACCAGAGGTGGGAATTGGGCCTGAAGATGACATACTGTATCACCAAAACTGTTTTCTCAATAAAATAACAATCTGGAAATTTAGATGGAAAAAAAGGTGTTCAGTTTGACATTATTTACATGAAGAGAGAAGTTATTTGGAATTTGTGCAGATGCCACACTGCAGTTATAAGGGTTGAAAGGCACATACAGGGAATAATGTTTTGGAAGGGAGTGAGAGAGGACTGGAGCTCATCCACAATGCTATTAGGTATGTACATTGAAGAAGAAGTTTAAAAAATAAGTTGAAAGGAAAACATTGAGGTTTTTGAATGAATTTTAATTCTGTGAGAGATGGCAAATCACTTGGAAGAGCAGTTAAACAGAGTGGATAGCATCTTTAAAAGAGATAAGACGAACAACAAAAGAGAAACAAATGTAATGGAATGTAATCTAATTAAATAAAGTAATTCTGAGTGAATTACTACATGGAATTAGACACATGGAGCAAGACATTACTGCATAATAGGATGCCACAGAAATAACATGTGGCGGACTCACTTGATTATATTTTAGACAACTGACCAAAGTGTTAGGCATTTTATCTACAGATTTACAGTACAAGTTTTCTCTTATCAAATCTGTTGCATATGATCCAGAAGAGTTCATAGGGAGTACTGATATTTTTATCTGTCATCTGGCTGGTTTGATGTGGCCCACCATGAACTCCGATCCTATCCCAACTACTTCACCTCACAGTGTAACACACACAATTACTTTCTGGACATATTCCAGTCTCTGCTTTGTCCTGAAGTTCTTACTTCTATAGCTCCCTCAAGTATGATAGGTTATGTGTTAACAGGACAACAAGAAACTTCCATCATTTTGTCCCTTCTTGTCACTGTTTCTGTGGTGAAACTCTTCATTTCCTGTCATATCAATCCACTGAATTTTCAACATTCCTATGTAGAACCACATCACAAACATTCTGATCCTCTCGTTTTCTAGTTTTTCACAATACTTAATTGACTTCTATACCATTCTGTGCTCTTTCTAAATTTACGATCCTCCCTCCCTCCCACCTCCCAATCACCCTGACTCCCCCACCTCCCCACCCCCTCACCACCCCCTCCCCCCCTTTTCCGTCATGACTTACAAAAATGTTAACTGTGCTTCTAGCATTATCTGATTGCAAGTCTCCCAATACTTGTTTAACTCTTAATCTTCATTGAATCAGCTATGTCTTCTAACCTTTCTTGTATCATGTCTTCAGACAAATCCTACCCCACATTGATGCCTTAATGTACTCTTTCCACCTATCATCTCACTCCTCTAAGTTTAGCAGTGGAATTACTTTTGCACACTCTTTACTGTTTGTTCCTTTGGTTTTTATTTTCACCAAAGGTTGCATTGACCTTTTTTATATGCTGAACAGTCCTACCAACGAATATTTCATTTTTGATTTATTCAGACTTTTCCTGCAGTTATTTCACTTTGGCTTCACTGCTTTCCTTTTTATTTTGCACTTAGGTGACTTATATTTATGTATTCCTGTCTCTTACTGCACATTTTTTTCCTTGCTTACTTTATGAATCAGTTTCAGTGTAACTTCTGCAACACAATGTTAATTTACAGTTACCTTGTGCATACATAAGTTTGTCTATACAAGTTATGTGATTTTCCTTCAGATAAATCCATTCCTCTTCAACTGACCTATTGCAGTATTCATTATCACACTATTTACTGCTTCTGAGAACTTCACATATGCATCATCCTTCCAAGAAACCCCACTTCCTTCACCACTAATAGTTCTAGACAATTCCCTGAAACTTCAGTCTATTTTTCATCATTACTAAATTGTGATAAGAATGTGTATCTGTTCCTGAGTACACCTTGCAATCCAAAATCCGATTTTGCAAAATGTCTCAAAATGATTTAATCCAGCTAGAATATTCTCAGGCCTCTAGGACTTTCCCAATATACTTCCTTCTCTAGTAATTTTCGAACAGCATATTCATAATTAATAACTAAAACTTACAGAACAATTGAATTTGTGTTTTTTACATCACTCCTATTGTCAAGCTCATACTCTTCAACTCTGCCTTCTATTAATTTGCCTTACTATAGCATTCCACTTCACTCACTTCACTCACTTCACTCACTTCACTCACTTCACTCACTTCACTCACTTCACTCACTTCACTCACTTCACTCACTTCACTCACTTCACTCACTTCACTCACTTCACTCACTTCACTCACTTCACTCACTTCACTCACTTCACTCACTTCACTCACTTCACTCACTTCACTCACTTCACTCACTTCACTCACTTCACTCACTTCACTCACTTCACTCACTTCACTCACTTCACTCACTTCACTCACTTCACTCACTTCACTCACTTCACTCACTTCACTCACTTCACTCACTTCACTCACTTCACTCACTTCACTCACTTCACTCACTTCACTCACTTCACTCACTTCACTCACTTCACTCACTTCACTCACTTCACTCACTTCACTCACTTCACTCACTTCACTCACTTCACTCACTTCACTCACTTCACTCACTTCACTCACTTCACTCACTTCACTCACTTCACTCACTTCACTCACTTCACTCACTTCACTCACTTCACTCACTTCACTCACTTCACTCACTTCACTCACTTCACTCACTTCACTCACTTCACTCACTTCACTCACTTCACTCACTTCACTCACTTCACTCACTTCACTCACTTCACTCACTTCACTCACTTCACTCACTTCACTCACTTCACTCACTTCACTCACTTCACTCACTTCACTCACTTCACTCACTCACTCGTTAGATTTCCATCCTCCTTACATACACATTTTGTCATATACTTTCACTCTCTCTTCATCATCAGATTGTAACATTGGCAGATATGCCTGACCCATTACCATTATTTTTTTTCTTTCTTTCTTTCTTCTGTCAATTCTGATGATAATATATGTACTACTGAACTCTCCACTGTACTGATCTGCACAGATCCTGAAATATTACTGTATCTCATTGCTACCTATCAGAACCCCTCTGAGAGCATTAAAGAAAAACACCAGTCCTAATTGCCCAATTGTAAAGTGACCTGTTTCCAAATTACATACAAAAATAACCACTATTTCAGTATACATATAATTCGAAAATGATGCTTTGCTGATTAACATTGTTCTTACGTGAAAAACACAAAATAAATGTGAAATTAATACTGTAACTAATCTAAAGAAATGTAGCACATGGTCAGGATGTACGAGTAAACCTATCATTATAAAATTACTACAGCAAATTAAATAGAACATATAAATAACGCATGTTAATTGAATCTCCGATATATGTTAGCAATAAAATTCAGGCACTCTTTGATTTGTTATAAACAAATTTAGAAATGTAATTGTTACAGGTAACATATTTAGTCAGAAAATGTTATATTAACTCTTAACTAAGTTGAAAATAGATTCACCTTGTTCAGCACTGAGATTGTAAAATTTTAGCAATGTGTATCTCATATTCGGTTTAACTTTTAATTGTGATTTTATATAAAATTGGAATTTTCATTGTAGGTAATTGTTAGCAAAAGTATAAATAGAGGTCACGCAGGCACCTTGGGGCACTCGTTTTTTGGCTAGGGTTCCGATCAAATGTATTGTAGGCTACTTGTTTGTTGATTGTTGTGAACTCTGTGTCGTTTGATGTCAACTTTGGGTACATGTGATGTAATTGGTACAGTTCAGCAGGCTTGGACACCAGAGTCCTGGAAATATATTGGTGTTAAAACTGCACTGTACTTTGGAATTTATTTGGGAGTCTTCCGCAATCCTTTTCATGGGTTGCACAGCGAAGAGACGAATCCAGGAATTTTACAACACCCCGACAACTAAACAACTCTCACTGTTGGTAGAATTGATGTGAAAACAACAGCACATCGACTGGGCATTTCACTCAAAAGTCAGAACATTTGCAACGCGAAGGTGGGAAATTCAAACATCCCAATCCATACCCAAAATCTTTGTAAGCAGTTGTAATGTGCAATTCAGATGCAGCTGGAACCTGAACAACGATCAGAGGTTGCCACTTGTGGAAGCACACAGAGCCTCTCATCCATGCATTCTTTTGGCTGGCTACATCACAGTTATTGTACACATCTCTGTAGCTAGTGTAACTGGTTTAATTAGTTGTGTTTTGAACTTAGTTTGTTGTGTCCATCATTACATAGTATTCTGTTGTTGGATTAGAACATTCACAGCTCTACCCTACATTTCTGCTTGTGAAAAATTCATCATCCCAGAAATGATTATTTTCTTCCTATATCGTTTCACTATCCCAAACTACATCCAGATTGAGCATTCAAATTTCCTCTTCAAATTTTCTAGCATCCTTAGCAAATTGACTACTGACATTCTGTGCTTTAACTCACACAATTATAGACATTCACTGGGTATTCATGTTTTGTGACAAATTCATTTCAGCCAGGGGATGTTTGCGGCCAACTGGCTGCCTCTGCTTCCTGGCTTTAGATCTTTGTCCATAGTTGTACTAATTGATAGCAATCAAACTAATTGGCAACATATTAGTTGGAAAGACATTTGCTGTAACTAAAAGGAATGACTGAATCTGAATAGAAGTATTGCATAATGGCATACCACACAGATCAGTTCTCATTTCTGTGTTGTTTAATTTAAATGTATGTGATATTTATCCAACACAGCCCATATAACTTTGGCTGTGCAGATGACTGGTCAACATCTATGCAACACAGAAGTTTGCAACAACTTATGATCTAGAAATCTTCAGCCAATACTTCCATAAAGGGAGGCTACAACCTACCACAAGTACAACTGAAGTTGCATGTTTTGACGTGTCTGATTGGCACCCAGAACCCTTGATGTCCATTTTGAGGGAGACAGACTATCATAACATGCATCCAAAATTCCTTGGGACATGACAAATCCTTTTAAGTAGCACTAACACCAACACCTGGAAACCTCAAAAGCACCAACAATATTCTGTCAAAGCTCTGTGGTCTAGATGGGCAGCATCAGCACAGTCTTCACTCAACAACAGAGTATGTCTACAGTGTGTCCATCTAGCACAATAGTTCATATGTGAAAAAGATATATGTACAACTTAACCAATCGATGTGCATGTCCATTGGCAGTAGGTGTGTACAACATATTTTCACACATTTGTTACCTATCTTGTGTCACATTCCACCTCCTTATGTAAGATGTAGAAGTGCACTGTTACACACACCAGGATTCTTAAGACCAGGTTTCTTCCCGAAGATGAATTCAATGCCACTGAAAAACTGAAATGCTGCTGGCAACAAAGGTGTTCTCTGCCATGCCTCAAACTGTCCTGTCCCAGGAAGAAACCTATGGACTTTGAAAGCCTTGGGCAGTTTGTGGATTATGGCGCATGGAAGATGCGTACACACATTCTACAAATGAGGCAGATCTTCATTACCATCTTGAGTCTGTGGTGTGTGATGGCAGATAGTTTTTCATGTGTTATCAACATGTCCCACAAGGGCCTACAAGGATCGTATTGAAGATTTCCTGACAGTGATGATTAGTGTGATTAACTGTATAATAGAGCTCAACATTTCCTTACAACTATTGTCATTTGTGTTGAAATGTCAATATGCAGAAGTTTATTAATTTTTATATATGCATAATTTGATCAAAAATATCTTCCCTTGGGCAGATTGAAATGAGGGACTAACCTAAAATGTTTTGCCAATGGTGAGTTCATTGTTGTTGTTGTGGTCTTCAGTCCTGAGACTGGTTTGATGCAGCTCTCCATGCTACTCTATCCTGTGCAAGCTTCTTCATCTCCCAGTACCTACTGCAGCCTACATCCTTCTGAATCTGCTTAGTGTATTGATCTCTTGGTCTCCCTCTACGATTTTTACCCTCCACGCTGCCCTCCAATGCTAAATTTGTGATCCCTTGATGCCTCAAAACATGTCCTACCAACCGATCCCTTCTTCTAGTCAAGTTGTGCCACAAACTTCTCTTCTCCCCAATCCTATTCAATACCTCCTCATTAGTTACGTGATCTACCCACCTTATCTTCAGCATTCTTCTGTAGCACCACATTTCGAAAGCTTCTATTCTCTTCTTGTCCAAACTCGTTATCGTCCATGTTTCACTTCCATACATGGCTACACTCCATACAAATACTTTCAGAAATGACTTCCAGACACTTAAATCTATACTCGATGTTAACAAATTTCTCTTCTTCAGAAACGATTTCCTTGCCATTGCCAGTCTACATTTTATATCCTCTCTACTTCGACCATCATCAGTTATTTTACTCCCTAAATAGCAAAACTCCTTTACTACTTTAAGTGTCTCATTTCCTAATCTAATCCCCTCAGCATCACCCGATTTAATTTGACTACATTCCATTATCCTTGTTTTGCTTTTGTTGATGTTCATCTTATATCCTCCTTTCAAGACACTGTCCATTCCGTTCAACTGCTCTTCCAAGTCCTTTGCTGTCTCTGACAGAATTACAATGTCATCGGCAAACCTCAAAGTTTTTACTTCTTCTCCAGGAATTTTAATACCTACTCTGAATTTTTCTTTTGTTTCCTTTACTGCTTGCTCAATATACAGATTGAATAACATCGGGGAGAGGTTACAATCCTGTCTCACTCCTTTCCCAACCACTGCTTCCCTTTCATGCCCCTCGACTCTTATAACTGCCATCTGGTTTCTGTACAAATTGTAAATAGCCTTTCGCTCCCTGTATTTTACCCCTGCCACCTTCAGAATTTTAAAGAGAGTATTCCAGTTAACGTTGTCAAAAGCTTTCTCTAAGTCTACAAATGCTAGAAACGTAGGTTTGCCTTTTCTTAATCTTTCTTCTAAGATAAGTCGTAAGGTTAGTATTGCCTCACGTGTTCCAACATTTCTACGGAATCCAAACTGATCTTCCCCGAGGTCCGCTTCTACCAGTTTTTCCATTCGTCTGTAAAGAATTCACGTTAGTATTTTGCAGCTGTGACTTATTAAACTGATAGTTCAGTAATTCTCACATCTGTCAACACCTGCCTTCTTTGGTATTGGAATTATTATATTCTTCTTGAAGTCTGTGGGTATTTCGCCTGTCTCATACATCTTGCTCACCAGATGGTAGAGTTTTGTCATGACTGGCTCTCCCAAGGCCATCAGTAGTTCTAATGGAATGTTGTCTACTCCCGGGGCCTTGTTTCGACTCAGGTCTTTCAGTGCTCTGTCAAACTCTTCACACAGTATCTTATCTCCCATTTCATCTTCATCTACATCCTCTTCCATTTCCATAATACTGTCCTCAAGTACATCGCCCTTGTATAAACCCTCTATATACTCCTTCCACCTTTCTGCCTTCCCTTCTTTGCTTAGAACTGGGTTGCCATCTGAGCTCTTGATATTCATACAAGTGGTTCTCTTCTCTCCAAAGGTCTCTTTAATTTTCCTGTAGGCAATATCTATCTTACCCCTAGTGAGACAAGCCTCTACATCCTTACATTTGTCCTCTAGCCATCCCTGCTTAGCCATTTTGCACTTCCTGTCGATCTCATTTTTGAGACGTTTGTATTCCCTTTTGCCTGCTTCATTTACTGCATTTTTATATTTTCTCCTTTCATCAATTAAATTCAATATTTCTTCTGTTACCCAAGGATTTCTATTAGCCCTCGTGTTTTTACCTACTTGATCCTCTGCTGCCTTCACTACTTCATCCCTCAGAGCTACCCATTCTTCTTCTACTGTATTTCTTTCCCCCATTCCTGTCAATTGTTCCCTTAAGCTCTCCCTGAAACTCTCTACAACCTCTGGTTCTTTCAGTTTATCCAGGTCCAATCTCCTTAAATTCCCACCTTTTTGCAGTTTCTTCAGGTTCAATCTGCAGTTCATAACCAATAGATTGTGGTCAGAATCCACATCTGCCCCTGGAAATGTCTTACAATTTAAAATCTGGTTCCTAAATCTCTGTCTTACCATTATATAATCTATCTGATACCTATTAGTATCTCCAGGATTCTTCCAGGTATACAACCTTCTTTTATGATTCTTGAACCAAGTGTTAGCTATGATTAAGCTATGCTCTGTGCAAAATTCTACAAGGCGGCTTCCTCTTTCATTTCTTCCCCCCCAATCCATATTCACCTACTATGTTTCCTTCTCTCCCTTTTCCTACTGACGAATTCCACTCACCCATGACTATTAAATTTTTGTCTCCCTTCACTACCTGAATAATTTCTTTTATCTCGTCATACATTTCATCAATTTCTTCATCATCTGCAGAGCTAGTTGGCATATAAACTTTTACTACTGTAGTAGGCATGGGCTTTGTGTCTATCTTGGCCACAATAATGCGTTCACTATGCTGTTTGTAGTAGCTAACCCGCACTCCTATTTTTCTATTCATTATTAAACCTACTCCTGCATTACCCCTATTTGATTTTGTATTTATAACCCTGTAATCACATGACCAAAAGTCTTGTTCCTCCTGCCACCGAACTTCACTAATTCCCACTAATTCTAACTTCAACCTATCCATTTCCCTTTTTAAATTTTCTAACCTACCTGCCCGATTAAGTGATCTGACATTCCACGCTCCGATCCGTAGAACGCCAGTTTTCTTTCTCCTGATAACGACGTCCTCTTGAGTAGTCCCCGCCCGGAGATCCGAATGGGGGACTATTTTACCTCCGGAATATTTTACCCAAGAGGACACCATCATCATTTAATCATACAGTAAAGCTGCATGTCCTCGGGAAAAATTACGGCTGTAGTTTCCCCTTGCCTTCAGCCGTTCGCAGTACCAGCACAGCAAGGCCGTTTTGGTTAATGTTACAAGGCCAGATCAGTCAATCATCCAGACTGTTGCCCCTGCAACTACTGAAAAGGCTGCTGCCCCTCTTCAGGAACCACATGTTTGTCTGGCCTCTCAATAGATGCCCCTCCGTTGTGGTTGCACCTACGGTACGGCCATCAGTATCGCTGAGGCATGCAAGCCTCCCCACCAACGGCAAGGTCCATGGTTCATGGGGGAAGGTGAGTTCATATGAACTGTAAATAAATTAGCTTCAGCGAAAAGAACAAATGAAATTAAGTACCTTCATTCTTTGTCCACTCTGAACAGTACTGTCTCCAATATCGAGGTACACCCTTCAAAAACCTTCTCTTTATCTCATCAGGCACTCCTAAAAACATAAATGAAGACATATCAATAATTACCATCAACACTCAGATATTATCTAGATCGTAAAAAGAAGTTCTGCTTTGCAGCACACAGAGACAAAAAAGGAACAAAAGGTGACAAATGCTTAAGGTACAGGGTTCCATCCATTTAGCAAAAGAAAGAGGGGTGTTGCAGAGAAGATTACACATGAATTAAGTCAACCAGAACTTCATGCAAAGAAAGTACAGAAGGACTTTCTAGTCAGCTCATCCACCAGTTATGCACATTTTGTTAACAGCAGTACAAGCTTGAGTAACCTGTAAAGAATAAATAAAAAAGTAATGTCATCTCATGTCAAATCACTTGACTTACAGAGATACTCTCTGAAAATTACTCCTCACCTGAAACAACAAAACTCTAGTCACACACGCCAAATGGGGAATTCAGATCAATCCTTTAACACTATTGACACTAAGTGGGGAGCAATGAACCCATTTTTTATATTATAATCCTGATCACCATCACCATGACCATCACCTTCAGCACCATCCACTTTATAACAATGAGATTTTTAAAGATTTACTTTTTGCCCTTTTGTCCATATTTTGTTTCCTATTTGGTTTGAACAAAGATTCCTGTTTTGTTATGATTGCTAGAATATATACTTTATTTTAAAATTAAATGTCCTCTCCATCTGTGTTTTGTTTTGACTGGTGAAAGACAAAATCAGTGGATGTTTGATAAGAACAATTGGGACTATTATACACATTCCACAAAAAGCTATGAAATTGTATAGTCCAATTAAGGGGCTCCAGAAAGGCTCAAAATCATGAAAAGTTCAATTTTTACTTTTTTGCGTTTTCTGAATCTGCAGACTATTACCTTTTAATAGATATATAATTTATTCGATTCCGAAGACTACAACTTTATTAAAAATTTTTTTGAAATGTGTTCTACATGGGCGTGACCCACTGTGGCGCTGTTAAACTGCTGTCAAATGGTGTTATTATTAACGTCCGTGTTCATCAGGTACATTTTAGTGATGTGAGATAAAGTATGTGTTGTGGCTAACCTGTGATGGTTCAATATATATCGCTGGTGTGATTGTCGATTCTTTCATGTTTATTTACTCTGTTGTTATCTTGAAAATATTCGTCATTAATGTTTCTTGAGTCTCTGTTTTGTTGAAGTATAATAATGAGTAAAAGTAAAGTTATTAGAAATCCTCTAAAGGCTTTTAAGAAAAGGAGAAATGTTGGAAAGCCAAGGGTGCAAGGTATTTAGAAATATGGGAGTGAAGATAGGTTCTAACATGGTACGAGCGATGCTTGCTTTAGACAAGGAACGCCTTCGGGCTGCAGACAGGGCTGTAAAGAGTCTAGAAATACAAGCAAGAGTAAACAGGAGGAGGAACAAGAGGAAGCTGGAGGAGGAGTTTGCAGAGGATGAAGATAATCCATCCTATGGATCTGGAATGCACTAAAAAGTTAATCCAATCTTTGTCGCTCGATTACCAAAACTTTTATTTTCTCATACTAATTACATGTTTTCTAAGGATCTTCCAAACATATTTGTTTCAAACTTTCAGTAAATGTTACACAGTACCTTCTGCATAATTTAACACAGCCTTTTTCCAAAAAACTGTATATTTTTGAATATATAAATAAAAAATTGCAAACAAAATGTTGTGAATTTTCATTACAATTGAAAAAAAAATCATCTTTAATAACTGAACTAAAATTTTGTAAAATCCCTGTGTTAAGTTGTAGCCCATATTCCAAAAAAGAATCTGTAAAAACTTCAACTTCCTACCTCAAATACTTTGTGAGGAAAGATGTAATTTATAAGCGTTATTTTAACATTGCAAGTATAGGGCGTTCCGGAGCCCCTTAAACTGATTAGTATGTGCCAAGTAAGCCTAAACTAACATGGCTTAAGTGTGTGTGTGTGTGTGTGTGTGTGTGTGTGTGTGTGTGTGTGTGTGTGTGTGTGAGAGAGAGATTATGTATATATAATGGGGGAAACATTCCACGTGGGAAAAATTATATACAAAAACAAAGATGAGGTGACTTACCAAACGAAAGCGCTGGCAGGTCGATAGACACACAAACAAACACAAACATACACACAAAATTCAAGCTTTCGCAACAAACTGTTGCCTCATCAGGAAAGAGAGAAGGAGAGGGAAAGATGAAAGGATGTGGGTTTTAAGGGAGAGGGTAAGGAGCCATTCCAATCCTCTAAGGTAAGTCTTTCCACTCCCGGGATTGGAATGACTCCTTACCCTCTCCCTTAAAACCCACATCCTTTCATCTTTCCCTCTCCTTCCCTCTTTCCTGATGAGGCAACAGTTTGTTAAGAAAGCTTGAATTTTGTGTGTATGTTTGTGTTTGTTTGTGTGTCTATAGACCTGCCAGCGCTTTCGTTCGGTAAGTCACCTCATCTTTGTTTATATATATATACACTCCTGGAAATTGAAATAAGAACACCGTGAATTCATTGTCCCAGGAAGGGGAAACTTTATTGACACATTCCTGGGGTCAGATACATCACATGATCACACCGACAGAACCACAGGCACATAGACACAGGCAACAGAGCATGCACAATGTCGGCACTAGTACAGTGTATATCCACCTTTCGCAGCAATGCAGGCTGCTATTCTCCCATGGGGACGATCGTAGAGATGCTGGATGTAGTCCTGTGGAACGGCTTGCCATGCCATTTCCACCTGGCACCTCAGTTGAACCAGCGTTCGTGCTGGACGTGCAGACCACATGAGATGACGCTTCATCCAGTCCCAAACATGCTCAATGCGGGACAGATCCGGAGATCTTGCTGGCCAGGGTAGTTGACTTACACCTTCTAGAGCACGTTGGGTGGCACAGGATACATGCGGACGTGCATTGTCCTGTTGGAACAGCAAGTTCCCTTGCCGGTCTAGGAATGGTAGAACGATGGGTTCGATGACGGTTTGGATGTACCGTGCACTATTCAGTGTCCCCTCGACGATCACCAGTGGTGTACGGCCAGTGTAGGAGATCGCTCCCCACACCATGATGCCGGGTGTTGGCCCTGTGTGCCTCGGTCGTATGCAGTCCTGATTGTGGCGCTCACCTGCACGGCGCCAAACACGCATACGACCATCATTGGCACCAAGGCAGAAGTGACTCTCATCGCTGAAGACGACACGTCTCCATTCGTCCCTCCATTCACGCCTGTCGCGACACCACTGGAGGCGGGCTGCACGATGTTGGGGCGTGAGCGGAAGACGGCCTAACGGTGTGCGGGACCGTACCCCAGCTTCATGGAGACGGATGCGAATGGTCCTCGCTGATACCCCAGGAGCAACAGTGTCCCTAATTTGCTGGGAAGTGGCGGTGCGGTCCCCTACGGCACTGCGTAGGATCCTACGGTCTTGGCGTGCATCCGTGCGTCGCTGCGGTCCGGTTCCAGGTCGACGGGCACGTGCACCTTCCGCCGACCACTGGCGACAACATCGATGTACTGTGGAGACCTCACGCCCCACGTGTTGAGCAATTCGGCGGTACGTCCACCCGGCCTCCCGCATGCCCACTATACGCCCTCGCTCAAAGTCCGTCAATTGCACATACGGTTCACGTCCACGCTGTCGCAGCATGCTACCAGTGTTAAAGACTGCGATGGAGCTCCGTATGCCACGGCAAACTGGCTGACACTGACGGCGGCGGTGCACAAATGCTGCGCAGCTAGCGCCATTCGACGGCCAACACCGCGGTTCCTGGTGTGTCCGCTGTGCCGTGCGTGTGATCATTGCTTGTACAGCCCTCTCGCAGTGTCCAGAGCAAGTATGGTGGGTCTGACACACCGGTGTCAATGTGTTCTTTTTTCCTTTTCCAGGAGTATGTATATATTTGATAATGAGGAGAGAAGAGGAGGATGAAACACGATTCTGATTCATAGCCTACTTCTCTCAATTGGCACTGATAGGGCCACCAAGCTTCGAGTCCCCATCTGACTGACAGATCACTATCAACAATGTAGTCAGTCACCACATTGTAACACAATGAGAAGATGTTTGGAATTTAATGTGGGACACTGATTGAAAAGTTGATGATCAGTATATTTATGGTACCACTTCTACTCTCCATGGTGGTCAAATAATGGCACTGAAAATTTCATACACCACCAGGTTTCAAGCTGGCTTACCTCTGAATTGAGCAGCACTATGTAGCACAAGTGTACTAAATGATGAAGGGAGGTTTGACTAGTTGTCAGGTTACAAAAAATACTTCCATCTCTGAAGAGTACCTAAAGTATACTGCCCCTCTATAATAGCTGCTTCTGAAATATACAACCCAAGGCAAATAAAATGAAGCACCACAAAGGAATTATCTAAATTGGACAGAAATTCATGGATATGATGTGCATCTACAGATAAACAACAATTTTAGAAAAATTGGATGTTTTATCCAGAAAAAGAGCTTCACAAATTCAGCAAGTCAGTAATGCTTTGGTCCAACTCTGGCCCTTATCAAGCAATTTTCACCTTGTTATTGGCTGAAAGATTTTGAATATCCTCCTGAGGGATACCATGCCAAATAATTGCCAAGTGGTGTATTTGGTCATCAAAAGCGCAAGACAGTTCAAGTGCTGTGCCCATAATGCTCCAAACATACTGAAGTCAGAAGAGATCCACTGATATTGCTGGCCAAGGTAACATTTGCCAAGCATGAAGACAAGCAATAGAAAGTTTTGCCATGTATGAGTGGATAATATTTTGATCAAATGTAAGCCCAGAATGCAATGAATGGCAACCAAATGGGGCATAGAATATTGTTGTCTACCACCGTGCTGTAAGGATGCTGTGGATGATAACCAATGGGGTCCTGCTATGAATAGAACCAGCACATCAGACCACTGCTGGTTTTTGGGCTACATAACTAGTGAAAGTCAGGTTGATATTTCACTGCTGCCTGCACCATCTCCTGACACATCTTCAACCTGGAATCTCATTGACTGGAGTAGAATTGTCTTCAGTGATGAATCATGCTTTGAAGTGTGCCCCTATGACCAGAGAGTATTATGAAATACACAATCTGCAAACACAGTGAGTTTGGTTAGTGTTTCAACATAGACTGCTTCCATTATTTTGAGAAGACTTCTTGCAAACAGGCCAAGAATTAATGCCATTCTGTAAGCTTCAATTGTCACCCTGAAGCTCTTATAATGAGCAGTAATTTCAGGTAAATGAATGACACCAAATCAAATAAAAAGAAGAAGAAGAAGAAGAAGAAGAAGAAGGAGAAGAAGGAGAAGAAGGAGAAGAAGGAGAAGAAGGAGAAGAAGGAGAAGAAGGAGAAGAAGGAGAAGAAGGAGAAGAAGGAGAAGAAGGAGAAGAAGGAGAAGAAGGAGAAGAAGGAGAAGAAGGAGAAGAAAGAGAAGAAGGAGAAGAAAGAGAAGAAGGAGAAGTAAAGCAGCTGCAATCTAAGTGGGGCCATGTTTAATCATATCAAAAGTGAAACATTTAGATCCTGTCCATCCCACATGGCATACTAAGGGGGAACCTATTGCACAGTCTTCACTTGAAGCTGTGCTTGTTTCTGGCCAAACTTAAGTTAAAGTATCATTTAGAGCTGTGACATATCTTTCCTTTAATTTCAAGGATTTGGAAACCAATACTTCTGCACATTCCTCAGGTCCCACAACATACAACTGCAATTGACATTCTGTAGATACCAGTTTGGAGGACATGCTAAGAACTGAAAAGTTACCAACAAATTCTGAGCAATGGTTTGGACACCTTTATGTGCATGAATCCTGTTTACTACAAAAGCAAATGGTATCACACTCAAATTACTACCCAGGTAGGCACAATTTTTCTGAACAAAATTGTTTGAAAGGTATTTTACAAAAGGATATTGACAGCCACAAGATTCTGTTTAATACTCATAACTGCTCATAAAAAACTATTTATGATATTAGCTTCACATTTCTCTCTCTGAGTAACACTGCAAGTTATCTGAATGTCTAAAAAGACTTGTCAGACCTTGTGCGAGTAGGCACAACACATTTAGACAATTTTTTGTTTTGCCAGCTCTAGAAATACTCTTTGTTTGTTAATATTCACCACTAGTTCATGCTGTGCACTAAGAGGGTTTTTATCTCCTTTTCTTTCTGCGGTTTCAGCTTTTTTAATGATAAAATAAAGAAAGATCTCTTATCTTCTCACAGCATGGCAAACATTAAAACAATCAAATGGGGCCTCAAATACTTGAGCAAGACTAATACAATATGTGTACTGCACATTAAGATTAGGATTCCTCACAATCAACTGCTTTAACTCTGCAGTTCAACCTCATCAACACACGTGAGGTTGACATGCAGGCAGGAAGGCAGGCAGACCATCATATGACGACACTGACTTGAAAGTTTTGCCAGCTCGTGATCAGCATGTAGACTGGTCAAGTTGACCCTTGGGGTTGAGATTTAGAAAGACTTCTATCTGGACTGAGAATCATCCTGAGAAGGCTCTATCGAGGCTCAGAACTGCTCACATACTTGCTGAATACTGTAGGTCACTGCAGACTAGTGTACTACAAGCCGAGTTACCAGTGTCTTAACTGTCCCGCAAGCACTCCTCTGGTGTAAGTCTTTCATCCAGGGGAAAGAACAGAGTGAGGCAACTCAGGTAACAGCTATAAATCTCCAAACATATCCAGCTCCTGCTCTACCTATACGTAACTACAGTATGTTCAGATTGATAGTGATAAGCTGGACCTTAAAGCCAACAGCTTCTACTACTTCTCATTTGGTGGCAATAAACAGCAGAATTTTAAGTATCTGAGGGTATATTATTGGGAGAAGGAGATGAGTTACACAACATCAGACAGGTTAGTGTTTAATAACTGAGATGTTCCCAACAATGCCCTTTTATGCAGGGTGGAGAAAAATTGTGTTGCGAAATTTTAACCCAGGATAACTGATGGCAGTAGGAAACAAAATTACTAACGTCATGCAGGTCAACAATGTACCATTTTAGAACTATGGAAACGTGGTGCCACATGTTGCAATTGGCTGTGGGATTGCCACGTTGCCATTTGTTAGTTGACGGGCAGCACTATAATTGTCAGTTCACACATACAAATGTCCCTCGTCCGTCACTGCTCGAATGTGATACATATACGTATCAAATAGGACTTGCTGTTTCTCTCCACCTCATGTAAGAGGCATTCAGATGTAAGCTTCACTTCAGAGCACACACGTCACCTGGGATTTAGTCGTACATTAATCATGGAAACACAGTATTCGTTTAAAGAACGGCAAGATACGGTTTTTGTTTATGAACTAATCGACAATAATGCACATGAAGCTCGATGTTTGTATGGTGAATGATACCCAGCAAGACATCACCCACACCTGCGAACATTTACAGCAATTCACCCATGACGTGGCAAAACAGCCTCGTTAGCAGGATATCGTGGTGATGCCGGAAGACCTCGAACATGACGGGATGCAACATTTGAAGATACTGTTCTCAAGTGCTTCGAGGAAACATCTACAACCTGTACTCTAGTGGTTGGACATAACACTGAGGTCACTCGTCAGTTAGTCTGGGAGGTTTTGAGGAATGATGGCCAGCATCTATTTACTTTCCACCCTGCTGAAGAACTAAATCCTGTAGCAGACTATGAACACAGGCTAGGGTTTTGCCGTTGGTTTCTGCAATGTGTTGCGTGAGATCCCGACTTCCCTGCCATTGTGTTGTTTACAGTATGAATGCATCTTCCATTGGGATGGCCTTTCCAACATTCAAAACATTCATTACTGGGCAAGGGGAAATCCTCACCACGTGTACATCCACAGACACCGTGAACAATTTTTGCTCAACATTTGGGCAGGCATTGTGGTTTACCATCTTATTGGGCCAGTCCGTCTACCTTAACGTTTTGCACGAAATGCTACCCGGCTTGCTGGAAGATGTTCCCCTGGACATTTGGCTATGCATGTGGTTGCAGCATGGGTCACCTGCACATAACAGTCATGCTGTGTGTGGATATTTAGATGAACTCTTCCATGGCAAGTTAAGAGGCAGAGGTGCTCATAGGACATGGCCCCTGTGATCCCAGACCTACACCACCAGTGGGCACTCTTCAAGGTTCTAGTTCACTCACCCCGGTATGAAGCACCTAGGAACAAAGAGGAAATAATGCATCTCATTCATCATGCCACCAAACACATCAAGGCAAAGCCAGTAATCTTTGAAAGAGTTCAGCAAAACACCGTTCGACACTATCGACCTCATGTTGTGTGGAGGGTCACCAGTTCCAGCACCTGCTTTAAGTAAACAATGTCCTAGCCACAAAATAGGCCCTTTTTAGAGCCGACACAATTTGTAAAAGGCATTCTGTATGCAAACTAACAGCTGTTGATGGGTTTGTTTCCAGTACGTCTTATCACAAAACTACAATGGATGTGTTGGGGACCCTGGTGGATTCACCTCCGGCCCCCCAGAGTGGAAGGCTGACACGCTACCACCGAGTGCGTGGGCTGCCTCGGCTACATCACG
Organism: Schistocerca nitens; assembly: GCF_023898315.1. NCBI lineage: Eukaryota > Metazoa > Arthropoda > Insecta > Orthoptera > Acrididae > Schistocerca > Schistocerca nitens. The sequence continues at coordinate 1,286,037,476 of NC_064614.1, forward strand.
ATGTTTGTCAGGCAAAGCGTGCCCGGTCATGCGTTGTCCAGAGCATCTGGCAACAGGGCAATCCTGCAGCCAATTTGAGAATATGATACCAAGTTTCCATAGTTTAAAAGTTGTGTTTTAACGCCCTACACAACATTAGTAATTTTCATTCCTACTGGCATCAGCTAACCAGGGTTAAAATTTCATGATACAATTTTTTTGCACCCTGTATGTAGATGATAACCATCACACAGGACAAATTCAGAAACCGACCTCAAGAACTACCTACCTCTGGGACATCTGGCATGCCATTGATGGATGAGTTTAGTGGCACCTATGGGTCATCTGGATCCCTCAGACCAAGCCCCTGTTAGATAACCTGCTCTTCAGTGCATAGTCTCATCCCACTACCCTTCTAAATTTAGCCATCCATCAGCATGACCTCCCTTTTCCTATGTAGTACATCTAACTGAAAGTAAAGTGCATGCAAAACTATTACACAAATATGAGAAAAGTCCAAAGTGATGCAGTAAAAAGAGAATTGTATAGCACCCTAGTGCAGAAATGTTATTACTCTGTTGATGAATTTTATAATGATCTGACCATTTGAGCAGAATAAAAACCACAATAATAAATAATATTCAGATTTTGTTGTGATTATATAAAAAATATTGTACCCCATGTATAATTTATCATAATTATCAGCTGACAAGTCTCCTGTACATAAAATCAATGATTTAACTTGTGCGTTATGAGACAACAAAATTCTGATTCTGATTACAAAGCTGTTTTCACATGTAGCCTGCACTCTGATAGGTTGGAATAATCCAGTGACAGGACTGGGACTGGAAGCACTGTTTTGGTGGAGTTAACATGTTTTGCACCTAAGTCTCCCATGGAGAAGATATGTGAAGAGTTGAGAGATTGGAAGTATCAAAGGGATGAACTAGGATGTTGTGTAGGTTGTATGGACATGGAATACTACTTTAGGAGGGATGGGAAGAATCTCTGTTAGGACATCCCTTGTTTCAGGACACAATAATAGAGTGTCAAAGACCTATCAAGGAATGCCCTGAAACGAGATACTTCCTACCCAATATACTTCCCACCCATCCTAAAATGGTGTTACACTGCCCACCCTACCTCTGCAACATCTAAGACCATCACTATGATTTCCCCCCAATCTGAAATCCTTGCCACAGGGGTCATAGTCCTGTGAAAGATCTAGGTGGCAAACCTGCCCTATCCAATCACCAAGCACTTCCGATTCCAGTCCTGAGAGCTTATGCCCCCCCCCCCTCCCTCCCTCCCACCATCCATTGCATGGCAGCCCCAAGTGCAAAGAACCATATTACATACCAGATCTGATGCAATCATTGCAGAGATTTTTATATTGGTAAGATTACCAACTAGCTGGCAATCAAGATGAATCGCCACTACCAAACTGTGACAGAGATATCTCTTCCCCCCTTTCCCGCTCCGTCTGCCACCAGTTTTTCTGAACTTAGCACTGAGCTTTACAACACAATCTCCAATTCTGAAATGATCCCAGTGTTTTCTCTTCTGAAGAAGACTTTGGGCAAAAGCATTAAGTAAAACTGTCATTTTATTCCAGACTTTCCTGTCAGTCATCGGACTACATCACATATAACAAAAACTTTAGATAAATAAGTTAACTAACACTTAACTTCCCAATTGCACTGTAACTTCTGCAGGAGACTTTAAAGAGCCAGAAACCATTTGATAAAATCATCATTTTGTAATTTGCCAGAGTGACATGACATCCTATGAAACACCACTAAGACCCCACTCATAATGTAAATATATATTTGACTAGATGGCATTACATAGCTCTGATCTTTTTGTCCCTACAACTGCTTCAAATTCACAGAGTCTCAAATCCAAAAGTACTAAGGTCAGCAAGCACTAGCAGGAAGCTCTACATATCCAAAAAACTAGATAAAGAGGCTGTTGTGTCATGTCTCCAAGAGGATCTCAAAAGAATTACCTCAGGGCTGGAACACATAGAAAGACCATGGCTGAGCTTTTCTTCTAAAGTCAACCATACACTGGATATGTATGCACGCCATAGAACCATTCCCAATGGAGAGCCACTTGATGGTATGCAGTCACTGTAGAAAAACTTCTAAACATACAGTTTGCTGCAAAAAACATGTAAAACAAAGCTTAGGGCTAGAAAGAGAGAGATGCTGCCTTCACAAACTACCAAACTGAACCCTACAGAAAAATCTCCCACAAAACCAACATAAATTCGTCTCCTGCACGAACCCTATCAGTGACACCAATGTTAGTACCCAGTGACTTACAGATGATACAGAAATGGAAACTGGTGTAATAAATGAAAGCAAAACATTACTTCACAACCCAGTGGAATCCTTTTAAGTACCTAAAATAAAAATTTGTGACCGGTTACTGAAAGAAAGCACAGATCAAATCTGCCTTGAGAAGGGTAGCAGGAGTGGCATAGAAAACTTACATCCAGTATACCAATAGCCATCTGTTCGAGAATTCTGAAATCAAACTTGATGATGTATCTCAAGGAGAATGTCCTCCTCCACATCAAACAGCATCCATATAAAGACTGTGCTAAAATCTATTTCTCTTTCTTCACATGATGTCCTGAAAGCCAGGAACAATGTCAATTCTGTGGATGCAGTACATCTAGAATTCTGAAAGGCATTTGACACTCTACGCCATTAATGTTTATTAACAGAGGTATGAGTGTATGGGATATCAAACAAAATTTGTTTCTGTATTGTTGATTTCTAAGTAGGAAAGGAGGAAGAAAGCTGCACAAATATCCAGACATATTTTGATAATATTTTAAAGTGGAGCAATGACTGGTAATTTGTAATGGGTGTTCAGGAATGTAAATTGTGCATTGCACAAAACAAAACGTGGTATACTATGACTACAACAGTCATTGCAGAAAACTAGAATCAGTTAACTCACACAAATACCTGAGTGTACCAGTTTGTTGGGTCATCAAATGGAATGCATACTAAGCTTAATCATAGGTAAGGCAGGTGGCATATGTCATTTAATTGGGAGTATACTAGGAAAATGGAATCAGTTTTCAAAGGAGGTTGTTCAATCGATTTGTCCATTCCATGTTGGAATACTGCTTATGTGTGGCACCATACCAGTACTAACATACAATACAGAATGTATATGAAGAACAAAAGCACACAAATGTTGGAAAACTTCCAGGTCTAGAAGTAAGTGAAGAATATGGGGATATTCTTCAGCTCTTTATGTATCACACCAGCAGAGACTGTAGAAACAAGATTAGTTTAATTAAAGCACAGAGCCATTTAAGTAGTCGTTCTTCCTGCATGTTAGACATTATCTGAATGGGAAGAAAATTTAATATGTTACAATGCTAAGTGTTGTTGTCACTGGCTTAAGTCCAGAGGCTGGTTTGATGCAACTCTCCATGCTACACTACCTTTGCAAGCTGCTTCATCTCTAAGTACCTACTGCAACCTACATCCTTCTGAATCTGCTTAGTGTATCTCTTTGTCTCCCTCTACAACATATCTTAGATTATAGGTAAATGAAAGGCAAACCTATGTTTATAGCATTCACAGACTTAGAGAAAGCTTTTTACAATACTGGCAGGAATAGTCTCTCTAAAATTCTGCAGGTATTGTGGGCAAAATACAGGCAGCTAAGGGCTATAGCAAAGATGTACAACACAGAAGCAGTGGTTGAGAAGGGAGTGAGACAGGGTTGTAGCCTGTTCCTCAGTGTACGATCTATACATTGAACAAGCAGTAAAGGAAATGAAAGAAAAATTTGGGGTAGGAATTGAAGTTCATGGATAATAAATAATATCTTTGAGGTTTGCCAATGACATTATAATTCAGTCAGAGAGAGAGCAAAGCACTTGGAAGAGCAGATGAATGGAATGGACAGTATCTTGAAAGGAAGATGTTCAACTCCATCTACAAAACCAAGGACAATCAAATGTCGTTCAATTAAACCAGGCGATGCTAAGAGAATAAGATTTAGGGTATGACTCATTCAAAGTAGTAGGTGAGTTTTCCTATTTGGGCAGCAAAATACACTCCTGGAAATTGAAATAAGAACACCGTGAATTCATTGTCCCAGGAAGGAGAAACTTTATTGACACATTCCTGGGGTCAGATACATCACATGATCACACTGACAGAACCACAGGCAACAGAGCAAGCACAATGTCGGCACTAGTACGGTGTATATCCACCTTTCGCAGCAATGCAGGCTGCTATTCTCCCATGGGGACGATCGTAGAGATGCTGGATGTAGTCCTGTGGAACGGCTTGCCATGCCATTTCCACCTGGCGCCTCAGTTGAACCAGCGTTCATGCTGGACGTGCAGACCGCGTGAGATGACGCTTCATCCAGTCCCAAACATGCTCAATGGGGGACAGATCCGGAGATCTTGCTGGCCAGGGTAGTTGACTTACACCTTCTAGAGCACGTTGGGTGGCACGGGATACATGTGGACGTGCATTGTCCTGTTGGAACAGCAAGTTCCCTTGCCGGTCTAGGAATGGTAGAACGATGGGTTCGATGACGGTTTGGATGTACCGTGCACTATTCAGTGTCTCCTCTACGATCACCAGTGGTGTACGGCCAGTGTAGGAGATCGCTCCCCACACCATGATGCCGGGTGTTGGCCCTGTGTGCCTCGGTCGTATGCAGTCCTGATTGTGGTGCTCACGTGCACGGTGCCAAACACGCATACAACCATCATTGGCACCAAGGCAGAAGCGACTCTCATCGCTGAAGACGACACGTCTCCATTCGTCCCTCCATTCACGCCTGTCGCGACACCACTGGAGGCGGGCTGCACGATGTTGGGGCGTGAGCGGAAGATGGCCTAATGGTGTGCGGGACCGTACCCCAGCTTCATGGAGACGGTTGCGAATGGTCCTCGCTGATACCCCAGGAGCAACAGTGTCCCTAATTTGCTGGGAAGTGGCGGTGCGGTCCCCTACGGCACTGCGTAGGATCCTACGGTCTTGGCGTGCATCCGTGCGTCGCTGCGGTCCAGTCCCAGGTCGACGGGCACGTGCACCTTCCGCCGACCACTGGCGACAACATCGATGTACTGTGGAGACCCCACGCCCCACGTGTTGAGCAATTCGGCGGTACGTCCACCCGGCCTCCCGCATGCCCACTATACGCCCTCGCTCAAAGTCCGTCAACTGCACATACGGTTCACGTCCACGCTGTCGCGGCATGCTACCAGTGTTAAAGACTGCGATGGAGCTCCGTATGCCACGGCAAACTGGCTGACACTGACGGCGGCGGTGCACAAATGCTGCGCAGCTAGCGCCATTCAACGGCCAACACCGTGGTTCCTGGTGTGTCCGCTATGCCGTGCGTGTGACCATTGCTTGTACAGCCCTCTCGCAGTGTCCGGAGCAAGTATGGTGGGTCTGACACACACCGGTGTCAATGTGTTCTTTTTTCCATTTCCAGGAGTGTAGCTGATGAAGGCCAAAGTAGTGAGGACATAAAATGTAGACATGCAATGGCAAGAAAAGCATTTCTGAAGAAAAGAAATTTGTTGACATAGAATATATTTAAGTGTTAGGAAATCTTTCGTGAAAGTAATTGTCTGGAGTGTAGCCATTTTTGGAAGTGGAACATGGACAATAAACAGTGATATTTGTGGCACAACTGGACCAAAACAAAGAGATCAGTTGATAGGACACATTCAGAAACATCAAGGGATCACCAATTTAGTAATGCAGGCAGAGGCAGAGGCAGAGAGTAAGTGTGGTGCATATGTGTGTGTGACAGAATGGCCCCGGGTTTGGGGGGGGGGGGTAAAAAATCTTAGAGGAATAGAGGAATGCCAACAAACGAATACAGTAAGCTGATTCAGAAGGATGTAGGTTGCAGTATCTATTCAGAGATGAAGAGGCTCACGTTGGATACAGTAGCATGGAGAGCTGCATCAAACCAATCTTTGGATTGAAAACTACTACAATGAGATCATCATCATCATCATCATCATCATCATCATCATCATCATCATCAGGTATTGAGAAGCTTTTACAGCACAATAAATTAGTGGTTCAATTGTCACTTAACTGAAAGGAAGCACAGAATTGTGTTGGATAGAATAAGTTTCATCATGATTGACTCTTAAGTTGAGTGGGACAAATTATTATTGGTGTTTGACAGGATTGAACTACAGAACCACTCCTGTTCTTGTTCCATACAACTGATCATCCACTTAACACGGGTAAAGCAGAAAGAGTACTCTTTTAATGTGATGCAAGCAGCATAATCCAAGCTGCAACAGCAGGTGCAATACTTTAAATGTATAAGGTCTCGTTAACTGATTCTTGGTGAACTGTGTATCACATAACTTATGAAAGATACAGTTCATTCAATTCTGTACAAGGAAAGATACATCATTTCAATTAAGAATACAGCATGTCAGGCAAGAGAATCTGCAAAACTGGCTGTTCAAAATTCCTGAGTACACTTTTAACTTTAAGTGAAAATCACATGTTGTAGATGTTCTCAAACCCCTGGCTTCAGCAACTTAGCTCTCTGGATCATTTCAGGTTTTGGTGGCAAAAGCATTATAAAATTAGCTTAGTTCACATACTTTCATTAATTGATGTTGAATGAAATAATTTTCTGGGGCATTTCCACACAGTACACAAGGTATTCCACAGAAATTTGCAGTAAGAATATTGTCTGGTGTAACTTCCTCTATAGGTGAGCTGGCTAATGCACGACTGTGGGTTGGAGCTCAACTCTGTATGCTTGTTTGAATCCTGATGGTGGAAAAAAATCTCAGTGTTAGTGTCTGGCCAGCAAGGACAGAAGAGTTGGTGGCATGAATGTTCTGCACACCCATATTTGTGCTAAATTCCTGCATTAAACTCTTAACACTGCCACCATCGCCGCCGCCTCCACCACCACCACCACCAAGCAACACAAACATGACACTATACTATACATGCTTCCATTACACTCACCTACACACTATAAATCCAATACTGACACAGATCCCACATACCAACAAATATAGATGCCAGTATGATGGAGGAAAAACACCCTTTCAGACAGGCAACTGAATCCACTCCGTGGGGTATCTCAGCCAACAATGCAATATGACATTCTCATTTACACCTCACAGCAATCCTTGAATTTTGTGTAGACATTGTTTAGAAAGTTTGGCTGACTAACAAAACCTTGTCAACCCATTTATTCTTATGAAGTCTGTTGTGTAGAGTTAGGTACAAATTTTAGAAGAGTAGCACTTTTCATGAATAGTTTACTAGGAACAAGAATGTCCTCCACTAACTACAAATTAACCTCTGCCCACCACAGAAAGGAAACAGTATGCATTCATAAAAGTGTTTTATCACCTCTTTTATGAATTAAAGATACTGGTAAAAACTGAATGTTTTAAAACAAATTGAAATAATTTCTACTTGGATATTTCTATTCCATAGATGAAATTCTGAAGTAATAGTACCTGTGGGTGGTCGGAAGGGATACATTTATGACATTTTGTTAAGAATTAAAAAAAAAAAAATTCCAGGGTGTAGCCACGATTCCAAAATGAAAATGTATCTCACTTCAAATTTACTGACACATACATCATGGCAAGCTCTCACAAAACTGATCCATGTAAGACATATGCAAATGTAACAATACTGCATTATACTGTCAGAAAAGCACACAGTGGATAAGCTAACTATAGAAATCTAACCGCAATATGTCATTCACAGTTGATACATCAGTCAAGAATTGCTGGGGAGCCATATCTGCAGCCATCTTACACCAGCACACAAGAGGCCTCATGAAATTTTCATCACCACCTCGAAAGAATAAAATTATGTAACAGTTATTTGATTGTTTGTAGGCAAACCTCTGCATTCCTGATAAACTGGGGAACTGTGTGGAGTTTTCTGGACTTAAGGGAGGACAATGTTCCTACAATCTAAAAGGAAGTGGAAGTGTACAGTAACAATGCATCAACATAACACTCAATAGTTAAATGCCTCTGACACTTTCTGTGTCATTAAACAAAAGGTGAATCTGGGCAACCACAGCCATGATAAACCATGATGAGAAATGAAACCACATGAGCTGTTAAATCCCTTTATTCTTTGGAACTACCAATCTTGCAAAACTTACAGCTGCATCTTCAGGTGCAAATCTGAATATAAGCAGAAAAACAATCCCGTAGAAAATGAATTATCCCAAAGCTAAGATCAAACTGTAATTAAGCATGTACTCAGGGTGGTGTCAATTCACGATTTAAATAATTATTACAGGAAGGCCCAGCATTCATTGTCAGTCCAATTAAATAGATTATCCCGAAAAATTCATATGTTCTAGAAGTAATAAAATATGGTAGAAAACACTTACATAACAGCTGTGAAGAAAGATAAAAACACTGAGGAGGAACTTACCTAACACCAGAGTGGATAAGAAGGACATTTAAGAGGCACTCGCCGATGTTAACACATGAATGTAAACACACCATAATATGCCACCTAGGTAACAACCTATTGGCTAAAAACTTTGACTGCTATAGTATCAGTATGTCAATAAATATATGCCATGTATGGGGTCCCATTAAAACCTAGAATACAAAATGATACTATAATAAGCAGGTGTATTCCATGACCTGAAAGTTTAGCCAGCAACTCAGATGACTTTCACACACCATGAAAATTAGAATGAAGGAAAGAGAGAATACTAACTTTTATGCAACAACAGCATTAAGTAAACTAAATCATGCCCAGTGACAGGGATATTTGCTGCTAATGTGAAAGCTAAACTGTACTCAAAAACATGATAATATGCTACATATTTGCAGCATATTTTCCCATTTTGAGGTAGGATTTAGTTTACTTATTGTCATTCCAGCACTACACAGTCATTCCAGTGCTACACATTAGAATATTCTCCCTCTCTCATGACTGTCAAACGATTTTAGCCCATAGACTACCACCCAGATAGTGTTTACCTCTACACACTGACATTCAGTGAGAGCCTCTTACATTTCCCCTTGTCCATTATGACATTACGTAAATTCATCCTCATTGTTTTTTAATCCTTCTTCATGGGTTTGAGTACTTTTACAGCATACACACTTTTGTGGATAATTATTTCATTGGACTAACAATGCAAGCTGAGTCATGACTTGATTCCAGTGATTACATGTTTTGATTCCAGTGACTACATGTTTCATTACAGCTTCATCATAGCTTTCAGAATATTGATTTCTATATGATTTATTGTCCACTTATATAAAGATTTGTACCTGAAATGCAGCTGTAAGTGCTCTGAAATTGATAGTGCCTAATAATTTTACAGTTGAAGCGGTTTTATTCCTCAACATTCTAAAATAAGTCCGAACATAAAGAATGATGTGGTAGCCCATCTGTCTGAAGGACCACTAAGTGAGTAACCTGGTGCTCAACAATTGAGGTGATAGTGGAAAAAGTGGAAATCACTAAGAGGTCAGTTTTCAAAATGTTGCACGATGTTATGAATACAACAAAAACTGACATCTACAGGATGTTACAACCACTCACACCTACTTGAGAAACCCACTGAAACTGAAGCAGCAGTATATTGCAGCTGCTTTTGGCTAACTCAGATAGCTTCTTTAGCCATTTAATCAGAGTGAATGAGCCTGGACATATTTACATACATCTACATACACAACACCACTAAAGCAGGCAAAGATCCAAACATCATTACATAATTTGGTGCTGTGTGTTCTTTGCAGCCACATGCGGTGCTAACAGACTGCAATGTTAAGGGGAAAAATCTCCACAGCAACATACTGGGAAAATCTCCAGGTGAGATAGATAGAGGAGGCTGTCACAGTGAAGTGTCACAAGAGGCTGTGTGAGGGCATATTTTTGCTCCACGACAATGTCCCAGCTCATTCTGTACAGGACGGACATGCCGCTTCTTTGGTCTGTGAAATCTTGCCAGACTCATATTCTCCATCCAGTGATAGTTTCCTCTGACAAAGAATCCAGTGATAGTTTCCTCTGACAAAGAATCCATTGGGTGGCAGCCATTTTCCAAATAAAATTTAATTTTTAAGGTTGAACATTTTCTGAACAATCAAAAGGCAGGCTTCTAGAACCAAGATATCTGTCATCATCTGTAATTGGAGAAGGTATATTGCATTATCCATTGTGTCTACACCAAAAAATTATACTTTTTTTCTGTAACCAGATTACCAGGATAACACAATGAATTTATTGCACGGGCACAGTAGGAAACAACCAGCCACACGAATATACAAAATCATTATAAAATGTTGCACCACATTTTGAACTATTATAGTTTAAATGTTGCTCTAGTAAACCTTATCTCTGGATTCTCATGGATGATACAGAAGGCTTCTTTGAATCTGAATAGAGCAGATTAAGCTACAGAGCAAAAATGATTATATTAGAAAGTAATTTTCTACTGTTGATCCAGAAGAGAATGAAACTGCAAATGTCAGTGGAGGAGGTTCTACAGACAAATTGATTTTAAGTAAGGAAGATACTGCTGCTTCAGATGCTGAAGATGCTATTTATGCTTCTAGTGATAATGAAGTCAAGTGAGACACAAACTACACTCCTGGAAATTGAAATAAGAACACCGTGAATTCATTGTCCCAGGAAGGGGAAACTTTATTGACACATTCCTGGGGTCAGATACATCACATGATCACACTGACAGAACCACAGGCACATAGACACAGGCAACAGAGCATGCACAATGTCGGCACTAGTACAGTGTATATCCACCAGCAATGCAGGCTGCTATTCTCCCATGGAGACGATCGTAGAGATGCTGGATGTAGTCCTGTGGAACGGCTTGCCATGCCATTTCCACCTGGCGCCTCAGTTGGACCAGCGTTCGTGCTGGACGTGCAGACCGCGTGAGACGACGCTTCATCCAGTCCCAAACATGCTCAATGGGGGACAGATCCGGAGATCTTGCTGGCCAGGGTAGTTGACTTACACCTTCTAGAGCACATTGGGTGGCACGGGATACATGCGGACGTGCATTGTCCTGTTGGAACAGCAAGTTCCCTTGCCGGTCTAGGAATGGTAGAACGATGGGTTCGATGACGGTTTGGATGTACCATGCACTATTCAGTGTCCCCTCGATGATCACCAGTGGTGTACGGCCAGTGTAGGAGAACGCTCCCCACACCATGATACCGGGTGTTGGCCCTGTGTGCCTCGGTCGTATGCAGTCCTGATTGTGGTGCTCACGTGCACGGCGCCAAACACGCATACGACCATCATTGGCACCAAGGCAGAAGCGACTCTCATCGCTGAAGACGACACATCTCCATTCGTCCCTCCATTCATGCCTGTCGCGACACCACTGGTGGCGGGCTGCACGATGTTGGGGCGTGAGCGGAAGACGGCCTAACGGTGTGCGGGACCGTAGCCCAGCTTCATGGAGATGGTTGCGAATGGTCCTCGCCGATACCCCAGGAGCAACAGTGTCCCTAATTTGCTGGGAAGTGGCGGTGCGGTCCCCTACGGCACTGCGTAGGATCCTACGGTCTTGGCGTGCATCCGTGCGTCGCTGCGGTCCGGTCCCAGGTCGACGGGCACGTGCACCTTCCGCCGACCACTGGCGACAACATTGATGTACTGTGGAGACCTCATGCCCCACGTGTTGAGCAATTCGGCGATACGTCCACCTGGCCTCCCGCATGCCCACTATACGTCCTCGCTCAAAGTCCGTCAATTGCACATACGGTTCACGTCCACGCTGTCGCAGCATGCTACCAGTGTTAAAGACTGCGATGGAGCTCCGTATGCCACGGCAAACTGGCTGCCACTGACGGCGGCGGTGCACAAATGCTGCGCAGCTAGCGCCATTCGACGGCCAACACCGCGGTTCCTGGTGTGTGTGCTGTGCCGTGCGTGTGATCATTGCTTGTACAGCCCTCTCGCAGTGTGTATAATAGTAGCAAACACAATGACAGAACTGACCAAAACTGTGAAGCTACTGTGTCTTCCGCATACATACTATGTGGTAAAGATAGACATGAATGACATAAGGACACTTCTGGGACAAGAAAATTGATGAAGCATAGTATTTTGTGGGAAATTGATGGTCTGACACGTGCAACAAAAATTCTTTTTATGAAAAATACCTTCGAGTTTATATTTACAGACAAAATGTTTCATATAATGGTATGTGAAAACAACAGTAAGGCAAAGTTGATACTGCTAAATTATAATCAACTCTGAAGGAGCAGTGAAAATGTGGAAGCCATTTACAACTAAAGAATTTTACGCATTTCTCGGTATACTGATTACGGCTGGATTAAAGTTCTCCAACAGTGAGCACGCAAAGGAAATGTGGGAAGCAAATCCTCTCTCATGGTGTTGTGCAAGCTTATCCTTCAAAAGGTTTTCACAGGTAAGCAAATTAATAAGATCTATCAGTGTGAATACTAGGGCTACACATTTGGAAAGTGATAAAGCTGCTGCACTCCTAGAAACATACTAGGCATTGAAAAAGAAACCTTAAAAACTGGCCTCATAGTAAATGAAAACAGAACAAAATATATGGTAATGGCACAATCTGAGGCCAGAAGATCCCCTAAAAATCTAAACATCAATGGGAAATGCTTCAATGGAGTGTTCTCTTTTAACTACTTGGGAGCCCTAATAACAAATGGTAACAGTATTGGAAAGGCTGTAAGGGAAAGAATACAAGCAGGAAACAGAGCTTACTTTGCAAATATCCAGCTTTTCAAAAATAGCCTTGTTACAAGAAATACAACACTGCTAACATGTAATTCCCTAGTCTGCCCAGTTATCACATACGGCTCAGAGGTATGGACGTTGACAGAACACAATAAAAATGCACTAAGAAGCATTGAGCAGAAAATACTATGCAAAATCTATGGGCCAATAAGGGAGGAAGAAGGCTAGAGAATACACTACAGTGCCGAATTACAAGAGTTAATACAAGGCAGGGACATAGTAAAATTTGTGAAATCACAGCGAATACGATGGCTAGGACACTTTGAGAGAATGGCAGAGGATAGAATTCCAAAGAAAATGATGAAAGGCATGATCCATTCAGTTAGGCGAAAAGGGAGACCTACAAGAAGATGGATTGACGAGGTAATTATGGATATCACCAATATCGGTGTCCAGGGGTGGAAAAGAGCAGCAAATAACCGAGGAGTGTGGAGGAAGTTTGTTGAAGAAGCCAAGGCTCACCAAGGGCTGTAGTGCTACTCAGGAAGAAGAAGAAGAAGAAGAAGAAGAAGAAGAAGAAGAAGAAGAAGAAGAAGAAGATTTGAAATATCCTATATGCTGAACTCAAACCTTTGAGGATACTATATTTCTTTTAATTGCCTCACTGTTGATGATGTAGCTTTTTCCTTAGAAAGGAAAGAAAAGATTTACTGAACACACACCCTCAAAGCAAGCCAAATACGGCTTGAAGGCTCGGTGGGTTTGTGATTTGCAAAATTCTTACCCAATAACTGGCTAACTTTATACAGGTAAAGCTTCTTCTGTGGGAGAAACTAATAAAGGGTACAGGGTAATATAAGATACCATTTCAAATGTACAAGCAGAAATACGGTCACTGACAATTTTTTCATAACTCTATTATTACCGAGGTTGTCAACAACATGGGAGATGTCCATAATCGGTACTGTAAAATGAAACTAGCCCTATATACCACCAGAACTGCAACCTACCTCTTCTTGCCAAGACCTCTGATCTATATTTAGATTCAGAGAAGGAAAACTTCTCTGTATCAAAACATCCAAACAAGAAGAAAGCAGTTCTAAAGTTATCAATAACTCATTATGCTGTATCCATTTCTGTCTCTCTTTCAAAGCCAGATGTTATACATTATTATAAGAGCACAAAAAGGGCATTGACAATATGGACAAGTTGTGTTCTCATTACAGTGTGGAATGAAGAACACAGAGATGGCCCCTAGCATCTCCATGTTGTTTGCTTATAAGCGTAAATTATTTACACAGGAAACAATCCTAAAAAAAAAGTGACTCATAGACCCAGACTCTTTCTACTGGACCTGAGAAAACATTTGACACTGCCTTCCATTATGTCTGGATCATCAAATACTAATCACTTCACAAAATTTTCCATGAAATCAGATATTGAGTGCACAGTAGGTTGACTTTTAACTCTGGTTCCTGAGTGAGTGGGGACTCAGCCAAAATTATATAATTCTGGACAGATGAAAAATAAGAGTAAAACAAGAAAAAGTTTCAAGAGATGTAAAACCCGAATATGGAGTGAGCATTGCATTATAAAAACACTGTGTGGGCTCTGTGAATAAATAATAATTCCAAGTTTTTCCTTCCATTGTAAAAAGCAGCAAGCTTTAGTAGCTGTATAATATTATTTAACTGTGTCACAGTTAGTAAGCAATTGCTGTATTTTGAACACTTTGATGACTAGAGCTGCTATATTATAAGTAATGGAACTAATAACATGTTACATAAAATGAAGTATTTCAATTGTAATCTTTACACCTGCTCACATGGAATTATGTTGCTACTCGTGTAACCCAAATGCCATTAGAGAGTGCAATATATTCCTTTCCATTGTAAATTCTCTTCTTTGAAAGTATTTAAATTTTGCTTTTATTAAGACATTTGCACATGTGTCAATGAGGAATAACTAAGGTTTGTTTATACTAGCTTTAATACACTTGATAAATTGCACTTATAGTTACAAAGGTTGCCCAGGTTACACAGGTAGCCCACTTTGGACACAAGAATAAAAATGACTAACATCAAGGAGTCACATAGTTTTTGAGGGAATAATCTGAAATTCACAACTACTAACCAAATAATGCTTTCTTACAACTTGCATATTCTAGTAGTTGGTGTCAGTGTTTTGTGATACATTTTACATGTTCTGTTGGCAACTGTTTCTTATTCTTTCTTCACATCATGTGCTGGCATCAAACTTGACAGAACAGATTTATGGGTTTCATTTCTCAACAGCTTTGTGAAGCAACTTTTTTGGCCATTGTGCACAGCTGTCTTGCAGAGTTCATATTCTGGATTTGAAACTGTGTGTTCTCCATAGCTTACAAAATTTCTCTGTGAAAAATCTTGTTGTGTGAACCCTCATGAGAAACTGATTTACAGTATACAATCAAAAACCAAATAGTTTATCTACTTGTAAGGTTCACAGTGTAACCACTGCTGTTTTCTATAAACAGCGTATCACTGGTGAGTCAACTTTTCAGTTTGCAGTATGAGGATTATTCTTAGTTACACTTCAGAACCTAGCCTTTAATATAAAAATAGAAACAGAACTTGTTGGACTATTAGTTTGGTATTTCAGCCTGCAGCCATTTCAGTGGCTGTTAACACCATCACTTCACTCCTCAAATGTGAGACAGTTTGGGCTTGCTCAAGAAATAGACTGGCTGTGGTAACATTATTCTTGGCACTAGTACAACTGAGAATTAGCAACATTATACAATGTTTGGCAACACTATTCCCACATACTTCCTGTAATAGCACACAATTATCCTGCTAAATTCATTTGATTTTTCTTGTTACTTTGAGTAAATATTCTCAACAATTTCAAGTTACAGTGCTAATCAATTTATGTTTGTGAGTCCAGGAGAGTTATTTGAATCAAAACTTAGTACTAGGCTCATCTTTAATGTTGCTCTCTTTGCCTTCACTGCACTTGAGAGAGGGGGCACATACAGCAGTGGTACACTAGTTGAAATTAATGTGGTCACTTTGTGAAACGAATGCTGTTTCAGCAGTCTTTCACTGACCCAATGGTGATTTAGTTTAATTTTTCTACTTTTTTCTAATTCTCTGACGTGGTGAGAGAGAGAGAGAGAGAGAGAGAGAGAGAGAGAGAGAGAGAGAGAGATTGGGATAGTGTGTGAGAGAGAGAGAGAGAGAGAGAGAGAGAGAGATTGGGATAGTGTGTGTGAGAGAGAGAGAGAGAGAGAGATTGGGATAGTGTGTGAGAGAGAGAGAGAGAGAGAGAGAGAGAGAGAGAGAGAGAGAGAGAGAGAGAGAGAGAGAGAGAGATTGGGATAGTGTGTGAGAGAGAGAGAGAGAGAGAGAGAGAGAGAGATTGGGATAGTGTGTGTGAGAGAGAGAGAGAGAGAGAGAGAGAGAGAGAGAGAGAGAGAGAGAGAGAGAGAGAGAGATTGGGATAGTGAGAGAGAGAGAGAGAGAGAGAGAGAGAGAGAGAGAGAGAGATTGGGATAGTGAGAGAGATTGGGATGGTGAGAGATATTGGGATGGTGAGAGATATTGGGATGGTGAGAGATATTGGGATGGTGAGAGATATTGGGATGGTGAGAGATATTGGGATAGTGAGAGATATTGGGATAGTGAGAGATATTGGGATAGTGAGAGATATTGGGATAGTGAGAGATATTGGGATAGTGAGAGATATTGGGATAGTGAGAGATATTGGGATAGTGAGAGAGAGAGGGATTGGGATAGTGAGAGAGAGGGAGAGAGAGAGAGAGAGAGGGATTGGAATAGTGAGAGAGAGGGAGAGAGAGAGAGGGATTGGGATAGTGAGAGAGAGAGAGAGAGAGAGAGAGAGAGAGAGAGAGAGAGAGAGAGAGAGAGAGAGAGAGGGATTTGGATAGTGAGAGCGAGAGAGAGAGAGAGAGGGATTGGGATAGTGAGAGTGAGAGAGAGATAGAGGGATTGGGATAGTGAGAGCGAGAGAGAGAGGGATTGGGATAGTGAGAGCGAGAGAGAGAGGGATTGGGATAGTGAGAGAGAGACTGGGATAGTGAGAGAGAGACTGGGATAGTGAGAGAGAGACTGGGATAGTGAGAGAGAGACTGGGATAGTGAGAGAGAGACTGGGATAGTGAGAGAGAGAGACTGGGATAGTGAGAGAGAGAGACTGGGATAGTGAGAGAGAGAGAGACTGGGATAGTGAGAGAGAGAGACTGGGATAGTGAGAGAGAGAGACTGAGATAGTGAGAGAGAGAGACTGAGATAGTGAGAGAGAGACTGGGATAGTGAGAGAGAGACTGGGATAGTGAGAGAGAGAGACTGGGATAGTGAGAGAGAGACTGGGATAGTGAGAGAGAGACTGGGATAGTGAGAGAGAGACTGGGATAGTGAGAGAGAGACTGGGAGAGACAGACACAGAGGGACGGGGGAGGGGGGGCAGTGGCAGGAAGTGATGAATAGTGAGGTGGGTGGATGTCGTGAATAAGTGTGGGCAGAGGCGATATACAGGGTGGAGAGTCTGGTGTGGACAGAGGAAGAGATGGAGGGGTAGGAGACGGACAGGAAGCGTTTGATGAGGGGACAGACCTGTCGGGGGCAGGTAGGATAGACAGAGGGGCAGGAACCAGATGCAGACACAGCGAGGGAGAGGGAAGTCGTCAGAGCTGGGGGAGGAGGAATCAGACAGACAGACACAAGTGTGGAGGAGGTGGACAGTGGAGGAAGGAGGAGATGGCTGAACAGAATTCAGACCATAAGGTGGTCAAAGATGGGGGGTGGGGGAAGAGGTAGACACAGACAGAGGGGAGGGAGTGATGTGCACAACATGTGTGTCAAACACTTATATGATCAGAGCCACAGGGAATATGCTGGATTATGTACAAATTTTACTCTTCCCTACAGCTTCACCTACATATGCCTTTTACACATATTGCTTGCATCTTATCCTACCTCCCCTCTCTGTCCAATTTCATCCTTCCCCCATCTCTTTGTGCAGGAGAAGTGGAGTTTTTATTTATTCCAATTGGTGATGGTAAATGAAATAATGTGAACTGTCTTTTCAATGCCGCATCAAGGAAATGTCACTCTCCTTTGAGACTGCAGTGTAGAAATTTCTAGCTATTCACAGGAAGAATTATGCAAATGGAGGCACACATCTGAAGGTACATCAAGCACATTGTATTTGTGTGATATGAAGAAAGAGTGTTGGAATGTGTTTGGGGGCCACTTCTACATGTGCCTACCCCAAACAATTAAGTGATGCATATGCTTGGAGCTGTGTTGACCACCAGTGGTTTGTGTATGTTTCTTGTGCTTTGAAGTACAGCGACATGTACAATGTGCACAGCTGTGAGGAATGAGTGAACTTTATAATGCAGCCAATAAGGGACCGTTGTCTGTGTGCACTTACCTTAGACATACGTCTTATCACAGCAGTGTAAGATGAATATTGACAACTGCAGTGCGTAGGATTTTGCTGCCTCATGTGCTTTCTTCATGACATTAGTGAGCTGAATTTGTGAACAGCTTCACAGAAATGTCGCAGTGTTCCTAGCTATCATTTTGAGTACTTTGCAATATAAATCTGTCCGAAGTGTTCCAAACTGCAAAAGCTTTCCTTACACTGGAGTGACTATTCGGGCCTGTACCGTTGAGATGCATTACAGTAAGCTGATTTAAATAAATTTCCTTCGTATTTGATGAATCATTTATCTGATCTTGTTTCTCTCTCTCTCTCTCTCTCTCTCTCTCTCTCTCTCTCTCTCTCTCTCTCTCTCTCTCTCTCTCTCTCTCATGTGACTCTCCACAGTTCCTGTCCCTTTACCAAATGATGCTCTACTAGTCACTATTCATTCCACCTCCTTGTAAACTAACATTCCAAATGCCCATGGACTTACTGCTATTGAACACTAACTTTCCAAACACCCTATGGATTCCAAACCAACAACTTCCTTCCTAGTCTTCATGACCAACTACATCCTCACCCACAATTACTTCTCCTTTGAAGGCATTAGCTACAAACAAATCCGGGGTACGGCTATGGTCACCCACATGGAACCATGCTATGCTAACCTATTCATGTGCCATCAAGAAGAATCTTTCCTAAAAGCCCAGAATCCTAAGCCCCTCACCTGGTTCAGTTTCACTGCTGTCAGGATTGAAGGTGAGGACACCCTATTCACAGTTCTCCAGAACCTCAACAACTTCTCCCCCATTTGCTTCATCTGGTCATACTCAACACAACAAGCCACCTTCCTAGATGTTGACCTCCACCTCAGAGATGGCTACATCAGTACCTCCATCCATATAAAACCTACAAACCACCAGAAATACCTCCATTTTGACAGCTGCTACCCATTCCATATCAAGAAGGCGCTTCCATACAGCCTAGCCACCCACGGTCGTCACATCTGCAGTGACAAACAGTCCCTCTCAAAAATACTGAGGGTCTCACTGAAGCCTTCAGTGACTGTAATTGTCCTCCCAACCTTGTACAAAAACAATTTTCCCGTGCCTTATCTTTCCAGTCTTCCGCCCCCTCCTGAAGTCACACAGTCCGGCCACAAAGAAGCATTCATTCTTAACTCAGTACAATCTGGGACTGGAGCGACTGAATTACATTCTCTGCCAGAATTTTGATTACCTCTTGTCATGCCCTGAAATGAGAAGTGTCCTGCCCACTATCCTTCCCACCCTTCCTACAGTGGTATTCCACCGTCCACCAAACCTACACAAAACACTCATCCATCCTTACACAACCCCTCCTCCCAGTCCCTTACCTCATGGCTCATACCCCTGTAATAGCCCTAGATACAAGACCTGTCCAATATATTCTCCTACCACCATCTACTCCAGCCCAGTAATTAACATCACCTATCCCATCAAAGGCAGGGCTACATGTGAAACCAGTCATGTGATTTACAAGCTAAGCTGCAACCACTGTGCTGCATTCTATGTAGGCAGGACAACCAACAAGCTGTCTGTCCACATGAATGGCCACATACAAACTGTGGCCAAAGAACAAGTGGACCACCCTGTTGCTAAACATACTGCCAAACATGATATCCCTCGCTTGTTAAAACTGTCTGCCCGACCGAGACTCGAACTCGGGACCTTTGCCTTTCGCGGGCAAGTGCTCTACCATCTGAGCTACCGAAGCATGACTCACGCCTGGTACTCACAGCTTTACTTCTGCCAGTATATCGTCTCCTACCTTCCAAACTTTACAGAAGCTCTCCTGCGAACCTTGCAGAACTAGCACTCCTGAAAGAAAGGATACTGCAGAGACATGGCTTAGCCACAGCCTGGGGGATGTTTCCAGAATGAGATTTTCACTCTGCAGCGGAGTTCTGGAAACATCCCCCAGGCTCTGGCTAAGCCGTGTCTCTGCAATATCCTTTCTTTCAGGAGTGCTAGTTCTGCAAGGTTCGCAGGAGAGCTTCTGTAAAGGTTGGAAGGTAGGAGACGAGATACTGGCAGAAGTAAAGCTGTGAGTACTGGGTGTGAGTCGTGCTTCAGTAGCTCAGATGGTAGAGCACTTTCCCGCGAAAGGCAAAGGTCCCGAGTTCGAGTCTCCGTCGGGCACACAGTTTTAATCTGCCAGGAAGTTTCATATCAGCGCACACTCCACTGCAGAGTGAAAATCTCATTCTGGTACGATATCCCTCATCTCAAAGACTGCGTCACAGCCTGCACCATAGGGATCCTTCGCACCAACACCAGCTTTTCTGAATTGCACAGGTGGGAACTTTCCCTGCAATACATCCTATGTTCCTGAAACCCTCCTGGCCTCAACCTTCATTAGTCACTGTCCTCATCCATCCAGCGCCCTCCCTGTTCCCATTCCAGCACTACACAGCCATCATTTCACTACCACACCCTGTCTTTTAATTTGTTTTTATTTCTCTCTTTTCTGCAACTTACCCCCTCCCCACCTTCTCTCCAGCCCTCCGTCTAAACTGCAACACTTCACTGTCTGCCACGCCCACAATACTATCCCTCTCCCTCCCCACCCCAGCCTCTTCCTTACCACCACCCAGTCACCAGTCCCATCGTGCACTGCTGCTGCTGCTGCTCCTCGCAGTGTGGTTTCAGTTCTCTGAGACTGCAGGTGTGTGTGTGTGTGTGTGTGTGTGTGTGTGTGTGTGTGTGTGTGTGTGTGTGTGTGTGTGTGTGTGTGTGTGTGTGTGTACTGCTGGCAAAGACCTTAATGGCTGAAAGCTATAATTGTGTGAATCTTTTTGTTGTGCCTATCGTAACTCAGCATCTCTGCTATATGGTGAGACACATACATCAGGAACATATGTACATAAAATATGAAACATTGGTAATAAAATACATAATGCCTGTGAAATTAAAAAATTCCCATTACTTTTTGATCACCTCTTTCACAGTCACTACATTGCTGCCTCATGCAATTAATCCCAATTTCTTATCGTACACTTTTGTCTCATCTAAGATATTGGACAGAGTTTCCTCATCATTTTTGAACACATTTCCTAGCCTGAAAGCGTTCCAGCTTGTAATTCCACACACCAACACTATGAACTGGATGAGCCCACTACACAACTGCAGTTTACAATCAGTCAGCAGGACGCCACTGCTGTGAAGATGTATTTATTACAGAACATGCAAATACCTGGTTATGTTGCTGCTTTTTCAGCATTTCCAAATTTCCCCTCTGTAAATTTTGAATTTCATCAGAAGTCATTATATGATTGAGGATGCCAGTTAACTGCAGGCACCAAAAAGAAAAATAAAATAAAATAAAATAAAATGAAATAAAAAAATAAAAATAAAAAAATAAAAAAAAATTCATAGATAAAAACAAATATCAGAAATAAAGCAAGATCCAAATTTAAATATTTCTAAAAAACACTGCTACATGATGATGTAATAAACATTTGAAATACTGACGATTATTAACATCACGCAAATCGCCGAGCAGATGGCAAGTGTTGCCGTCGATGAGCCTGACGCGACTGCAGCTCTGGCCCTGGCCGACTCTAGCCTTCACTGCTGCTGTCGTGTATCTCATTGTGGTGCCTTGGAAGTACCTAATGAACACAACAAATTAATTAGATCTGTGTGTTACTTTATATTAATCTGCATGCAATAAAAGAAAACAATTTAAGAAAATTTCACTAAAACTTAATAGTTACAAAACTTGGTTTGAGGACTGTAGAACTTTCAAATCTCCTAATTTATGGTACACAAACAGTAGAAACAATTACCTCTGACCTATTGGCCAAGTAAGACCCCAAGGCACAGACAATGTTCCCTTCTGAATGAAAGAGATCATACTCTTAAAAGTTAGGAGTGAGGCATGTCCATGTAGCACTAGTTACCCTCATACTTGTAAATATACCAGTTTCTTGCAGCCATTGCTGTAGTCAAATGAAAATGGTATGTCAAGTCATAATTGTGACAGGTACTGACAATGATGTGCTCTTCTCAGTTTTTGTGTGCATGTACTGTGTCACACAAGATCTGAAAGTGGTTCAGTCTTTAAACTTATTTTACATCCAAATGGTGCACCTTCATATATGGGTTCATTACCAAACTTTTATCTTAGAAGTCCCCTACACAACTCTTAGGAGCCCATTATAGGAATTGTGGAACGCCCCTGCATAATGTGTGGTTAATGTTATAAATAATTTTCGCACTTTTCAACCACTACCACAACTTTCAACATCAATTTTCAAACTGATTTACATGGAAACTAAATTGTGTGATTGTTATATCTCACATTGTAGGGTAATCTATAGCAAAACTCTACAATTTGTTTCAGAATCTGTGTCACTTTGGGTTTATTTTGCATTTTTAGTGCTTCTTTCAAAATGTTATATTTAGATTAAAGTTCAGTCTTGATCACGTTATGTCTGTTTTAATGAGAAACCGGTTTCGGTTTTTTCTATAAAACCATCTTCAGACCCATTGGCTCCTTTGGGCTGGTAGGTGGAGCTCCCCTTGCTGCTGTGCAGTTGACTGCACAGCAGCAAGGGGAGCTCCACCTACCAGCCCAAAGGAGCCAATGGGTCTGAAGATGGTTTTATAGAAAAAACCGAAACCGGTTACTCATTAAAACAGACATAACGTGATCAAGACTGAACTTTAATCTAAATATAACAATTAATTGATCACTGTATTCCAGAAATGTTTACCAAAATCTTTCAAAATGGTTTCACAATGTTTGATCACCTGACTGTTGCCGAGACTGTTATACCTTAAGTGTAGTTTACCTAGTAACAAATGTTTTCTGGTCAGGTTTTCACGCCAGTGACTGATTTTAGAATCATTCAAATGAATCTACTGCAGAATTTGCCATAATCTGATTCAGGCACTTTTCACCAGTTTTGTGCTTTTGAAATAGGTTGCAGCTTGTGTGAATATTATGAGTTCTACATATTTACATGATGTATAATACTTTATAGCTGTTTGGAAGAAATTATTCATTCTGCAGTTACAGAGAGCAATGGCAAGTAAAATTATTAAATTTTTAAAATATATTACATAACATGGGACCTATGTGTTTACACATCAGTCATGCACCGTCTTCTACATTGAAACAGGAGGTGGCCTTTTACTGTTGTGAAATTTGCAGACAAATGGAGTTTATTTAATGTCTACATAATTATCTTTGTCTTGAAAATGGAAATTTTTGTTAGCTGCCAATAGCTTCTATTTGAAAATATTTTTAACCAATTTTTGACAGTACTACTCCCAAAAAATGATATCACTTACCCATTGTTTGTGTGTAGTAGATTAATAATGTAATATCGGCTATTAAATACAGTATTGAAAAGATTTTCCCTATGACAACACTTTTAAATTTGAATAGAATATTCCTAAGTACATGACCACATGATATATTGGAACAGTTTTTCACATTTGGAGCAATCTTATTTCTCTGGAGTAATTTTTGTAATTTTAGAATATGATTGCAATACACAGAGTGAACACAATAATTTCAAAATGGACTTAGGCTATTCTGAAAGTGTACTGCCCTACTCGAAACTGAAACGAAAATTAAATAAATAAAAACATCAAAAACAGTATTGCAATTTGTTTTTCCTCTTAAAGGCAAGTCCTGTAATATTGTAAAATGATATGCCACAAGCATGTGTTTAGTTTCTAATAATTACACAAGATTATAGTTCGTGTGTTATTTTACAGTGTTTCTTTTTTTTAGTTTTTCATAACATTAATGAAATTATTTGTCTTTTTGAATGCATCTTTATGCTATTTGAAATTCACATGCAATTTTGCAGAATTGTGAAACTTTTTGAAACTTGTGAATGGATGGCTTATGATCATGCTATGATAACTGTCGTTCATAAAATATGGACGAAATAGCATGCACAACTCAGACAGCACAAATTTATCTGCTTCACAATAAACAACCCATTCATATCACGACAGCCACACCAGTCCGAATGTGCAGGGCATTGATGTGAGTGCGCATGCAAGAAATCAGCACTAGTGGAGTGTGACTGGGCATTCTGATCTGCTTTCACATCTGGCACATTGGCCTCCACTTCTGGCTTTATCTACTTTCATGTCCAGGCAATTTGCCTCCACTGTCATAAGTAGTACATTGCAATCTAACAGTGTAAGTGCCCAAGGGTGTATGGTGTCACAAGCTATTTCTAAACTCTGGAGCCTAAGGTTTCCAGGTAGGAGCTCTGGCATGTGCAGTTATCTTAATTATCATGTAACTAACTTTAAATTTTGTAGGGCTCTGTATATGTTACTTGATTAATTAATTAATACAAAACAGTGTGGTGTCAAATGTAATAATATCTTAATTGTGTCTTATCATGTGTAAATGCCAATTAATCTTGCATCCATTCCACAGACTGATGGATCATTGGGTAGAACTGGAGAAAGCAATTGGTATATAAATGGTCCCTTTCTACCTAATAATATGTGCTCAGTCATATTATGGCCATCTGACTGTACAAAAATAAATCTCTTAATGGCGTCATCAACTCAACCAGATGGACTGTTTTGAAAACAAATATATATTCTCAACATACTTTTCCAACTCTACGTATCAGCTACTAAAAGAAATAGCAACAGGAACTGGAGGAGTGACATTTGAAGGATATAGTGATGACACAGCAGTACCACTAACTGATGAGCTTTTGGTTTTGTGGCACAAAAACAACTAGGGTCATATGCACCCATGTCAAAACTCTAGGACTCAAAGACAAACAGAGGAGTTAAAAATGACTGCAAATCAATCATAGTCAATGGAAGAGAAGACAGCTAAAAACAGGGAGTGGAGAAAGGTCTATAAAATACACCACAGACAGAGGACTGGAGGTCCAGAACCATAAATTAAATGGCCTTTACCATATTGCTAAAGTGGATAAAAAGTGAAACGTGGTCAATGGGTGTTAACTCTAACAGCAAACACCAATGAGAAAGCAAGTGGTTAAAAAATTGCATTCCATTAGGAAAATGGTACACCACCAAATGTTGGACACAATGTGCACAAAATGGTGGGGGAGCATCACTTGACAATGGTGATGGCTGAAAAGACACTGCTCAATACACAAGTAAGTTAAAATGAAGGAGGTCTTACAAGCCCATGGGAGCAGATTAATAACACACAGCTTGTTCCCATGAAGGGAGGGCCAGTGGCGATTACAAAGTGAGAGCAACTGCTTACAGATGGCTACACAGAGATAGTTGGAGGGTAAGTAAGAACTAGTATGCTGAGGAACAACGATTGCAGTCTTAGCAGCAGCGACAGTGGCCCGGTTTCCTATCAGACTGCCGTGACCAGAAACCCACACAAACATCACAGTGGCTCCATCAAAAAGGGAGCAGGTGACAGCTTTCCTGGACCTGTTGTGCTAAGGGATGGATGGTGAGCAGCAGAGGCTTTGAAGGTCATTGACAGAGTCAGGGCAGATAATGCAGTTGGAAAGCCTGTGACTCCAGACATACTGTGTGGCCTGATACAGGGCAAACAGCTCTGCTGTAAACACTGAGCAATGTTCTGAAAGCCAATACAAGAAAACGGCACCACCAATGACGGTG
Organism: Schistocerca nitens; assembly: GCF_023898315.1. Lineage (NCBI taxonomy): Eukaryota > Metazoa > Arthropoda > Insecta > Orthoptera > Acrididae > Schistocerca > Schistocerca nitens. The sequence goes on from NC_064614.1 coordinate 1,286,063,273, forward strand.
GCGCACCCAAAACCACACTCAGTCCAAGAGCCACCAGCGTACACAAAGGTACTATCACAAAATTCCATGCATAGGTTGTGAAACTGAAGGCAATAAAGTCAGGCTGGACTAGTGTACTTATTGAGTGAATGAAGGAGAAGGTGAGGGTGAGTATAGGCCATTGCATGAAGCCAAGGTGGTGAAGAGTTTGCACCCACTGGGAAAGTTGTTCATAGTGTGAAGCTAATCTGCCACAGCAAGAGGCAAAAGCAAACTCCATAAGGTAACAGAGAAGAGGGACACGCCACATACTCGCGATGCAAGGAGACATCAAAGAATGAGGCACACAATAGGTGGCCATGCATGGCAGACAAACGGCATGCATATCTGCTGAGGAGAAAGTCACAACATTAGGACAGCCAAAGTTCAGTAGCTTCTGCATACTGACTTTCAAATGGGCTAGTGTAAAAGGCACCAGTACCAAATGGATCCCACAGTGGTGAATAATATTGAGATGGTGTAAGAGGGATGGATGTGCAGGTGCATAAATGAAACACCCATAATCCAGTATCAAACAAACAAGTGATCAGTACAAATGGAGGAAAGTGGTTCAATCTGCACCCCGGGACATGACATTGAAGATACATAGGGCATTGAGGGACCGTATACTGCGGGCTGCCAGGTAAGACATGTGGGAGGACCAAGAGTGTTTTCTATCTAGCATGGGCCCCAGGAATTTCATAGTTTCAACGAATGGAAGAGCAACAGGCCCAAGATGTAATGATGGTGGAAGAAACCAACTGAGCCATGAGAAATTCATACCAATGATTTTGTCAGTGGAAAAATGAAAGCCAATGTCAATGTTCCATGAGTGAAGATGACAGACATTATCACTGAAGACGCTGCTCAATGACAAGTCCTAGATAACTGCAATAAATGGCAAAATCGTAACTGCAATAAATGGCAAAATCGTAACTGCAATAAATGGCAAAATCGTAACTGCAATAAATGGCAAAATCGTAACTGCAATAAATGGCAAAATCGTAACTGCAATAAATGGCAAAATCGTAACTGCAATAAATGGCAAAATCGTAACTGCAATAAATGGCAAAATCATAACTGCAATAAATGGCAAAATCATAACTGCAATAAATGGCAAAATCATAACCGCAATAAATGGCAAAATCATAACTGCAATAAATGGCAAAATCATAACTGCAATAAATGGGAAAATCATAACTGCAATAAATGGCAAAATCATAACTGCAATAAATGGCAAAATCATAACTGCAATAAATGGCAAAATCATAACTGCAATAAATGGCAAAATCATAACTGCAATAAATGGCAAAATCATAACTGCAATAAATGGCAAAATCATAACTGCAATAAATGGCAAAATCATCAATGAAAAGGGAGCCAGAGATGCCCAGTGGGAGACAGGCTGTTGTAGGGTTAGTAGTGATAGCAAAGAGGAGGACACTTAGGATCAAACTCTGAGGCACACCGTTTTCCTGGATAAAGATGTCGAACAAGGCAGAATCTACATGTACCTTGAAAACTTGGGACTTGTAAAAATTCCTCAAGTAACCAGGGCAAGCAGTCATAGAAACCCCACGTGTAGAGCATACGGAGGATACCAGTCCTCTAGAAGGTATTGTAGCATTTCTCCAAAGCGTAGAACACAGCCACAATCTGGTATTTCTACAGAAAACTTTCTTGACATGGATGGACAAAGTGACAAGATGCTCAATTGCAGAATGGCACACTCAAAATCCACACTGTGCAATGGTAAGTAAATTGCACGACCCAAACCACCATACCAGCCAGGCTCGAGTCATATGTCCCATCACATTTCAGACAACTTGTCAGAGAAATGGGGTGGTAGCTAGAAGGAAGGTGTTTGTTCTTATCAGGCTTAGGTATGGGTATGACAGCAGCTTCATGCCAGTTTCTAGGGATGTGCCCTCTGCTTAGATGCACTCCAACATATTAAGCAGAATGTGCTTGCCTGCAAGAGAAAGGTGCTGGAACATCTGAATTTGAACAATGTACGGTTATGAGGCGGAGGATTGGGACGAAGTGAGAGCATGACCTAGCTCCCTGGTAGTAGAGGTGGCATTGTAGCACTCACACTTTGAGAACAGAAATGTATCACCCTCACCTACTCTGCTTGTTTCTGATGAAGGAAGGCAGGGTCACAGAGGAAGGAGCTCAAAATTTCTGCAAAATGGCAGCCCAAGATGTTGGAGATAGCAATAGGGGCTATGATGATCTCATCTGCTACTGTCAGGAAGGAACTTTGCAAATGAATCTTGATCCTGGAGAGCGATCGGATGTTGACCCATATGACAGAAGAGGTAGTGGAACAGTTAAAAGAACTAATGGAAGAAATTTAGCTAGCTTTTTTGCTGTCCCCAGGAACAGAAAACAGTGCATATATATTTTTATAGTGAATGCATTTTTCCATCAAGGTATGGTGGTTGAAAATGATGAGAGCATGGCTCCATGTGCAAAATGCGCCACAGCAGGCCTCAATCCACCAAGGGACCAGGATGCAGAGTGGTATGGATGAAGTGCAAGGAATGCAACATCCTGTGGTGGTAAGGGGAACGTTTGTAAGATATCTCACCTGGTCATCACAACTAGGGAAATAATGTTCATCAAAGGTAACCAGGGAGGAGTAAAGCATCCAGTTGGCCTTAATAAGCTGCCATTTGGTCACACACAAAGGTAGAATAGGAGTCAGCAAAAGGGTAACACACGGGAAATGGTCACATGAGTGCGTATCAAAGAGATCAGACCACATGAGACAATGGGCAAGTTGGTTGGTGCAGGAGGAGAGCTCCAAATGAAATGAAATGAAATGAATGGAGTCTGAAAGGAATGTGGGTGCTCCTGTGTTACAGCAGAAGGGGTTAAGTTGATTAAGAACATCAGCCAAGAGGGCACCTCTTGGACAGGTTCTGAGAGAACCCCAAAGGGGATGGTGCATATTTAAGTCACTGAGCAGCAGAAACGGTTGAGGTAGCTGCCCCATAAACTGCAGCATGTCTGCCTGGTGATACTGAATGACAAAGGGGTGTAAATGGCACAAACGGAAATGGTGAAGGAAGGAAGGAAGGAAGGAAGGAAGGAAAAGGCGAATTGCAACAGTTTGAAGGCTGTTAGTCAGGGAGATGGGCTGACCATGAATATCATCCTGTACAAGCAGCAGGACTCTCCTGTAAGATGAAATGCTGACCTAGGACGGGAGGGGAAGTTGTCATTAAAACAAACCTGGAATAAATGTGGGAGCTCAAAGCAATCGTGAAGGCGCAATTATGTTTCCTAAAGGCAGATAATAAGTTGGTGCTAGCCGTAAATTCTCTCTGTTAGATTGAAAACCATGAACATTCCATTGGAGGAGAATCGTGACAAGGAAAAAATGAACAGTTTGCCACACCTGAACACAAGCCTTCGAAGACTACAGAGCACAGAGGCAGGATCATCCTGCTCCTCGACATCTAGAGAATCATCGGCATGTTTCTGCTGTCTGCCTGTGGAGTCCCGGGCAGAGTGATGCTCGGTGTTGCGCACTGGTGACATGGATGTTGGCCGTGCAAGGGTATCATGTGGTGACACCACTGAAGGGGAAAACTCATTTGCCTTTCTTTGACTACTTCTAGCTTTTTCATTTTGCAAATGGAGGCTTGAGTCGGTCGGCTGGAGAGTCTTGGGAAGTCTTTGCAGGAGTATTCCTTCTGTCCTTTCTGGCCTGCTGGTTGTGTAGTTGATGACTATGCCCCCACAAGGAGAGCGTTTGGTGGCGTTTTACACAGCCAGACAGGGAGAAGAGGATGCTACTCTTATGCTGGGTGATTTTACAGTAGTGATGCTAAATTTTGAAGCTGCATGTCTGCTCGGCCATGTCCTTCACGGAGTGAAATGTCACAACAACAGTACTGTAGATGCCAGGAGATAGAACACAGAGTTTCTGACTAGTCGACAACTTACAAGTGACTGGGTAAGGCCCTTTCTCCTTCACCCGGGTCTCCCATATAGCCCACTCATCAAGATACATGGTACAAATGCAGGAGGCAGAGGCAAGGTCACCATTGCAGTTCACGTAGCAGGGAGGAGGTGGACAATCACCCTCGTGAGCATCCCTACCACAGGTTACACATTTGGCTGGGTGCCAACAGGACTCTCGAGTGTGGTTGTAATGATGACACTGGTAGCAGCACATCAGGTATGGAATATATGTTCTGACTGATAACTTCATAACCTGCTTTGATCTTTGATGGAAGAACCACTCTATCAAAAGTGAGAAACAGGGTGAGTGTGGGTGTGGGATCTCTCCCACCAACACCAGAATTTCTGAACCACAATACATCTTATGTTCCCATAACCCTACTTGCGTCAAACTTCATTAGTCACTGTCCTCATCCATCCACCCCATCCATATTCCCATTCCAGAACTACACAACTGTCAATCCACCATGACACCTAGTCATTTCATTTCTCTCCTTTTCCGCTATTTCCCACCTCCCCACTTCTCACCAACCTGCCATCTGACTTGCAGGACTTCACTGTCTGTGTGTGCATGCGAGTGGTGCACTCACGCACACACATATGGGTGTCTAGTGTTGACAAAGACCTTAATGGCTGAAAGCTTTAATTGTGAGAGTCTTTTGCTGAGCCTATCTGTGTCTCAGCATGTCTGCTATATGGTGAGAGGCAACTTTCCTTCTCATAATAAGCTCAAACATTTGACTTCCTTATCTCAGTCCTCACTTGTTTCTTCCATTTTATATTTTGATTTCCAACATTATGCTCAGATATTTAAATGATGTGACTGTGTCAAGCAGGACACTACTAATGCTGTATCCAAGCATTACAGGTTTGTTTTTCCTAGTCATCTGCAGTGACTCACATTTTTATTATCAGCTGCCATTTGTCACACCAACTAGAAATTATGTCCATGTCATCTTGCATCATCCTATACTCACCCATCTTTGATGACTTGCAGCCTATGCCCAATGAGACTTTATGTTGACCAAGCAGTTAAGGAAACCCCATATATATTTGGAGTAGGAATGTCCACATGCAAGCCAAACACCATTGGCTGAGTGGGGGGGGGGGGGGGGGGAATCCAAATCAGTGTACATGAATAGCTAAATTTTCTAAGGTCACCATAAATATGTCCTCCAGAGACTACGTAACACAATTCAGCAAGTTCATACGAGTGGGGGCTGAGGTGGTACTTTGCAGCCCTTTCATCTGCTGTAGCTTTTTGGCCACTTGAAATCATGTTGACATATTTATCGATCCATGCCATCCTCTGCTGTGCCTAGCGACCTCACTGGATGTATTTATCACTACACTGATTGATCCATCTTACATCCAGTGGAATAATAAGGAACCTTATTTAATAATTGTAGCAAGAGATACATCACAGATATTGGTCTAACCTACAGTTAAAGGCAACAAACATGGTTGTGAGTGACACTTCGTTTCATAATAATTACGAACATGGGACTCTACACCTAACTTTCTCTACTGTATGTCTTTCATGACTTATCAACCAGCAAGATTCTTTTCTTTCTATTTGCTATGTTTATGACTAACACTAATGATATTCCAAAGAGTATGCTGCATCCCATTTTAACAAAGTTCATTGTGGCACATGCCTGCTTATTTCAGGCAATAAATCAAACTGTTTGTTAACCTGAACTTCCAATATGATTTCTGTATTTATTTCCTTTTACTTGTCACTTCTTACCCTTTCCCAGTTCCCATCATGTTTTCCTTCAGCAGCCTATCCAATTCTAGCTACATGATTACTAGTTTTGCATAATTTACGCTAATACTTGTCCTCTTCTCTCTCCTACCTAACCCACAGTTACGTGGGAGAGCATCATCAAGTACTTTATTGCTACTTGTGACCAAACTCACAAACTGATCCATAATCATTCCAAGTCTTATTAAAGAGGTGCCTATATTATACCAATAGCTACATTTACAAAGAACATTAATTCTTGAGTAACAGAAGAAACACACAAACTGCCATGCAGGTAACATTACAACATTGCAAAGACAAGCACTAAACAGAACTTAGAAATGCCATGCAAACACCATTATCTACAGGCAGACATGTTTTCATATCTAGGAATATAAGTACAAATGTCAGTAAGAATATACGATCAGCAAATGACCTGCAAACTCAGTAATATGGTGCTGTGATCAACATACTGGACACTCTGTCAAGATGACAGCAGTTTTCTCTCTGCCTGGCTATCCAGACTTAGGTGTTCTATAACTTCCCCTAAAACACTCTAGGCAAGTACAAGCCTGACTTTCTTACCCATCCTCTCTCAGTCCAAGATAGAGTTCAATTTCAAATGGCACAGGATATTCAACCCTAGTCTGCTTTCATTCCTTTCTCCCTCCCTTACTTCTTATCTTAACTGAATACCCACCTCTAACAATATACTACTACTTCTAGCAGTGACTCACATGTCACACTTCCACACTTAAGGATTTTTTTGGTGTGAAGATGCCTAAATGGTTAAATGAAGAGACTAGATCTTTGTACAATCCTGCCCAGTCTTTATATAACTATACCACCCTAGAGAAGTCCAAAATTCATGTCTCATTAAACTCAATAAACTCATTTTAATAATGGAAGCAGCCAAACCACTATGGAAGCTACAGCAGCAAAATACGGAAGTCACCAGCGGCCTGTTGAGATCTACAAAAATTGTGTCCCAGTGGTGGATTTAAAAACCAGAAAAGAATCTGCCCATATGTGGCACGTAATTCACTGCCAGGTTTGAAATAAAATGTCCCTGGCAAATTGTGGCATGCACCCCAAGTCTCTTTCAGTGAGGATATTTTCACAATCACTGTTAATATGCTGTGCAACAGGTCTGTGAATGGTATAGCATTCCAAGGAGACATTAAAGAGGATAGAGCCACTTTTTAAATGACTGTTCCAGAGGACACTATTTGCTTTTTACTTCTCTCTATCTTCTATAAAATATATCTTACAATCTTGTTTTGATTACTAGACATACTCAAATCTGTTTTGAAATAGGGCTCACTCCTTCACATCCAATGAAAAACAGGTACCTGACAATATTTCACTAAATATGTGTAATACTACTAATTTATATAAGGATAACCACTAGTGGAGCTAAATAACTGAGCCACATGAAGAACACGTTACATAGAAGTGCTCAAACTGAGGGGGGTTTTTTTTTTTTTTTTTTTTTACGGCCGATGACCGCAAACAATAGTTTATAATGCTATTCAATGACACTTAAGTCTTGCATAGGCTTTGCTACAGTTTTAAAATGTGTTTCATTTTAGAATACATTAAAGGATATGTATCCTTGATAATTAAAATAGGAAATTACTATTTTGTTGTAAACCACACATTAGACTCTATATTTTTGGAATTGTGTAACTTTATTCTCATCAGTCATTTGTATATATTTTTGGGTTGTTCCAAATTGGAAGTTTTTTAATATTTTGAATCGTTTATTTCATCACCACCTCTATGATAATTGCATATGGACTGCAAGCTGACTGTTATGCTTCCAACACAATGGTTTCACCCTGTGGGTTTGCCCATCCTTGGCCCACAGGTGGGTCTCCACTAGAGTGTACTTATGAATACCACAAGGACATCAATGTTATGAACATGATACAGTATACAAACAGTTTGTTAATACGTGAATAGTTAGATGTACCACCAAGGGGAACCAGCAATATGTCTGAGCAGCACAAACATCAGGTAACAGAGGTCACTGCTATCAAGGAAACACGTTCCACCCACATGTCATTTGGTTATGTACATGTTTTCACCTGCTGAAAATGTGCTGGCTAAATCTCATAGTCACAAACCTCAACTAGAAAAGACCAGCCAAGATGCTCCATTCTACACCAAATTGTCACTGCACTGCATCATGGTATACTACACAGTATCTACGAAGCTGCGAGCAAGGTGTACATCATGGAGGCATATGTGAACAGACCGCAAGTAGAGTTGGTAAAGGGAAGGACTCCAATTCGGAGAGAAGGGACCACACGAAAACTGCAATCGTCAGCCCTGATCTGGGCTGCCGATACGGGAGATGGAATGCCGTGGGCAGGAAAAGGTTATCATATCTAACTGGCGAGCAGTTGCGCACATCTGATCTGCAGTGAAGGGGCACCAGCCTCCACCAGTACGCTGGTTGGTCACCGGACTCGTCCTAAAAGCTCCTGTCGCTGATCAAACCCCACAGTGGTTCACAGGGTCGAGTAAATGCACTGCTGAAGGCACTGTCAAACCATAAACCACACTCCAATAGTCAGTACGAGATTGAACAAGGGCATTGTAGAGCTGCAGCAGCGTACAGCAATCTGCATACCAATTGGTGTTGCTCAAGCAATGGAGGGCATTGAGGTGCTGCCACCACTTCTGCTTAAGCTGATGAAGATGAGAGGGCAAAGTAAATCGAGTGTCGAAAACCAGACCTACGAATTGATATGTCTCCACTACACTGAGTGCATCATCATTAAGATAAAGTGTCAGTTCCGGATGAAAGGCATGATGCAGACAGAAGTGCATGACACACGACTTTGCTGCTGAAAACTGGAAGTTGTTGGCTACAGTCCATGACCGCAGCTTGTGGATGGCTCCCTGGAGGTACCGCTCAGCTAAAACAGTACTGGAGCACCAATTCAAAACGCACAAGTTGTCTGCATACAGAGAAGGTGAGATGGAGAGCGCGACACCCGCTGTTGGACCGTTAATGACCAATAAAAATAGGGAGACACTCAATACAGAGCCCTGTGGCCTGGATATGGATGGAACTATGGGAATCAACAACTTGGACACGGAAATTATGGAGCAGTAGGAAGTTTTGGATTAAAATTGGGAGTGGTCCCCGGAGACCCCACTCACAATATGTGGCAAGGATATGACTTCGGTAAGTCATGTCGTATGCTTTATTTAAGTCAAAAAAGACAGCAATCAGGTGTTGGCATCTGAAAAAGGCTGTTTGGATGGCAGACTCTATGGACAAAAGTTGTCAGTGGTAGAACGGCCCTGGCGGAAGCCACCCTGACATGGAGCCAGCAATCCACATGACTCCAGGGCCCAACCCAACCGCCAACATAACATACATTCTTGCAGCTTACAAGGAAGGTTGGTGAGGGTTATGGGCCAATAGCTATCCACATCAAGAGGGTTTTTACAAGGGTTTAAGCACCGGAATGATTGTGCTCTCCCACCACTGCCATGGAAAGACACCATCACAACAAAGACTTTGAAGATGATGAGAAGATGTCGCTTGTAGTCAGATGAGAGATGTTTAAACATCTGGCTTTGGATGTGATCAGGCCCAGAAGCTGTGTCGAGGAAATGTGCAAGGGCACTGAGGAGCTCCCACTCTGTAAATGGTGTGTTTTAGGATTCAATGCAGCATGTAGTGAATGAGAGGATATTCCCTTCCAGCTTCCGTGTGAAAGTGGATGGATAGTTCTCTGGCACAGGAGTCGGCACAAGGCTCACCAATTGTGTTTGTGTCAGTACAAAATTTGCCATTTATGGTAACAGCTGTAGTGGCCTGGTACCTGAAAAGACGTTAGATCTCTGCCCAGACTTGGGATCGCGCCGTGTGGCACCCGATGGTTGAGACGTATCTCTCCCAATACTACTACTTCTGTTGCTTAATAAGCTAGTGTACACGTACACACCAATACACCTTAATTGCTTCAGCAACTTCTGGCAACCACCAAGGGACTGACTTTTGCCTCAGGCACCCTATAGAGCGAGGAACTGTATTTTCTGTTGCAGAAACAATTGTGCTGGTCACTTGCTCAACCATCACTTCGATGTGACTATGTGGCATAGATTCGGTGGTGACAGCAGAGGTGAAAGTTCCTCAGTCTGCCTTGTTCAAAGCCCATCTGGGCATGTGTCCATGTGCCTGACACTGGGGCAGTGACTGGATGATGGGGAAGTGGTCACTACCACACAGGTCTTCATGTCCTCTCCATTGGATAGATGGGAGAAGTCCTGGGCTGCAAATTCATAAATCAATGGCCGAGTAACTACCATGAGCCACACTGAAATGTGTAGGGGGCCCAGTACTTAAGAGGCAGACATCGAATTGCAACAGTCAAGTTTCATTATCTCTGCCTTGGCCAGTTAGCATGGACCACCCCACAAGGGGTTATGGACATTTAAATCCCCCTGAAGTAGGAAAGGTTTAGGGAGTTAATCAATCATTGCAGCTAAAATGTTGAGGTGTACTGCAACATCTTGAGGAAGATATAGTCTGAAGACAGTTATTTCCTGCATCATCCTAATTGTGACATCCACAGCATCAAGAGGGGGTTTGAAGCACACATTTACTACACTCCGAGTTTAGGACTTAAACGCAAACTCCACCAGTCATTCTATTATAGTCACTACGGTTCCTGTGATATCCCTTATAGACACGCAGGGCAGGGATCCACATTGCTGTGAACCAGGTTTCCTGTGGGGCAATGCAGATACTAGGTGTAAAGTTTAACAGTTGCCGTACCTCAGGCAGGAGGTGGACAAACCACCGCAATTCCACTGGAGGATGACATCATGAGCCTGGGAGGCATGGAGCATTCAATGAGGCAGTTTACGACTGAGGCACCTGCTGCCACCGATTTATTGCCCGAGCAGATTATCCATTGTGTCTGAGGGTCTGGCAAGATCTAGGTCCTCAGTGGACACCAAAATCTCCACCCCATCCTCAGCCGCAGAGCTTATAGGTAGCAGAGGTGTTGGTGCCACCACAATTTCCTTGGTCTTAGGCATTTTATTTTTGGATTTCTCTCGCTGCTCCTTAGGTTTCGTAGGCTGGGAGGACTTCACTGGCTCAGTATACAGGACTGAGGATGAGTGTGAAGCCGTATGACCAGCTGCTTTTGGTATCTTCAGCCACTCGTGGTTGTTGTCTTTCCCACTAGAAGAAACCTGGGAAGGGAGGGTCACAAAGGACACCTTTCCTAGCTAGTGTAGCTGAAGAACACTTCTCCGGAATAGAAGTGGTGAAGTATGCTCCCGATGGTTGGGTGAATTGGGGGGGGGGGGGGGGGGTTGCTGCTGAATTAGTTCGCACAGGTGCAACAGGGAGGCAATTGCCCCCACCATCAAGGAAGCACGTGTAGTCTTCCAGCTCTGAGTGATGACAAGGGTTGGCATAGCTGATGGTGCCAGAACCGTTGTAGCAGCAGTGTAAGGTGATGTCATATGCACAGGATACAGGAGTTAAAATTTTCTCTTGGCCTCAGTGTAGGTCAGTCTGTGCAGGGCCTTGTACTAGACAATTTTCCTTTCTTTCTGAAGAATCCCGCAGTCAGGTGAGGAAGGTGAATGGTTCTATCAACAGATGACACAGATAGGAAGCGGGGGCAAGGAGTACTGGGATGTGATGGGCATCTGGTATCTCGGCATGTGATGCTGGATGTACTGCGGGAAGACATATGGCCAAACTTCCAGCACTTAAAGCACCGCATCTGGGGAGGGATACAGGGTAGACCATCACCTTGACCTTCTTGGGCAATGTATCACCCTCAAAGGCCAAGATGAAGGCACCACTGGCAACCTGATTATCCTTCTGACCCTGGTGGACACACTGGATGAAAAGTACACTTCACCGCTCTAAATTGGCATGCAGCTCATCGTCGGACTGCAAAAGAAGGTCTCTGTATAATATGATACCCTGGACCATATTTAAACTCTTATGGGGCGTGAGGGTTACAGAAACATCCCCCAGCTTGTCGCAAGTGTGAAACTCCTGTGCCTGGTCAGAGGATGAGGTTTTAATCAAGACTGACCCAGATCTCATTTTGGACAAGCCCTACACATCCCTGAACTTGTCCTCTAAATGCTCAACATAAAATTGAGGCTTCATCATAATGAAAGAATCCCCATCAGCTCTAATGTACAACGTACCGGGGCAAATAAGATCTGCTGCCATCTTTAGCCTGACATTCCTCCCATTGAGTGGCTAGTGAGGGGAATGATTTGGCGTCATACTCCTGTGCATTGAACTGAGGTCGTGATCACTTAGAGACTGCTGGTGTTTCACCACCATCAAGAGATCATGGACTATGCTTCATCATGTGTCATCCTCCATGATGCCACCCACTCCGACCAAGGACCCTCCCCATGGACACCACCCAGCCGCTGCAAAGGCCACCTGACAGGATGGCCATTGCCGGGAGTCCCGATGCCCCATGGAAATGGGCATCTACTCCTTGGAATACGTGGGGAGTTAACGGTGCAGGCATCAGCAGAGCAATCCTTGTGTGGTCAGGGGGCTACAACCAACAGGGTACATGGCGGCCCCACCACAACGAACTGGCTACTGTGCTGGGTATCAGGTGCAAAGAAGTCCATGGTCATCATCAATGCAGAAATCGACACTGCAAAGTGCATGGTGGAATTGCATCCAGGAAGGTGTCCTTGCCCAAGAGATGGAGAATGGTCATGACTGCTATGTGATGATGAGAAAGTGGGCTAAAGATCTCAATGCACATTGGACACCATGCACCTTGTAAAGGCCTTCCCCTGTTGGCTCACTCTTCAGGATAATTTTGAAGAATGGAGGTCAAACCTTACAGGGGACCATTACATGAAGGCCAAAAGGTGTGAAACTCTTTAGTTGCTCTTATGACAGGTGTATTCTAATCCCCGGACCCACAGGGGTGAAAATTGTAAGAGTGAGCAAAATATAATACAGAAACCTAGGTGCTAGTTCATTTAGGAACTATGCTGTTCAAATGTCTCTAATGCAGTTAAATTTTTACATCAATATTTGCTATGATATGGAGACAAATGGTGGATTGCATACCTGTTATACCTGTTCAGTGAATTGAACCTATTTTGCAGAAACACCACCCAGAACTAACATGTAATTGTCGATTATTCTTTTTTCCTGATTATTGATTTTTCAAGCTGATTTCACATTTTTTAACCTAGATGTTCAGAGAAATAAGAATTTAAAAGTGATCATTTTACAAATACATACCTCATGTGCTTGTACTGAATTAATACTTTATATATCTGTGTGTGGTAGCATCTGCGCCTTTGTGCGTGTTGATAAAAAATGCTGCTGATAGAAAAACATGTTCTTCAGTAATGTAGTGACTACTGGGTTAGCCTCCAAAATGGAAATAGTGTCATATCTACGCACTGTATTTGTGGTGTCACCGCTAGACACCACACTTGCTAGGTGGTAGCTTAAATCGGCCGTGGTCCATTAGTACATGTCGGACCCGCGTGTCGCCACTGTGTGATCGCAGACCGAGCGCCACCACATGGCAGGTCTTGAGAGACGTACTAGCACTCGCCCCAGTTGTACGGACGACATTGCTAGCGACTACACGTACGAAGCTTTTCTCTCAATTGCCGAGAGACAGTTAGAATAGCCTTCAGCTAAGTCCATGGCTACAACCTAGCAAGGCGCCAATTGTATCAGTGCATGTATCTTACGAGTCTCATTTGTATAGTCAAGAGAGATGTATCACAAGGAGTGATTAAAAGTTAAGTATATTCCAAAGCTACGTATTTTCTTTATAGCAGTCATAACGTATCCTGTTCCAGACTTGACACCAGTCGGTGTGTGTGTACGCGTGCCTTTCGGCTTCCTTGTCAGTGTGGTGTAGCTAGCTTGTTACGCCACAACAGTATTAATAGGCAATGGTATTGCACATGATCAATGTAGATTTGAAAAGTTCCACATGCAAGAGATCCAATGGCTACTTCAGCACTTGCATGGCCACCATCACGTCCATTTGTTCTGTTTCAGTGATGAACCAATGATTGTTCACCTTTGAAGTCGAGTAGTGCCAGTTACGGTAAAATCTTAAATATTACCAAATCTGTAACATCAGACTTCTATTTTTATTATTGAATTAAATCCAAACAGATTAGTAGGTGCAGTGGAATTCCAGATCAACAGAATCTTCCCCTTGATGCAAAGAAGTTTTCAAAAAGTCTCAATGCCCAGGAAAATTAGAAATATTTTTACTGCTTTTCCTTTTTATCCCAAAAATTTGTAACTAATTATTCCAAAATTTTCATTCTGATACCCAAATTATTATTTTAATGAGTGGAATCTCTCTTCATCATGCAACCCTAGCATCCTATGAGGCTCCTTTTGAAGAGAGCTTAAGGCTGTGATTAAGATTGTGGTCAAGTCAATTGCACTTTGGTCTGCACAACGTCACAGTTTCTTGTCAACTTCCATAACAGTGCAACTAATAAGCAAAATGGGAAGAAGAAAAACAGCAAGCGTTTGTAAATACACATCTGTATCCAACAAGAAAAGTTAATTTAAAAAAATTATAAATGAAGAATGGTCATAATTAGGTGTAACATTGCTTCAGCTATACCTGAGTCCTTCGAAGTGGAGGTTGCCTGCCTCCAATACAGGGAACCAGTCTACCAGTGTTATTTCTTCTTCCTGAAATAAATTTGTTCTGTTTAACTTCTATAATCACAAATAAGCAAATTTACAAAAATTTCATAACATTACACTATACCATATTTGAAGCAATTTGCCAATCATTGCATCATTTCAAATTCTTATCAACACGTGATGTGTTCATGCCGTACTTCATAACAGGTAACTGTCATCTGTGAAAAGACTGACAATATTGATTGTCTGGTCATCACCATACTATGTAATGAGTATCATTACACACTTTCCTTGCTGAAAGCTAGAACTTACTTCCGTACCTACCTTTTTTTGCGTTACCGCACAAAACCAACTGAGGTCATAAGCGCCCATCTCATAACCTTAGAACACCAATATGTGAAATATGTTAACAGCAACTATATGTTGAGCCCAATCAACAGAAGGAAAGAGCTAAAATCAAGGACTTCCTCTTGAAGAAACATCCATAAAATATGTAGTAGTGACAGCAGAGATCCCTAACCAAATATTAAATGTCCTTTGAAAAAAATGCTATGATTTATAAAACAGCACCCATGTTGTATACTAAAATGACCAACAACTCAGGTGACAAATGTACACTGAAACATAAGCAGTTCAGAAAACGACACTGGATCAGAAAATGGCAAACCATCATGTGATTATTACACAGAACACAAAGTGGTGGGGGATCACTACTTAACATATGGTGATGGCTATAGAGACAGTGACCAATAGACAACCTAGTTAAAGTGATCATCTTGCAATGAGATGGCCAAGAGGTGGCCAGCCAAACTGTTGGGAGAGGTTATGTCCCTGGAGCTTGTTCCTGTAAAGAGAAAACCAGTGGTAAAGGCTAAGTGACACCATATACCAACAGACTGCAACATGGAGATCATCTGAAGCAATGGGAGAGCTAGCAGGTTGAGGTAGGACTGCAGCCTTGTTTCTGATCAGACCAATGTGATGAGGAACCCACAAGAAAATCATAGTGGCTCCCACAAGAAAATCATAGTGCCTCCCACAAGAACAACAAGTATAAGCTTCCTTTGACTCTTACAGCACAATGAGGATCTGAAGGCTTATGAGAGAATTGTAGCATATGACAATTAAAAATTATATGTTGTCAGATGTACTAGGCGGTCTGATAGAGCACAAAGATCTCTGCTTTAAAAATCTAGCAGTTTGCAGGAAGAGCATACCAAAAATGGTCAGTGCCGATGATAAGGAACACCCAACATCATGGACTGTGAATGATCAGTCTAAATGAAGATGCTACCACTAAATTATGAGCAAAGGTTGAAGAACTAACAGCAATAGATCGAATCTATTTGTTTCCCAAGCAAAATACTTTGAAGTCCAAGATAAACATGGGCAGCTGCATGAAGCATAGTTGGTGAAGGGCTCACACCAAACAGGAATATGGCAGGATGCGCGAAACTGAGCTGTGGGAGCAGTAGCCAAAAGCGAACTCCAGAAGGTAAGAGAAGAAAGGTGTGGCCCATACTGGCAGTGGAAGGAGGCATGAAAATAAAGGGCACAAAATGGGCGGCTGGGCACAACACAACAAATAGCAATCATATCCACCGAGGAGACGATCATTCCCATAGGACAGTTGCAGTTAGGCAGCTTCTGCATAGAAGCTCTCAACCAGGCTAGTGGAAAGGTTGCCAATGGCCCAACATATTCCACAATGTTGGCCTGTGTTATGACCATGAA
The DNA here is from genome assembly GCF_023898315.1 of Schistocerca nitens. Classification (NCBI taxonomy): domain Eukaryota; kingdom Metazoa; phylum Arthropoda; class Insecta; order Orthoptera; family Acrididae; genus Schistocerca; species Schistocerca nitens. The sequence goes on from NC_064614.1 coordinate 1,286,079,424, forward strand.
TGAATGAAACACCCATAGTCTGGCTTCAGACAGACAAGGCATTGGTATAAATGGAGCAGGGTGATCTGAGCCGCACCCCAGGAAATACTGCTTAAGACACACAGGACACTGATGGGCTGGATACAGTGTGCGTCTAAGTAAGATGTGTGGAAGAACCAGGAAAGATTCCTAACAAGGGTAAGTGCCAGGAATTTTGTAGATTCAGAGAACCGAAGAGTAACAGGTCTAAGGTGTAACGATGGTGCAAGAAACCCATTGTGACACTAGAAATTCATACAAACTGTTTTTTCAATGTAAAATCAAAAGCCATTCTTGATACCACACAAATAAAGAGGATAAAGACATCACCAAGGCTGCCAGTCAAGGATACAAGTCAAGGATACAAGTCCATGGAGAACTGCATAACATCACTAAGTCATTGACCAAAAAGGAAATTGGAAACGCCTGTGAGAAAACATACCATAGTAGGGTTAATGGAGACAGCAAAGATTGTTGGTTGGTTTGGAGGTGGGAGAAGGGACCAAACTAGAAGGTCATCAGTTCCTTGGTCCTAATAAAATAATGCCACAAGAGTGACAATAAAATGGACAAAACATATTACACAAAACGGAGAGAGAGGAAAAGCCAAAAGAGTGAAGGGGAGGCAACGAACACTAAAATAAACAAAAGAGGACAAAAAACACAAAAAGATGCTAGAAACAAAAGACAGTAAAACATGAAAGCAGATTACAGTGGCTGACCAAGCACAAGAATAAAAAGGGAAAGCCAGCTACTCTGCAATACATTAATACCTCCACTCTAAAAGCACTAGGGTGGAGGACACAGAGTCACAAAGGGCATGCTCTAAAAAATACACGGAATTATAAACCCACTCTCGTGAATAAAACAAACTGCAGCTGCTGTAAAGGCATTGTCACCCAACACCAAACGCAGGGTACTGGGAAAGTTAAAAGCCTGCCGCAGAGTGGCTAAAAGTGGGCAGTCCAGCAAGAGGTGGACGACTGCCTTTTGCGACCAACAGCGACACTCAGGTGGGTTCTTGAGACAGGGTAGGTAACCATGCATTAGCCACGTATGGCCAATGATGAGCCAGCAGAGGACAACTGATTCCCTGCGAGAGGCCAGCATGCAAGACTTCAATACATTCATAGTCTCTTCAATGACATGCAGTTTGTTGTGCACGCTGTTACACCATTCTGTCTCCCAAAGCCGAAAAACCCTGTGGTGTAACACAGAATGCATTTAAGCTTTCGAGATGCCTATCTCCAGAAGCAGTTTCTGTGCTGCCTGTTTGGCCAGCCTGTCAGCAAGTTCAGTGCTCAGGATTCCAACATGTCCTTTGGTCCACACAAACATCACGGAACAGCGGGACTGTTCCAGGGTATAGATGGGCTCCTCAATGGATGCTACAAGAAGAGCGTGGCAGGTGTAGCACTGGTCAATAGCCTGTAAGTTGCTCAATGAGGCAGTTCACAGGAGAAATGACTCTACAGGGCATGAGCGGATGTACTCAAGTGCACGAGATATGGCCGTCAGCACTGCAGTGAAAACACTGCAGGCAACTGGCAAGGACTGCCGTTCAATATGTCCTCCATGAACATATGCTAAAGAAAAGAGAGGAAGTGGGAAGTGACAGCGGCGAGTGGGGGGGGGTGGGGGTGGGGGGGGTGTATAACGGAGTCCTCAGCACCATGCAAAAGGTCCACACAAAGCTGCGGACAAGGTGTACACCATGGAGGCATACATGAATGGACCGCAAGTAGAGGTGGTAAATGGGAAGGGCTCCAGCTCTGAGAGAAGGGATTGCACGCGAACTGCAATCACTAGCCCCGATCGGGGGCACCAATGACGGAGATGGACTGCAATGGGCAGGAAAACAAGACGGTAATTAGGATGCCCAGGGGAACTATGATTGTGTGCTGCATAACTGGTGAGCAGTTGCACGTGTCTGATCTGCAGTGGCGGGACACCAGCCTCCACCAGTACGCTGGTCACCGGACACGTCCTAAAAGCTCCTGTCGCTAATCAAACTCCGTAGTGGTGCACAGGGTCAAGTAAATGCGAAGCTGAAAGCACTGCCGAACCATAAACCACACTCCAATAGTCAATTTGGGATTGGACAAGGGTTCTATAGAGCTGCAAGGGCGTACAGTGATCTGCACCCCAATTGGTGTTGCTCAGGCAATGGATGGCATTGAGGTTTTGCCAGCACTTCTGCTTAAGCTGAAAAAGATGAGGGAGCCAAGTACAGCTAGTGTCAAAAACCAGTCCTATGAAGTGATATGTCTCCACTACAGTGAGTGGATCACCATTAAGAAAAGTGTGTGTTCCGGATGAACGGTACGATGTCGACAGAAGGGCACGACACACGACTTTGCAGCTGAAAACTAGAGCCCATGACTACACCTTGTGAATGGATCCCTGGAGGCGCCGCTCAGCAACAACAGTACTGGAGCAGCAATACGAAATGCACAAGTCATCTGGATACAGAGAAGTTGAGACGGAGTGTGCAACAGCCGCTTCTAGACCGTTCATGGGTACTAACAATTGAGGGACACTCAATACAGAGCCCTGTGGAACTCTGTTCTCCTGGATATGGATGGAACTATGGGAGTCACCAACTTGGACATGGAAAGTACAGAGCAGTAGGAAATTTTGGATGAAAATTGGGAGTGGTCCCCGGAGACCCCACTATTAATACGTGGATAGAATATGACGTTGGAAAGTCATGTTGTATGCTTTATTTAAGTCAAAAAAGACAGCAATCAGATGTTGGCATCTGGAAAAGGCTGTTTGGATGGCAGAATCAATGGACAAAAGTTGTCAGTGGTAGAGCAACCCTGGCAGAAGCTGCCCTGACATGGAGCCAGGAAGCCACGAGACTCCAGGACCCCACCCAACCGCCAACATACCATACATTCCAGCAGCTTATAAAGATCGTTGGTGAGGCTGATGGGCCAATAGCTATCCACATCAAGAGGGTTTTTACCGAGTTTGAGCACCGGAATGATGGTGCTCTCCCAGCAGTGCCATGGAAAGACGCCATCACTCCAGAGCCGTTGAAGATGACAAGAAGATGTTGTTTGTAGTCAGATGAGAGATGTTTAAATATCTGGCTGTGGATGCGATGAGGCCCAGAAGCTGTGTCATGGCAATGTGCAAGGGCACTGAGGAGCTCCCACTCTGTAAATGGGGTGTTTTAGGATTCAATGCAGCGTGTAGTGAATGAGAGGATGTTCCCTTCCAGCTTCCGTGTGAAAGTGGATGGATAGTTCTCTGGCAAAGGACTCGGCACAAGGCTCGGCAATCGTGTTTGTGTCAGTACAAAATTCGCCATTTATGGTAACAGCTGTTGTGGCCTGGTACCTGAAAAGACGTTAGATCTCTGCCCATACTTGGGAACGCACCGTGTGGCACCCAATGGTCAAGATGTATCTCTCCCAATACTTCTCCTTCTGTTTCAAAAGCTAGTGAACACATACACACCAATACACCTAAATTGCTTCAGCAACTTCTGGCGATCACCAAGGGACTGACTTCTGCCTCAGACACCCTGCAGAGCGAGGAACTGTATTTTCTGTTGCAGAAACAATTGTGATGGTCACTTGCTCAACCATCTCATCAATGTTAGCGTGTGGGGGTGATTCAACAGTGACAGCAGAGGTGAAAGTTCCCCATTCTGACTTTTTCAAAGCCCATCTGGGCAGGTGTCCATGTGCCTGACACTGGGGCAGTGACAGGAAGATGGGGAAGTGGTCACTACCACACAGGTCGTCATGTGCTCTCCGTAGGATAGATGGGAGAAGTCCTGGGCTGCAAATTCATAAATCAATGGCCAAGTACTACCATGAAGCAGCAACAGTATTTAAAGAGGCAGATCGAATTGGGACAGTAAAGTTTCAACATCTCTGCTTTGGCTAGTAAGGATGGTAGCGCCCCACAAGGGGTTATGGGCATTAAAATCTCCCAGAAGTAGGAAAGGTTTGGGGAGTTAATCATTGCGGCTAAAGTATTCAGGCGTACTGCACCAACTTGAGGAAGATATTCACTCCAGAAAGTTATTTCCTGTGTCGTCATTATTCTGACACCCACAGCTTAAAGAGGGGGTTTGAAGCACACGTTCACTACACACCGAGTTTAGGACATAAATGCAAACTCCACCAGGCACTCTTTTATAGTCACTACGGCTCCTGTAATATCCCTTACAGCCACACAGGGCAGGGATCCGCATTGCTGGGAACCAGGTTTCCTGTGGGGCAATGCAGATAGTAGGTGTAAAGTTTAACAGTTGCCGTAGCTCAGCCAGGTGGTGGAAAAAACCGCCGCAATTCCACTGGAGGATGACGTCGTGAGCCTGGGAGGCATGGAGCATTCAATGAGGCAGTTTACGAATGAGGCACCTGCTGCCACCAATTTATTGCCTGAGCAGTCTATATCCATTGTGTCTGAGGTTCTGACAATATCTAGGTCCCCAGCGGACGCCAAAATCTCCACCCCATCCTTAGTCGCAGAGCTTATAGGTAGCAGAGGTGTTGGTGCCACCGCAATTTCCTTGGTCTTAGGCATTTTCTTTTTGGATTTCTCTCGCTGCTCCTTGGGTTTCGCAAGCTGGGAGGACTTCACTGGCTCAGTGTCCAGGACTGAGGATGAGCGTGAGGCTGTACTACCAGCTGCTTTTGGGATCTTCAGCCACTTGCAAGTGTTGTCTTTCCCACTAAAAGAAATCTGGGAATGGAGTGACCCAAAGGACCCCTTCCAAGCTAAAGTAGCCGATGGGTGGGCGTGGGGTCTTGGTGCTGAAGTAGTTTCTGCAGGAGTAACAGGGAGGGAAATGCCCCCCACCATCAAGGGTGCAGGTGTAGTCTTCCGGCTCTGAGAGGTGATATGGGTTGATGGAGCTGATGGTGCCAGAACTGTTGTAGCAGCGGCGTAAGATCATGTCACACACACAGGATGCAGGCATTCAAATTTTCTCTTAGCCTTAATTTACGTCAATCTGTCCAGAGTCTTGAACTTTATGATTTTCCTTTCTTTCTGGAGAATCCTACAGTCAGGGGAGCAAGGCGAATGGTGCTCTCCACAGCTGACACAGATGGGAGGCGGGGGACATGGAGTATTGGGATGTGATGGGTGTCTGCAATCTCGGCATGTGACACTGGAAGTACAGCAGGAAGACATGTGGCTAAACTTCCAGCACTTACAGCACAGCATCAGAGGAGGGATACAGGGCTTTACATCACACTGGTAGACCATCACCTTGACATTTTCAGGCAACCTATCACCCTCAAAGGCCAAGGTGAAGGCACCACTGGCAACCTGATTATCCTTCTGACCCTGGTGGCCACACTGGATGAAATGTACACTTCACCGCTCTAAATTGACATGCAGTTCATTGTTTGACTGCAAAAGAAGGTCTCTGTGTAATACGATACCCTGACCATATTTAAGCTCTTATGAGGCGCGAGGGTTACAGAAACATCTCCCAGCCTGTCGCAAGTGCGAAACTCCTGTGCCTGGTCAGAGGATGACGTTTTAATCAAGACTGACCCAAATCTCATTTTGGACAAACCCTCCACATCTCTGAAGTTGTCCTCTAAATGCTCAACTAAAATTTGAGGCTTCATTGTCATGAAAGATTCCCTATCAGCTGTCGAACATACAAGGTACTGGGGCAAATAAGATCCACTGCCATCTTTAGCCTGATGTTCCTCCAATGGTGTGGCTAGTGAGAGGAATGATTTGGGATCATAGTTCTGTGGATTGAATTGAGCTCGTGATCACTTAGAGACTGCTGGTGTTTCACCACCAGCAAGAGATGATGGACTATGCTTCATCGCATGTCATCTGCCCTGAGGCCACCCACTCCGACCAGGGGCCCTCCCCATGGGCACCACTCATCCGCAGCAAAAGCCACCTGGTGGGATAGCCATTGCTGGGTGTCCCGATGCCCCAGGGGGATGGGCATCTACCCCTTGGCATACGTGGGGAGTTAACGGTGCAGGCATCAGCAGAGAAATCCCTGTGTGGTCAGGAGGCTACAACCAACAGGGTACATGGGGGCCCCACCACAATTGACTGGCTTCCATGCTGGTTATCAGGTTCAAAGAAGCCCATGGTCATCATCGATGCAGAAATCAACACTGTATAGAGCATGGTGGAACACACCCATGAATCTGTCTTCACCCAAGAGATGGAGAATGGGCAGGACTGCAATGTGACGATGAGTAAGTGGGCTAAAGATCACAATGCATGATGGACACGATGCACCTTGTAAGGTGCCCTTACCCTATTGGCTCGCTCTTCATGAAAGTGTAGAACAATAGAGGTCAAACCCTACAGGGGGACCATCACAAAGTCCGAACTATATGAAACTGCTTTTAGTCACCACATACGACAGACAGGAATACCTCGGGCCTATTCTAATGCCTGGACCCGCAGGGGTGACAGCAAAGATGCCTGAGGGAATCAGAGTGTAGTAGGGCAAATGCTTGAGGGGGGTGGGGGGTATGCTCTAATAGGGTTAATGACGATAGCAAAGCCTGATGCATGGGGGAGCAGGCCACAGTTGGGTTAATGCCTGAAGGGAAACAGGCCACAGTAGTATTAATGGCACTTACGCAAGGCACCCTGTTCTCCTGGATAAATGTATCCAACAATGGTGAACCAACACATATCTTGGAAATTCGGTCTTAAAAAATTCTACACAATATGGGGCACGAATCATGGGAAGCCCCATGTGTATTGGGTACAGAGGGTACAAGTCCTCCAGCACGTGTCATAGGCTTTCTCCAAATCAAAAAGCCTGACCACAGTCTTATTTCTGCAGGAAGCTATTAATGACATGTGGTAACAATGTTATGAGATGGTCAGCTGCAGAGCAGCATGCACGAAATCCACACTGTGCAGTGGTTAGTATATTGCAAGACTCCAGGCACCATGCCAGCTGACCACGAATCATACATCCAATCATCCTGCGAACAGGGCTAGTGAGGGTAACGGAGTGGTAGCTAGAAGAAAGGTGTTTATCCTTACTGGGCATGGATATGACAGTGGCTCTGCCAGTATTGGGAAAACACGTCATCTGCCAAAAAGGGCGTGTAACTATGAAGGAGAAAGTGATTGCCCACAAGAGAAAGGTGCTGCAACATCTGAATGTGAACAGCGTCTGGCCCTGGGGTGGAGGATTGGGATAAGATGAGAGCATGAAATGGTGGCATTGTAGCATTCACGATTCTGAGAGGGGAAGAATATCAGCGAGCTACTTCCATTCATTTCCAAAGGAGGAAGTTGTGTTGACAGTGATTACAGCTCTCAATCTCCACAAAATACTGGCCCACGCTGTTGGAGATAGGTATAGTGTCCACAATGACGTCATCTGCTATGGTCAGGCTGGTCATCTCCCAATAGACCACCATCACAGACAGTCAATGCAGGTTGCCCCCCATGATAGAAGAGGGAGTGAAACTATTAAAAGAATTAGTGCAAGAAATCCATTTACCTTTCTTGCAACCCCAAAGAAAGCAATGACACTGCACATGAACAGTTTATAATGAATACATTTTGCCATCATAGGATAATGGGTAATAAAGGGGAGAGCGCTTCTCTGCATGTGAATTGCATCACAGCATGCCTCAGTCCACTGGTGGACAAGGACACAGTGTGGTAAAGAACTGTGAGGCATGCAACATTCTGCATCAGTGAAGATAATGTTCATAAGAAACTCTATCTGGTCATCATGACTGGGGTGATGATTTCACAGAACATAGTCAGGAGGGAGTAAAGCCTCTAATCAGCCTTGGGAAGCTGTTAATTGGGATTACACGTAGATGGGGGTTGGAGTCAGTAAATGGATACTGCATGGTAAATAATAGCTCGAATTTGTGTAAGAGCTGTGGGTGAAGGAGATGGGGACACTACCACGATACTGGGCAATTTCACAACAGCAATAGTGAATTACAGGTTGCAAGTCTGTACGGACATGTTCTCTGTGGAGTGACTCCTAGCAAGAGCAGTCCTGTAAGTGCCAGATGGTAAAATGCAGGGCGTATGAGTAGCCAACAACTTACCTGAAACACGGTCAGGTACATTTTCCTTCTCTTGCGTCTCCTGGGTGGCCCTTTCATTGAGATACATGGGACACTTGTGAGATGAGGTGGCTTGGTCATCATTACAATTGATACAGCTGGGAGGAAGAGGCAGGAAAATAACCTTCTGAGCATCTCTACCACAAGTAACACATTTTTCTGTGTTTCAAGAGCACATGCAAGTTTGGTTAAGATGCAGTGGTTTCAGAATGTACAGTCAAACTGTGATAACTTTGTAACCCAATTTAATCTTTGATAGAAACAATAATTCAGCAAATGTGAGAAAGAGAGAGCATGTAGGCAGCAAATTTGCTTTGACCTCTTTCATTACCCAATGGCCTGTAGTGGTGCTCTGAGCAGAGAGATAATGTTGGATTCCACCTCCCCCACCAGATTATCAAGCAGCCAGTTGTAAATAACATTGTATGTAGAATTCTTTGCACAATGATCCTTGACATAAATAGGATGGCTGTGGGAGAGTGAGGTTGTAAGCAGTCGTTGGGCTCAAAAATCAAAAACTGTCTCCAAAGGCAAAGTGCATGAGAGCAGGACTTTCAGAGTAATGAATGGATTAACTGTAGCTGAAGATTGAGATTCAGTACATGACACATGGAACAGAGCTGCAAATGGGAAACACATTGGATACATTTACATGTACTAGATGTAGACTGAGAAGGAGAAGATTGGCCCACTGAAAAAAAAAAAAAATCTGCCTTGATTCTTAGCGTCCCCTACACAGTGCACACCTTCTGGAGGTCTCTCACGGCGCCTCAGCCACCTTAGGTAACTGTTTCCACCTCAGGTCATGCATCTGTATCTCCTGACAGAGGGACCAATTAGCAATTGGGATGGTAAGAGCTCTTGCAATCACCCCTCCTGGGGTCTGGCCTATACCAGGGGTATGTGCAAACCCTACCTGTTGACCCGGGGCAGGGAATTACACATAACCCAGTCACCTGATACATGCCATGTACATGGACTGGCCTTCATAAGCATTCAGGGAGGAAGAAGAGAGAAAGAGATACCTTGAACGCACAAGTGGAGGGAGGGGAAAATACAGTGAACATAGAACGGAGGAAAAAACTGATGGAGGACTGAAACTTCCTGGCAGATTAATACTGTGTACTGGACTGAGGCTCGACTTGAGTCTCAGTCTGGCACACAGCTTTAATCTGCCAGGAAGTTTCATAAAAGCACACACTCCACTGCAGGGTGAAAATCTCATTCTAGATGGAGGACTGTTCTGATGTCGGACTACCAACACTTCAGAAAACAATCCCAAAAATAGCTGAGGCATGTTGCCCAAAGGAGGGGAAAGAGAATAACAGAAACATAGACATGCAGCATGAAGGAAAGAGGTGCTGCAAAGGCTAGGGCCTAATGACAGCCAAGCAAAAACTCACCAAAGTGTGGTGAGCCCCCTGGGAGCTTATCTATTGATTACACACTATTTGAAGTAACATGCTGCATCCTCCTTATTGAAAAACCTCCAACTGAGTCACAAGATTCAATCAGTACCATATACAGCTGTACGTTTGTTAGTAGGCATTGGTATGGCACCAAGTCAAATGCCTTCAGAAGTGAATAAATATTGCACTTAGCAGACTGGCTTGATCCATAGCTTTCAGGATGATGATGATGATGATGATGATGATGATGATGAGCATACACCATTTCACAGGACTAATGTTTTCAGATTCCTTAACGGCTGGATTTAAGATCATTTTTGGTGTTGAACTGTCACTTATTTCAGATACTGTTCTAATGGTAAATAAAGCAGCATTTAGTTTCTGTACAAGATCCTGAACATGGGCTTTCTACGACAGCTTACTATCTATCTGAATGGCTAGGAACTTTAACTGTTCCATCTCACTTATAATATGCCCATTCTGTCTGATCAAAATATTGGTTCTTGTTAAATTGTGAGTTAGAAACTGTAAAAATTGAGTCTTACTGTGATTTAGCATCAAATTATTTTCCACAAGCCACAAACTTATTTCATGAACCATATTACTTGATACTGTTTCAATATTACACACAACATCCTTCACTACCAAGCTGGTGTCATCAGCAAACAGAAATATTTTTGAACCACCTGTAATACTAGAAGGCATATCATTTATATAAATAAGATACAGCAGTGGCCCCAGCACTGACCCTTGGGGAACGCCCCACTTAACAGTGCCCCATTCGGACTGAACATCACTACCACTCAATATTGTGGAGAATTACCTTCTGCTTTCTGTTCTTAAAGTAAGCCGTGAACCAATTGTAAGCTACTCCCCTTCCTCCATAATGGTCCAACTTCTGCAGTAATATTTTGTGGTCAACACAGTCAAAAGTCTTTGTCAAATCAAAGAAAACACCTAGCATTCGAAACCTTTTATTTAATCCATCCAAAACCTCACAGAGGAAAGAGAATATAGCATTTTCAGTTGTTAAAACATTTCTAAAACCAAACTGTACATTCGACAGCAAATTATGTGAATTTAAATGCTCCAGTAACCTTGTATATACAAACTTCTCGATAACTTTTGCAAACACCAATGGCATAGAAATAGGTCCAAAATTGTCAACATTATCCCTGTCTCCCTTTTTATAAAGTGGCTTCACTACCGAGTACTTTAATCAGTCAGGAAACTGACCACTCCTAAAGGAAAAGTTACCAACTAAAACTTTGCACAGTCCATAAACACCAGAAGTACACCTAACTCGTCAAGAGTGCAAACTAAGAGAGATATTCCCCTATGGAAGCAACCATTCATGTGTGGCAAAGTATCAGTCAGTCTGGTTTCTAAGCTAATGAATGCAAAATTACTGAATGTCAGTGGTCACCGTACCTTCTTCCTCAGATAGCAGATACTTTTTGCTATACACACAGACGGGGTGTACCCTGTCGGGAGCCACCATAATCAGTTCATTGTATGCCAGCATCACTGTTTCCATGGTCTTCATTGCCATGGCATGATCTACAGATGTGGATGGCCAACTCCTCCCCCTTTAATGGAGCTATAAGGCCAATGATGCCCATACCTCTGTCTTAAGCAGTTGGTGGGTGAGGGTTGTGGGTGGGGGGTGGGGGGGAGGGGGAGATGTGCCAGAAGCCCAGCCAGCATTTCTATCTGGATGTCGGTATTCTCAGATGTAGTTGCTGCCCCAAAATACAGCTTGAAATGTGACAACTCTTATTTGCCTTGTTCAGTGGGTTGCTCATGTGGCTACAGAGGTAGCGAAGCAACTGCCATCAGTTGCTATTACTGCACTGTGTACGATGAATGCTGCTGCAACATTAAGTAATAATTGTGGTGTAGGGTCATGGGTCCCATAGTCTTATACACTGAGACAAAATACCGACATTCTCTGTACAAGTTGTAAGCCCTGGAGTTAGCTCCTTAGGTGGCAGTTGGCAAAGCTGGTGTCACTGTTGTAATAGCTTCCCGTGTCTTTTACACCCATTATTGCCAAACAGTGTGCGACAGAGTGGCAAATTTGTGATAGCAAGCATCTTTGACATTTGGGGGTGGTGCTATACTGTGCCAGAAACTGGAGCTATATTTGCAGATTGGAAGTCTGTGTAAGTTGGCACGAGGAGACAGCAGGTTCTCCTGGGCGAGCTCAGTGTGGACTGTATGCAAATTGTCCACAGACTGCTGGGTGACATATGGACAGCAGAGGATAAAGGCTTTACCTCTAACTGTGTGTTCTACACCTATATTACTGCTGTATGACATTTGTCTACATTTCTAGTTTTGCAGCCTACATGTATACGTGGTGACAAATCAGTATTCTGTCATCATTTTGCTGTAAACAGTTGTGATTCCATAACAAAATTTACTCTTTTTAGGAACATGTGTAATTCTTATGTTACATCAAGCTGTTTCTCACTTCACCATAACCATTCTCATTATATGTTTGTGAATGCAAGATCTGAGCAGATGCATGTGGAATGAGGTGTTCCTGTGTGATATAAGCACAGTGATTTTACAGGTTCACATTACAGTGACAAACAATCAAATACAGATGTATGTACAGTTTGATATTTAAATATGCTGTAGCAGTATCCACACAAAAAAGTTGGTTGTTTTATACATGTTATTAGCACATGATGTTTGAGGTAACTGTGTGTCAGATGTAAAGTTCTAATGATAAATATTATTGTTGTTGTTGTTGTTGTTGTTGTGGTCTTCAGTCCTGAAACTGGTTTGATGAAGCTCTCCATGCTACTCTATCCTGTGCAAGCTTCTTCATCTCCCAGTACCTACTGCAATCTACATCCTTCTGAATCTGCTTAGTGTACTCATCTCTTGGTCCCCTCTACGATTTTTACCCTCTACGCTGCCCTCCAATAATAAATTGGTGATCGCTTGATGCCACAGAACATGTCCTACCAACCGATCCCTCCTTCTGGTCAAGTTGTGCCACAAACTTCTCTTCTCCGCAATCCTATTCAATACTTCCTCATTAGTTATGTGATCTACCCATCTAATCTTCAGTATTCTTCTGTAGCACCACATTTCGAAAGCTACTATTCTCTTCTTGTCCAAACTATTTACCGTCCATGTTTCACTTCCATACATGGCTACACTCCATACAAATACTTTCAGAAATGACTTCCTGACACTCGATGTTAACAAATTTCTCTTCTTCAGAAACACTTTCCTAGCCATTGCCAGTCTACATATTATATCCTCTCTACTTTGACCATCATCAGTTATCTTGCCCCCCAAATAGCAAAATTCCTTTACTACTTCACGTGTCTCATTTCCTAACCTCATTTCCTAACCTAATTTCCTAACCTAATTTGCTCAGCATCACCCGATTTAATTCCACTACATTCCATTATCCTCATTTTGCTTTTGTTGATGTTCATCTTATATCCTCCTTTCAAACCACTGTCCATTCCGTTCAACCGCTCTTCCAAGTCCTTTGCTGTCCCTGACAGAATTACATCATCATCGGTGAACCTCAAAATTTTTATTTCTTCTCCTTGGATTTTAATACCTACTCCGAATTTTTCTTTTGTTCCCTTCACTGCTTGCTCAATATACAGAATGAATAGCATCACGGAGAGGCTACAACCCTGTCTCACTCCCTTCCCAACCAATACTTCCCTTTCATACCCCTCGACTCATAACTGCCATCTGGTTTCTGTACAAATTGTAAATAGCCTTTCGCTCCCTGTATTTTACCCCTGCCACCTTTAGAATTTGAAAGAGAGTATTCCAGTCAACATTGTCAAAAGCTTTCTCTCTGGCAAAACGATAATGTGTGATCACTGAGTCATTGTAGAAAAATTATGTTTAGGAGTCTAAACTGTTAGTGATGTGACTAATTATCTCACAACTTGGTAAGCTTGTTTTCAGATTATCTAATAAAATTTAACATTTGTGGACCTCCAGTCAATATTGCCACTAGTACTAGTTCATTGCCATTTGCCACTGTATGCTGCACAGTAGCTGTCTGTGTAGTGGCTGAGGCAACTATGGCACATGGGTTGTCAAATGAGAGGTGATCAAAAGAAATTTACTAAGCCTTTTCAAGTGATCGTAATTAAGTGTTTTTGAAGTCTACCTTATTTTTAACAGTATGTGAGATGCTTACATTGCCTAGTGTGCAAGGTGTGGTCACAAATTTATGAGAAAAATTCCTTAATCACTATTCCATGATTAATAGAAAATTTTGCTTGTTATACTGAGTTGTGTAAATAATCATTGTTTTACAGTTTTCCTGTTCAAGCAGTTTCAAGAACATTTTAATTGTGTAAATGGTCATTACACTTTTACAGTTTTTTGATTAAATAACTTCAAGCACATTAAATTTTAAAAAGCAATTATGCTAAATGTCCACTGGGACATATAATCCACAGAAAGTGTAACCAAAGAAAGAGATAATGATTAATGATTTTATGATGAGTATTTAGTTTTAATAAAAATGGGAAAGTGTCAGTCTCTGTTTCCAACACCCAGTCCCCACAGCAAATTCCTTCTGACTATAGCCATTCACCAGGATAACACAGTATATGGCTAACAACTGTGGAAGATCATCATTTACCAGCATCATTTGCAGCACCTTCCACACTTACGTCTTAAATATCCTAACCTTCCACTCCACCTACAGTTCAATGGTGGTGATCAGGTGCTACATACCACTGCTGTGACAGAATGTATCAAACCCTGAAGCTGTGACCTGGCAGTTGTGAGAGAACAGGATGGCTGGTGCACCCTCTCACTGCTGGTGGATCTCACTGTTGCTGTTGACATCCGTGCAAGTAGGGGAAGCGGAACCAGAGGTCCACTAGTATCAACCACATTTCCCCAGGAAAGGGATTGGAAAAATCTGAATGTCCTCTACCTCCCTGTCTTAGCCAGTTGAGGGCAAGATGAAAACTTCTGGGGAGTGGTCGCTCAGTTCCGTGAATAGGCACGACACAACCTCACCTGACAATCAACGTAGCAGATTATCTCAGGTCAATATATATGCCATCAACTTAATGCTTTCATGCGAGATGTGCCCTGGTGAGATGGATGCAGCAACCAGAGGATGTGTGGACAAGGTGAAGGTGTAACTACAACATTGCATTCATTGTCCAATTGAAGCGACAAGATTGAATGACAGACTGATCCACTCTTTCATACTGAAATAAGGCCAAAAACGGGATGGCCATCTGTGGAAAGGTGAGCAGGTAATCACAACTGACCTTTCAGTGTTTTTATAATATTGTAAGTGATAAAACAAATTGTTTTTTCCCTATCAAACTCCATATCAGGACCCACAGGCAACTGGGACAATGTATTGGCATTAGCATGACAGGTGTTGGGCCAGAATTGGATATCATCATAATAATTGTTGAGAAATATTGCTCAATGGTACTACCTGTTTACGATACATGACCAACTGCAATCTGGAGCCATACAGAGAAACAAAGCTCTTTAACACCACCTCTATCAGGGATTAATTCTTTTAGGTAGGGGGAAGGGCTTTAGGTCCAAAGATACTTATCTGCTGTGATGCATCAGCAGCCAGTATTAAGGTTTCCTGGGATTAAAGGTACTAACGCAAGGAACATAAACTATGTTTCAACCACAAAAAGGCATTCTGAAAAGTGTCTGACCAAAATAACTTTGCATCTTTCTTGTGGAGCTGACAGAGGCTGAGAGACGACAACTGCATTTTGTTTGGATTTGTTATACTAGTTCCCCTTGGTAAGGAACAACAACAGCTCCTTCACGTTCTGATGTATGGGCTGTTAATCAATTGCTAAAAAGTAGTCATTACTTGAGGCATGGGCTTAATACTTGACACTGGGTGCAAAAATGTACAATTTCCCCACCTACAATGCACACCACTGTCCTCCACGCTTGAAACACCCCCTGTAAGTTCTGAAACTGCTGGTGGCACCTCTGAAAATTAAATCATCCAGATAAGATGCACAATTCAGGGTATGGCGAACTCTCTGCTTGATGAAATTCTCGAACAGTAGGAACAGCAAAAAGCAATCTGCTAAACTTATATTAATAATGAGCAACTGCAGATATGGGTCTCTCAAATCAACATTAGAAAAATAATGTCCACCAGCCACCACCAGTATCTCCTTAGTGACAGGTATTGGATGAATTTCCACCTCTGAGTTTTAATTGTGGCTATAAAACAGCCATATAACCCATTCCTGCATTGGATTTTTTAACCAACATTAATGGTGTTGCCCACTCACTCAATGCTGCAATCAAAATAACCCTTAATTCCTTTAATTTGGCTAATTCAGTGTCAACTACAACTTTCATAGCAAATGGTAAAGTGCAAGCATAGGAAAACTGTGTGTTCCCAGGCCACTTAAGCTGAATGTGGGCCAGAAAATCCCTTGCTTTACCCAGCGTTTGCTCAGCTGTTTACAGAACTGTGAAAGTGATTCATTGTCATGAAAAGAAATAACTGGTGACATTACATTAACATTATCAACAACCTTGAAATCAAAATGCTGTGAAAGTGTCAAATCCACAATTATTTGTTGCCAAAGAGGAATTGACGACCAGGAATGTTACTTGGTGCTCCAGATTCTCATATTCTGCTGCCACAACCAGTTGACCTCTTAATGGAACTCTTTGGCAACTATAGGAGATACTTTTCTTGTTAAATTCTACACAGCTCATGATACGTATGGCACATTTACCGACAAGGCCACAGCACCAACATCAAGCTTAAACACAACCGAGTATCTCAAAATGGACAAGATTGTGAGCTGTTTACCAGATTTGTGAGTGAGGCATGGAAAATTTGTTAATTGACAACTAGGCAACATTGTTAACATTACACTCCGTAGCACAGACGTCAGTAATGTGGCTACTGTGGTTGCACCTGAGACGACCTTCATTTAAATGCAGACATTTCCACCACTTATATTGTGTGTGCAACTGAGGCATGCCCTACAATCTAAGGAGCTTACCAGTGCCAAGGAGGTGGCCAGTCTCTTCTTGTGTACTGGACCACAGATTCTGATAGCACTACACCTTTCATATGAAGAGGTGTCCACTAATGGTGAAAGCCTATTCCTACCATCTGTCTCCTCCCCCCATGAACCATGGACCTTGTCATTGGTGTGGAGTCTTGTGTGCCTCAGCAATACAGGTAGCTGTACTGTAGGTGCAACCACAATGGAGGGGTATCTGTTGAGAGGCCAGACAAACGTGTGGTTCTTGAAGGGGGGCAGCAGCCTTTTCAGTAGTTGCAAGTGCAACAGTCTGGATGATTGACTGGTCTGGCCTTGTAACAATAACCAAAACGGCCTTGCTGTGCTGGTACTGCGAATGGCTGAAAGCAAGAGGAAACTATGGCCGTAATTTTTCCCGAGGGCATGCAGCTTTACTGTATTATTAAATGATGATGGCGTCCTCTTGCGTAAAATATTCCGGAGGTAAAATAGTCCCCCATTCGGTTCTCTGGGCGGGGACTACTCAAGAGGATGTCATTATCAGGAGAAAGAAACTGGCGTTCCACAGATTGGAGCATGCAATGTCAGATCACTTAATCGGGCAGGTAGGTTAGAAAATTTAAAAAGGGAAATGGATAGGTTAAAGTTCGATATAGTGGGAATTAGTGAACTTCGGTGGCAGGAGGAACAAGACTTCTGGTCAGGTGCCTACAGGGTTATAAACACAAAGTCAAATAGGGGTATGGCAGGAGTAGGTTTAATAATGAATAGGAAAATAGGGGTAATGCAGGAGTAGGTTTAATAATGAATAGGAAAATAGGAATGTGGGTAAGCTACTACAAACAGCATAGTGAACGCATTATTGTGGCCAAGATAGATACAAAGCCCACACCTACTACAGTAGTACAAGTTTATATGCCAACTAGCTCTGCAGATGATGATGAAATTGAAGAAATGTATGATGAAATAGAAGAAATTATTCAGATAGTGAAGGGTGATGAAAATTTTATAGTCATTCGGTAGTAGGAAAAGGGAGAGAAGGAAACATAGTAGGTGAACATGGATTGGGGCTAAGACATGAAAGAGGAAGCCGCCTTGTAGAATTTTGCACAGAGTATAACTTAATCATAGCTAACACTTGGTTTAAGAATCATTAAAGAAGGTTGTATACATGGAAGAACCCTGGAGATACTAAAAGGTATCAGATAGATTATATAATGGTAAGACAGAGATTTAGGAACCAGGTTTTAAATTGTAAGACATTTCCAGGGGCAGATGTGTACTCTGACCACAATCTATTGGTTATGACCCGTAGATTAAAACTAAAGAAACTGCAAAAAGGTGGGAATTTAAGGAGATGGGACACGGATAAACTGAAAGAACCAGAGGTTGTACAGTGTTTCAGGGAGAGCATAAGGGAACAATTGACAGGAATGGGGGAAGGAAATACAGTGAAAGAAGAATGGGTAGCTTTGAGGGATGAAGTAGTGATGCAGCAGAGGATCAAGTACGTAAAAAGACGAGGGCTGGAAGAAATCCTTGGGTAACAGAAGAAATATTGAATTTAATTGATGAAAAGAGAAAATATAAAAACGCAGTAAATGAAGCAGGCAAAAAGGAATACAAACGTCTCAAAAATGAGATCGACAGGAAGTGCAAAATGGCTAAGCACGGATGGCTAGAGGACAAATGTAAGGATGTAGAGGCTTATCTCACTAGGGGTAAGATAGATACTGCCTACAGGAAAATTAAAGACACCTTTGGAGATAAGAGAACCACTTGTATGAACATCAAGAGCTCAGATGGAAACCCAGTTCTAAGCAACGAAGCGAAAGCAGAAAGGTTGAGGGAGTATATAGAGGGCTTATACAAGGGCAATGTACTTGAGGACAATATGATGGAAATGGAAGAGGATGTAGATGAAGATGAAATGGGAGATACGACACTGTGTGAAGAGTTTGACAGAGCACTGAAAGACCTGAGTCGCAACAATGCCCCGGAGTAGACAACATTCCATTGGACTACTGACAGCCTTGGGAGGGCCAGTCCTGACAAAACTCTACCATCTGGTGAGCAAGATGTATGAAACAGTCGAAATACCCTCAGACTTCAAGAAGAATATAATAATTCTAAGCCCAAAGAAACCAGGTGTTGACAGATGTGAAAATTACCAAACTATCAGTTTAATAAGCCACAGCTGCAATATACTAACATGAATTCTTTACAGATGAATGGAAAACCTAGTAGAAGCTGACCTCGGGGAAGATCAGTTTGGATTCCGTAGAAATGTTGGAACACGTGAGGCAATACCAACCTTACGACTTATCTTAGAAGAAAGATTAAGAAAAGGCAAACCTACATTTCTAGCATTTGTAGACTTAGAGAAAGCTTTTGATAACGTTAACTGGAATACTCTCTTTCAAATTCTGAAGGTGGCAGGGGTAAAATACAGGGAGCGAAAGGCTATTTACAATTTGTACAGAAACCAGATGGCAGTTATAAGAGTCGAGGGACATGAAAGGGAAGCAGTGGCTGGGAAGGGAGTAAGACAGTGTTGTAGCCTCTTCCCGATGTTATTCATTCTGTATATTGAGCAAGCAGTAAAGGAAACAAAAGAAAAATTTGGAGTACGTATTAAAATCCATGGAGAAGAGATAAAAACTTTGAGGTTCGCCGATGACATTGTAATTCTGTCAGGGACAGTAAAGGACTTGGAAGAGCAGTTGAACGGAATGGACAGTGTCTTGAAAGGAGGATATAAGATGAACATCAACAAAAGCAAAATGAGGATAATAGAATGTAGTGGATTTAAATCGGGTGATGCTGAGCATATTAGGTTAGGGAATTAGGTTAGGAAATTAGGTTAAGAAATGAGACAAAGTAGTAAAGGAATTTTGTTATTTGGGGAGCAAAGTAACTGATGATGGTCGAAGTAGAGAGGATATAAAATTTAGACTGGCAATGACAAGGAAAGCATTTCTGAAGAAGAGAAATTTGTTAACGTCGAGTATAGATTTAAGTGTCAGGAAGTCGTTTCTGAAAGTATTTGTATGGAGTGTGGTCTTGTATGGAATTGAAACATGGACGATAACCAGTTTGGACAAGAAGAGAATAGAAGCTTTCGAAATGTGGTGCTACAGAAGAATGCTGAAGATTAGATGGGTAGATCACGTAACTAATGAGGAGGTATTGAATAGGATTGCGGAGAAGAAAAGTTTGTGGCACAACTTGACCAGAAGAAGGGATCAGTTGGTAGGACATGTTCTGAGACATCAAGGGATCACCAATTTAGTATTGGAGGGCAGCGTGGAGGGTAAAAATCGTAGAGGGAGACTAAGAGATGACTACACTAAGCAGATTCAGAAGGATGTAGGTTGCAGTAGGTACTGGGAGATGAAGCTTGCAGAGGATAGAGTAGCATGGAGAGCTTCATCAAAGCAGTCTCAGGACCGAAGACCACAACAACAACAACAACAACAACAACAACCATCTGTCTTATTAAGTCGGTTAGCAGAGCTGCAGCAAGACTGCTTTTTGACAACAAATGGCGGCACATGCTGATCAGCCCCAAGGAATGAGTCCCTGCAGTGATGTCTGACAGTGTACTAAGGAAGAACTTCAATCCCCTTACAGTATGTGGCACTCGTCAACAAATGCTTCCTGGGACTGTGCAGACAGCTCATATGACAATACTGAGTGTGCAACATCACCAACATATAGATCAGTTAACTGAAGACTTCACTTGCAACAACTGATCCAAAGCAAACCTTGTAATTATATCACAGATAATGGCATCTACATAAGACATGCCACACTGATGACAATCAAACTTAAAATCTCTAGACACAACCTCTAATTCTGCTTTCCACTCTTCGTCCAGTTTTTTAATGCACTTTGATAGCCATTTTAACTTGAGCTGCATTGCCAAAAACTTGCAATTTACACTCAACATTTGCAGTCATTGCCATACACTAATCTCAAAACTTCAATGAAGCAGTGTTCATGTGTAGACAAACCTTCTTTCACACCAAATTACACGGAAAGGAACTAGAAGGTAGGAGATCTGCACTCTCAAACAGGGTGTCCAATTTATCCTGGCCACCCTCAATAAATGTTTGTCCAGATGCAAATTATGAAATGTTTTAAGCAAATGTTCTTTAGCCTTCAGGAAAAGATATATTAGCACGATTGGTTTCATTGTAGCTTTGTTTTTTACAAGGATATGTACAGCTGTGTGTCTTTTTTAAATGGCACTCAGTATTTTTTATTTGGTAATTCATTTCTTCTCCTAAAGACGTATTAAAAAATGTATCACTGTGTACCATTTACTGAAACATAAATTTATTAATTACATAAGATAACAATGACTTTGTGCCCAGGATCACAAACTCTTCCATTTCCTGGAGTTGTCAGAAAACAAAGTAAAAATGTAACACATAATTGACTGACTCTACTGTACCATTGCTCAGGAGTAGAACATTCGTTGTTGTTGTTGTGATCTTCAGTCCCGAGACTGGTTTGATGCTGCTACTCTATCCTGTGCAAGCTTTTTCATCTCCCAGTACCTACTGCAGCCTACATCCTTCTGAATCTGTTTAGTGTATTCATCTCTTGGTCTCCCTCTACGATTTTTACCCTCCACGCTGCCCTCCAACACTAAATTGGTGATCCCTTGATGCCTCAGACCATGTCCTACCAACCGATCCCTTCTTCCAGTTAAGTTGTGCCACAAACTTCTCTTCTCCCCAATCCTATTCAATACCTCCTCATTAGTTGTATGATCTACCCATCCAATCTTTAGCATTCTTCTGTAGCACCACATTTCGAAAGCTTCTATTCTCCTCTTGTCCAAACTAGTTATTGTCCATGTTTCACTTCCATACATGGCTACGCTCCATACAAATACTTTCAGAAACGACTTCCTGACACTTAAATCTATACTAGATGTTAACAAATTTCTCTTCTTCAGAAACGCTTTCCTTGCCATTGCCAGTCTACATTTTATATCCTCTCTACTTCGACCATCATCAGTTATTTTGCTCCCCAAATAGCAAAACTCCTTTACTACTTTAGGTGTCTCATTTCCTAATGTAATTCCCTCTGCATCACCCGACTTAATTCGACTACATTCCATTATTCTCGTTTTGCTTTCGTTGATGTTCATCTTATATCCTCCTTTCAAGACAATATCCATTCCATTCAACTGCTCTTCCAAGTCCTTTGCTGTGTCTGACAGAAATACGATATCATCAGCGAACCTCTAAGTTTTTATTTCTTCTCCATGAATTTTAATACCTACTCCGAATTTTTCTTTTGCTTCCTTCACTGCTTGGTCAATATACAGATTGAATAACATCGGGGAAAGACTACAACCCTGTCTCACTCCCTTCCCAAACGCTGCTTCCCTTTCATGTCCTTCTACTCTTACAACTGCCATCTGGTTTCTGTACAAATTGTAAATAGCCTTTCGCTCCCTGTATTTTACCCCTGCCATCTTCAGAATTTGAATGAGAGTATTCCAGTCAACATTGTCAAAAGCTTTCTCTAAGTCTACAAACGCTAGAAATGTAGGTTTGCCCTTCCTTAACCTAGCTTCTAAGATAAGTCGTAGGGTCTGTATTGCCTTACGTGTTCCAACATTTCTACGGAATCCAAACTGATCTTCCCCGAGGTCGGCTTCTACTAGTTTTTCCTTTCATCTGTAAAGAATTCGCGTTAGTATTTTGCAGCTGTGACTTATTAAACTGATGGTTCGGTAATTTTCACATCTGCAACACCTGGTTTCTTTGGGCTTAGAATTATTATATTCTTCTTGAAGTCTGAGGGTATTTCTCCTGTCTCATACATCTTGCTCACCAGATGGTAGAGTTTTGTCAGGACTGGCTCTCCCAAGGCAGTCAGTAGTTCCAATGGAATGTTGTCTACTCTCGGGGCCTTGTTTCGACTCAGGTCTTTCAATGCTCTGTCAAACTCTTCACACAGTATTGTATCTCCTACTTTATCTTCATCTACATCCTCTTCCATTTCCATAATATTGTCCTCAAGTACATTCCTTCACTATCTGAATAATTTGTTTTATTTCATCATACATTTCTTCAATTTCTTTGTCATTTGCAGAGCTAGTTGGCATATAAACTTTTACTACTGTAGTAGGTGTGGGCTTCGTATCTATCTTGGCCACAATAATGCGTTCACTATGCTGTTTGTAGTAGCTTACCCACACTCCTATTTTTTTATTCATTATTAAACCAACTCCTGCATCACCCCTATTTGATTTTTTATTTATAACCCTTTATTCACCTGACCAGAAGTCTTCTTCCTCCTGCCACTGAACTTCACTAATTCCCACTATATCTAACTTTAACCTATCCATTTCCCTTTTTAAATTTTCTAACCTACCTGCCCGATTAAAGGATCTGACATTCCACACTCCGATCCGTAGAATGACAGTTTTCTTTCTCCTGATAATGATGTCCTCCTGAGTAGTCCCCAACTGCAGATCCGAATGGGGGATTGTTTTACCTCCGGAATATTTTACCCAAGAGGACACCATCATCATTTAATCATACAGTAAAGAACATTCAGAGGTGCTCAAAGTGATGATCCTAGACACCTATACACTGGCACACTCATTGAATGAAAGAATTATTTGCTGCTTCCAGTGTTGGTGCTAAAGAGAATTAGAAGCAAGCACAGTATGTTGCTGCCTGCCCTCAGGAGTTTGTCAAATATGGCGATAGACAATGTCTTTAATTCATCCCCAAAGAAAAAAAAAGTCTGGACGATTTAAATCAGGAGACCTAGCAAGCGAAGTAACTGTTCCTTCTCGACCAATCCATCTGGCAGGATACCTTCAATTCAGAACACAACATACATACAAGATATTATGTGCTAGACATCCATCATGTTGATACCACATATGCAGTCTGGTCCTTAGTGGCACTTCATCCAGGAGACGAGGAAGAATTCGTCTCAGGAAGCTGGAATAAGCTGTGCCTTATAGACTACCATTGGTGAAATAAGGGCCAATAATTGTGGTACCAAGCATCCCACAACAGACATTAACTCTCCATAGACGCTGATGTTCCACTTATCCAAGCCATTGTGGGGTTTTGCTGGACCAATAATGCATGTTCCTTTAAATTAACTTACCCTTTTCTTGAAAGAGTACATCCATCACTAAATAGAACATTGGAGAAGGAGTTCGGGTCAATGAGGATTTGCTGCTGTGCCCACTGACAGAACTGTACATGATTCTGGAAATCATTCCCATGTAGTTCTTGATGTAGGTGTGCATAGTAAGAATGGAACTGGTGACATGTAAGAATATGGTGTACTCTGGTTTTTGGAATGCCCATCTTGTGTTCAAGCTGTTGTGTGCTCACATGCGGATTCATAGCTATGAAAGCAAGAACAGTGACTTGGGCATCTCTGTATGAGGGAGTGTGTTGTCGATTGTGTTGTTGTGGGATGAAATTTCCCATTTCCTGAAGCATCGCAACAATACGAGAAAACATCCATCAGGAAAGTGGGTACTTATCAGGATATCTCTATCTGTACAGTTCCGCTGCCTGTGTAGCATTTCGCCAACCTTCAACAACAACAACAACAACAATGGAAATGTTATGTCAATGCAGTTTGTAGGTAGGACAGTCTTTACAATATGCGTACTCTACACAACACTACTTAAAAGGATTAAAGTAGTGTATTAAATATACCATTACATAAGAGAACAGTATTGCAATTAGTGTTGTGCGAACTTACACTCCCCATAGATGAGTAGCATTTCTAACTTCTCTTTATTGGTGTACATTCTACTCACAGAACTCCAACTGACGATGGTTGATGGAATGATGAGAGTGCATTTTACTAATTTCTATATTTGTCCTCTGTTAACAACAGCACGTGGATGTGATACATTTTTGAATAAGTCTTTAGGAGAGGAAATGAATTACAGAATAAAAAATAGAGGGTGTCACTTAAAAAAGTCATACCACTGTTCGGATCTTTGTAAAAAAACAAAGCTACAATGAAGGCAATAATGCTGATTGATGTCCCTCTTACAGCTAAAGAACATTTGATTTAAACATTTTGTAATTTTCACCTGGACAAACAGTTACTTAGAGTGCTCAAGATAAATGGTACACCCTGTATACAGGGTTACTAACTTTTCATCCATTTCATGCAGTTTTTCCACTTGTACATAACTATGCCAAGAAGTCCAAGAAGTTTGATGGATTGAGGAAACATTAAGGTTTCTGGTGTCAGTGACACATGTTTCTGCAGTTTCTCTCAAAATGACAACAGTTACAGATGGTCAACATTTCAGCATATTGTTACTGTAGTTGCTGCAGATGCCAAAGATGATGCAACTGGATTGATGGATGCACAAGACACATTTGTCACCACTTTTACAACTCATTCTCAATGTACAGGTTCAGATGCATTAAGTCACAAACTGCGGGAAAACATCACATCCTATCCAACCTGTAACAGGTTACCAACAGAAAGAATTCAAGCTTTTTGAAGAACTGAACAAACTGAAATGACACACTAGCCAGAAATGTGAGCATCACATGTAATATATCAAGAGAGGAAATCAAGAGTGTTACCCAAAACAGGCAAACATATATGAGTGGTAGAACATCAGCAGGCCTGGCTTCTAAGCAATGACACTCCCAACAGTCGATGGTTACCTTCTATTCACACACCTCATAAACCACAGGCTTTTCCAGCATACACGATTAAGTCACGCTCTGTCAGCAGACACTTTAACTGCAACCACTTTGTTGGCTGCTAGCATTGTTGGTTCTGAACTGGGAAGGGGTTAGGAAACTGAAGGAAAATGACTAATGAACCAAGGTTGAGGCGGGGAGAGTTACAGCAGTGTAAGGTACATTATAGGAAAGTTTGCTCCTGTGCAGTTCAGAAAAGCTGGTGTTGGTATGAAGAATGCAGATGGCACAGGCTGCGAAACAGTCATTTTAGGGAAGAACGTTGTGTCAGGCAGCATGCCCGACAATGGGGTGGTCTAGCTGTCTCTCAGCAACAGTTTGTCAGTGGCCATTCATATGGAAATACAGCTTGTCGGTAGTCATGCCCATGTGGAATGCATCACAGTTGTTGCAGCTTGGCTTGTACATCACATGATTTTTTGCATAGGTAGCCTTGCCTCTTGATGAGGTAGGTGGTGGTGGTGGTGGTGGTGGTGGTGGTAGGATGTATGGGCCAGGTCTTGCATCAAGGTCTACTACAGGGATATGGGCAGACAGACAAGGGATTGGGAGCTGGGGTTTTTGGAGGAATGGATGAAGATATTCCGTAAGTTTGGTGGAAAGCAGCATACCACTGTTTGAGGAGTAGGAATGATAGTGGGTAGAACATTCTTCATATCAGGCCACAATGAGAGGGATAGCAGAGAATGTGGTTCAGTTGCTACAGTCCTGGGTCATAATGAGTCATGCGGGTAGTGCTCCTATCCAGCTCGACAATGGGACTTTGGGAGATGGTGGGTGACTGGAGACATCTCCCAGGCCTCAACTTTCCAGTCATCCCATCACCCCCAGTTAGCCCCACCATCCAGCCACAGATGAGTGTTCTCCTTGTTACCACCACCCAGGAATGGAACAACTGAAGCACATTCTCCACCAAGACCTCTCATTGTGGCCTGAAATGAGCAATGTCCTACCCTCTATCCCTCCCACCCTTCCCACGGTGGTTTTCTGACACCCACTAAAACTGCACAATAACTTCATCCATCGCTACACAACCCCTGTTCCCAACCCCTTGTCTCATGGCTCATATTCCTGTAACAGACCAAGATGTCGCATACAGTCTCCTCCACTAACCACAGACCACCCACCACCCACCACCATCGCCATCTCCAGTCCTGTCAGAAGCATCAACTATCTCATAAAAGGCAGGGCTATCTGTGAAACAAGTCATGTGATGTACAAGCTAAGGTGCAACCACTGTGCTGCATTCCGCTTGGGCAAGACAACAGACAAGCTGTCTGTCTGCATGAATGGCCACCAAGAATGTGTCCTGAAAAAACAACTGGACCACCCAGTTGTTAAGAGCACTATCCAACACTATGTTTGCATCCACCAATGTGATTCCTACCAATATCAGCTTCTTAGAACTGTGCACATAGGATATATTGCAGGGTGAGTTCCTATGTTCCCATAAGCCTTCTTGTCTGTCCTGCATCTACTTAACTGTTTCCCTGTTCCCAGTCCAGCATCACACAACCTTATATTCCACAAAAGCACCCATAGTATTTTCCCTTCCCTCCTTCCCCCAATCCCCCTCCCACACACCATCTAAACTCCCCATTGCACCTTACTGTCCTACCCTCTCCTCACCATTTCCCAGCATGAATCTTGAAACAATGTGGGGGACTAGACACTCTGAAATCTTGAGGGTGTCAGGGATGAAATACAGTGAGCAAAAAATTATTTGCAACTTCAGAAACCAACTGAAATTGTAAGAGAAAAAAAAAAGATAAAGATGGGCATTGTAATTGAGGAGAGAGGAAGACAGGATTTAGCCTATCCACAATGTTATTCAGTATACACTTACATCTAAAGTTACACTCTCTGCAAACAGTAGTGTAGTGCATGGCAGAGTGTACTTTCCATTGTACCAGTAGTTCAAACTTTTTTCAGATTCCATGTATAGAATAACTGGTTTTTCCATTCTTGAAAAGAGTAACTGCTTAATTCATCCTCCTCAAAATCTATAAATGATGTAAATATGGGTTTGCTTTTCTTCAAGCTATTTGGATGGGCAAATTCTAATTTCAGTACTGACATTTCTGCAAAACAAAAACTAACCTTCCCAGAGATAATGATCTAACTGTTTATTGATTCTGTATGATTTTGCAATTTTAATCTTCATTTCATAACAAATTTTGTCAGCTATCACATCTGTCCCTGGAAATGTCAGTTTAAAATGTGGTGTCAAAATATCTATTTCACCATTAGAAACTTTCAGTGTTTCCAGATACAACCATTTTTTTATTGTAGCTGACATTTCTTCTTCTTCACCATCACCATCATCATTTTTTACTTTCTCAGACGTTAAGTCTGGTTAAAAATGGAAAGTGACACAGACCTTGATCAAGTGTCACTTCCTTTTAACTGTACGGTATATGTTATATTGCATTTAGGAACTTTCGGGTAATTGAACATGTATCAATAATTACAGATTTCTGTAGTTGTATATATAAGTTTGGATGTAGCTGTATTGCATTGATGTACTGGTGGATATTGTGTGGTATGACTCCTGTAGTTGATAGTGTAATTGGTATAGTGTCAACTTTAACCTGATGCATGTCCTTGACTTCCTCAGCCGGTTGGATGTATTTTTCAATTTTTTCTCCTGTTTTCTTTTGTATATTTGTTGTTTCGGGTATGGATATTTCGATTAGTTGTGTTAATTTCTTCTTTATATTGGTGAGTATGATGTCAGGTTTGTTATGTGGTGTTGTTTTATCTGTTATAATGGTTGTGTTCCAGTATAATTTGTATTCAACATTCTCCAGTACATTTTGTGGTGCATACTTGTATGTGGGAATGTGTTGTTTTATTAGTTTATCTTGTATGGCAAGTTGTTGATGTACTATTTTTGCTACATTGTTATGTCTTCTGAGGTATTCTGTATTTGCTAGTATTGTACATCCGCTTGTGATGTGATCTACTGTTTCTATTTGTTGTTTGCAAAGTCTGCATTTATCTGTTGTGGTGTTGGGATCTTTAATAATATGCTTGCTGTTATATCTGGTGTTTATTGTTTGATCCTGTATTGCAATCATGAATCCTTCCATCTCACTGTATATATTGCCTTTTGTTAGCCATGCATTGGATGCGTCTTGATCTATGTGTGGCTGTGTTAGATGATACGGTTGCTTGCCATGTAGTGTTTTCTTTTTCCAATTTACTTTCTTCGTATCTGTTGATGTTATGTGATCCAAAGGGTTGTAGAAGTGGTTATGAAATTGCAGTGGTGTAGCTGATGTATTTATATGAGTGATTGCTTTGTGTATTTTGCTAGTTTCTGCTCGTTCTATAAAGAATTTTCTTAAATTGTCTACCTGTCCATAATGTAGGTTTTTTTATGTCGATAAATCCCCTTCCTACTTACTTTCTGCTTAATGTGAATTTTTCAGTTGCTGAATGTATGTGGTGTATTCTATATTTGTGGCATTGTGATCGTGTAAGTGTATTGAGTGCTTCCGGGTCTGTGTTACTCCATTTCACTACTCCAAATGAGTAGGTTAATATTGGTATAGCATAAGTATTTATAGCTTTTGTCTTGTTTCTTGCTGTCAATTCTGTTTCCAGTACTTTTGTTAGTCTTTGTCTATATTTTTCTTTTAGTTCTTCTTTAATATTTGTATTATCTATCCCTATTTTTTGTCTGTATCCTAGATATTTATAGGCATATGTTTTTTCCATCGCTTCTATGCAGCTGGGAGTGTGTTTTCTCTTGACAATGCTCTTTTTCATACATTTTTCTGTTCCAAAAGCCATATTTACATCATTGCTTAATACTTCTGTTATCTTTAGTAATTGGTTGAATTGTTGATTTGTTGCTGCCAGTAGTTTTAGATCATCCATGTATAGCAAATGTGTGATTTTGTGTGGGTATGTTCCAGTAATATTGTATCCATATTTTGTATCATTTAGCATGTTGGATAGTGGGTTCAGAGCAAGGCAGAACCAGGAAGGACTTACCAAGGACTTACCAAGGTCTCCTTGGTATATTCCATGCTTAATCTGTATTGGCTGTGATGTGATATTATTAGAGTTTGTTTGGATATTAAGTGTGGTTTTCCAGTTTTTCATAACTATGTTTAGGAACTATCAATTTAGGATCTACTTTGTATATTTCCAATATCTGTAGTAACCATGAGTGGGGTACACTATCAAAAGCTTTTTGGTAATCAATGTATGCATAGTGTAGTGACCTTTGTTTAGTTTTAGCTTGATATATCACCTCTGTATCTATTATTAGTTGCTCTTTACATCCTCGTGCTCCTTTGCAGCAGCCTTTTTGTTCTTCATTTATAATTTTGTTCTGTGATGTATGTGTCATTAATTTCTGTGTAATGACTGAAGTTAATATTTTGTAGATTGTTGGTAGGCATGTTATGGGGCGATATTTAGCTGGGTTTGCTGTGTCTGCATGATCTTTAGGTTTCAGATAGGTTATTTCATGTATAAGTGTATCAGGGAATGTGTATGGGTCTGCAATGTAACTGTTAAATAATTTAGTTGGATGTGAATGTGTTGAGGTGAACTTCTTTAGCCAGAAATTTGCTATTTTATCATTTCCAGGGGCTTTCCAATTGTGCGTAGAATTAATTGCTCGGGTGACTTCATGTTGCAAAATTATCACTTCAGGCATTTGTGGTATCATCTTGTATGAGTCTGTTTCTGCTTGTATCCACCGTGCATGCCTGTTATGTTGTACCGGGTTTGACCATATGTTGCTCCAGAAGTGTTCCAGGTCTGTTATGTTTGGTGGATTGTCAATTTTAATGTGTGTGTTTTCTATTGTCTGGTAAAATTTCTTTTGGTTTGTGTTGAATGTTTGGTTTTGTTTCCTTCTATTTTCACTTTTTTTGTATCTTCTAAGTCGTTTGGCCAATGCTTGTAACTTCTGCTTCTTTTCATCTACTTGCTCTATTGCTTCTTGTTGTGAGATTTTACCTAACCTCTTTCGTTTTTTGTCTGATATTTCATTTCTTATAAATTGTGTTAGCTGTCCGATGTCTTTTCTCAGTTTTTCTATTCTGATCTGTAGCCTATGTTGCCATGCTGGTTTTGTGGGTTTCTTCTGTGTGTTGGTTGGTTCTGATCTCTGCCTAGTGTGTATATTTAGTGTAGTGAGTGCTCCTGCATAAACCAGTAGTTTTAACTCTTCCATTGTTGTATTTTCATTTATTTTGTTGTGTATGATTGTATTGATAGTTGTTATTGTTGTTTTGACTCATGGGTTATTTGGTGGTCTATGCAAGAATGGTCTAATGTCTGTATTTGTGTCTTTGTATTCTATATATGTCAGCTGAAATTTCTCTTCTATATCTAACATGTGTGTCACTTCGTGTTCTATTTGTGCTTGTTCTGGTGGCTGTCTTAAGATGTCGTTTACCTCTGATTGTTTAATTGATGTGTGTTGTTCTTTGTTTGTTTGCTCTGGGATGTTTGAGTCCATTACTGTATTTTCTTCTTCTTCTGATTGCACATTATTTTGTTCTAGTATTTGTTATACTTGTTGTTTGATGTTTTCTAATTCTGACTGGGGTATCCTGTTATTTTTGATTGTTACACGGATCTGATCAGCTAGTCATTGTTCTCTTAAAAATTTTAATTCTGGGTATCTGGTAATAAATGTTGTGTATACTTGTGATCTGTATCCAGTTGTGTTGGTTCCTAGGTTTGTTGCTTGGTAATAACAGAACATGAGGTGTCGATTAACTTCATCTGACCATCTCATCCTCTGTCTTTGTTTTCCTTCTAGGGTGGTTGCAGGAAGCATATCCTGCAAAACACCTCTATTTGGATTTAAATCATTTTCCAGTTGGCTAGCAGTGTCGTTACCATTGTGGGCGGGCATAGGGTTCAAGCGTCGTCCCCGACCATGACGGCACTTGTCCGAGGCTTCTTTAGTTCTGTCCTGAACCAAGCAATCACATTGTTGTTATTATTATTATTATTATTATTATTATTATTATTATTATTGTTGTTGTTGTTGTTGTTGTTGTTGTTGTTATTATTGTTGTTATTGTTATTGTTATTATTGTTGTTATTGTTATTGTTATTATTGTTGTTGTTAAATCTATTCCAGGATTACCCTACTTAATTTTGTGGTGACAGCCCTGAAATGCCCTGACCAGATATCCTATTCTTCCTTCCACTGTGTTTTACTAATTCTCACTACATATACCTTTCCATTACAAAGGAAAATACGGAAGAAATGCTTCATTTTCCTTTTCACACCACTGCACAGATGAATGATGTAGATATTAGTGTCTTTGGCATTGAGAAACAGCTAAAATCACTGAAATGGAACAAGGATTAAGGGCATGAAGAAATGCTTGTCGTATCCTATCTACAATTTCCAGCTCAGTTAGATCCCATTTTCTCTATAATGCATTACACTGTGGATACATTGAGGTAACGGACTGTGTCCAGTGATTGGAAGGAAGGACAGGACATACCCATCTACAAAAAGGATACCAGAAGTGTTTAACAGAACTACCATACTATCTCATTGAAATCCATGCATTGCAGAACCTCAGAACAGACTCTGCAATCAATATTTGAACAGAATTACCTACTAGATGAAAACTCACAAAGTTTCTGATCATGTATGCTGCACAAAATGTTGGGTGAAGGATATAGGAACAATTGGTTACCATAGGTTGAACCCAGGATGATTTCTGGAGCAGTGAATGTGTTTTAAGGATAACTTCCAGGTTCTCAGTTCAGAAAAGCTTGAAGAAGTGGTGGTAATGGTGACAAACCAGATGGTCTGGGCTGTGAAGCAGCCATTGAAATTTGGTAGGTTATGATCATCTGCATTTTGTGTATGGTGCTACACTTTTCTCTTGGCCATGTGTCATGTTTACAATGAGCATCAATCTATCCTTTCCACAACTGTTGACTTTTTTGTCATCAGTTTTCTGACTGGTTTGATGTGGCCCACCATGAATTCCTCTCCTGAACCAAACTCTTAACCTCAGAGTAGCACTTGGAACTACTGTTTCAATTATTTACGGGATGTATGCTATCTTCCTCTACAGTTTTTGCTCTCTACAGCTCACTCTAGTAACACAGAACTTATCTCCTAATGTCTTAACCTATTTCCTATCAGCCTGACCCTTCTCCTTATCAGTGTTATCCATATACTCCTTTCCTCTTCAGTTCCAGGCAAATCCTCCTCATTCCTTAGCATATGGGCCCACATAATTTTCAACATTCATCAGCAGCACATAATCTCAATTGCATCGATCCTCTTTTCTCTGGTTCTTTTGCAGTCCATGTTTTACTATCATACAAGGCTGTGCTCTGAACATACATTCTTAGAAGTTTCTTCCTCAAATTAAGGACTATTTTTGACACCAGTAGACTCCTCTTGGCCAGAGAACACCTTTTTGCCAGAGCTAGTCTCCTTATGATGTCGTCCTTGCTCCATCCATCATTGGTTGTTTTGCTGCCTAAGTGACCTCTTGACCATCATTCCAATCTAAAGTTTCTCACTCTGTTCATTTCTGCTACTTTTCATTAATTTCATCTTTCCTTAGATTTACTCTCAATTCATATTCTGTACCCATTAGATTGTTCACTTCATTCAGCACATCACTTAATTCTTCACTTTTACTCACAATAGCAATGTCATCAGCAAACTGTATCACTGATATACTTTCCCCTTCAATTTTAATCACATTCCTTAATTTTCATCATTGCTGCTATGCCGTACAGATTGAATAGTAGGGGCAAAAGACGACATCCCTGTCTTACACTGTTTTTGATCCAAGCAATTTGTTGTTGGTTATTGGCCTATTATTCCCTCTTAGCTCTTGTAAATATTGTATATTACCTATCTCTTCCTATAGCTTACCCCTATTTTCCTCAGAATTTCTAATATCTTGCACCATTTTACATTGTTGAACACTTTTTCCAGGTTGACAAATCATACAAACATGTCTTTATTTTTCTTTAGTCTTGATTCCATTATGAACCACAACATCACATTGCCTCTCTTGTGCATTTACCTTTCCTAAAGCCAAACTGATCATCATGTAATGCATCCTCAATTTTCTTTACCATTCTTATTCTTGTCAATAAGTGGGATGCCTGAACTGTTAAGCTGATTCTGTGATAATTCTCGCACTTGTCAACTCTTGCAGTCTTGGGAATTGCATGGATGGTATTTTTCCGAAAGTCAGATAGTATATTTCCAGACTCATATTCTACACACCAACACGAATAATTGTTTTGTTGCCACTTCCCCCAATGATTTTAGATATTCTGATGGAATGTTATGTATCCATTGTGCCCTATTTCATTTTAAGTCTTCCAAAGCTCTTTTAAATTCTGATTCTAATACTGGATCCCCTATCTTTTTTAACTAGACTCCTGCTTCTTCTTCTACCACATCTGGCAAATCTACCCCTCATAGAGGCCTTCAAAGTACTTTTCCCACCTATCTACCCTGTTCCCTGAATTTATCAGTGGCCTTCCCATTGCATTCTTAATGTTACCACCCTCACTTTTAATTTCAACAAACATTGTTTTGACTTTCCTACACACTGAATTAGTCCTTCTATCTTTTTTTTATTTCTTCAAGTTTTTCATGCAGTTATTTCATCTTAGCATCCCTGTTCCTATTTATTTCATCCCTCAGCGACTTATTTTTGTATTCCTGAATTTCCCTGAACAGTATTGCACTTCCTTCTTTTATTGATCAACTGAAGTAATTCTTTGGTTACCAATGTTTTCTTCGCAATTACCTTCTTTGTACCTGGAAAACTTCTGTGATTGCCCTTTTTAGAGACATGTGTCCCTCTTCAACTGTACTGCGTAATGAGTTATTTCTTATTGCTTTATCTAGAGCCTTGAAGAACTTCAAGCATATCACATTCCTTAGCATGTTTGCATCCCACTTCTTTGTGTGTCGAGTCTTCATGACTAATATCTTGAACGTCAGCCTACACAACAGTTGACATTATGAACTAAGTTCTAGGACAGTAGATTATAAGTCATAAGTTTAGATATTCCAGGAAATGTATCTGTGATGATACACAGTCAATTTATTCCTCTGTAATGGGGAAGAAATGTAATTTATGACTTTCATAGTCTTTCTGATGTAAATTACAAAGAGCTACTCATCAAGTTGCATTTATTAAATCTGATACCAAATTCAGTTAGCATTTACAGACAGAAATAATGAAGCAAGCAAAATAAATGAAAATTTCCAAATGGCATTGAAATGTTCAACTATCATTTTACACATACTCTGGACAAATAAAGGTTCTTTATCTTCAGAACATAATGAATCTTGAAATTTTCTGCTGCTCTCTTGGGTTCCAGTAAGTCCTGGTTGGTTTGCCAAGCAGGTTACGTCATTAGGCTGCGAAGTTTTGTTTCTGTGCTTGGCAAATATTTTGATTTTGTTGTGAACCATAACATTTTGTTGGTGTTCCTTTTTCTGCTACCCAAAAATTCAAAATCACTTTTGTACTCGATATTTTGATACCTGCAGTGAGGTGGTGGTTTCTTGCCACACTTTTGTTGTAGATAAAATACGATGAGATGCTCTAGTATGTGTGTTAGAAATGTGGCCATTTATCTGTCATTCTTTGTCAATATTGCAATGTGGAGGGGGCATTCCCACCTACCCAGTTCACAGAAGCTAGTGTGGGAAGGAAGGATCCATATGATGCAGGCTGTGAAGCAGTCAAAGTGAAGAATGTTCTGTTGGGCAGCGCATTCATTCAACAACTGGGTAGTTCAACTACCTCTCGGCCACAATTTGTCTGTGGCCATTCATGTGAACATACAGCTTGTTGTTTGGCACATCCATCAGAACATGGCACAGTGCTCACAGCTTAGCTTGTAGATTACATGACTGCTTTCACAGTTAGCCTTGTCTTTGATGGGATATGTGATGCTTGAGAGCAGACTGGAGTAGGTGGTTGTTTGGTCGGTACACTTGTCCAAGTCAGTGGAGAGCACTGCCCTCTATCAAGTCATTTCTGCCTGAGGGATAACGGCCAAGATACCACACTCCTAGGGTGGGTAATAAGACAATTGCCACAGAAAGAGAGCGAACAGTTGTGAAATAATACTCGATCTGGCACCTGTCATAGATCGCTGCATACACGCCTCTAACACTGAAGGTTGAATATGTGTATTTTCATTTATGTGTGGGTCAACTGTCAATTATAAGTGCTTCTGCACACAGACTGTCATTCATTGCCATCTAACTGAATGTGAACAAATATGCAGTCCTTTAAATTCCTGGTCCTCAGACAAAATTGACGATTTAAATTGCTGTCTGTGGACAATAACATTTTGGTCCACTTGGGCTGGACTGTGATGGATTCGATGAAATTCCATGCAGGAGCAGCCACCTGTGGGTGAAAATGCAGTGAACTTCAATGGAGCAGCATGGGGATGAAGCAAATTTCATTAGATGATGGATCTCACTTCACTGATAAAAGTTAGACCAAATGTAAAAACTGGGAAAAGAAAGAAAAAAGCAAAAAGGTGGGGTGGTCTTTCCATGATGGAGTGTTCATTGGGTCCCACATTGAGAATGCTGGAAAAGAGGTCCCAACCCCTGCTCCAAGAATGAAGTAGAACCTTGTATCTGTAAATAAAAATCACTTTCACAGAGGAAACTGAGGGCCACTTCAACCATCCGAAAACCGTCTGCTAATATTAAATTTAAGGAAACAGGAAGACTAAACTTGGCACAAAGGGCCAAAGGAAGGGGACATTCCACCAATATGTGGGGTACCGTCAGTCTGGCTCAACAACATTGTGGGGGAGAGTCATTACATAGGAGGAAACAATGGGGGGAGCCTGGTAGGACTAATGCATAGATGGCATAAAACAATGACTCCCTCTGAGCAGAGCAGAAGGAAGAGCACCAAACAGCACTGGACTACTTTATTTTAGGGAGTTTATTACTATGAACAGTAGCACATCAGATGTCATTCAAATTTTGGGCAAAGAGAGATTTGACATAGATCCGCATATCCACAGCTGGAATCATGAAAGGAAATGGCAGTAAGTATCTGCTTCACTAGCCAAACGGTCAGCCAGTTCATTCCCTGGGATGCCCACATGACTTGGGACCCAGAGAAAGACAACTGAACAGATGGCACACTCATGGGCCGACAGAAGGACACGGACAGAAGATACCAAAGGATGACGAGAGTAGCATTGGTCGATAGCCTGCAGGCTGCTCATTGAGTCTGAACAGATTAAAACACTGTGGAGTGAGGCCTGAGGAGAAAAAATGTGAGCTCTGTGAATTTCTAGAAGCTCTGCTATGAACACACTAAATGATCCTGGCAATAAATGGTGTTCTAAGCCAGTAGGAGACATGAAAGTGTATCCCACCTTACCAACTGTTTTAGAACTATCAGTGTAACAGATTGTGGCACCATAGAACTCTTCAAGGATGGCACATAGAAGATGGCAGAGAAACAAAGAGTCGACAGAGATCTTAGGACCCTCGAATAGGTCAGTCCTAATTCGTGGTCTAGTTACCAACCAAGGGTGGGAGGGGTATGGGAGGAAAGACACGAGGTGCATTACAGTGAGTGGAGATGGGGATCCCGACAGGGAGAAGTGATACGCATGCCAACTGGCAATCCCACGCAAGAGTGGGTGCCAGGAGAGATACATTCCTCATTGGCGAAGACTGCAGGGTACATTGGATAGTGAGGGAATTGGCAAATGATGTCTGCGTAAGAAAGTAGTAGTTGGTTCAGTCATATGTGTAGAGGGGGAATCCCCACTTCTGTGAGGAGACTATCAACGGGACTAGTGTGAAAGGCACCAATAGCCAGATGATCTCCACAATGATGAAGAGGGTCAAGTAGCTTCAAAGTCAAAGAAGCTGCTGGGCCATAAACCTGACTCCCAAAATTTAGCCTGGAGAAGACTAGGTCACGGTAAAGATGGAGAAGAGTGATACAGTCTGCACTCCAAGGTGCAAGAGCCAGGAGGTGGAGAGCATTAAGCTTCCACATACATACAGTCTTTAGGTGGCAAGTGTAGGGCAGCCATGTCAGCTTGTTATCAAAAATAAGGCCCAAGAAACAGGACTGTGCTACAACATAGAGAAGCTGGTCACATAAATAAAATTTAGAATTGTGGTGTACTGCGAGTCGGCCGGCCGAAGTGGCCGTGTGGTTCTGGGCGCTGCAGTCTGGAACCGCGAGACCGCTACGGTCGCAGGTTCGAATCCTGCCTAGGGCATGGATGTGTGTGATGTCCTTAGGTTAGTTAGGTTTAACTAGTTCTAAGTTCTAGGGGACTAATGACAGCAGAAGTTGAGTCCCATAGTGCTCAGAGCCATTTTTTTGTACTGTGAGTCGATGATAAAAACGTATTTTGGAGCGAAAAAACTAGAAGCCATAGGAGGTGGCCCATGCAGAGGCCCATGGGATGCCATCTTGGAGCTGGCACTCACCAGATGCTACTTAGTGGGAGCTGCATCAGATGCAAAAGCCATCGATGTACAATGCCAGAGTAACCAGAGGCCCAACAGAGGTCACAAGCCATGGACTGCAAGGAGGAAGAGTGTGACACTTGCCACAGAACCCTGCGGGATACCATTCTCCAGAATTCCATGGGTGCTGAGTGAAATGCCAACTTGAACCCAGAAGACAGCTGAGAGAAAAACTCATGGATAAAAATCTGAAGGGGACCTTGGAAGCATGGTTGGTAACTAAAATGTGATGGCATCAAGCCATGTCATGTGCCTTATGTTGGTAAAAAGAAGACCATGACAAGGAGCTGGCAGTGAATAAAAGCCTGTCGGGTGGCTTTTTCCATTCCAAGCAAATGGTCAGTTGTAGATCGTCTCATTTGGAAGCCACAGTGATACCGGGACAAAAGGCCGAGAGATTCGAGTACCCAGCATAATCTGAAGCTAACCATCCTCTTGAGCAGTTTATGTAGGACACTTGTCAGGTTAATTGGGTGGTAGCTGTCAAGAGCCGTTGGGTTCTTCCTCGCCTTAAGGACAGTGATATCTATACTGTTTCGTCACTGTGGCAGAAAAGCATCTGTGAACGAAATGCAGTTGAAGACCCTAGACCATCTGGGTGTGGACAGAATCTGGGCCAGCTGCCATGCCCTGTGACGAGTTAAGAGCTTGCAACAATTCCCATTCAGTGAAGGGTTCACTATATAGCTCAATGTGGTGCGGGATGCAACAAGGTTGGTGGAGGAGGAGGGGGAGGATCTGGTCAACACTGCATTTCTGCTGGAGAAAGGTAGCAGGATAGAAAGGTGATGCTGGTGCCATCACAAAGTGTGTAGCAAGGTGTTCTGCGAGGACTAATGGTTCAGTGCAGAGGCCCTGGACAACTGAATGTTTCTAGCAGCCGAGAACGCTATGGAGCTTGGACCGAACCTGCAATGAAGAGGCG
Source organism: Schistocerca nitens (assembly GCF_023898315.1). Lineage (NCBI taxonomy): Eukaryota > Metazoa > Arthropoda > Insecta > Orthoptera > Acrididae > Schistocerca > Schistocerca nitens. The sequence continues at coordinate 1,286,118,116 of NC_064614.1, forward strand.
TATGTACCCAGAGAGGACACACAGTGCTACCAGCATTCCTTTTTATGCTGCATAAGAAAGTAATGAGCCTTAGCATGAACACACTTAAAACCAAAGAGATTGGTCTGTGGAAGGTATCACAATACAGCAGCGCCTTTTAGCGGCCGTGGACAGCGACTGTGACATCCTCAGCCCTCCAAAGTACCGATCAATGACAAGGAGACCTGTTCATAGGGGAGACAGCAGTGTGAAGAATAGTGGCAGAGATGCCTCGCACGACTGCATCAATTGAATTTGACAGGGAGGTGTAGAAGTGCACGGCAGACATATACAAAGGGCAATTGGCCCTGTGGAATGCGTAACTTGGGGGCCTGTCCACCTGACAGTAGCAGAGGAACAATAGGATCACTGGATATTGGCCACTGTCACAAATGTCATCATGGGCTGACAAATGGAGGGAAGCCACGAAGGCAGGGGAGGAGATCGTTAGATCGATAGTGGTAAAGGTGCCGTGAGGAGCATCAAACTGGGTAGGGGACCCGTCATTGAGGAGAGACAAATTCAGGTCCGTAATAAGCTGGTCTATTATGGTCCCCTACCCACTGAAGTGACACTCTCCCACAGTGAATGGTGGGCACTGAAGTCCCAAAGGAGGAGAAACGGGGGCGGGAATTGCTGGATTAAGGAAGACAGTGCAAAGTAAGGAATTATCCTGTCTGGAGGAAGGTGGACACCACAAATGGTGATTGCCAGAGATGTTTGCTCTCTAACTACTATTGTGGTCAGTAGTAGTCACCTACAAGGATGAGGTGCCATCTGTAAATAAGATAAGATCTCAGACGCAGGTGGGAGATGGCACTACTGGTGACAGTGGAAGCGAGGGGCGGGGAGGGGGGGGGTGTTGTGTGGCACCTTGTCATAGGATTTATGTTTCTTCTTGTTCTTTTTCTTTCAGAGCTGGAGGGGGGTAGAGCACAGAGGGAGTACTGGTGTCTGCAAGATCCAGAACCGAAAGAGAGCGGGTGGCTTTGGGACACACAGACGCACTATCTGAGTGATGGTAGGAGACTTCCAGCCTGAGAAATGCTTGTCAGAGGGGTCTGGGGAGGGAGCCCAATCACAGGCAGGTGCCAAAGAAGGGGCACACTTCTTTGATGGGGAGAGGGAGCAGACAGGAGATAGTGGCAACCGCAGGGGAAGCAGAGGGAGAGGGGATAGGGGGATGGGGCTGGGCAAAGAAGAGGTAGGAGGAGGAAATGAAGTAACAGAGAGGAAAGTTAAAGATAGTGACACTGAATGGAGTGTCTCATACTTTTGGTGAACCTCAGCATAAGTCAGGCGATCAGGAGACTTGTAGGGTAGAAGGGGGCTACAGGGGGAAGGGCGAGAGGAATCCACACTGCAGACGACAGGGAGGGAGTTGTTCCCCAAATGGCTCACACTAAAAAACAGGAAATTTTGAAGTCGAGGTCAAAGGTCAAGTGGGGACCTATAAACCAAAAATAGACGAATGAACAGGCAGAAGGAACTAAATTGCAAACAATAAAGGAAACCAGTTGGATAGCCGTGTCGAGATGAATCAGAGCACCAAGAAAGGGGATGGAGGTGGCAACAGGGAGTGAGCAAGGATAGGGAGGGAGGGCAGGGTGACAAATGTGCCCAGTGAGGAAGAATTGGCTGCAATACCTCAGAACCCCATGTGCACCACGTGTGAACTCATGAAACAACTGTGAGCCCCCTGGGAGGGGGGGATCTCACTTGAGTGCATCAGAATTTACCATAAAGTTGACCCTCATAAAACTGCCATAATTCAAATGTGATGTAAAGCAGGTCAGGAATTTTTGTGACATTTGTGAGCCTTGTGGTAAATAATGAGGAACTAGAGGACAACGCTAAATAACCATTTGCTTAGTTCAGTAACATGTGCAGCTCACAATGTAATTGCCCATCTTCTGGTGACTATCACTAATTTTAATGTGGCTTTTGGTACGGTTTTCAACACATACAATAACCCTAGACTGATTGCATCAGCTCATCTGAAGAAGTTGTTAATGCTCCCATCAGTGACTGGGGAAGGGGCAAGTGAACTTCATGCACTACTTCAAGCAATGTTGATGTGCTGATGGTAGTACAACTAAATGTATCCTTTCAAGACATAATTATATCACTGCTCTTTATAGAAAATGTTGACCAGTCTGTAAGAACATAATTTAAAACTTGCCTGAGTTTCAATAGCTTTCTGACATTAGAAAAGAGATGTGCTTTTCTCAAAAATAAATGCAAATCTGAAATCATGAAGACTACAGTACTACCATGGCACAGCACATATGGGAACAAAAAGCAGAGCACCTGCAATGCCAAGCAATTTGGGCATTTGAGATGAATCTAGTCCCTGCTAGTGCTGCATTTGTCATGTGCCACTTGCCTTATGTTTTGTAGAAGTGCAGCAAATTCAGTCAAGCAACGTGTAGTGAACACAAACCAATCGTGATGCCCAACACATTGTTCAACAACTGTCTGAAGTGTGATTGTAGGGCTTCTAGTTGCGCGTCTGTTTGCGCATCTGTTTGTGCATCTGTTTGCACATCTGTATGCTGCCATGCTTGTCAAAAATGACCCCACACATCGCTACACACAGAAATAAAACACACAATATGGAACAACGAAGGATTGTCCTAGTGACGTGAAACACAAATACAATGGTATACATCCATCAATTACATTGCATTATTGCTCATTTAAAGTCATCCCAGACAAACAAGTGCTGCTCACAACAGGGACAATATGGTTGAAACATAGCAGTGGAACATGGCAAACTTATGCTCTCTCAGTTTCTGACTCGCAGTCATGATTTATATCTGAAGTATGTGCAAAGTGCCTATGACTTCACAGATGGCACAGTAGAGTATCCATTCAAGGAACAGGTGGAATCATATCAGAAACAAAACAGCACATCTCTGTTCAAGTCAACTTCTGTACAAACATCTTCATTTTACCTTCTGTCTGTTTAATGTTGCTGAAGGTAACTGACATCTTGTCAAATCCAACACACTGGGATCAAGACAAGTATAAAACTTATCGATACAGAATTTTGTTCACCTGGCAAGATCAACATGTTGCTGGGAGCAAAATTTGGTCTGTACATTCAGAAGGCAAGGACTATCTTCATTAGAACTCATCATCCTGTGCTTTAAGAAACAGAACAGTGTTGGGTTATGTATGTCAAAGAAGTATCAAATGGTAGAGCACAAAATTTTGTCAATGTGGCCATTCATGTTATGCTTTGTGAAATCCGACACTGACTTTCTTGAAGAAACTGTGGAAGACAGAAGGATTAAATCATGTCTGAACCATAGCAACACTTGCACATGTGTGCATGTGTGCATGTGTGTGTGTTTGGTGAGGCCTGGAGAACATTTGGCTGGAGGCCATGTGGCTGGTAAGTTGTTGATTTTGGGGGAATCCCACTGTTTGGTGCAGGTCCCGAGATGTCGCTCAAGGTTGTATCAGTAAGGGCAAGATGGGCTGGCTCACATAAGGACAGATAGCGGTGAGCTGCATGAAGACAGATGGACATTCCATGCAAACTGATTGGCAAGTAATTGGCTTACTCTACAAGCTTAAGTTTTATGGCTCATCAACAATCACCCAAGTGGGTAGGATGCAATAATACCCTGGCTGGAATCCTTCACAACTGAGTGGAGTTAAGTGTTGTTTTGTTACATTTGAGTATGCTCATGTCTGTGTTATCTAAAATTGCATCTGTTATATTAATGCACCTATGAGTGACTGAGTGGATGATCGTCAGTCAGTTTTATTAATTGCAATTTGTGTTGCAAGTAATATGTCATGCAAACTTAAGAGTATTCCCTGTTGTAAGCCTCATGAAGGGAATTAATAGTAACATGATCTATGTTGGAGGCAAAGCTATCTTGGTACATGTGTACTCTTGAGTTATTGTATCAACAGGTGCTGATATTTTCGCTTCTGAATAGCAGAAATTTTAATGAGTGTTAATTACATTGCTAGTCACTTGTGCCATTTGTTCATATTTTCTACTCCCTGACCCTTCTTGAGTGAAGCTTTATTTGTGCAGATTACTGTTCCCATTGGTGTGTGTTGGCAGGGTAGCTTTGGCAGGAAATAAAGTGTTCTTATTCCCGGGCCTAGAGTAGAGGCACGTTTGCCTTTTGCCATGGCGGCATTTCCGTCGTCGCACGGTGTCTGGGTTGACTGGCAGTCTGCTGCCCCTACCAGTCACACTGTGGTGGCTTGAGTGAAGTGAAGCTGCTCATTTGACGTGTACCACAGCGGACTGTCACAATATGGGCAGGAGCCAGTAGTCTGCTCTATTTAGTGAATTTATTGAGCTCAGGTGGTAATGGCACATTTACCAAGCCTGAGGTTCCTCCTCATTATACCTTTAATTACTTACTTAAATGTTGTACTCTTATCATTAATTCTGAGTATGTTAAGTTTAAAACCTGTTAGTTATCAGTGTAAACTGTTTATCTTTGCCTTGGTGCATAGTCATTCGCTAACTCCACTTGGGGAATTTGGCTGCTCATTCCTTGTTGACTGTTACAGTTCTATGCAGTAGCTCTCAGCTTGCTCTGAATATTTGACATCTGTATGTTTATTAAAGGTCATTTTTAATGTTTGTTTGTAGTACTTCAAATTCATACCTTCCCAGTTTGTCTGGTATGTTGGCGTGTGTAGTTTACTGTTTAATGGTTTTTCTTTCTTTTTGTTAAGTGTTATACATTTCTAAGAGGCCTTCCAACAGCTACAATCAATGGTGTGACTTGCAAATCTTCCTGTATTTGGATGAATGTTATTCAATTGTGTAACAGTTACTTAAGCTTGCAAATTGTTAGCGCATCTAATGTCTGTCACTGTGATTCATTTGATTGATAAAATTGTTTGCTGAACCTGCCCAACTGGTGTGACCTTTCCTTGTTTTGTGAACTGTGTACTTCCAATTTCATGCCGTTTTCATAGTGGGACAATTTACAAAATATGGCTTCTAATTAATGAAGCCTGATTAAATTTCGACTGCGAGTATCACAACTGTTTCAGTAAGTTTTTAAATTGTAATAATAATAATGTTGTTAAGTAATAAAGTGTATTAGCCCTACATAAAACAACAAACGACAAAATATGTGAGTCCACATTCCACTTCTTTTCCTTAAAGCTGTCCCAAACCTAGATGTGAGGTATCAATGTCTTAATGATAAAAGAAAAGCAGCAATGTGACTCGCACTTCGTGGAATACGCAACTAAAGATTCTACAGATAGATTCATTATTCATCTTCCATTTCATTTCAGGAAGAGCGAAGTTTGTTATGCAATTCTTTCCATGATGCTTCTCTCAGACTGAACAGAAACTAGCAAGACAATGAATGTTTGTGGAAAGCTACACAAAGTTTCTGAGGAAGTATGAAGATATACGACATATGGTAGTAGCAGTCATTACAGATTTCATTTCATATTACTTGCCACTTCAGCTGTCCTTAAAAAACTCAGTTTAACTACTAAAGCAAGAGTAGTGTTTCATTTTCTTGCCAAATCAAACAGGAATTTGTCACTAAACAGTCTTCCAATGGTAGGACCAACCATTCAACATTATTAGTACTCCGTAATATTATGCTTCCACATACATCGCATTGCCTTCACAGTAGACATGGAGATTATGGATCGACAAGTGCTGGTAGCAGATGAAGATTGCATTTCCAATCAATATTGTGGAGGAGTGATAGATCTGCACCACCTCAATACCAATGAAAGACAATCACATACAGAATGACTTGTGCACCCTTACTTGCAGCACAGTGGTCTGTTACAGTTAGTTCACAAAGAGTGTGAGCAGAGTGAGGCAGCGAACATTCCCACTAATCATTTCAATATGGACCATTGCATCTGAGGATGCGATACAGTAAGGGGGGGAAATCAAGCCCCAATAAGATCTCATTAAGATATTGATAAGAATTGGAGTTCCCCAACGGAAATGATACAGTAACAGTGCCACACTCCAAAAATATCCACTCAGTGGTGCAAAAAACACAACTACTTTTACTGCTTGATAATGATGAGGTTGTTAGAACTTCAGGTTGATTCTAGCACCCAGATGCTGAACATTTTGAAAGTGTGAACAATGTCAAACCAGAATCTAATATCTACAGCTTCACAAAAGGCACTGTACTGTATGCCACATCATCCATTTTTGACCCATTTTGATTAATTACTCCCATTGTGATCACATTTAAGATATTTTTGCAATGTCTATGGCAGTGTAAGTTAATGTGGAATGGGCCCTTGCCCTCAGAGTTGCACTCCTTTGTGGCAGACACTATACAGTGAAATTCAAATGACAGACAGCATGAGTGTTGATCATGTAGTCATTGCAGTAGGGACTTCTACCAGTATACAGAAGTCAGTACAAGATCTGGATGATCATCCGAAGATTGATCATTTGATTCTGTTTCATGCATCAGAGACATGTCTGAATGTTACTGGAAGCAAATCCCAAACAGAAAAAGTAGTTACACAGTTACCTTTACTTCACACAGAACAACCTGTGATATACGAGCTACCAAACATGAAGTTAGGTTTATTGAATTACTAAGCAACATGAGTTAAACTTGTGATATCCAAAGACAAGAAGACCTCTCTACGAAGTGCACAAGGTATCTATTTAATAGCCAGGGTAATATTCTAATAAGATTTTTTCAAGTTCGTCTGGCTATAATGATAGCAAGAAGAGTGACTTATCATTTTAGAAATTAATAGATGTGTAATTGGAATAACTAAATATTTTAGACAATTGTAGGTGGTAATTATCATGTTTAATGAATATCAATTGTGGTGTAACGTATCAGTTGGGTAATATTACATATTTTGCAATGTCGATAGAACCAATGAATGATGGTTGCTGCCATGAAGTCATATTTTAGTTCAAATAGTGGGTTTAAACTTCTATTCACTTCATGAATTTTTCCTCTTGTGCATGAAATCTGCTGCAGGTGTATGAAGAGTTTCTGCAGAGTGCGACAACGATAGTTGCTTCATCAGGCTTTACTGTACCTGCTGATTTGAGTGGTTTATCCCACGCTATCTCATTCTGGTTCAGTGATGTGCCTTGCCCCTAGATCTGTAGCACTGTGACAACTGGTATTACATCAGGGGACAAAACATGATGTTAAGCTGTCAATAGCCAGTATGCGAGTATGCGAGTATTTTTTGAGAAATATTTGGGATTGTTCCGTAGACAATTATATTGAGATAATAGACTTGAGATAACATTTCACTTACCAGAGCAAATGGAGTTGCTAATGTTGTGGTGTCAGGAAAGATTTGAGTACAAAAAATAGTGATAATGAAGTGGAGATGAATAGGATATGTAGAAAGGAGTTGATTAATTAAAATGAGGGTGTGCAGGGCAGAACACAGAAGGGCTAAAAATCATTGGCAGATGAAATTTGTGAGCACCCTGGAAGGAGGCCAGAAACAGTGTGGGGTTCATCATGTGCCACAATGCCAAACTTCTTTTGTTGCTGGTGAAACTCACCCCCTCTCTGCCAGAGTGGTGCTGTCTCTACTGCCACTCACCTGAGCGACAGGACGTGGGCCTTCCTCCGCAACAGGGCCTGATTGACAAGAAAGAAAATTGTGTGTTAAAATAAAAAATATTTTATTCTTGAAAGTAAAACAGGTGATACATGAAGACTGTTTCAACATGACATGATAAAGAACAGAATCAATTACTTCAATCTTTTAGAGTGCCTAGTGATCAGTGAATAACTGAGCTTCTGAACTACTCAATTACGTATAACAGTGAACGTTACTAACCGAGTTCCAGAAAGCCAGAATTTTATTACAGTTGCAGGCTGGCTATATGACGACTGCCATGGGAAAATAAACTTTTATTGCCGATGTTGCACATAATTATTGACCAAATTTTAAAATCCTGTAGTAATCTGCTTATTAAAACATAAAATTTTATGTTACAGGGTTAACTCACTGTGGTAAGTTTAACAAATAGGAACTGTGGGTATGACTGTATACACAGCCTCACTCACTGCAGGCATATGCCAACATTCTATTCATCTAGTATTTGACAGTAACTTGCAGAAAACTTCATTAATAATTTCAAATTATCATGATTTTTTCTCAGTGATACCCCACAGAAAGTAATAGCAAAAATGTTAATCACTTACCACATTTTTGATGTTCATGCAGTAAAATTGCGCACCAAACACTTACAATGTAACACTCCTTTCTTTACTTACAGATGGATACATATAGCCAGGAGACGGTGTGGGGTATTTCTCAGGTGCATTCTTTGGAAAGGTGAAGCAAGAAGAAATTTGATGAATATAGCAACAGGATGGAGTAGAAGACATAATAGGAATAAGGTGGAAGTGGGTGGTGTACTAGGGGAAGTGGGTGGCCGGTACCTTACAATGCTGTCTTTTGAAATTCAACAGAGGGCTGTCTGTAGTTGGCATGTTAATAGGCCTGAAACAAACTCAGTGCAGCTCATCTTGCCCATGACAGCCATTGCATAGTTTCTGTACAAGGACCATATGACACTGGACAATTTTCCAGTATTCCTGTGCACTGCACAGCCTTCATGGATCACTGCACAGTGGCTCACCAGCCAACCCAAGACCCAGACTCAACATCAACTACTTCGGAGTGCCATAACTATACTAATAAGAATTCAGCCCACAATAGTGGCATCACCAGTGCTACCTACACTTTAGGTACCTACAGCAGTGCCTCTAAGTTGTTACACACACAGTGCTGAACTGGAGCTTCAAGAATATTTCTCATACTAGCAGATATCTTTCAGTGGATCAGGGCATTCTCTACCTTGCATTCACTAGAAATCCATTTCATTTGCTGCCTGTTGATACACACAACCTGTGTTTCTATGAAGTTCTATTCCTCTTGGCTACACAGGAACACCTCTGTGTTCAAGTGCTCCTGCACACTGTTTGAATGGTTTTGTTCCATGTTCAAAAAACACTCCCATTTCCTTTGATTTGCACTTGGCTCGACACTTTTGTTCTCTGATGTTCTGTGATTGTTGCCTTAATATTACTTGTGCCACTTCATTCTCTCCTTTTAGTGTCTTTATGCCTGCACCATTTCATCTCACCATTCCTCCTTGATGATGATGTGGCCTGATTCCTGTATTTTTCTTCCAGGTCTGTTCCTCCTGGATGGCACTGCCATATCCTCCATGGGGATGACTGTTCTCATATTTTTGGCTGCTGTTACAGTCACAACTTTTCCTCTGAGCACAACAACATAGGAATCTAGGGCATCACCAGAGCAGCTTGCAGTGCTCAGCTTAGCTCATATTATTGACAACCTTACAGCATATCAGGGCTATTTATATGTAGCTTGCACTGGGAAGCCATTTCTCTTGCCCAACATTATCATGTTCCTCCTGTGTTGCAATGGAATTCTAATGTTTGTGACAACTTGAGCACATTTCTTACCTTTTGCATATGTCATCCACAGTAAGTGGGATGAATGACCACAAGAGTGGGTGGCAAATGTGGCAAGGCAGCTCCTTGGTGGACTTCCTGTAGAGAGGTCAGGCAGGAAGACAAACAGTTTGTCTGGGAACAGACTGTAGTGAAAGTCTTAATGAGAAATATTTTATGAGCAAAAGGACAGTGATACTGTACATAAATCATCTTCAGATACTTATCAGCCATTCTCTCCACTTGTGTGAACACATTTCTACCGTGTGTTTCAGTTGTTTCAACTACACTGTTTACTACCAGCCTCTTCATTTCATAGGTCATCAGCTCTCATGTGTCAAGGTAAATCATATAAATATTATTTTTGCTGACTGGATTCCTCATAACCCCCCACCCCTTTTCCATTATTCAAAACACAGCTCCATAAATAATTGTAAACACTTAAATTATTCCAAGAAGCAACTAAGACAATCAAGACAAAATTAGCGAAACAATTCAATTGTCTCCAGTGCACTATCATGAGACATAAGAACAATAGTACACCGAAAAACAGTATCTGTACATTTGTGAGGGCTAATCTCCAACTACAGTCAGGATTTTGACACAATCAGAATTAATAGATACATGCATTAATTAGCAAAGTTAGTTTGTATACTCCATTTCAGCATTGCCAGACATGTCATCCAGCCATAGATACTTAGCCTTAGCTGTGGTAGCTATCATAAATGTACAAATGTAGCTTTGAATGTAAAGGAGTGATAAAAATGTTAATTTTCCTGAACACACTAGTTACAAGACACAGACATTACTTCTCTTCAAGAATAAGTTATCAGTGAAAATATATGTCAAATAGTATATACCAAGCACATAATGTAATAAAGATAAATAGTATCTTCAATGACTTTGCCACCCACAAAAAAGCAAAATCCTGGAAGTTCTTTCAACAAAAGGAGTTAAAAAGACTTCTTGTGTTGGTCATATGACTGCTATGTAGTGCTGGAATGGAGACAGGGAAGGATCTGAATGGGTGAGAAAACTGACAAATCACGATGAGGCCAGGAAGGTTACAGGAACTAAGGATATACCGCAAGGAGAGTTCCCACTTGTGCAATCCAGAAAAGCTGGGGTTGGTGAGAAGGATCCCTATGGCAAGGGCTCTCAAGCAGTCACTGAAATTGCGGCATGCTCAGCAACAGGATGGTCCACATATTTCCTGGCCAAAGTTCATCAGTGGCCATTCACACAGACCGACAGCTTGTTGCTTGTCATTCCCATGCAGAAAGCAGCACTGTGGTTGCAGCTTAGCTTGTATATCACATGACTGGTTTCACACGTAGCCCTCCCTTTGTTTGTGACCAGACTGAGGAGTAGATGGTGGTGGAAGCATGAATGAGACAGGTCTTGCATTTAGTTCTAGTACAGTGATATGAAACATGAAGTAAGGGGTTAAGAGCAGGGATTATGCTGGGATGGAAGAGTATATCGTGTAGGTTTGGTAGACAGAGGAATACCACAGTGGGAGGTGTGGGAAGGATAGTAGGCAGAACATTTCTGATTTCAGAGCACAACGACAGGTAGTCAAAACCCTGGCAGAGCATGTAATTCAGTTGTTCCAGTCCCGGGTTGTACTGAGTTATGATAGGAATGATCCTCTGTGGCCAGAAGGTGAGACTTTGGGGGTTGTGGTAAACTGCAAAGATAAGGCACAGAAGATTTGCTATGTAAAATGTTTGGATGATAATTACTATCTGAACGCTTCATTGAGACCAACGTTATATTATGTTGACGATCGATCATCACTGTGTGTGTGACAACTGTAGTTGGACAGGCTGCATGGGAGGGACCTCTTGGTATGGAATGGGTAGCAGTTGTCAAAATGGTGGTGTTACTTGTAGTTATCAGGTTTGATATAGACAGAGACAGTGATTTAGCCATCTTTGAAGTGGATGTCAACACCTAGGAAGGTGACTTGTTGGCTTGAGAAGGTCCAGGTGAAGCAAAGGAGGAGAACGTGTTGAGGTTCCGGAGGAATGTGGATAGGGTGTTCTCACTCTTGATCCAGATCACAAAGATGTATCTGAATGAGGGGAAGGGGTTTAGGATTCTGGGTGTTTAGAAAGGATTTTTAACCTATTACCTCACTACTCATATCCCTGTAATAGACCTAGATGCAAGATCTGTCCCATACATCTCACTTATTTCTCCCTTGTCATTTAGCTCATGTTTAAGCTGTCATCCTATTCCCTAGTTGTGGTGGTCTTGGGCTCCTGAAAAACTGTCTTCCATCCCTATTTTTCAAACCCATTTGTTACTATTATTTCTGTCTCCTACTTCACAAAGACCTCGTAGTGCTAGTACACTTTCTCAATATATTTAACCTTTGCACACTCCATGATTTATCCACTCTCTGTGTTCATTCCAAGCCACAGAGAGGGAAACTGGACATATGGTTTATGACTAGATTTTTTTGTTTGGTACATTCCAGGTAATTTCAATTGTAATAAAATATAATACATGATTTACCATAATGGCTATTACTAGTTTTCTGAAATAACAGATTGCATTATTCAGCAAAATGTTTAATTAATGCCATGTCTGTTAATGCATTCTTTTCTTTTATTTGCGCTGGGATGTAATAAAAGGGCTGGACATACTTCACTAAAAAGCAAATGTGAAATATAGAGCGTGAACTTAGCATGGGATCATCACATGGGTATGCTACTGTTTTCTTTCTATGAAATTATCACAAATACATGAAAATTGCAAATACATTTTTAAATGTTACTTTAATCTGTAGGTGATAGCAAAATCTAATTCTGACTGAAAATGTGTGTGGGTACCAGAATCGTGTATGCAGAAAATGTGCTAGGAAAAAAGTGTGAGTTTTGTAATTAACACCTGTCTTTCCATTCTATGAAAAGTAAAGTTGCTACTCACCATATAGCAGAGATACTGTAAGTACAACAGAGAGACTCTATTGTGGATGAAGGCCTCAATGGCTGAAAACTTTAATGTTGGAGTCTTTTTGTTGTGCCTATTTGCAACTCAGCATCTCTGCCATATTGAGAGTAGCAACTTCCATCATACTGTTACATTCCATCCTGGATTTTTGTCTTTCCACACTTTCATAGAAAAATGTTGTGTAAAATTTGCTTATTCCATTTCAGGCATAAAAATACATAAGGTACTAATTTCAGTAATTATTTGCTTCTGTGGGAAGAAATACAGCTGAAGCAAAATCATCTAAAATCAGAGTGATGAACATTGCCTTTTGCACAGAAAATAAAGCATTAGCAGACACTGTATTATTGATAAGTAATGTTTATTACATCCCTGCCCTCTACTCAAGGACAAAATTATGAAATTCAGTATCTGTATGTTTTGCAATACAGGATTACACTGCATGCAACATGCAACCAAAGGTAGTGTAGTCAATAGTGGCTCCACAGTACAATTTTTCAGACTACCACATTCTCTGATTCAACCTACTGCATCACAAACAACTATCCATTTGCTCTAGTTCTACCAGCAGTATCTCATGGAACACATAGTACCATAGAGCAAACCACTGGTAAAATGCTCCTGTTGGAGCACATGAAAGGTGAATATGTTCCTCTATAAAATACTGACAGTACAGTTGGGAACCAGCTGCCCCAGTACACATTTTACCTTCCTCACCAGAAATTTTTGCATGTAAACATATTCCCACTGTTTTAACACACAATAATCTATATTCATTTATCTGGTCTCTCCCTGTAGTGAAGCATTCATACTTAGCACCTCACACTCACTGTCACTGTCTATGTATATGGCTTTCTCACATTGTCTCATTTTTCCCCCACTGATTTACAGTCTATCCCACTGTCAATGTCAACTCTCTCAATTACACTGTTTGCTGTTGTCTTTCTATGATAAGCCCATTGACTCCGCAACTCCTTAATGGTTCAAAAATAATTCTGAGGCATCCCAGTTAATTTTTTTCTTTTACAAAAGGGTGTAAGACTTCAGACCAAAATTTTCTCTCTCCCACACCTATGTGTTCAAGTACAGCACAAAACTGGTGTACGGTGTCCCTAAGTCTTTCCTTTCGTCTACACTGGCTCCTATCTCTTTTCCTCCCAACTGATTCTGTCTTCACAAATCTCTCCTCCTCTTTTACTACCAATGTCTCACTGACCACAAATATCTGCTTTACCTTCCATTTTAAAGATATTTCCATCATTTGACTACTAACTGTTCATTTGTTTTACACAGTCATCATTTCAGCTTTATACCCATTCTCAAGATCATGTTGAAATTTTAAGATTGTTTGACCTGCCTGTGATTTGCCAAAAAAATGTATTTTTGGTCTTATAAGGTGTGTTCTATTGCAGGATATGAGTATGTGTGAAATATATATAATGTGGCTGACACTGTGCACAGTTGAAACCACAAAAGGGCCTACAAAGTTAGAAATATGTTGTTTTTTTTTATCAATAACTGAACAACGCAGCAGGACAGACATGTTAACATTTCAACAGACACTCAAGAATGGCTATGAAGCCAATAGAGAAGGTTCAGAAAAGAAGAGTATGAGAACCACAAGTCAAATCAGAAAAATTATTGGTTGGCCTTATGTGCATTATGCACTTGCTTGTTATCGATTAGTGTGCGAACACCACGGATCATTCCTATCCTGAACCATTACTGATGACTAGAAAGTTTGTCGTTTTGCTACTGTAAGGGAAAGAATAGAAAGGAATGCTTTAGTCCAAACAAAGCAGCAATGCTGCATAGAAAGACTTGTGTGCATCCACGTAAGATAATGTTGTGCATCTGGTGGAACAGTGGCCATGTGGTGTACGAAGAGTTGCTTGCATGAGGTAGAAGTTTCCTGTTGGCATTTATTGTCAACAACAGACTTCTTCCAAATGCAATCCTAGAATAAAAACAAGGAAGGCTGTCAGAAGTGGTGCTATTCTACAATAATAGCCACCAGCATTCTGCTAGACTGGCAAGAAACACTACACAACTACTGGGTTGGGAAGTCATTCTGCACCTACCGTTTCCACCTGATATTGCACCCTCAGATTTCATCCTTTCTGCGCTTTGTTCAATGATCTTCACAAACTTCCTTTTGGGTTGAAAATGCACTTTGAACATGGCTCTACAAGTACTTTGCTACAAAACCATGTGATTTCTACAGTTGTGCATTCAGAACATTTTCCCAACATTGGCAGACTGCAGCAATCAGTGAAGCAGATTATATTATTTATGACTACATAAGTCTCCATTTGCTTTGGGAGAGAAGGCGGATTACAGGGACAATATTCTTCATTTCAAGACATGATGAGGACGTTTCAAATCACTGTCCATGAATGTGTCTAACTTGTTCTAGTCCCCAATAACATTGGCAATTTTCCTCTTTAAGAAGCTCACCTATGCTGAGTGATAGTTGTATACCTAAATATATTTATCTCAAGATGATGATTTTAATAAGAGCCATGACTACAGAATAAGGGAATTGTGATCTAAATATTACTACTTATCACAGTGTGCCAATTTGTAATGTTAGCTTACTTTTACAATGACTTATTTCTGAATGTCACTTCGGTACTTAAAAATTTGTGTTCTTTCTCTTTGATCACATTTCCCTCACCGTCTACCGCAATACCCATTTTAAACATTTGTGACCAATCTTTTGTAGTTACAAAGACACCGCCAATTTACAGTATGAATTATGCACTATGTAATTAATATCCAGTGTCAAGTTCATGTATAAAATTTTGAGCAACTGTTTCACTAAAATACTTTAGCAAGAAAAAGATAGAACAAAAATACCACATAAGAAAATATTAAAGTGATAACTTTAACGTGTAATTAAGCTACTGAAGAAAGCAAAAATCTCACCTGCCAATACCTCCTCTTGGTGCACCTCTTGTGGCTCCTGCAAAGAAATTGAACGGGTGAATAACTTTACATCAACTGAATCTAAGCATAAATCAAACCGCTTGAAATGTGTCAGTGGTATGTCATATCACTGCATATGCTCATCTCAGTGTTAGTAAGTTAGTAAATTATATGATGAGTGAGATTATGAATCAGGTGCAGTGACAAGTAGAAACATGTGAAATTTTACTAAAGTGAGATTGACGAAAACTGCATAACAACACAAATGAAGAATCACAAAATATTTGAATTTTAATTGAGCTTAACTATCTGAATTCACTAGAGCTGCCAGCCACTACACACAGCCACTGTCACAGAGCAGGACAAAGGTGCCCACAAAACACAAGCCAACATAGTGGGAATGTAGACTAAAGCTGCTAGATCTATGAAGGCTGGTGTAAGGATAATGCCAGTGACAAATAGAAGTACAGCATAGTTTGCTGGAATGAACAACCTTCAACTATGACCTGGTGTGGTATTCTAAAGGATCATGGAAGGGGAAATGAGTAACAGACCATTATAAAATTACAGATTATAGAGATAGTGACAGGGTCCAATATGACTAGATCTGCTGCTAACAGGGCAGAAATTTGAGAATGATTCTTGGTCCCAGAGAGCCATCTGAGGTTGGCCCACACAACAGAAGAGTGAGTGGAACAGTTAAAAGAACTAGTTAATTAAATCCAGCCAGTTTTTTGCTATCCTGAAGGGTGTGATGACACTGTTCACGCAACAACTTATAATGAATGCAGTTTGCTATCATAGAATGTTAAACACATGTAGAGCACATCTCTGCATGTGAGTGGAGTCACAACATGGCTCAGTCAAACAATGCACTGGGACACAGCATGGTAAAGGTAAAGTGAAAGAATTAAACATTGTGTGGTGGTAATGATAGCATTTGTAAGATATTCTACCAGGGCTTCACAACTGGGTAAATGATGTTTCTAGAAGGGTGCCAGGGAGCACCATCATTAGAAAGTTGCCATTTGGTTGTGCACATGGATGGGGTAGGAGTCAGAAAATGGATAGCAAATGGGAAATGATTGCTCGTGTAGGTACCAGAGACAGTGATGAGACAATGGGCAAATTGGGCAGTTTAGGACAGGTCCACATGGGGTTAGGAGTCCATGGAGTGTGAAATGAATGTGGGAACCCCCACGATAAGGCAAATAAGGTTAAGGTGCCTGAAGGTTGGCCAAGAGGACACCTCTGACCGGTTCTGCGAGAATCCCAATGGGAATCGTGTGCATTACAGTCAACGAGCAGCAGGAAGGAATGAGGGAGTTGGCCAGTAAGCTGGAAGAAGACTGTCCAGTGACACCGAATGACTGAGGGATGTAAACTGTACATATGAAAAAGTTCAGGAGAGGAAGTAAAATGTGACTGGAATAGCTTGAAGCTGGGTTGTCAGGAAGACGATGAACGTCATCCTTGATGAGCAGCATCACTCCACCCAATGACATAGAATCAGTCCTTGAGTGACGGTGTAAGGTTGGGGGATGTCAAAGTAGACAGGAAATACATGCGAGAGCTCACAGCAGGTCGTGAGGATTCAATTTTGTTTCCTGGAAGCAGAGAACTAGCAGAGTCTGTGATTCCAAGAGCACCTGTAAACCCTCTTTGTTGGATCAAAGGCTGCAAACATTCCACTGGAGGAGTGTCATGATTAGGAAATGAGAGAAGGGAAAAATGCAGCGGTGTCACCTCAGCGGCTATTAAGTGGCAGCTTTTGAAGGATCGCTGCTACACGGCACAGAGGCTGGAGAATCAGCCTCTGGAAGATCTACAGAGGTGTCGGAATTATCGTTCTGTCCGTCCTTGAGGTCCAGAGCAGAAAAACGGCTGGAGGTGCATACCAGCAACAAGGTGATCAGCCAGAGGAGGGTATCATGTGGCCTCACCATCGAGGAGGAACTGTGAGCCGATAGAGAAGCAAATTGTTTGTCTTTCTTTGATTTCTTGGATCCTTCCTTGTTTGAATTGGAAGATTCAAATGTTTGTTGGCTGAAGGGACATAGAAATTCTTCATGGGAGTATTGCTTCTGTCCCTTCTGGGCTTTCAGTTGTGTAGTAGGTGACTTTGTCCCATGAGACAAAAGTTTGAGGCTTGTTGCACAGCTGGAGAAAAAGAGAAAGAGGAGGAGGATGGGGCTGCTGCTATGACACTGGGTGATTTAACAATCACAGTGCTGTATTACACATCACCCGTCTGGATGTACACATCCTTCATGGAGCGAGATGTAGCAGGAATGGTAATGCCTGATGGTAGAACACAGAGTCACTGACTAGTCCACAATTTGCGAGTGACCTGGTAAGGCATCTTTTTCCTTGACATAGGTCTCCTGGACGCTCAATCATTGAGATACATGGGATAATCTTGGGAGGAGATGGCATAACCATTGCAACTTGTGCAGCAGGGAGGACAAGGTAGCCAGGTTACACAGTTGGCTGGGTGTCGCCATGACATTTGAGTGTGGTCATAAAGATGACACTGGTAGCAGTGCATTGGGTTTGGTGGCGTGCTCAGCAACAGCGTGGTCCAATTGTTTCTTGGCCACAGTGTATGAGTGGCCATTTATGCACACAGACACTTCTTGTTTGTCCTGCCCTCGTAGAATGCAGTACAGTCTTTGGTTGCAGCGTAGCATTTAGATCACATGACTCATTTCACAGGTTGGCCACCATTGAAGGGATAGGTAATGTTTCTTGCTGGGTTCCAACACCTGGATGTGGTGCTGGGAGGATGTGTGGGATGTGTGTTCATCTAGATCTATTACAAGAGTATGAGACATGAGACAAGGGGGTTGGAACCAGAGGTTGTGTAGGGATAGTGGAATGTGTTCTGTAGGGTTGTTGGGCACTGGAATACCACTGTGGGAGTTGCGGGAAGCATAGTGGGTAGGGAATTTCTCATTTTAGGGTACAATAACAGGTAGTCAAAACCCTGGTGGAGAATGTAGTTTAGCTGCTCCAGTCCTGGGAGGTAAGGAGTCATGAGGCAAGTGTTCCTCTGTGACTGGACAGTGGGACTTTGTGAGGTGGTTGGCGACTGGAAAGATAAGGCACGAGACATTGGTTTTTGTACAAGGTTGGGAGGGTAATTACTGTCTGTAAAGGCCTCAATGACATGCTCAATGACATCACCTGTGTGTTTGGAGGCTGTGTGGAAGTGTCTTCTCAGTATAAAATAAGTAGCAGCTGCTGAAGTGCAGATATTCCTGGTGGTTGGTAGGTTTAATATGGGCAGACATACTGATGAATCCATATTTCAGGTGGAGGTCACATCAAAGAAGGTGGCTTTGTGTAGAATGGGGGACTGCGGTTCTGAAAGAGTGTGGGTAAGGTCTCCTCACCTTCAATCCACAGAGCAAAGACGTCATTAATGGATTTGAACTAGGTGAGAGGTTTCAGATTTTGGGTGTTTAGGAAGGCTTCCTATAGATGCCCCATGAATAGATTGGCATACGATGGTGCAATGGGGTGCCCATAGCT
The DNA here is from genome assembly GCF_023898315.1 of Schistocerca nitens. Classification (NCBI taxonomy): domain Eukaryota; kingdom Metazoa; phylum Arthropoda; class Insecta; order Orthoptera; family Acrididae; genus Schistocerca; species Schistocerca nitens. The sequence goes on from NC_064614.1 coordinate 1,286,137,015, forward strand.
GTTTTCAACAAAGACCTTCTTAGGTGAAAGCTCTACTTCCAAGCGTTTCTTTGTTATGTGTGTGTGTGTGTGTGTGTGTGTGTGTGTGTGTGTGTGTGTGTGTGTGTGTGTGTGTGTGTGTGTGTGTGTGTGTGTGTCACTCAGCATCTCTGCTATATGGTGATTAGCAACTATTCACAATATTGTTATTAACAAATTTAGTGTTACTGTCTCTGATCCACAGACCCCTAACACTTTCAGACAAAGAGAGCCTCGCCAATGAATTACATCACCTAAGAAAAGTGATTCTGAAGAATGAATAGCCACACGATCAAATTCAATGGGTGCAGCAGTCAATTTCAAGAACAGCTGAGTAAGAGACTGAGAATGAAAAAGAGTGTAAGAGAAACTGAGAATTGCTTTCTTACCTTATGTTTGCCCAATATATGAGCAGATCGGGGGACTCCTATGGATACACAAGCATCCTGTGTATATTGCTCTTTTCAGTTAGGATAAGAAGTCTCATTTTGTAATTTCAAAGATTAACTAGATAGAGCACCAGCAACACATCCAGGTGAAACAAAGTAGCAAATCAGGTGAAACTGAGGTCTGCCACAGGCATAATCATGAAATGAAATGTGATGAGACCTGTTTCATGTTGGAAACTTCAGATAGCTTGGATGAAATAATTAAAGCTCAAGTTGGTACACCTATGTATAAAGTGTGCCAACTGCCAATAACATTGTTTTACATCATTTCACTGTTATTTTACCATTGTGAGCCTATTTCTATTCCTTCATTATTGCTTCAGCTAACACAATGTTAAGCTGTGTTGTTATATGTCAAAGTGAGCAGCAGTATCATAAAGTACACAGCGAACCTTGCGAGAAAAATGTATGACCTGTAAAAAAAAAAAGAAAAAGAAACTTAAAAAAAAAAAAAAAAAAAAAAAAAAAAAGCAAAGAAGAGAGACCCAGATTCTGAGCTGGCACCACAACCCCTCGATGAGGCAATTGCCTATGAGATAATTAGTACTTGAATATGTGTCTGGCAGGGATCAACACAGCCATCATTTACATGTGTATGAAGTACACCACACACCTGCTCATGTTACAAAAACCAGCACACCCACCAAGGGTTAAGGGGTGTTGAAATAAATACTTCAGGAAATCTAACAAACAGTAACAGGCATTTCAATTTGAACATGGCTTGGGGGCCAGTGCTGAAAAACACAGAATATTTCCATGTCACAGAATATGGGTAAGGGCTCCAAGCAACTAAAGCATGAAATTGTGCAGTTGGTACCAGCAATGAAACACTCTTATACACGGAAAAATCCAACCAAAACAAAAATGATTCCAACACAAATTTTAAAGGCGTGATAATTCACGCAGGGACAAACTCTATTAGAAGCAGCAGACAAGAAGAAATCATAAATGATATTCGTAATGTAATTCGGTCAGCCAACGGTTTGTTTACAAGCTCCAGAATTGTTATCAACAGAATTCTACAAAGAAGATCGGTGAGTAATGCGTATACAAACAAAATAAACACTGGCATTAGGGAACAGTGCGACGAACTTGGTGTTGTATTTGTTGACCCAAATAAATTTTTCAACGACAAATGTCTGGGTAGGGATGGCCTGCACCTAAACAGACTAGGTGCAATGACTTTCAGTAAAATGCTCCTGGATTTAGGTAAAATTATAAAAAATAATTGAAACTAATACGGTCTGCAGGGGGTGACTATCCAAGAATACCACATGCAAACAAAAAACGTGAGTGTAATCATAATAAGGAAGCAGTTGAACCAAAACAGAATGACATTAAAACGAAGAAAAGGGGGAATGCAAATAGTGCTGGAAAAAATTACTTAGCAGTTGTTCACCCAAATATATGTTCCCTAGCAAATAAGACCCAACAGCTAGAAGTGGAGCTGGAGTCTACAGAGTGCTCAGTTGTTTGTCTCACTGAGCATTGGTGCAATGAGGCTGAAATTAATCAGTTAGTCTTGCAGTCTTATAATTTAGCGTGTGCATACTGTAGGACTTCTATGAAGTGTGGAGGGTGTTGTATTTATGTAAAACAAAATTATCAGTATAAGACCAGAAGTGATTTATGTGTAATCAGTGAAGAGCAACATTTTGAACTGGCAGCAGTTGAAATCAGGGACCAATACAGGTGTAGGAATTTGATTATCTTATGTATATACAGATCTCCTAGTGGAGACTTCAATATCTTTTTCTCCAAACTTAATCATGTTCTTAACAAGATATCCACTCCAAAGAACCACATTCTCATATGTGGAGACCTAAATGTGGATAAACTGAATCCTGATTCTACATGGGACTCATTACAAAGTCTTGCTCAAAGTTTCAATTTAGTTCCAATGGTTAACAGTGCAACCAGAATAACAAAATACTGAAAGACAGCTGTTTATCAGGTATTAAAAGGCTTAGGCAAAGAGGTGGTGGTAGCAGAGCTAGGATTATCTGATCACTCAGCTCAAATCATTAATATAAAAGTGGCTCCAGAAGAAACAAAGAAAATGCATATTTACAGACGAATTTTTCCTAAAAAAATAGACATGAGTTTGCCAAACAGATAGCAGGACAAACATGGGACTCTGAGTATACTCAGAGGTAGACGCAAATGAAAAATTCAAAAATTTAATGACATTGTTTAGATTAAATTTTGAAGAAACATTTCCTAAAGTATTATGTCCATTATCAACAGCAGGAAAAAGCAAGTGGGTCACAAAAGGAATCAAAAAATCATCTGAAACACTAAAGTACCTGAGCTCCATTAAACACAGCCAAACTAATCCTGCTTTCTCACTTTTATAAAAGATATAGGAAAACATATAGGAAAATATTGCTTCCAGCAAAGAGAGCTCATAACTCCAAAATAGTGCACTCTGCTGAAAACAAAAATAAGGCAGTATGGAAGATTGTGAAGCAGGAAACTGGTACCAGGAAAATGAATCTGTAAAACTTGAAAATAAAAGAGGAAGGGACTCTAATAAAAGACCCAATATATTTGGCGAACTATATAAATGATTATTTTAGTAGCATAGGAATAAAATTACAGGAAAAATTTTGAACCGCCCCTCAGGTCAAAAAGCCAAATAATGGTGTATCACACTCAATGGTGTTATTCCCTACAACACAGGAAGAAGTCTATAAAGCAGTCAGCAAACTGAGAAACAAAAACTCAGCTGGTCTGGATGAAGTCCCCATTTTTATAATTAAGGACTGTATCAAGAGCCTAATTCCACCTTTAGTTGATATTATAAATCAATCTTTCAAGCAGGGCTACTTTCCAGACTATTTAAAATATGCGAAATTACTACCCCTCTTCAAAAAAGGTGATGCAGGAATAATTGAAAATTATAGGCCAATTTCTCTACTATCATGCTTTGCAAAAATATTACAAACTATTATGAAAGATAGGCTAATGAATTATTTAAATAAATACAACTTACTGTCTGTTGACCATTTTGGATTTCGATCAGGGAAAAGCATAGAATCAGAACAGCACACTTCACAAAACACATTCTAGAAGCATTAGATAAAGGGAACTACACAAAAGGTATATTTCTTGATCTAACTAAAGCGTTTGATACAGTAGACCACAACATATTGTTAAATAAGTTAGATGAACTTGGAATAAGGGGACTTGTGAACAAATGGTTCCAGTCATATCTAAAAAATAGAAGACAGATAACTGAAATCTCACTTATTTCAAGTTACTCAAACTATATTGTAAAGTATACTTCAGACCCAAATTATGTAAATATAGGTGTCCCACAGGGTAGTGTCCTTGGCCCAGTACTATTCCTCATTTACATAAACGACATCCCACAGAGCATCAAGCATGGACAAACAATATTGTTTGCAGATGACTCAAATGTTCTAATCAGTGACAAAACACCAGATGCACTAAAAGAAAAAGCCAAACAAACACTAAACAGTGTACGTGAGTGGGCATCCAATAATAAACTAACACTAAATCTTAAAAAAACAAATGCTGTTAACTTCTATGTCTGCAAAAAAACCACACTATAACAACTAAGTTAAACAATGAAACTATAGAATGTGTAGACTACACAAAATTTCTTGGTATGCATGTTGACAGTCAGTTAAAGTGGGAAGAACATATTAAAATACTTAGTCACAGAATCTCTACAGCATGCTATGCTCTGAGAATTCTGACTGCAGTTTGTGATACTACATGTGTCAGATCTGTATATTTTTCTTATATCCACTCTTATTACCTATGGAATAATATTTTGGGGAGTCAACAGTAAAAATATTCAAATAGTTTTCAAATTACAGAAAAGAGCAATTCGTATAATAACCAAGAGTGGCAGTAGGGCTCACTGCCTTGAACATTTCCAAAAGCTGGAAATCCTAACTGTCCCCTGTGAATACATTTTTCAGAGTGTTATGTATGTAAAAAAAATATTGACTGCTATATGAAAAATTCTTTAGTACACAGCTATGAAACTAGAAAACAATACAATCTGCATCTAGAGAGGAAAAATAAAGTTAAAACTCAGCAGAGCTTGTTGTACAATGCTGTTAAATTATATAACAGATTACCCCAAAAATAAAAGATATTGACACAATCGGACAGTTCAAAACTAAAATTTTTTTTTATTAAATAAAAGTTATTACGCAGTAATGGACTATCTGAATTAAAACATATAGTGTAATTAAAGTAGCCTGCATTGTAATACATGAGGAAATAATTATAATATGAAATCAAAAATTGTACAGTACTATAAGAAAATTACAAATTACACAAGGATATAAAACTAATTTAAGATACCTCAAAAATGTGTGTAAATAAAAATTTTGTGTGTATAATTGTAGGTATATTGTATTGTATATGATTTTGCTGACGAAATCCACACAATGTAAATTGTTACATGGATTATTAAAAAAAAATCAGTCAATCAAAAAACCAACACTAAATGGTTGCTTGGTAGATTGAATATCTAGCACAAATTTCATGCAACTTCAGACTTGCAGTACCTGGAAGAGCATGTTCAATGTGTCATTCAAATATTGTGCATAAAATGTTGAAAACTCAGCAGGACTCCTGGAAGCACAGAACTGAACACTGACAAGGCTTCTCCATTAGACATTTTCAAGTATGGGCTAAGAGATATTTATCTAAATATCAAAATTTTCATACAATATTTATCACACTCCTATTGACTGCAGCATTGCTTCAAGTACTTGGCCTGGGCAGGAGTATGGAGGTTAGACTTTGGAAATTCTGCCACGGCTGCCAGACTACCTTGATGCATGTCTGTAAATGATGAACCACCACAAAAAAATTCAAGCCCTTTTAGAATTTCCAGTAAATGTAACTGAAAGTAATTTAAAAAGAAGGCTAACTGCTAATGGACTTCCTCAGTCAAATGAGCATTTTCCAAATGATGGAGGAAGATATTTTTCTTGTAATTACTACAATGTTGAAACCAAACTGGCCTCAAACTGCACAGTGATTTCTTAACATGTTCAGAGAAACAGCATGTGTAATGAATGTATTGTGAATTCTGTGGCTCAATGAAAAAAATGTTTCTCACCTGCCTGCCACATATTTGTGTGTGCTCGTTAAAGGCTTGAGGCCAAAATCATGAAAGCAGTGAAACAAACAGAAAGTAAAGAAATTCATAAATCAAGTAGGACATCACCCACCTCACAGAAGAACCAACACATTTGAGGCCAATCATTTTGTATCAAATCTCTCTCTTGAAATTGATGTCAACCCACCTTAGGAAGCTCCCAAGGGAAGCTAAAACATGGATATCTCACAACTCAATGTCAGAAAATTTTCAGTTAGGTCAGGTGCCTATTCCACAAAGAAGTACAATGGAAGTTATGAATTTGGAAGTAGTAAGGAATAGCGAATTTGAAGTAAAACTCCTGTCTAATAAAGAACAACAAAAGTCACAAAGGTTACTAAAGCATAATGCAGAAAGTCTCACTAACAAAAGAATCAGTTAAAAGCTATCAAAAGTGACTAAACATGGCAGCTGGCAAAAAGATATCCACAGGACAAAAAATAATTTAATCAATAAAAAATAAAGGGAATATTTGGTGGAATGAAATATGCACAGAAAATGAGTAAGACGAAAATGCTCAAAGAAAATTCTAGATCATGATCAATCTTAACAACAAACAAAGAAAACAACCATATTAATCAGAAAAACCAAATAAGCCTTTGAGAAGGAGAAACTTCTGCAAATAGACAAAAATAATTCCCATGTCTTTTTATCAAACTGTGAAGAACAAATTAAAGGGGTTTCAAACTGCAAATATGTTTCTAAAACGAAAATGGCCAAATTGGGTTAAAAAATACCTTCAAGATATTTTCATGAATTTGAATTCTCAGATAGTAATGAACATTATGAAGAAGATTTACCACCAGCTACATAAGGAACTGAAGAAGGAATTGACACCCTCAAAAATAACAAAGGTTGTGAAGAAGATTTTATTACAGCTGAACTTTTGAAGTTGTCCTTGCCAAATAAAGCAAATTAGCTACATTTACTCTTTGATGAAATCTGGAAAACAGAAAAAAAAAAAAAAATGTCCCAGGGGAATGGAAAGTTACCTTGATTTATCGACTGCATAAGAAAGATAATAAATAGGTTGTAAACAACTTCATAGTAATCTCTCTACTGTCAGTAGCATCTAAGTATTTTCCAAAATTTTATCAATCAGAATAAAAAACAACACTTGACAGTCATTTACGTGAATATCAAGCTTGCTTTAGAGGAAGGGAAGGCCATGATCAGAACAAATATTTGATCTCAAGTCAGTAATTCATCACCAATTACTCAGTTCAAAGGACATTGTATTTATGTTTGTGGATAACAAGAAGGCTTTTGATTATGTTGACAGAAATACTAAAGAGAAAATAATTCGAGATTCTGGTATAAAATCTAAACTGACAAACCTAATCCATTAAACACTTACAGATACCACTCTGTAAAGTAAATCTTATGGGAGAATTTTCACAGCCTTCAAAACAAAAACATATGTACCACAAGGTGATGGCCTGTCCACAATTCTATTTAATACTATGTCAGGGAAAATAATAAAAATTACTTACAAAGAATGTACTGAACTGAGCATTTTGTCAATAAGCTTAGGAAGAGGAAGCAAGAAGATCAAAATCAATTTGGAGGCGATTTTGTTATACCTGCAAAAAATGTGTCACCTGCTGTAACACCAATGAGTATCCTGGAAGAAATAACCAGTAGAACTGGCTTAAGGATTTATCTAGGGCAAAAAGAAATTAACGAATGTTAAGAATGCTAGAAAATCACTGGAAATAGATGTGGTTCAAATAGAGGGGGTATAAAAAGAAATATCTATGGGAGATAATCCAAGAAAATGCTTTGCAGAATTCTCCAACAGAGTGAAGTTTGAATACATTCGAGGAACAATATGGAATCACTGAAGGCCTCTACAATAAATACTGCCTCTCCAGAAATGCAAAGATAATGCATTACAACAACAGTAATGATGTCAGAATGTTTATATTCAAGTGAATGCCTGGCATTAACCTACAATTTAAATAAATTAGAAGTACTTAAAAGGCAAGTTTCAATGAAAGTATTAAAAACACAGCAGAAGGTTGTACATTAAAAAGTTAAGCTGAAAACTTAGTTTGAACACAAGGCAGTAGGATAAAAATAACATTTTCAAATAGTTAAGGGATAAGGAATACAAAACAAGCTGGGTCAACAAAGTAAAAAACAGCATTTGGAAAGAAACAATATAAAAATAGATGTTAACAACAGAGTAATCTTTCAGAAAGAAGTATTAAAACTGATGACTCCACAGCAGGGTAACTAGAAAGTCTGGTTCAAAATGGTCTGAAGAATGACAGAAGAAATGTAGTAAACAGATGAAGCCGTCTTGGAAAAAAGAAAACAACAAACAGTGAGAATCTTAATTTGGATTGTGGTCCTCAGATGGACCAGAAAAAAAATAAAAAATAAAAAAGGTTATCCATGATCTTTATACAAACAGGCTTTTCCTGTTTGTCAGTCACTGTTTTCTTCAGGCACAAGATTTCCTGTGTGTTTTTCAGAAAGTCAAACAGTGATAAAAGTAAGAAGATTATAGGTGAGAAGAAATTTGTCACTGTGCCAAATTTGTTGCAGGAAAGTTCTGTGCTATACTGGAATGAAACAGCATGCAGATTCAGTCGAAACCTGCACACCAAATATGAAGAAACATTCTTTAAGCCAGGGAGGGCATGGCGGTGCAATTTTGGAATATACCACACTTAATACAGCTCTGTAACGTTTATTTCCATGTGCTGGAAGGACTTGATATTTAGGTTCATCAGATAAAAAGTCCAGGGAAACTGCTGACTTGATAAAGTGATTTAACACATCACAATGACTACAGAATTTAAGACATTTTTGGCCTTACTTCTGGTTGACCTACACAGCTCTCACTATCATGTAATGGAACAAAGGGATGATACTTTTACAAGGTTCTTAGAATTTACCTAACTTTCCCCTGTAATAAAAATAGGAACTTGGAAATCTGTCTCTTAAATGAGTAATGATGCCTATTCTAGAGTCCACAGAACACACTTTTATGAAGATAAACTGGATCCGCTTTTCCTGCTGCCAACCTTGCGGCATTTCATTAGTTTCCAAGAGCTTGCTTTGTCTGCATCCACATACAGCCTAAAGCCACACTGGTACTAGTATAAATATCCCTAGAATTTTCCCTTTGAATAGTTTGCACATTTCAAAGTCCTGAGGATGAGGACCCTTGATAGGTTTGAAGCCTAACCTTATTCATCTCCTGGGAGAGAGCATCTCCTGGGAGAGAGCATCTCCTTCTGAACATACATGGCTAAAAACTTTAAAAATTAATAATTTACTGTAATTGCTGGGATATTTCAGATGCTCTCAACGTGTTGCGAGAAAATATAGTGCACCATTGGGCTTCCACTCACTGGAAGGAGTATGTAACTACATGAGACTAGAGGTGCTTCTCAAATTCTCACAGATCATCGTCCTGCTGATCAATCACCAATGCAAAACTGTTGTCTGTACTAGTATAACGTTTCATGAACAGAGGTTATGGCTGTGTGTTTATGTATTTACGTGTTATCTTTGGCAGCGAATTGAGCTGTCACAAAACACATTTATCGATGCCTACATACCTTGACAGAGTGGTGTGGGTTTTTTGTAATATAACAGTTCTTGAAATTGTTGGGCTCACTCATGTTCCTCATGTATATAAAAGGTGTGCCCTCTGTTTGCCAATGACACAGCTTGCTAGTAAAGAATGTTGTGTGGGATGTTGGCATTGTTTCAAGTAGTGCAGTTTGAGACGTAAGTTCACGGCTTGTAGATAATAAACTAATGCTAAATCACAAAAAGAATCAGTTTTTACAATTTCTAACCAACAATTTATCAAAACCTGCCTTTTTTATTTCACAGAACAGCCATACGACTAGTGAAACATAATAGTTCAGATTTCTACATGTTCAGATAGGTAGTGAACTGCTGTGGAAAACTTGTATTCAGGATCTTGTTCAAAGACTTAATTCTGGCATTTTTACTATTTGAATGGTATACGAAGTAAATGATAGGTCGACATAAAAATTAGTCTACTTTGCTTATTTCCATTCGATTATCACAAATGGTGGTATATTTTGGGGTAATTCTTCCATTTCCCAAAGCATGTTTCAGATCAGAAATGGGCAGTTCAGGCAGTAGGTTGTATAAGGTCGTGTAACTCCTGTTGACCACTGATAATTGGTCTGGGTAATCGGACATAGGCCTCTCAATAAATATACATTCTTTGCTGTCATATCTTGTTAACAATATCAGCTTACTCCCAAGAATTAGCAGCTTTCACTCAGTTAACACTAGGCAGAAATCCAGTATGTAGTTTCGAGTACCTGTCATTTGGGTTTGTGATATTTGCTCAAAAACAAGGAAATAACAGTATCCAACTGCAATCAGTAAGTATTTTGGACAACAGTAAGTGGTAACTTACTGCAGGGTGGGATAACGATTAAGTAATTATCATTCTTCACAGTTCACGATGATTTCAGTGATTTATCCCATTATTTTGATGATACCTAGTTAGGGGGGCACTCAATGGCTGGCATGGTTATCAGTATCCACAAGAATTCCCAAATTTTACATGGTCCAGTAGTTCCACTTTCACAAATGATGATGGCAACATGAACACCCAGTCCACAGGTTTATTCCTTGCTCTCTTATTCTTGTTCAGCACTGTGCCTTCCACCTAGAACTGTCAGCACCATGACAACTACCATTACATCAGGAGAATGAAGATGAAGTTGAGCTGTCATTAAGATTCTGTATACTAACCAATGACACATGACTTGACTTTAATAATTAAAGAAAGTTTCTTGTTTTAAATTAAGAGCCAGTATATAATTGGTCTTATGTTTTGGATCATTTAGCAGGTAATTTAGACTTGAGATAGCATTTCAGTTACCAGTGCAAAAGAAGTTGCAAAGTTTGTGACATCAGGAAACAGACTGCAGTGAAAGATGTAACGAGACTGAAATGCAGATGAACAGGATATGAATAAAGGAGTTTATTTGATTAAATAAGTGGGTAGTGTGCAGAGTAGCACAGAAGAGGAGGAAGTATTGTAATGGCTCAAAGCCCTGAGCTGATGAAATATGCCCTCACCCTGGAAGGAGGCCAGGAAGCAGTGTGGGGTTCTTTACATGCCACAGAACCAAACTTAATTTGCTACTGGTGAAAAATCACACTTGCTCTGCCAGTCTCATACGTGCTGCCACTACATTCACTCACCTGAGCAATAGGACGTGTGCCTTCTTCCTCAGCAGGACCTGATTGACAAAAAAGGAAATTGTGTGTTAATAAAAAAATATTTTATCTGCAAAAGTAAAAGAAACAGATGATAAATGAGAACTGTTTCAACATGACATGATAAAGAACATAATTATTTCAATCTTTTACAGTGCCTAGTGATCAGTGAATAACTGAGCATCTAATCTACTCCATTATGTACAACAGTGAATATTACTAACAAAGTTCCAGAAAGCAAGAATTTTATTACAGTTACAGTCTGGCTATCTGAAGAATGCCAGTAGCAAATAAACTTTTATTGCCAACTTTTCACATAATTATTGACCAAATTTTAAAATTTATAATCCTATAGTAATCTGATTATCAAAACATAAAATTTTATGTTACAGGGTTAATGCAATGTGGCAAGTTTATCAGTTAGGAACTGTGTGTGACTGTATACGCAGCCTCCCTCACTGCAGGCATGTGCCAACATTCCATTCATCCAGTATTTGACAATGAGAGCACTTAGTGACTTGCAGAAAACTTCAGCAATAATTTCAAATTATCATGAATTTCTCTCATGGATACCCCACAGAAAGTAATAGCAAAAATGTTTATAACTTACCACATTTTTGCTGTTAGTGCAGTAAAATTGCACATCAAACACATACAATGTAACACTCCTTTCTTTGCTTACGGATGGATACATAGAGCCAGGAGACTGTGTGGCAGATGATGTGGGATATTTCTCAGGTGCATTCTTCATGGAGGTGAGGCAGGAAGAAATTTGGTGAGTATAGCAACAGGATGGATTAGATGACATAATAGGAATGAGGTGGAAGTGGGTGGTGTACATGGGGAAGTGGGTGGTGTACCAGGGGAACTAAGGATATACCACAAGGAGAGTTCCCACTTGCGCAATTCAGTAAAGCTGGGGTTGGTTAGAAGGAACCATATGGCACGGGCTGTCAAGCAGTCATTGAAATTAAGGATATCATGTTGGGCAGCTTGCTCAGCAACAGGGTGGTCCATTTGCTTCCTGGCCACAGTCTATCAGTGGTCATTCACACAGACAGACAGCTTGTTGCTTGTTATTCCCATGCAGAAAGCTGTGCAGTGGTTGCAGCTCAGCTTGTATACCACCCGACTGGTTTCACACATAGCCCTGCCCTTGGTGGGATATATGATGTTTGTGACAAGACTGGAGTAGATGGTGGTGGAAGCATGTATGGGACAGGTCTTGCATTTAGTTCTATTACAGCGATATGAGCCATGAAGTAGGGGTTGGGAGCAGGGATTGTGTGGGGATGGACTAGTATATTGTGTGGATTTGGTAGACAGAGGAATACCACAGTGGGAGGGGTGGAAAGGATAGTAGGCAGGAAATTTCTGATTTCAGAGCACAATGACAGGTGGCCAATACCCTGGCAGAGGATGTAATTGAGTTGTTCCAGTCCTGGGTGGTACTGAGTTACGAGGGGAATAGTCCTCTGTAGCCAAAAGATGATACTTTGGGGATTGTGGTAAACCGCAAAGATAAGGCACATAAGATTTGTTTCTGTACAAGGTTTAGAGGATAATTATTTTCTGAACATGTAATTAAGACCCCCGGTATATTTTGAGGAGGACCACTCATCACTGTAGATGTGACAGCCGTGGGTGGAAAGTCTGTATGGAAGGGACTTCTTGGTATGTAATGGGTGGCATTTATCAAAATGGAGGTATTACTTGTGGTTAGTAGGTTTGATATGGACAGACGCAGTGATTTAGCCATCTTTGAAGTGGAGGTCAGCATCTAGCAAGGCGGTTTGTTGGCTTGAGAAGGTCCAGGTGAAGCAATGGAAGAGAATCTGTTGAGGTTCTGGAGGAATGTGGATAGGGCCGCCTCACTCTCAATCCAAATCACAAAGATCTCTTCAATGTATCTGAACGAGGGGAGGAGGTTTAGGATTCTGGGTGTTTAGGAAGGATTTTTAACACATTACCTCATCACTCATATTCCTGTAATAGACCTAGATGCAAGACCTGTCCCATACATTCTACTACCATCACCACCACCACCACCACCACCACCACCACCACCACCACCACCACCACCACCACCACCACATACTCCAGTCTGGTCACCAACATCACCCATCCCATCAAAGGCAGGGCTACCTGTAAAGCCAGTCATGTGATGTATAATCTAAGATGAAACCATAGTGCTGCATTCTGTGTGTGCATGAGAAAGCAGCTGTCTGTCTACATAAACGGCCACCTACAAACTGTGGCAAGAAACAAGTTGATACCCTGCTGCTAAGCACGATGCCCAAAATGACATCCTTCATTTTAGTGACTGCTTCACAGCCTGAGCCATATTGATCATACCCACCAACACCAGCTTTTCTGAATTGCACAGGTGGGAACTCTCCCTGCAACATATTCTACGTTCCTGTGACCCTCCTGGCCTCAACCTTGGTTAGTCACTTTTCTCACCCACCCAGCTCTTCCCATTCCAGCACTGCTCAGCCCTCATACCACCGTTGCACCCAGTCTCCACTTTTCTACTTTTCCACTTCTGCTTTCTGTTTTATATGATAATCTCACCCTCCATTAATGTGATGAAATTACAACATCATAAAAATATGAATTTGTCAATCGAATTTCACCTCATGTTTGCCGCAATATCAGAAACAGAAAAGACAAATAAAATTTTGATTATTCATAAACAATCCCTGACAGAAAAAAAAAACTAAAAACAGTTTTGAATTCAGCACTTTAAGTACACATAGGATCACAATGTATTTTTTCAGAAATAGAAAAGTAGTTTTGTTTGTAGAACAGTGTTAATTTGGCAAAGTTGATTGTATTCACTGTTATTTTATTTCTTCTTTAGATATTGTGCACTAAATCCACATTGTGATGGAGCGAAAAAGTGCTTTCTTCAAATATTCTTGTAAATTCTATCAAAATTTTTTCCCCAACAAATGCACACATTGGCAGCTGTAATACAACATTACAATTTGGTAGGCTTGCCAACATCGTTCAGAAGTAACACATTTCTGATTACATCTCAAGGTGATTTACGTTAAAAACAAGTATATGGAATATATTTTTCATCCAACAACACACACCAAATGAAATGTTTGTATTTGTAAAAATATTTCACAGGAGAATCATAAAAGCGAAGAAATAAAATGACATGAAAGATGAATGCTGATGCTTGGAAGTAAACAAGGTAACATTTTCTGTTCATCCATAGAATAGCCAACTTGCATTGGAGCTCTCATGTTGCTTGATATGATATTATTTCTTGGTAAAGAGGCTTGACATTCAGAGGTTCAGCTCAAAAAATTGAAGGTCCAACTAATGAAAATTTCCTGTGAATATTAGAGCTCTTCTGTCTATAACAATTGAATACATAAGCAAGGTTAGAGACCAACAAGAACCTGGAAAGTGTTTACTCATGCATTATCTGTCATGTGATACTGAGAATGAACTTTTTTCTAGTTATGTCAGTGGTGCTATATTGGAAGAGAGAGAAAATGAGAAGCATTACTTAATTATTATTGCTGCAACTCCCAGTTCAAATCATACCAAACAAACAACATTCACCCTACGTCGTATTTACTATGCTAAGGGGACTGATAAATATGAAACATGACTTGCCTTTGGAATTCATAGATTGAAATCAGGAGACAAGAAATGCTATTCCACACTCAATACAATCAACACTTGTAAAACACCCCGTTCCTCTTAATGAATGCCACAGACATGGTTATGATAGGGGACAGAATATTATAGGGTCATATATAGGAAATCTAACACTTTCTTCAGTCAAATTGTTTTGTAAAATTTTCTCCATGTGCTCATCTTAGCCTTATGTGGCCGAGTGTTTCCATGAAGCAGATACTTTATTTGAAGAGATTTGGCTTTTTTAAAACCTATTCAGCAGCAGTCCACAATGCTAACAAGTCCTGAAAAAGTTGTTTGGGAGATCTTTATATTATATGTCTGCTACCCATTGGAATGCTCAGGTTGACACTGAAATTCAAATTGCAGCTCACTTGGACAAGATTGCCATTGCTGTTTAAACTCTCAGCTAGTTAAATTTGTCAGCTGAAGCATATACTGTGGTATAGGGTGTTTAGGATTATGTGGGATTATTCAGGTGTTTAATCATGCTGTCTGTTTAGCTAAAGTTGTTGGCATCAACTGACTAGAGAAGCGAATTACTACAAGCTCAAAATATTACCACTGATGCAATAAGACACTCAGAGATTATTAAGTGACTTAAAATATATTTATGAAAATTGGTGCCACACTCCCCCTGATCTAAGGTGGTTGTCAGTGCAGTTAACATCAATTCTCAATTTCACTAGGTGTATCTTGATGAAACCAGGAATAGATTTATTCAAGTTAAATATATTTTATGTCATTGACAATAACTTGAACCCAATTAGAAACAATCAAAACAACATATGAAACATTCCCTGAAAGAAAGGCCCACCACGTGTCATTGACAGTGTAACAGGCAAAAGGTTATAAAATGCTACCCATTGCACAAATAATGGTGGTTTACATGAGAGTGCACTGATCTCTGTTTACTGAAATGTGTGGGCATGTCGGGGAACAAACGGGGACTAAATACTCAATATCGCAGCAGGCATTTCATCATTTTACACATAAGTATAACATTTAGTATTTTTTTATAGTTGAGTGAAAGTAAATTAAACTAATTTAAAAAATTAAATGAAATTGAGCACACACACATTTTACAATAATTAATAGCATCTCAAGCTGAGCTTGTAAGTTCATAAGTAATATCTGTTTTCTTCCTTCTCATTTAGCTCATGGTTGAGCTGTCATCCTGTGCCCTAGCTGTGGTGGTCTTGGGCTCCTGAAAAACTGTCTTCCATCCCTACTTTTCAAACCCATTTGTTACTATTATTTTTGCCTCCTACTTCACAAAGACATCATGATGCTAATACACTTTCTCAATATATTTAACCTTTGCACACTCCATGATCTATCCAGTCTCTGTGTTCATTCCAAGCCACAGAGGGGGAAACTGGAGATATGGTTTATGACTAGTCTTTTTGTTTTGCTATGTTCCAGATAATTTTAATTGTAATAAAATATAATACAAGATTTATCATAATACCTATTACTAGTTTTCTGAAATAACAGATTGCATTATTCAGCAAAGGAAAGTTGCTACTCACCATATAGTGGAGATACTGAGTCACTGGTAAGCGCAACAGAGTGACTATTGTTGATGAAGGCCTCACTGGCCGAAAGCTTTAATGTGGGGATATTTTTGTTGTGCCTATCTGCAACTCAGCATCTCTGCTATATGGTGAGTAGCAACTTCCCTTTTCATAATACTGTTACATTCCATCCTGGATTTTTGTCTTTCCACACTTTCATAGAAAAATGTTGTGTAAAATTTGCTTATTTCATTTCAGGCATAAAAATACATAAGATACTAATTTCAGTAATTCTTTGCTTCTGTGGGAAGAAATACAGCTGAAGCAAAATCATCTAAAATCAGAGTGATGAACATTGCCTTTTGCACAGAAAATAAAGCATTAGCAGACACTGTATTATTGATAGGTAATGTTTATTACATCCCTGGCCTCTACTCAAGGACAAAATTATGAACTTCAGTATCTGTATGTTTTGCAATACAGGATTACACTGCATGCAACATGCAACCAAAGGTAGTGTAGTCAATAGTGGCTCCACAGTACAATTTTTCAGACTACCACATTCTCTGATTCAACCTACTGCATCACAAACAACTATCCATTTGCTCTAGTTCTACCAGCAGTATCTCATGGAACACATAGTACCATAGAGCAAACCACTGGTAAAATGCTCCTGTTGGAGCACATGAAAGGTGAATATGTTCCTCTATAAAATACTGACAGTACAGTTGGGAACCAGCTGCCCCAGTACACATTTTACCTTCCTCACCAGAAATTTTTGCATGTGAACATATTCCCACTGTTTTAACACACAATAATCTATATTCATTTATCTGGTCTCTCCCTGTAGTGAAGCATTCATACTTAGCACCTCACCCTCACTGTCACTATGTATATGGCTTTCTCCCATTGTCTCAGTTTTCTCCCACTGATTTACAGTCTATCCCACTGTCAATGTCAACTCTCTCAATTACACTGTTTGCTGTTGTCTTTCTTTGTACTGACTCCGCAACTCCTTAATGGTTCAAAAATAATTCTGAGGCATCCCAGTTAATTTTTTTCTTTTACAAAAGGGTGTAAGACCTCAGACCAAAATTTTCTCTCTCCCACACCTATGTGTTCAAGTACAGCACAAAACTGGTGTACGGTGTCCCTAAGTCTTTCCTTTCGTCTACACTGGCTCCTATCTCTTTTCCTCCCAACTGATTCTGTCTTCACAAATCTCTCCTCCTCTTTTACTACCAATGTCTCACTGACAACAAATATCTGCTTTACCTTCCATTTTAAAGATATTTCCATCATTTGACTATTAACTGTTCATTTGTTTTACACAGTCATCATTTCAGCTTTATACCCATTCTCAAGATCATGTTGAAATTTTAAGATTGTTTGACCTGCCTGTGATTTGCCAAAAAAATGAATGTTTGGTCTTATAAGGTGTGTTCTATTGCAGGATATGAGTATGTGTGAAATATATATAATGTGGCTGACACTGTGCACAGTTGAAACCACAAAAGGGCCTACAAAGTTAGAAATATGTTGTTTTTTTTTATCAATAACTGAACAACGCAGCAGGACAGACATGTTAACATTTCAACAGACACTCAAGAATGGCTATGAAGCCAATAGAGAAGGTTCAGAAAAGAAGAGTATGAGAACCACAAGTCAAATCAGAAAAATTATTGGTTGGCCTTATGTGCATTATGCACTTGCTTGTTATCGATTAGTGTGCGAACACCACGGATCATTCCTATCCTGAACCATTACTGATGACTAGAAAGTTTGTCTTTTTGCTACTGTAAGGGAAAGAATAGAAAGGAATGCTTTAGTCCAAAGAAAGCAGCAATGCTGCATAGAAAGACTTGTGTGCATCCACGTAAGATAATGTTGTGCATCTGGTGGAACAGTGGCCATGTGGTGTACGAAGAGTTGCTTGCATGAGGTAGAAGTTTCCTGTTGGCATTTATTGTCAACAACAGACTTCTTCCAAATGCAATCCTAGAATAAAAACAAGGAAGGCTGTCAGAAGTGGTGCTATTCTACAATAATAGCCACCAGCATTCTGCTAGACTGGCAAGAAACACTACACAACTACTGGGTTGGGAAGTCATTCTGCACCTACCGTTTCCACCTGATATTGCACCCTCAGATTTCATCCTTTCTGCGCTTTGTTCAATGATCTTCACAAACTTCCTTTTGGGTTGAAAATGCACTTTGAACATGGCTCTACAAGTACTTTGCTACAAAACCATGTGATTTCTACAGTTGTGCATTCAGAACATTTTCCCAACATTGGCAGACTGCAGCAATCAGTGAAGCAGATTATATTATTTATGACTACATAAGTCTCCATTTGCTTTGGGAGAGAAGGCGGATTACAGGGACAATATTCTTCATTTCAAGACATGATGAGGACGTTTCAAATCACTGTCCATGAATGTGTCTAACTTGTTCTAGTCCCCAATAACATTGGCAATTTTCCTCTTTAAGAAGCTCACCTATGCTGAGTGATAGTTGTATACCTAAATATATTTATCTCAAGATGATGATTTTAATAAGAGCCATGACTACAGAATAAGGGAATTGTGATCTAAATATTACTACTTATCACAGTGTGCCAATTTGTAATGTTAGCTTACTTTTACAATGACTTATTTCTGAATGTCACTTCGGTACTTAAAAATTTGTGTTCTTTCTCTTTGATCACATTTCCCTCACCGTCTACCGCAATACCCATTTTAAACATTTGTGACCAATCTTTTGTAGTTACAAAGACACTGCCAATTTACAGTATGAATTATGCACTATGTAATTAATATCCAGTGTCAAGTTCATGTATAAAATTTTGAGCAACTGTTTCACTAAAATACTTTAGCAAGAAAAAGATAGAACAAAAATACCACATAAGAAAATATTAAAGTGATAACTTTAACGTGTAATTAAGCTACTGAAGAAAGCAAAAATCTCACCTGCCAATACCTCCTCTTGGTGCACCTCTTGTGGCTCCTGCAAAGAAATTGAACGGGTGAATAACTTTACATCAACTGAATCTAAGCATAAATCAAACCGCTTGAAATGTGTCAGTGGTATGTCATATCACTGCATATGCTCATCTCAGTGTTAGTAAGCTAGTAAATTATATGATGAGTGAGATTATGAATCAGGTGCAGTGACAAGTAGAAACATGTGAAATTTTACTAAAGTGAGATTGACGAAAACTGCATAACAACACAAATGAAGAATCACAAAATATTTGAATTTTAATTGAGCTTAACTATCTGAATTCACTAGAGCTGCCAGCCACTACACACAGCCACTGTCACAGAGCAGGACAAAGGTGCCCACAAAACACAAGCCAACATAGTGGGAATGTAGACTAAAGCTGCTAGATCTATGAAGGCTGGTGTAAGGATAATGCCAGTGACAAATAGAAGTACAGCATAGTTTGCTGGAATGAACAACCTTCAACTATGACCTGGTGTGGTATTCTAAAGGATCATGGAAGGGGAAATGAGTAACAGACCATTATAAAATTACAGATTATAGAGATAGTGACAGGGTCCAATATGACTAGATCTGCTGCTAACAGGGCAGAAATTTGAGAATGATTCTTGGTCCCAGAGAGCCATCTGAGGTTGGCCCACACAACAGAAGAGTGAGTGGAACAGTTAAAAGAACTAGTTAATTAAATCCAGCCAGTTTTTTGCTATCCTGAAGGGTGTGATGACACTGTTCACGCAACAACTTATAATGAATGCAGTTTGCTATCATAGAATGTTAAACACATGTAGAGCACATCTCTGCATGTGAGTGGAGTCACAACATGGCTCAGTCAAACAATGCACTGGGACACAGCATGGTAAAGGTAAAGTGAAAGAATTAAACATTGTGTGGTGGTAATGATAGCATTTGTAAGATATTCTACCAGGGCTTCACAACTGGGTAAATGATGTTTCTAGAAGGGTGCCAGGGAGCACCATCATTAGAAAGTTGCCATTTGGTTGTGCACATGGATGGGGTAGGAGTCAGAAAATGGATAGCAAATGGGAAATGGTTGCTCGTGTAGGTACCAGAGACAGTGATGAGACAATGGGCAAATTGGGCAGTTTAGGACAGGTCCACATGGGGTTAGGAGTCCATGGAGTGTGAAATGAATGTGGGAACCCCCACGATAAGGCAAATAAGGTTAAGGTGCCTGAAGGTTGGCCAAGAGGACACCTCTGACCGGTTCTGCGAGAATCCCAATGGGAATCGTGTGCATTACAGTCAACGAGCAGCAGGAAGGAATGAGGGAGTTGGCCAGTAAGCTGGAAGAAGACTGTCCAGTGACACCGAATGACTGAGGGATGTAAACTGTACATATGAAAAAGTTCAGGAGAGGAAGTAAAATGTGACTGGAATAGCTTGAAGCTGGGTTGTCAGGAAGACGATGAACGTCATCCTTGATGAGCAGCATCACTCCACCCAATGACATAGAATCAGTCCTTGAGTGACGGTGTAAGGTTGGGGGATGTCAAAGTAGACAGGAAATACATGCGAGAGCTCACAGCAGGTCGTGAGGATTCAATTTTGTTTCCTGGAAGCAGAGAACTAGCAGAGTCTGTGATTCCAAGAGCACCTGTAAACCCTCTTTGTTGGATCAAAGGCTGCAAACATTCCACTGGAGGAGTGTCATGATTAGGAAATGAGAGAAGGGAAAAATGCAGCGGTGTCACCTCAGCGGCTATTAAGTGGCAGCTTTTGAAGGATCGCTGCTACACGGCACAGAGGCTGGAGAATCAGCCTCTGGAAGATCTACAGAGGTGTCGGAATTATCGTTCTGTCCGTCCTTGAGGTCCAGAGCAGAAAAACGGCTGGAGGTGCATACCAGCAACAAGGTGATCAGCCAGAGGAGGGTATCATGTGGCCTCACCATCGAGGAGGAACTGTGAGCCGATAGAGAAGCAAATTGTTTGTCTTTCTTTGATTTCTTGGATCCTTCCTTGTTTGAATTGGAAGATTCAAATGTTTGTTGGCTGAAGGGACATAGAAATTCTTCATGGGAGTATTGCTTCTGTCCCTTCTGGGCTTTCAGTTGTGTAGTAGGTGACTTTGTCCCATGAGACAAAAGTTTGAGGCTTGTTGCACGGCTGGAGAAAAAGAGAAAGAGGAGGAGGATGGGGCTGCTGCTATGACACTGGGTGATTTAACAATCACAGTGCTGTATTACACATCACCCGTCTGGATGTACACATCCTTCATGGAGCGAGATGTAGCAGGAATGGTAATGCCTGATGGTAGAACACAGAGTCACTGACTAGTCCACAATTTGCGAGTGACCTGGTAAGGCATCTTTTCCCTTGACATAGGTCTCCTGGACGCTCAATCATTGAGATACATGGGATAATCTTGGGAGGAGATGGCATAACCATTGCAACTTGTGCAGCAGGGAGGACAAGGTAGCCAGGTTACACAGTTGGCTGGGTGTCGCCATGACATTTGAGTGTGGTCATAAAGATGACACTGGTAGCAGTGCATTGGGTTTGGTGGCGTGCTCAGCAACAGCGTGGTCCAATTGTTTCTTGGCCACAGTGTATGAGTGGCCATTTATGCACACAGACACTTCTTGTTTGTCCTGCCCTCGTAGAATGCAGTACAGTCTTTGGTTGCAGCGTAGCATTTAGATCACATGACTCATTTCACAGGTTGGCCACCATTGAAGGGATAGGTAATGTTTCTTGCTGGGTTCCAACACCTGGATGTGGTGCTGGGAGGATGTGTGGGATGTGTGTTCATCTAGATCTATTACAAGAGTATGAGACATGAGACAAGGGGGTTGGAACCAGAGGTTGTGTAGGGATAGTGGAATGTGTTCTGTAGGGTTGTTGGGCACTGGAATACCACTGTGGGAGTTGCGGGAAGCATAGTGGGTAGGGAATTTCTCATTTTAGGGTACAATAACAGGTAGTCAAAACCCTGGTGGAGAATGTAGTTTAGCTGCTCCAGTCCTGGGAGGTAAGGAGTCATGAGGCAAGTGTTCCTCTGTGACTGGACAGTGGGACTTTGTGAGGTGGTTGGCGACTGGAAAGATAAGGCACGAGACATTGGTTTTTGTACAAGGTTGGGAGGGTAATTACTGTCTGTAAAGGCCTCAATGACATGCTCAATGACATCACCTGTGTGTTTGGAGGCTGTGTGGAAGTGTCTTCTCAGTATAAAATAAGTAGCAGCTGCTGAAGTGCAGATATTCCTGGTGGTTGGTAGGTTTAATATGGGCAGACATACTGATGAATCCATATTTCAGGTGGAGGTCACATCAAAGAAGGTGGCTTTGTGTAGAATGGGGGACTGCGGTTCTGAAAGAGTGTGGGTAAGGTCTCCTCACCTTCAATCCACAGAGCAAAGACGTCATTAATGGATTTGAACTAGGTGAGAGGTTTCAGATTTTGGGTGTTTAGGAAGGCTTCCTATAGATGCCCCATGAATAGATTGGCATACGATGGTGCAATGGGGTGCCCATAGCTGTTTTCAACAAAGACCTTCTTAGGTGAAAGCTCTACTTCCAAGCGTTTCTTTGTTATGTGTGTGTGTGTGTGTGTGTGTGTGTGTGTGTGTGTGTGTGTGTGTGTGTGTGTGTGTGTGTGTGTGTGTGTGTGTGTGTGTGTCACTCAGCATCTCTGCTATATGGTGATTAGCAACTATTCACAATATTGTTATTAACAAATTTAGTGTTACTGTCTCTGATCCACAGACCCCTAACACTTTCAGACAAAGAGAGCCTCGCCAATGAATTACATCACCTAAGAAAAGTGATTCTGAAGAATGAATAGCCACACGATCAAATTCAATGGGTGCAGCAGTCAATTTCAAGAACAGCTGAGTAAGAGACTGAGAATGAAAAAGAGTGTAAGAGAAACTGAGAATTGCTTTCTTACCTTATGTTTGCCCAATATATGAGCAGATCGGGGGACTCCTATGGATACACAAGCATCCTGTGTATATTGCTCTTTTCAGTTAGGATAAGAAGTCTCATTTTGTAATTTCAAAGATTAACTAGATAGAGCACCAGCAACACATCCAGGTGAAACAAAGTAGCAAATCAGGTGAAACTGAGGTCTGCCACAGGCATAATCATGAAATGAAATGTGATGAGACCTGTTTCATGTTGGAAACTTCAGATAGCTTGGATGAAATAATTAAAGCTCAAGTTGGTACACCTATGTATAAAGTGTGCCAACTGCCAATAACATTGTTTTACATCACTTCACTGTTATTTTACCATTGTGAGCCTATTTCTATTCCTTCATTATTGCTTCAGCTAACACAATGTTAAGCTGTGTTGTTATATGTCAAAGTGAGCAGCAGTATCATAAAGTACACAGCGAACCTTGCGAGAAAAATGTATGACCTGTAAAAAAAAAGAAAAAGAAACTTAAAAAAAAAAAAAAAAAGCAAAGAAGAGAGACCCAGATTCTGAGCTGGCACCACAACCCCTCGATGAGGCAATTGCCTATGAGATAATTAGTACTTGAATATGTGTCTGGCAGGGATCAACACAGCCATCATTTACATGTGTATGAAGTACACCACACACCTGCTCATGTTACAAAAACCAGCACACCCACCAAGGGTTAAGGGGTGTTGAAATAAATACTTCAGGAAATCTAACAAACAGTAACAGGCATTTCAATTTGAACATGGCTTGGGGGCCAGTGCTGAAAAACACAGAATATTTCCATGTCACAGAATATGGGTAAGGGCTCCAAGCAACTAAAGCATGAAATTGTGCAGTTGGTACCAGCAATGAAACACTCTTATACACGGAAAAATCCAACCAAAACAAAAATGATTCCAACACAAATTTTAAAGGCGTGATAATTCACGCAGGGACAAACTCTATTAGAAGCAGCAGACAAGAAGAAATCATAAATGATATTCGTAATGTAATTCGGTCAGCCAACGGTTTGTTTACAAGCTCCAGAATTGTTATCAACAGAATTCTACAAAGAAGATCGGTGAGTAATGCGTATACAAACAAAATAAACACTGGCATTAGGGAACAGTGCGACGAACTTGGTGTTGTATTTGTTGACCCAAATAAATTTTTCAACGACAAATGTCTGGGTAGGGATGGCCTGCACCTAAACAGACTAGGTGCAATGACTTTCAGTAAAATGCTCCTGGATTTAGGTAAAATTATAAAAAATAATTGAAACTAATACGGTCTGCAGGGGGTGACTATCCAAGAATACCACATGCAAACAAAAAACGTGAGTGTAATCATAATAAGGAAGCAGTTGAACCAAAACAGAATGACATTAAAACGAAGAAAAGGGGGAATGCAAATAGTGCTGGAAAAAATTACTTAGCAGTTGTTCACCCAAATATATGTTCCCTAGCAAATAAGACCCAACAGCTAGAAGTGGAGCTGGAGTCTACAGAGTGCTCAGTTGTTTGTCTCACTGAGCATTGGTGCAATGAGGCTGAAATTAATCAGTTAGTCTTGCAGTCTTATAATTTAGCGTGTGCATACTGTAGGACTTCTATGAAGTGTGGAGGGTGTTGTATTTATGTAAAACAAAATTATCAGTATAAGACCAGAAGTGATTTATGTGTAATCAGTGAAGAGCAACATTTTGAACTGGCAGCAGTTGAAATCAGGGACCAATACAGGTGTAGGAATTTGATTATCTTATGTATATACAGATCTCCTAGTGGAGACTTCAATATCTTTTTCTCCAAACTTAATCATGTTCTTAACAAGATATCCACTCCAAAGAACCACATTCTCATATGTGGAGACCTAAATGTGGATAAACTGAATCCTGATTCTACATGGGACTCATTACAAAGTCTTGCTCAAAGTTTCAATTTAGTTCCAATGGTTAACAGTGCAACCAGAATAACAAAATACTGAAAGACAGCTGTTTATCAGGTATTAAAAGGCTTAGGCAAAGAGGTGGTGGTAGCAGAGCTAGGATTATCTGATCACTCAGCTCAAATCATTAATATAAAAGTGGCTCCAGAAGAAACAAAGAAAATGCATATTTACAGACGAATTTTTCCTAAAAAAATAGACATGAGTTTGCCAAACAGATAGCAGGACAAACATGGGACTCTGAGTATACTCAGAGGTAGATGCAAATGAAAAATTCAAAAATTTAATGACATTGTTTAGATTAAATTTTGAAGAAACATTTCCTAAAGTATTATGTCCATTATCAACAGCAGGAAAAAGCAAGTGGGTCACAAAAGGAATCAAAAAATCATCTGAAACACTAAAGTACCTGAGCTCCATTAAACACAGCCAAACTAATCCTGCTTTCTCACTTTTATAAAAGATATAGGAAAACATATAGGAAAATATTGCTTCCAGCAAAGAGAGCTCATAACTCCAAAATAGTGCACTCTGCTGAAAACAAAAATAAGGCAGTATGGAAGATTGTGAAGCAGGAAACTGGTACCAGGAAAATGAATCTGTAAAACTTGAAAATAAAAGAGGAAGGGACTCTAATAAAAGACCCAATATATTTGGCGAACTATATAAATGATTATTTTAGTAGCATAGGAATAAAATTACAGGAAAAATTTTGAACCGCCCCTCAGGTCAAAAAGCCAAATAATGGTGTATCACACTCAATGGTGTTATTCCCTACAACACAGGAAGAAGTCTATAAAGCAGTCAGCAAACTGAGAAACAAAAACTCAGCTGGTCTGGATGAAGTCCCCATTTTTATAATTAAGGACTGTATCAAGAGCCTAATTCCACCTTTAGTTGATATTATAAATCAATCTTTCAAGCAGGGCTACTTTCCAGACTATTTAAAATATGCGAAATTACTACCCCTCTTCAAAAAAGGTGATGCAGGAATAATTGAAAATTATAGGCCAATTTCTCTACTATCATGCTTTGCAAAAATATTACAAACTATTATGAAAGATAGGCTAATGAATTATTTAAATAAATACAACTTACTGTCTGTTGACCATTTTGGATTTCGATCAGGGAAAAGCATAGAATCAGAACAGCACACTTCACAAAACACATTCTAGAAGCATT
Source organism: Schistocerca nitens (assembly GCF_023898315.1). Classification (NCBI taxonomy): domain Eukaryota; kingdom Metazoa; phylum Arthropoda; class Insecta; order Orthoptera; family Acrididae; genus Schistocerca; species Schistocerca nitens. The sequence continues at coordinate 1,286,163,076 of NC_064614.1, forward strand.
AGATAAAGGGAACTACACAAAAGGTATATTTCTTGATCTAACTAAAGCGTTTGATACAGTAGACCACAACATATTGTTAAATAAGTTAGATGAACTTGGAATAAGGGGACTTGTGAACAAATGGTTCCAGTCATATCTAAAAAATAGAAGACAGATAACTGAAATCTCACTTATTTCAAGTTACTCAAACTATATTGTAAAGTATACTTCAGACCCAAATTATGTAAATATAGGTGTCCCACAGGGTAGTGTCCTTGGCCCAGTACTATTCCTCATTTACATAAACGACATCCCACAGAGCATCAAGCATGGACAAACAATATTGTTTGCAGATGACTCAAATGTTCTAATCAGTGACAAAACACCAGATGCACTAAAAGAAAAAGCCAAACAAACACTAAACAGTGTACGTGAGTGGGCATCCAATAATAAACTAACACTAAATCTTAAAAAAACAAATGCTGTTAACTTCTATGTCTGCAAAAAAACCACACTATAACAACTAAGTTAAACAATGAAACTATAGAATGTGTAGACTACACAAAATTTCTTGGTATGCATGTTGACAGTCAGTTAAAGTGGGAAGAACATATTAAAATACTTAGTCACAGAATCTCTACAGCATGCTATGCTCTGAGAATTCTGACTGCAGTTTGTGATACTACATGTGTCAGATCTGTATATTTTTCTTATATCCACTCTTATTACCTATGGAATAATATTTTGGGGAGTCAACAGTAAAAATATTCAAATAGTTTTCAAATTACAGAAAAGAGCAATTCGTATAATAACCAAGAGTGGCAGTAGGGCTCACTGCCTTGAACATTTCCAAAAGCTGGAAATCCTAACTGTCCCCTGTGAATACATTTTTCAGAGTGTTATGTATGTAAAAAAAAATATTGACTGCTATATGAAAAATTCTTTAGTACACAGCTATGAAACTAGAAAACAATACAATCTGCATCTAGAGAGGAAAAATAAAGTTAAAACTCAGCAGAGCTTGTTGTACAATGCTGTTAAATTATATAACAGATTACCCCAAAAATAAAAGATATTGACACAATCGGACAGTTCAAAACTAAAATTTTTTTTTATTAAATAAAAGTTATTACGCAGTAATGGACTATCTGAATTAAAACATATAGTGTAATTAAAGTAGCCTGCATTGTAATACATGAGGAAATAATTATAATATGAAATCAAAAATTGTACAGTACTATAAGAAAATTACAAATTACACAAGGATATAAAACTAATTTAAGATACCTCAAAAATGTGTGTAAATAAAAATTTTGTGTGTATAATTGTAGGTATATTGTATTGTATATGATTTTGCTGACGAAATCCACACAATGTAAATTGTTACATGGATTATTAAAAAAAAATCAGTCAATCAAAAAACCAACACTAAATGGTTGCTTGGTAGATTGAATATCTAGCACAAATTTCATGCAACTTCAGACTTGCAGTACCTGGAAGAGCATGTTCAATGTGTCATTCAAATATTGTGCATAAAATGTTGAAAACTCAGCAGGACTCCTGGAAGCACAGAACTGAACACTGACAAGGCTTCTCCATTAGACATTTTCAAGTATGGGCTAAGAGATATTTATCTAAATATCAAAATTTTCATACAATATTTATCACACTCCTATTGACTGCAGCATTGCTTCAAGTACTTGGCCTGGGCAGGAGTATGGAGGTTAGACTTTGGAAATTCTGCCACGGCTGCCAGACTACCTTGATGCATGTCTGTAAATGATGAACCACCACAAAAAAATTCAAGCCCTTTTAGAATTTCCAGTAAATGTAACTGAAAGTAATTTAAAAAGAAGGCTAACTGCTAATGGACTTCCTCAGTCAAATGAGCATTTTCCAAATGATGGAGGAAGATATTTTTCTTGTAATTACTACAATGTTGAAACCAAACTGGCCTCAAACTGCACAGTGATTTCTTAACATGTTCAGAGAAACAGCATGTGTAATGAATGTATTGTGAATTCTGTGGCTCAATGAAAAAAATGTTTCTCACCTGCCTGCCACATATTTGTGTGTGCTCGTTAAAGGCTTGAGGCCAAAATCATGAAAGCAGTGAAACAAACAGAAAGTAAAGAAATTCATAAATCAAGTAGGACATCACCCACCTCACAGAAGAACCAACACATTTGAGGCCAATCATTTTGTATCAAATCTCTCTCTTGAAATTGATGTCAACCCACCTTAGGAAGCTCCCAAGGGAAGCTAAAACATGGATATCTCACAACTCAATGTCAGAAAATTTTCAGTTAGGTCAGGTGCCTATTCCACAAAGAAGTACAATGGAAGTTATGAATTTGGAAGTAGTAAGGAATAGCGAATTTGAAGTAAAACTCCTGTCTAATAAAGAACAACAAAAGTCACAAAGGTTACTAAAGCATAATGCAGAAAGTCTCACTAACAAAAGAATCAGTTAAAAGCTATCAAAAGTGACTAAACATGGCAGCTGGCAAAAAGATATCCACAGGACAAAAAATAATTTAATCAATAAAAAATAAAGGGAATATTTGGTGGAATGAAATATGCACAGAAAATGAGTAAGACGAAAATGCTCAAAGAAAATTCTAGATCATGATCAATCTTAACAACAAACAAAGAAAACAACCATATTAATCAGAAAAACCAAATAAGCCTTTGAGAAGGAGAAACTTCTGCAAATAGACAAAAATAATTCCCATGTCTTTTTATCAAACTGTGAAGAACAAATTAAAGGGGTTTCAAACTGCAAATATGTTTCTAAAACGAAAATGGCCAAATTGGGTTAAAAAATACCTTCAAGATATTTTCATGAATTTGAATTCTCAGATAGTAATGAACATTATGAAGAAGATTTACCACCAGCTACATAAGGAACTGAAGAAGGAATTGACACCCTCAAAAATAACAAAGGTTGTGAAGAAGATTTTATTACAGCTGAACTTTTGAAGTTGTCCTTGCCAAATAAAGCAAATTAGCTACATTTACTCTTTGATGAAATCTGGAAAACAGAAAAAAAAAAAAATGTCCCAGGGGAATGGAAAGTTACCTTGATTTATCGACTGCATAAGAAAGATAATAAATAGGTTGTAAACAACTTCATAGTAATCTCTCTACTGTCAGTAGCATCTAAGTATTTTCCAAAATTTTATCAATCAGAATAAAAAACAACACTTGACAGTCATTTACGTGAATATCAAGCTTGCTTTAGAGGAAGGGAAGGCCATGATCAGAACAAATATTTGATCTCAAGTCAGTAATTCATCACCAATTACTCAGTTCAAAGGACATTGTATTTATGTTTGTGGATAACAAGAAGGCTTTTGATTATGTTGACAGAAATACTAAAGAGAAAATAATTCGAGATTCTGGTATAAAATCTAAACTGACAAACCTAATCCATTAAACACTTACAGATACCACTCTGTAAAGTAAATCTTATGGGAGAATTTTCACAGCCTTCAAAACAAAAACATATGTACCACAAGGTGATGGCCTGTCCACAATTCTATTTAATACTATGTCAGGGAAAATAATAAAAATTACTTACAAAGAATGTACTGAACTGAGCATTTTGTCAATAAGCTTAGGAAGAGGAAGCAAGAAGATCAAAATCAATTTGGAGGCGATTTTGTTATACCTGCAAAAAATGTGTCACCTGCTGTAACACCAATGAGTATCCTGGAAGAAATAACCAGTAGAACTGGCTTAAGGATTTATCTAGGGCAAAAAGAAATTAACGAATGTTAAGAATGCTAGAAAATCACTGGAAATAGATGTGGTTCAAATAGAGGGGGTATAAAAAGAAATATCTATGGGAGATAATCCAAGAAAATGCTTTGCAGAATTCTCCAACAGAGTGAAGTTTGAATACATTCGAGGAACAATATGGAATCACTGAAGGCCTCTACAATAAATACTGCCTCTCCAGAAATGCAAAGATAATGCATTACAACAACAGTAATGATGTCAGAATGTTTATATTCAAGTGAATGCCTGGCATTAACCTACAATTTAAATAAATTAGAAGTACTTAAAAGGCAAGTTTCAATGAAAGTATTAAAAACACAGCAGAAGGTTGTACATTAAAAAGTTAAGCTGAAAACTTAGTTTGAACACAAGGCAGTAGGATAAAAATAACATTTTCAAATAGTTAAGGGATAAGGAATACAAAACAAGCTGGGTCAACAAAGTAAAAAACAGCATTTGGAAAGAAACAATATAAAAATAGATGTTAACAACAGAGTAATCTTTCAGAAAGAAGTATTAAAACTGATGACTCCACAGCAGGGTAACTAGAAAGTCTGGTTCAAAATGGTCTGAAGAATGACAGAAGAAATGTAGTAAACAGATGAAGCCGTCTTGGAAAAAAGAAAACAACAAACAGTGAGAATCTTAATTTGGATTGTGGTCCTCAGATGGACCAGAAAAAAAATAAAAAATAAAAAAGGTTATCCATGATCTTTATACAAACAGGCTTTTCCTGTTTGTCAGTCACTGTTTTCTTCAGGCACAAGATTTCCTGTGTGTTTTTCAGAAAGTCAAACAGTGATAAAAGTAAGAAGATTATAGGTGAGAAGAAATTTGTCACTGTGCCAAATTTGTTGCAGGAAAGTTCTGTGCTATACTGGAATGAAACAGCATGCAGATTCAGTCGAAACCTGCACACCAAATATGAAGAAACATTCTTTAAGCCAGGGAGGGCATGGCGGTGCAATTTTGGAATATACCACACTTAATACAGCTCTGTAACGTTTATTTCCATGTGCTGGAAGGACTTGATATTTAGGTTCATCAGATAAAAAGTCCAGGGAAACTGCTGACTTGATAAAGTGATTTAACACATCACAATGACTACAGAATTTAAGACATTTTTGGCCTTACTTCTGGTTGACCTACACAGCTCTCACTATCATGTAATGGAACAAAGGGATGATACTTTTACAAGGTTCTTAGAATTTACCTAACTTTCCCCTGTAATAAAAATAGGAACTTGGAAATCTGTCTCTTAAATGAGTAATGATGCCTATTCTAGAGTCCACAGAACACACTTTTATGAAGATAAACTGGATCCGCTTTTCCTGCTGCCAACCTTGCGGCATTTCATTAGTTTCCAAGAGCTTGCTTTGTCTGCATCCACATACAGCCTAAAGCCACACTGGTACTAGTATAAATATCCCTAGAATTTTCCCTTTGAATAGTTTGCACATTTCAAAGTCCTGAGGATGAGGACCCTTGATAGGTTTGAAGCCTAACCTTATTCATCTCCTGGGAGAGAGCATCTCCTGGGAGAGAGCATCTCCTGGGAGAGAGCATCTCCTTCTGAACATACATGGCTAAAAACTTTAAAAATTAATAATTTACTGTAATTGCTGGGATATTTCAGATGCTCTCAACGTGTTGCGAGAAAATATAGTGCACCATTGGGCTTCCACTCACTGGAAGGAGTATGTAACTACATGAGACTAGAGGTGCTTCTCAAATTCTCACAGATCATCGTCCTGCTGATCAATCACCAATGCAAAACTGTTGTCTGTACTAGTATAACGTTTCATGAACAGAGGTTATGGCTGTGTGTTTATGTATTTACGTGTTATCTTTGGCAGCGAATTGAGCTGTCACAAAACACATTTATCGATGCCTACATACCTTGACAGAGTGGTGTGGGTTTTTTGTAATATAACAGTTCTTGAAATTGTTGGGCTCACTCATGTTCCTCATGTATATAAAAGGTGTGCCCTCTGTTTGCCAATGACACAGCTTGCTAGTAAAGAATGTTGTGTGGGATGTTGGCATTGTTTCAAGTAGTGCAGTTTGAGACGTAAGTTCACGGCTTGTAGATAATAAACTAATGCTAAATCACAAAAAGAATCAGTTTTTACAATTTCTAACCAACAATTTATCAAAACCTGCCTTTTTTATTTCACAGAACAGCCATACGACTAGTGAAACATAATAGTTCAGATTTCTACATGTTCAGATAGGTAGTGAACTGCTGTGGAAAACTTGTATTCAGGATCTTGTTCAAAGACTTAATTCTGGCATTTTTACTATTTGAATGGTATACGAAGTAAATGATAGGTCGACATAAAAATTAGTCTACTTTGCTTATTTCCATTCGATTATCACAAATGGTGGTATATTTTGGGGTAATTCTTCCATTTCCCAAAGCATGTTTCAGATCAGAAATGGGCAGTTCAGGCAGTAGGTTGTATAAGGTCGTGTAACTCCTGTTGACCACTGATAATTGGTCTGGGTAATCGGACATAGGCCTCTCAATAAATATACATTCTTTGCTGTCATATCTTGTTAACAATATCAGCTTACTCCCAAGAATTAGCAGCTTTCACTCAGTTAACACTAGGCAGAAATCCAGTATGTAGTTTCGAGTACCTGTCATTTGGGTTTGTGATATTTGCTCAAAAACAAGGAAATAACAGTATCCAACTGCAATCAGTAAGTATTTTGGACAACAGTAAGTGGTAACTTACTGCAGGGTGGGATAACGATTAAGTAATTATCGTTCTTCACAGTTCACGATGATTTCAGTGATTTATCCCATTATTATGATGATACCTAGTTAGGGGGGCACTCAATGGCTGGCATGGTTATCAGTATCCACAAGAATTCCCAAATTTTACATGGTCCAGTAGTTCCACTTTCACAAATGATGATGGCAACATGAACACCCAGTCCACAGGTTTATTCCTTGCTCTCTTATTCTTGTTCAGCACTGTGCCTTCCACCTAGAACTGTCAGCACCATGACAACTACCATTACATCAGGAGAATGAAGATGAAGTTGAGCTGTCATTAAGATTCTGTATACTAACCAATGACACATGACTTGACTTTAATAATTAAAGAAAGTTTCTTGTTTTAAATTAAGAGCCAGTATATAATTGGTCTTATGTTTTGGATCACTTAGCAGGTAATTTAGACTTGAGATAGCATTTCAGTTACCAGTGCAAAAGAAGTTGCAAAGTTTGTGACATCAGGAAACAGACTGCAGTGAAAGATGTAACGAGACTGAAATGCAGATGAACAGGATATGAATAAAGGAGTTTATTTGATTAAATAAGTGGGTAGTGTGCAGAGTAGCACAGAAGAGGAGGAAGTATTGTAATGGCTCAAAGCCCTGAGCTGATGAAATATGCCCTCACCCTGGAAGGAGGCCAGGAAGCAGTGTGGGGTTCTTTACATGCCACAGAACCAAACTTAATTTGCTACTGGTGAAAAATCACACTTGCTCTGCCAGTCTCATACGTGCTGCCACTACATTCACTCACCTGAGCAATAGGACGCGTGCCTTCTTCCTCAGCAGGACCTGATTGACAAAAAAGGAAATTGTGTGTTAATAAAAAAATATTTTATCTGCAAAAGTAAAAGAAACAGATGATAAATGAGAACTGTTTCAACATGACATGATAAAGAACATAATTATTTCAATCTTTTACAGTGCCTAGTGATCAGTGAATAACTGAGCATCTAATCTACTCCATTATGTACAACAGTGAATATTACTAACAAAGTTCCAGAAAGCAAGAATTTTATTACAGTTACAGTCTGGCTATCTGAAGAATGCCAGTAGCAAATAAACTTTTATTGCCAACTTTTCACATAATTATTGACCAAATTTTAAAATTTATAATCCTATAGTAATCTGATTATCAAAACATAAAATTTTATGTTACAGGGTTAACGCAATGTGGCAAGTTTATCAGTTAGGAACTGTGTGTGACTGTATACGCAGCCTCCCTCACTGCAGGCATGTGCCAACATTCCATTCATCCAGTATTTGACAATGAGAGCACTTAGTGACTTGCAGAAAACTTCAGCAATAATTTCAAATTATCGTGAATTTCTCTCATGGATACCCCACAGAAAGTAATAGCAAAAATGTTTATAACTTACCACATTTTTGCTGTTAGTGCAGTAAAATTGCACATCAAACACATACAATGTAACACTCCTTTCTTTGCTTACGGATGGATACATAGAGCCAGGAGACTGTGTGGCAGATGATGTGGGGTATTTCTCAGGTGCATTCTTCATGGAGGTGAGGCAGGAAGAAATTTGGTGAGTATAGCAACAGGATGGATTAGATGACATAATAGGAATGAGGTGGAAGTGGGTGGTGTACATGGGGAAGTGGGTGGTGTACCAGGGGAACTAAGGATATACCACAAGGAGAGTTCCCACTTGCGCAATTCAGTAAAGCTGGGGTTGGTTAGAAGGAACCATATGGCACGGGCTGTCAAGCAGTCATTGAAATTAAGGATATCATGTTGGGCAGCTTGCTCAGCAACAGGGTGGTCCATTTGCTTCCTGGCCACAGTCTATCAGTGGTCATTCACACAGACAGACAGCTTGTTGCTTGTTATTCCCATGCAGAAAGCTGTGCAGTGGTTGCAGCTCAGCTTGTATACCACCCGACTGGTTTCACACATAGCCCTGCCCTTGGTGGGATATATGATGTTTGTGACAAGACTGGAGTAGATGGTGGTGGAAGCATGTATGGGACAGGTCTTGCATTTAGTTCTATTACAGCGATATGAGCCATGAAGTAGGGGTTGGGAGCAGGGATTGTGTGGGGATGGACTAGTATATTGTGTGGATTTGGTAGACAGAGGAATACCACAGTGGGAGGGGTGGAAAGGATAGTAGGCAGGAAATTTCTGATTTCAGAGCACAATGACAGGTGGCCAATACCCTGGCAGAGGATGTAATTGAGTTGTTCCAGTCCTGGGTGGTACTGAGTTACGAGGGGAATAGTCCTCTGTAGCCAAAAGATGATACTTTGGGGATTGTGGTAAACCGCAAAGATAAGGCACATAAGATTTGTTTCTGTACAAGGTTTAGAGGATAATTATTTTCTGAACATGTAATTAAGACCCCCGGTATATTTTGAGGAGGACCACTCATCACTGTAGATGTGACAGCCGTGGGTGGAAAGTCTGTATGGAAGGGACTTCTTGGTATGTAATGGGTGGCATTTATCAAAATGGAGGTATTACTTGTGGTTAGTAGGTTTGATATGGACAGACGCAGTGATTTAGCCATCTTTGAAGTGGAGGTCAGCATCTAGCAAGGCGGTTTGTTGGCTTGAGAAGGTCCAGGTGAAGCAATGGAAGAGAATCTGTTGAGGTTCTGGAGGAATGTGGATAGGGCCGCCTCACTCTCAATCCAAATCACAAAGATCTCTTCAATGTATCTGAACGAGGGGAGGAGGTTTAGGATTCTGGGTGTTTAGGAAGGATTTTTAACACATTACCTCATCACTCATATTCCTGTAATAGACCTAGATGCAAGACCTGTCCCATACATTCTACTACCATCACCACCACCACCACCACCACCACCACCACCACCACCACCACCACCACCACCACCACCACATACTCCAGTCTGGTCACCAACATCACCCATCCCATCAAAGGCAGGGCTACCTGTAAAGCCAGTCATGTGATGTATAATCTAAGATGAAACCATAGTGCTGCATTCTGTGTGTGCATGAGAAAGCAGCTGTCTGTCTACATAAACGGCCACCTACAAACTGTGGCAAGAAACAAGTTGATACCCTGCTGCTAAGCACGATGCCCAAAATGACATCCTTCATTTTAGTGACTGCTTCACAGCCTGAGCCATATTGATCATACCCACCAACACCAGCTTTTCTGAATTGCACAGGTGGGAACTCTCCCTGCAACATATTCTACGTTCCTGTGACCCTCCTGGCCTCAACCTTGGTTAGTCACTTTTCTCACCCACCCAGCTCTTCCCATTCCAGCACTGCTCAGCCCTCATACCACCGTTGCACCCAGTCTCCACTTTTCTACTTTTCCACTTCTGCTTTCTGTTTTATATGATAATCTCACCCTCCATTAATGTGATGAAATTACAACATCATAAAAATATGAATTTGTCAATCGAATTTCACCTCATGTTTGCCGCAATATCAGAAACAGAAAAGACAAATAAAATTTTGATTATTCATAAACAATCCCTGACAGAAAAAAAAAACTAAAAACAGTTTTGAATTCAGCACTTTAAGTACACATAGGATCACAATGTATTTTTTCAGAAATAGAAAAGTAGTTTTGTTTGTAGAACAGTGTTAATTTGGCAAAGTTGATTGTATTCACTGTTATTTTATTTCTTCTTTAGATATTGTGCACTAAATCCACATTGTGATGGAGCGAAAAAGTGCTTTCTTCAAATATTCTTGTAAATTCTATCAAAATTTTTTCCCCAACAAATGCACACATTGGCAGCTGTAATACAACATTACAATTTGGTAGGCTTGCCAACATCGTTCAGAAGTAACACATTTCTGATTACATCTCAAGGTGATTTACGTTAAAAACAAGTATATGGAATATATTTTTCATCCAACAACACACACCAAATGAAATGTTTGTATTTGTAAAAATATTTCACAGGAGAATCATAAAAGCGAAGAAATAAAATGACATGAAAGATGAATGCTGATGCTTGGAAGTAAACAAGGTAACATTTTCTGTTCATCCATAGAATAGCCAACTTGCATTGGAGCTCTCATGTTGCTTGATATGATATTATTTCTTGGTAAAGAGGCTTGACATTCAGAGGTTCAGCTCAAAAAATTGAAGGTCCAACTAATGAAAATTTCCTGTGAATATTAGAGCTCTTCTGTCTATAACAATTGAATACATAAGCAAGGTTAGAGACCAACAAGAACCTGGAAAGTGTTTACTCATGCATTATCTGTCATGTGATACTGAGAATGAACTTTTTTCTAGTTATGTCAGTGGTGCTATATTGGAAGAGAGAGAAAATGAGAAGCATTACTTAATTATTATTGCTGCAACTCCCAGTTCAAATCATACCAAACAAACAACATTCACCCTACGTCGTATTTACTATGCTAAGGGGACTGATAAATATGAAACATGACTTGCCTTTGGAATTCATAGATTGAAATCAGGAGACAAGAAATGCTATTCCACACTCAATACAATCAACACTTGTAAAACACCCCGTTCCTCTTAATGAATGCCACAGACATGGTTATGATAGGGGACAGAATATTATAGGGTCATATATAGGAAATCTAACACTTTCTTCAGTCAAATTGTTTTGTAAAATTTTCTCCATGTGCTCATCTTAGCCTTATGTGGCCGAGTGTTTCCATGAAGCAGATACTTTATTTGAAGAGATTTGGCTTTTTTAAAACCTATTCAGCAGCAGTCCACAATGCTAACAAGTCCTGAAAAAGTTGTTTGGGAGATCTTTATATTATATGTCTGCTACCCATTGGAATGCTCAGGTTGACACTGAAATTCAAATTGCAGCTCACTTGGACAAGATTGCCATTGCTGTTTAAACTCTCAGCTAGTTAAATTTGTCAGCTGAAGCATATACTGTGGTATAGGGTGTTTAGGATTATGTGGGATTATTCAGGTGTTTAATCATGCTGTCTGTTTAGCTAAAGTTGTTGGCATCAACTGACTAGAGAAGCGAATTACTACAAGCTCAAAATATTACCACTGATGCAATAAGACACTCAGAGATTATTAAGTGACTTAAAATATATTTATGAAAATTGGTGCCACACTCCCCCTGATCTAAGGTGGTTGTCAGTGCAGTTAACATCAATTCTCAATTTCACTAGGTGTATCTTGATGAAACCAGGAATAGATTTATTCAAGTTAAATATATTTTATGTCATTGACAATAACTTGAACCCAATTAGAAACAATCAAAACAACATATGAAACATTCCCTGAAAGAAAGGCCCACCACGTGTCATTGACAGTGTAACAGGCAAAAGGTTATAAAATGCTACCCATTGCACAAATAATGGTGGTTTACATGAGAGTGCACTGATCTCTGTTTACTGAAATGTGTGGGCATGTCGGGGAACAAACGGGGACTAAATACTCAATATCGCAGCAGGCATTTCATCATTTTACACATAAGTATAACATTTAGTATTTTTTTATAGTTGAGTGAAAGTAAATTAAACTAATTTAAAAAATTAAATGAAATTGAGCACACACACATTTTACAATAATTCATTACTGAATAGCATCTCAAGCTGAGCTTGTAAGTTCATAAGTAATATCTGTTTTCTTCCTTCTCATTTAGCTCATGGTTGAGCTGTCATCCTGTGCCCTAGCTGTGGTGGTCTTGGGCTCCTGAAAAACTGTCTTCCATCCCTACTTTTCAAACCCATTTGTTACTATTATTTTTGCCTCCTACTTCACAAAGACATCATGATGCTAATACACTTTCTCAATATATTTAACCTTTGCACACTCCATGATCTATCCAGTCTCTGTGTTCATTCCAAGCCACAGAGGGGGAAACTGGAGATATGGTTTATGACTAGTCTTTTTGTTTTGCTATGTTCCAGATAATTTTAATTGTAATAAAATATAATACAAGATTTATCATAATACCTATTACTAGTTTTCTGAAATAACAGATTGCATTATTCAGCAAAGGAAAGTTGCTACTCACCATATAGTGGAGATACTGAGTCACTGGTAAGCGCAACAGAGTGACTATTGTTGATGAAGGCCTCACTGGCCGAAAGCTTTAATGTGGGGATATTTTTGTTGTGCCTATCTGCAACTCAGCATCTCTGCTATATGGTGAGTAGCAACTTCCCTTTTCATAATACTGTTACATTCCATCCTGGATTTTTGTCTTTCCACACTTTCATAGAAAAATGTTGTGTAAAATTTGCTTATTTCATTTCAGGCATAAAAATACATAAGATACTAATTTCAGTAATTCTTTGCTTCTGTGGGAAGAAATACAGCTGAAGCAAAATCATCTAAAATCAGAGTGATGAACATTGCCTTTTGCACAGAAAATAAAGCATTAGCAGACACTGTATTATTGATAGGTAATGTTTATTACATCCCTGGCCTCTACTCAAGGACAAAATTATGAACTTCAGTATCTGTATGTTTTGCAATACAGGATTACACTGCATGCAACATGCAACCAAAGGTAGTGTAGTCAATAGTGGCTCCACAGTACAATTTTTCAGACTACCACATTCTCTGATTCAACCTACTGCATCACAAACAACTATCCATTTGCTCTAGTTCTACCAGCAGTATCTCATGGAACACATAGTACCATAGAGCAAACCACTGGTAAAATGCTCCTGTTGGAGCACATGAAAGGTGAATATGTTCCTCTATAAAATACTGACAGTACAGTTGGGAACCAGCTGCCCCAGTACACATTTTACCTTCCTCACCAGAAATTTTTGCATGTGAACATATTCCCACTGTTTTAACACACAATAATCTATATTCATTTATCTGGTCTCTCCCTGTAGTGAAGCATTCATACTTAGCACCTCACCCTCACTGTCACTATGTATATGGCTTTCTCCCATTGTCTCAGTTTTCTCCCACTGATTTACAGTCTATCCCACTGTCAATGTCAACTCTCTCAATTACACTGTTTGCTGTTGTCTTTCTTTGTACTGACTCCGCAACTCCTTAATGGTTCAAAAATAATTCTGAGGCATCCCAGTTAATTTTTTTCTTTTACAAAAGGGTGTAAGACCTCAGACCAAAATTTTCTCTCTCCCACACCTATGTGTTCAAGTACAGCACAAAACTGGTGTACGGTGTCCCTAAGTCTTTCCTTTCGTCTACACTGGCTCCTATCTCTTTTCCTCCCAACTGATTCTGTCTTCACAAATCTCTCCTCCTCTTTTACTACCAATGTCTCACTGACAACAAATATCTGCTTTACCTTCCATTTTAAAGATATTTCCATCATTTGACTATTAACTGTTCATTTGTTTTACACAGTCATCATTTCAGCTTTATACCCATTCTCAAGATCATGTTGAAATTTTAAGATTGTTTGACCTGCCTGTGATTTGCCAAAAAAATGTATTTTTGGTCTTATAAGGTGTGTTCTATTGCAGGATATGAGTATGTGTGAAATATATATAATGTGGCTGACACTGTGCACAGTTGAAACCACAAAAGGGCCTACAAAGTAAGAAATATGTTTTTTTTTTATCAATAACTGAACAACGCAGCAGGACAGACATGTTAACATTTCAACAGACACTCAAGAATGGCTATGAAGCCAATAGAGAAGGTTCAGAAAAGAAGAGTATGAGAACCACAAGTCAAATCACAAAAATTATTGGTTGGCCTTATGTGCATTATGCACTTGCTTGTTATCGATTAGTGTGTGAACACCACGGATCACTCCTATCCTGAACCATTACTGATGACTAGAAAGTTTGTCGTTTTGCTACTGTAAGGGAAAGAATAGAAAGGAATGCTTTAGTCCAAACAAAGCAGCAATGCTGCATAGAAAGACTTGTGTGCATCCACGTAAGATAATGTTGTGCATCTGGTGGAACAGTGGCCATGTGGTGTACGAAGAGTTGCTTGCATGAGGTAGAAGTTTCCTGTTGGCATTTATTGTCAACAACAGACTTCTTCCAAATGCAATCCTAGAATAAAAACAAGGAAGGCTGTCAGAAGTGGTGCTATTCTACAATAATAGCCACCAGCATTCTGCTAGACTGGCAAGAAACACTACACAACTACTGGGTTGGGAAGTCATTCTGCACCTACCGTTTCCACCTGATATTGCACCCTCAGATTTCATCCTTTCTGCGCTTTGTTCAATGATCTTCACAAACTTCCTTTTGGGTTGAAAATGCACTTTGAACATGTCTCTACAAGTACTTTGCTACAAAACCATGTGATTTCTACAGTTGTGCATTCAGAACATTTTCCCAACATTGGCAGACTGCAGCAATCAGTGAAGCAGATTATATTATTTATGACTACATAAGTCTCCATTTGCTTTGGGAGAGAAGGCGGATTACAGGGACAATATTCTTCATTTCAAGACATGATGAGGACGTTTCAAATCACTGTCCATGAATGTGTCTAACTTGTTCTAGTCCCCAATAACATTGGCAATTTTCCTCTTTAAGAAGCTCACCTATGCTGAGTGATAGTTGTATACCTAAATATATTTATCTCAAGATGATGATTTTAATAAGAGCCATGACTACAGAATAAGGGAATTGTGATCTAAATATTACTACTTATCACAGTGTGCCAATTTGTAATGTTAGCTTACTTTTACAATGACTTATTTCTGAATGTCACTTCGGTACTTAAAAATTTGTGTTCTTTCTCTTTGATCACATTTCCCACACCATCTACCGCAATACCTGTTTTAAACATATGTGACCAATCTTTTGTAGTTACAAAGACACTGCCAATTTGCAGTATGAATTATGCACTATGTAATTAATATCCAGTGTCAAGTTCATGTATAAAATTTTGAGCAACTGTTTCACTAAAATACTTTAGCAAGAAAAAGATAGAACAAAAATACCACATAAGAAAATATTAAAGTGATAACTTTAAAGTGTAATTAAGCTACTGAAGAAAGCAAAAATCTCACCTGCCAATACCTCCTCTTGGTGCACCTCTTGTGGCTCCTGCAAAGAAATTGAACGGGTGAATAACTTTACATCAACTGAATCTAAGCATAAATCAAACCGCTTGAAATGTGTCAGTGGTATGTCATATCACTGCACATGCTCATCTCAGTGTTAGTAAGTTGGTAAATTATATAATGACAGATTATGAATCACGTGCAGTGACAAGTAGATACATGTGAAATTTTATTAAAGTGAGATTGATGAAAACTGCATAATAATCCAAATGAAGAATCACAAAATATTTGAATTTTAATTGAGCTTAACTACCTGAATTCACTAGAGCTGCCAGCCACTACACACAGCCACTGTCACAGAGCAGGACAAAGGTGCCCACAAAACACAAGCCAACATAGTGGGAATGTAGACTAAAGCTGCTACATCTATGAAAGCTGGTGTAAGGATAATTCCAGTGACAAATAGAAGTACAGCATAGTTTGCTGGAATGAACAACCTTCAACTATGACCTGGTGTGGTATTCTAAAGGATCATGGAAGGGGAAATGAGTAACAGACCATTATAAAATTACAGATTATAGAGATAGTGACAGGGTCCAATATGACTAGATCTGCTGCTAACAGGGAAGAAATTTGAGAATGATTCTTGGTCCCAGAGAGCCATCTGAGGTTGGCCCACACAACAGAAGAGTGAGTGAAACAATTAAAAGGACTAGTTAATTCCAGCAAGTTTTTTGCTATCCTGAAGGGTGTGATGATACTATTCATGCAAGGGTTTAGAATGAATGCAGTTTGGTAGCACTGAATTTTTAAAACATGTAGAGCACGTCTCTGCATGCAAGTAGAGTCACAACATGTCTCAGTCAAACAAGGGACTGGGACACAGCACGGTAAAGATATAGTGAGAGATTGGAACACTGTGTGGTGGTAATGACAGCATTTGTAAGATATTCGACCTGGGCATCATAACTGGGTATATGTTGTTTCTCGAAGGGTGCCAGGAAGCATTATATCTCTAATCTTCATTAGGAAGTTGCCATTTGGGTGTGCACGTAGGTGGGGTAGGAGTCAGAAAATGGATAGCAAATGGGTAATGGTTGCTCGAGTACATACCAGAGACAGTGATGAAATGATGGGCAAATTGGGCTGTGCAGGAGAGGTCCAGATGAGGGTAGGAGTGCATGGAGTGTGAAAGGAACGTGGGTACCCCCACGATAAGGCAAATGAGGTTAAGCTGACTGAGAAGTTCGGCCAAGAGGAGTGTCACCTCAGCGGTTATAGAGTGGCAGCTTTTGAAGGATCACTGGTACAGGGGACACAGGCTGGAGAATCAGCCTCTGGAAGATCTACAGAGGGTTGGCATTATCGTTCTGTCTGTCTTTGTGGTCCAGAGCAGGAGGTGCATACCGGCAACAAGGTGAACAGCCAGAGAAGGGTGTCATGTGGCCACACCATCAAGGAGGAACTGTGAGCCGATAGTGAAGCACATGGTTTGCCTTTCTTTGATTTCTTGGATCCTTTCTGGTTTGCATTAGAGGACTCAAATGTTTGTTGGCTGAAGGGACATAGAAATTCTTCATGGGAGTATTCCTTCTGTCCCTTCTGGGCTTTCAGTTGCATAGCAGGTGACTTTGACCCATGAGACGAAAGTAGGGGGCTTGCTGCACAGCTGGAGAAAAAGAGGAGGAGAATGACGACGGGGCTGCTGCTGTGACACTGGGTGATTTAACAACCACAGTGCTCTGTTACACATCACACGTCTCGATCTCCAACTGCCTGATGGTAGAACACAGGGTCACTGACTAGTCAACAATTTGCGAGTGACCTGGTAAGGCATGTTTTTCCTCGACCCAGGTCTCTAGGACACTCAATCATTGAGATACATGGGACAATCTTGTGAGGAGATGGCATGATCACCATTGCAACTTGTGCAGCAGGGAGGACAAGGTAGCCAGGTTACACAGTTGGCTGGGTGTTGCCATGATATTTGAGTGTAGCCATAAAGATGATACTGGCAGCAGTGCACTGGATCTGGTGGCATGCTCAGCAACAGTGTGGTTCGATTGTTACTTGGCCACAGTGTATGAGCAGCCATTTATGCAGACAGAAATTTCTTATTTGTCCCACCATCGTAGAATGCAGTACAGTGGTTGGTTGCAGCCTAGGTTGTAGATCGCATGACTCATTTCACAGGTTGCCCACCAAAGGAGGGATAGGTGATGTTTCTGACTGGACTTCAGTACGTGGATGTGGTGGTGGGAGGATGTGGGGGACATGTCTTGGATCTACATCTATTACAAGGGTATGAGACAAGAGTCCACGAGGTAGGAAGCAGAGGTTGTGTAGCATCATTGGCCACTGGAGTACTGGTGTGGGAGTTTGGTGGGGACGTAGTGGGTAGGAAATTTCTTATTTCGAAATAGAATGAGAGGTAGTCAAAACACTGGTGGAGAATTTAATTCAGTTGCTCCAGTCCTGGGTGGTACAGAGTCACAAGGCAAATGCACCTCTGTGGCTGGACAGTGGGACTTTGTGAGGTGGGTGGTGACCGGAAAGACAGGGCGCACGAGATCAGTTTTTATACAAGGTAGGGAGGGTAATTACTGCCTATAAAGCCTCAATGACACCTTCCATATACTTAAAGGCAGTCTCGAAGGGGCTTCTTGGTAAGGAATGAGTGGCAGCTGCTGGTGTGGATGTATTCCTGATGGTTGGTAGGTTCAACATGGACAGACATACTGATGTATCCATATTTTAGGTGGAGGTCACATCGAGGAAGGTGGCTTGTTGGGTAGAATGGGACCACATGACGTAAATGGGGTTGAAGGTGTTTGGGTTCTGAAAGAATGTAGATAGGGTCTCCTCACCCTCAATCCAGAGGGCAAAGACGAATATGAACCAGGTGAGAGGTTGGGATTCTGGGTGTTTAGGAAGGTTGGCATAACATGGTGCCACAGAGTGCCCACAGCTATTTTCAACAAAGGACATGTTAGGAGAAAGCTCTACTTCCAAGCATCTCTTTGTTGTGTGTGTCACTCAGCATCTCTGCTATATGGTGAGTAGCAACTATTCACAATATTGTTATGAACAAATTTAGTGTTACTGTCTCTGATCCACAGACCCCTAACACTTTCAGACAAAGAGAGCCTCGCCAATGAATTACATCACCTAAGAAAAGTGATTCAAAAGAATGAATAGCCAAATGATCAAATTCAATGGGAGCAGCAGACAATTTCAAGAACAGCTGAGTAAGAGACTGAGAATGAGAAAGAGTAAGAGAAACTGAGAATTGCTTTCTTACCTTATGTTTGCCCAATATATGAGCAGATCAGGAGACTCCTATGGATACACAACCATCCTGTGTATATTGCTCTTTTCAGTTAGGATAAGAAGTCTCATTTTGTAATTTCAAAGATTAACTATATAGAGCACCAGCAACACATCCAGGTGAAACAAAGTAGCAAACCAGGTGAAACTGAGGTCTGCCACAGGCATAATCATGAAATGAAATGTGATGAGACCTGTTTCATGTTGGAAACTTCAGATAGCTTGGATGAAATAATTAAAGCTCAAGTTGGTACACCTATGTATAAAGTGTGCCAACTGCCAATAACATTCTTCTGTATCAGGTATTTCAATTTGAACATGGCTTGGGGGCGCGTGCTGAAAAAACACACAATATTTCCATTTCACATAATATGAGTAAGGGCTCCAAACAGCAAAACGCATGAAATTGTGCAGTGGGTACCAGCAATCAAACTCTTATACACAGTTGTGCATGACCAACAATAAATGGTTGCTTGGCAGATTGAATATCTAGCACCTGGAAGAGCATGTTCAATATGTCATTCAAATATTGTGCATAAAATGTTGAAAACTCAGCAGGACTCCTGGAAGCACAGAACTGAACACTGACAAGGCTTCTCCATTAGACATTTTCAAGTACAGGCTAAGAGATATTTATCGAAATATCAAAATTTCCATACAATATTTATGACACTACTACTGACTGCAGCATCGCTTCAAGTACTTGGCCTGGACAGGAGGAGGGGGTTAGGCTTAGGAAATTCTGCCACAGCTGCCAGACTACCTTGATGCATGTCTGTAAATGATGAACCACCACAAAAAAATTCAAGGCCTTTTAGAATTTCCAGTAAATGGAACTGAAAGTAATTTAAAAAGAAGACTAACTGCTAACTGCTAGTGGACCTCCTGTCAAATGAGCATTTTCCAAATGGAGGAAGATATTTTTCTTGTAATTATTACAATTTTGAAACCAAACTGGCCTCAAACTGCGCAGTGATTTCTTAACATGTTCAGAGAAACAGCATGTGTAATGAATGTATTGTGAATTCTGTGGCTCAATGAAAAAATGTTTCTCACCCCCCTACCACATATTTTATTGTGCTCATTAAGGGCTTGAGGCCAAAATCATTATGGCAGTGAAATAAACAGAAAGGAAAGAAATTCATAAATCAAGTAGGACATCACCCACTTCACAGAAGAACCAACACAATTGAGGCCTATCATTTTGTGTCAAAGCTCTCTTGAAATTGATGTCAACCCACCTTAGAAAGCTCCCAAGGGAAGCTAAAACATGGATATCTCACAACCCAATGTCATAAAAATTACAGTTAGGTCATGTGCCTATTCCACAAAGAAGTACAATGGAAGTTATGAATTTGAAAGTAGTAAGGAATGGTGAATTTTAAGTAAAACTCCCATCTAATAAAGGAAAAAAAAAAGTTCGCAAAAGTTACTATAACATAATGCACACAGGCTCACTAACAAACGAATCAGTTAAAAGAAGTGTCTAAACATGGCAGCAGGCTGAGTAAGACAAAAATGCTCAAAGAAAATTCTAGATCATGATCAATCTAAACATCAAAGAAAGAAAACAACCAGATTAATCAGAAAAATCAAGTAAGCCTTTGAGAAGGAGAAACTTTTGAAAATACACAAAAATAATTCCCTTGTTTTTTATCAAACTGCAAAGAAGAAATTGAAGGGGTTTAAAAATGCAAATACGTTTCTAAAGCGAAAACTGCCAAATTGGGTTAAATAATAATTTCAAGATTTTTCGTGAATTTGAATTCTCAGATAGTAATGAAAATTGTGAAGACGATTTACCTCGTGCTATATAAGAAACTGAAGAAGGAATTAACACCCTCAAAAATAACAAAGCTTGTGGAGAAGATTTTATTACAGCTGAACTTTTAAAGTTGTCCTTGCCAAATAAAGCAAATTAGCTACATTTACTCTTTGATGAAATCTGGAAAACAGAAAAAAAAAAAATGTCCCAGGGGAATGGAAAGTTACCTTGATACATCCACTGCATAAGAAAGACAATAAATAGGATGTAAACAACTACATAGTAATCTCTCTGTCAGTAGCATCTAAGTATTTTCCAAAATTTTATCAAGCAGAATATAAAACAACACTAGACAGCCATTTATGTGAATATCAAGCTTGCTTTAGAGGAAGGGAAGGCCATGATCAGTACGAATATTTTATCTCAAGTCAGTAATTCATCACCGATTACTCAATTCAAAGGACATTGTACTTACGTTGTGGATAACAAGAAGGCTTTTGATTATGTTGACAGAAAAACTAAAGAGAAAAATAATTCGAGAATTTGGTATAAAATCTAAACTGACAAACCTAATCCATTAAACACTTACAGATATCACTCTGTGAAGTAAATCTTATGGGATAAATTTCACAGCCTTCAAAACAAAAACATATGTACGACAAGGTGATGGCCTGTCCCCAATGCTTTTTAATACTGTGTTAGGGAAAATAGTAAGAATTTCTTACAAAGAATATACTGAACATGTAAAGGTGATTTTGTTATACGTGCTGAAGATGTGGCATCCGCTGTAACACAAATGAGTTTCCTGCAGGAAATAGCCAGTAGAACTGGCTTAAGGATTTCTATGGTAGGGGTGGGCATGTTAAGAACGCTAGAAAATCCTTTAAAACCAACATGGTCCAAATAGATAGGTTCACTGTTAAGCTGATACATTGTTGTCATTCTAACCAACACAGGTTCCACATCTGAAACATGGCCCTGGACTGACTGTGTCACGACGAGACATTAGGCCCTTGATATATCATCACAATGATAGGTACTGAAACTACACATTGTTTGAAGTAGAGCTTCCAGAAATTACAATTAAATCTTAACTCATTCAATTAACTGAATACATCGAAAAATTCTGTCTTTTTAACAGTTTCTTCTACTACAAAAGTTAGGCAGAAATATTTGTTGAAATAATCAAACTGACAAATGTAAGTATGCTCACAATACTTTGGTCAAAACTGTTAATCACGTTGGGATTAATGAACAGATTATTTTGCAAAACATGTTTCTGAATAGAGCCAAATAGATACTTTAAGATGACTAGTATTTTGTCTCTCAAATGTTTATAATTAGTAGAGAATTTAGATATGTTTATACATCAACAATAAAATTTAAGTTATGAAACTATTACTGATTTCACCTTATAATGAAAGATACCAGCAGTGAATATTCAGAATAAATTGGAAAATCAATTACATACATAAAATTAAGCACAAAATTTGATCTGGCATGAAGTTCTTTAAAACTGAGGGCCAACCTCTCTCTTTTATGAAAATGCAGATTATATTAATGTATGTGAGTTGTACTTAATGCAAAATTGACAAAATGAATTTTAAGCAGGCAGGTGGCAAAACAAGAGTGGGAGTAAAATTATCCCAGCTTGCTTCGTCACAAAACTCAAGACAGTAGATTAACAAATAAGATTTTCAAATAGTTCTGGGATAAGCAAAACAAAACAAGCTGGGTCAACAAAGAAAAAGAACAGCATTTATAAAAAAATATAAAAACAGAAGATGTTAACAACAGAGTAATCTTTCAGAAAGAAGTATTAAAAATGAAGATTCCACAGCAGGGTAACTAGAAAGACTGGTTCAAAATGGTCTGAAGAATGACAGAAGAAATGTAGCGAACAGATGAAGTCATAATGGAAGAAAAAGAAACAACAAACAGTGAGGATCTGAAATTGGGATGTGGTCCTCAGATGGCCTATTCACAGGAGGAAAAAAAAAATAAGAAAAAGGTTATCCATGACCTTTATACAAACAGGCTTTTTCTGTTTGTCAGTCACTGTTTTCTTCTCAGTTCGAATATCCTATTTCAGGCGCAAGACGTCCTGTGTGTATTTCAAAAAGTCAAAAAGTGATAAAAGTAAGAAGATTATATCTGAGAAAAAATTTTTCACTGTGTCGAACTTAAAACAGAAAAGTTCTGTGCCATATTGGAATGAAACAGCATGCAGATTCAGCAAAAACCGGCACAGCAAGAAGGAAAAAATACTTTTTAAGACAGAGGAGGGTGTGGGGGGCACAATTTTGGAATTAAGCAGCAGGGTCATTGTGGGCACAGTAATAGGAGAGCATCTGCAGCATATGACAAAAGTGGCAAGTATGAACCTAGCACAAGAAGGGAACAAATGGATATAGCATACTTAATAGGGCTCTGTGAAGTTTATTTCTGTGTGCTGGAGGGACTTGATATTTAGGTTCATCAGATAAAAAGTCCAGGGAAACTGCTGATTTGATAAAGTGATTTAACACATCACAATGCCTACGGAATTTAAGACATTTTCAGCCTTACCTCTATTTGACCTACCCAGCTCGCACTATCGTCATCTAACTCAAGGTTCTTAGAATTTATCTAATTTCCCCTGTAATAAAAATAGGAACTTGGAAATCTGTGTCTTAAATAAGTAATGATGCCTATTCCAAAATCCACAGAAGGTCATGGAACACACTTTTATGAAGACAAACTGGATCCGCTTTTTCTGCTGCCAACCTTGAGGCATTTCATTAGTTTCCAAGAGCTTACATTGTCTGCATCCATATACAGCCTAAAGCCAGATTGGTACTGGTATAAATTTCCATAGAATTTAAGAAGTATCAGTTCACCCTACCTTTCCCTTTGAATAGTTTGCACATTCCATTGTCCTGAGGATGAGGACCCCTGATAGGTTCGAGCCTAAACTTATTCAATTCCTAGGAGAGAGCATCTCCTTCTCAACATACATGGCTAAAAACTTTAAAAATGAATAATTTACTGTAATTGCTGGGATATTTCAGATGCTCTCAATGTGTTGTGAGAAAATGTAGCGCAACATTGGGCTTCCACTCACTGGAAGGATTATGTAACTACGTGTGACTCAAGGTGCTCTCAAATTCTCACAGATCATCCTCTTGCTGATCAATCACCAATGCCAAACTGTTGTCTGTACTAGTATAATGTTATGGTTATGGCTGTGTGTTTATATACATGGTGTCTTTGGCAGAAAATTCAGCTGTCACAAAACACATTCATTGAGGCCTACATACCCTGTCAGAGTGGTGTGGGTTTTCTGTAATATACCTGTTCTTGAAATTGTTGTGTCCACTCATGTTCCTTATTTACATATATGGTATGCCTTGTGTTTGGTGATGACACTAGCTTGGTAGTAGAGAATGTTGGCATTGTTTCAAGTAGTGCAGTTCAAGACAGTTTCATGGCTTGTAGATAATAAACTAATACTAAATCACAACAAGAATCAGTTTTTACAATTTCTAACAAACAATTCAACAAAACCTGCCATTTTAATTTCACAGAATGGCCATACGATCAGTGAAACTTAACAGTTTAGGTTTCTACATGTTCAGATAGATAGTGAACTGTTGTGGAAAACATATTCAGGATCTTGTTCAAAGACTTAATGCTGTCATTATTACTATTTGAATGGTGTATGAAGTAAATGATAGTTCGACACAAAGATTAGTCTACTTTGCTTAAATTCATTCACTTATGACAAATGGTGGTATATTTTGGGGTAATTCTTCCATTTCCCAAACGATGTTTTGGCTCAGAAATGGGCAGTTCAGGTAGTAAGTTGTATAAGCTCATGTAACTCCTGTTGACCCCCGTTAATTAGTCTGGGTAATCTGACATAGGCCTCTCAATAAATATACATTCTTTGCTGTCATTTCTTGTTAACAATATCAGCTTATTCCCAAGAATTAGCAGCTTTCAGTCAGTTAACACAAGGCAGATATCCATTCTGCCTTTGGGGGCACACTTTCTTGAATCTTGTGCAGAAAGGCATGCAGTATACTGCGGCATTCATTTCCAATAAGTTAACACAGGAATTCAAACATCTTAGCAGAAATCCATGTGGATTCAAATCAAAACTGAAGAGTTTCCTGTTCTGTTGAGGATTTCCTTGAAAAATTAAGCTGATTCCTGTGTAACATTCTTGATTGTGTTTACATAAACATATGGCTCCTCTTTTTTGGTTTCTCAAACATTTTATTTTATCTGACACATTCCATGACCTTTAAGATTTGTGCCACATATTGGTCCTACAGAACAAGATGCATGAAAAAGAAACCAGTAACTGGATATAGTACTGTTTGCCATGGTCACGGCAGCTGGAAAGTAAGTCAATGCAAGATCTGAAAGACCATCACAAGCGTTATAACTTGATTCTATATCAGGTACCAGAGACTTGACAGCGAATCCCGAAGGATGAAAATAATTAAACGGTTACTTTTACATCACACTGCAAAATTTGTGATACATGTGCGGAAGTACACTAAGGTAGTTCTATTGAATTACTAATCAACACGTGTCAAACACAACAACCACAAAGACAAGTAGATCTCTCGAAGTTGTGCACTTGATACTTATTTTGCTACCAGGAAAGTATTTTCACAAGACTTTAGTAAGTTTGTCAGGCTATGATTGTATGACAGAGAATGAGTGCTATCATTTAAGTTTATGATATTTGCTCAAAAATGAGGAAACCTCACTTCCCAACAGCAATATTTTAAACAACAGAAAGCAATAATTGTCATTTTGGAATAATATTAATTGTCATGTTTAATGACTAACAACTATCACGTAACCTATTGCTTTGGTAAATTTGTTTATCTCACTAGTCCATAGTACCGACGAATAATGGTCACCACCACAAAGTCATTTTTTTAGTTAAAATTCCCCCTAAATCTGTGAACACCATGACAACTACCATTACACCAGGAGAACAAAGATGAAGCTGAGCTGTCATTAAGATTCTGTATACTAACCAATGACACATGACTTGCCATTAATAATTAAAGAGAGTTTCTTGTTTTAAATCAAGATCCAGTATATGACTGGTCTTTGAGCAATGTTTTGGATCATTTAGCAGATAATTTAGACTTGACATAGCATTTCAGTTACCATTCGAAAAGAAGTTGTGATGTTTGTGGGGGTCAGGAAACAGACTGGCATGGGAGATGGAATGAGAATGAAATGGAGATGAATAGGATATGAAGGAAGAAGTTTTTTTTTTATTTAAGTAAGTGGGTAGTGGGCATGACAGCACAGAAGAGGGGGAAGTACAGTAATGGCTCAAATCCCTGAGCTAATGAACTTTGTGAGCACCTGAAAGAAGGCCAGGAAACAGTGTTGTGTTAATTACAGGCTACAAAATCAAACTTTGTGCTACTGGTTAAACATACCAATTCTCCACCAGTGTTAGTGGTGCTCTCTCCATATTCGTGCTCCTCAGCAATAGGAGACAGAACACTTTGAATTGTACCTGATCGACAGAAAAAAAAATTGAGTTAATATAAAAAATTCTTTACCTGCAAAAGTAAAACAAACACATGATAAACTAATAGTGTTTCAACATGACATGAGAAAGAACGGAATCAATTATATCAGTCTTTTAGAGTGCCTACTAATCAGTGATTAACTGAGCATTTAATCTACTCAATTAAGTAGAACAGTGAACATTAATAAAATACTGCCTTTCTGGAACTAAGTAAAGTTGCAGGCTGCCTATCTTAAGACAGTCAGGGGAAAATAAACTTTCATTGTCAACATTTCACATAACTGCTGATCAAAATTTAAAACGCTGTAGTAATCTGCTAATCAAAACATACAATCTTATGTTACATCGTTAACACACTGTGGCAAGTTTAACAGTTAGGAACTGTGTCCAGGCCTGAGGATGCAGTTTCACCAATAGCAGGCAGATACCGACATTATATTCATCCAGTTTTTGACAATGAGAGCACTTAGTGATTTGCAAAAAACTTCACTATAATTTAAAATTACAATGAATTTTTTTCAGAGAGAGCCCACAGAAAGCAATAGCATGAATGCTTCCCAATTACTATATTTTCATTGTTCGACATTAAAATTGCCACATCAAATGCGTACAATGTAACACTCCTTTCTTTACTTACAGATGAGTACAAGTAGTCAGGAGAATGAGTGGCAGATGAGGTGGGGTACTTCTCAGGAGGATTCTTTGTAGAGGTGAGGCAGATAGAAAAACTGGTGAGTATGGTAACAGAATGGAGAGGAAGACATAATAGGAATGAGGTGGAAGTGTGTGTTGTTGCATCTGGCTGGTGTTTCCCAATCCCACCTCATGTCCCACAATGGAGGGCTGTCAGTTGCTGGCATGTAAACACGCCTGAAACTGAAACTCACATTCAGTGCAGTTCATCTTGCCCATGACTGCCACTGCATAGTTTCCACCCTGGAGCCATGTGACACTGGGCTTTACAGTATTTCTCTATTGCACAGACTTCGTAGTTCAATGCACAGTGGCTCACCAGTCAATCGAATTTCCAGACTTGACGTCAACTATCTACTTCCAAGTGCCATGCCTATATTAATAAAAATTCAGCCCACAATATTGGCATTGCCAGTCTAACCTACACTGAAGATGCCTACAGGAGTGTTTCTCACTTACTACAGAGAGTGCTCGACGGTAAGCTTCAAGAATAGTATTCTTATTAGTGGCATTTTTTAGTGGATCGGGGCACACTCTACCTTGCCTTCACCAGAGAGCTGTTTCATTTGCTGCATGTGCAGTCTGTGTTGCAATGAAACTCTATTCCACTTGTCTACTCGGGAAGATCTCTCTTCTTGTGCTTTTCTCATTACTTTTTATTCTCATGATCCATTACGTAGCCTTCATTTCTGTGTTCAAGTACTTCTGCACAGTGGTTGAATGGTTTTGCTTTATGTTCAAAAAACATTTTTCCCATTTCCTTTGGATTGCAGTTGACTGTACACTTTTGTTCTCTCATGTTCTGTGATTCTTAGACTTATAATTACTTGTTCTTTCTTGTCTCTGTCTTGTGCCACTTCATTCCTTTATTCTAATGTCTTTCAGCCTGCACATTACACCACACTGTTCCTCCTCAATGATGTCCTGGACTGATTCCTGTATTTTTCTCCCAGGTCTGTGCCTCCTGGATGGCACTGCCATCTCCTCCATGGGGTTGACAGTTCTCAAAGTTTTGGCTGCTGTTACAGTCAAAATTTTTCCTCCGAGTGCAACAACAACATTGGAATCTAAGACATCGCCTGCGTAGCTTGCAGTGCTAAACTTACACCTTACAGAATGGTTCTCATATTAGTGAGAACCTGAAAGTATATGAGGACTATTTTTAGGTTGCTTTCACTGGAAATCCAATTCACTTGCCCAACATTATCACGCACCTTCTTTGTTGCAATGAAGTTCTAATGTTCGTGACAACCTCAGCACATTTCTCTCCTTGTGCATAGATCATCCACAATAGGTAAGATGTACGACCACAAGTGTGGTTTTTTTTTTTTTTTTTTTTTTTGTGGTTTTAGGGCGCACAACTTCAACGGTCATTAGCTTCCAGACTACGTGAGGAATGCACCGCGAGTCACAAGTTTAAAACACCAACGAAATGGAAAACATGATAAAAGACAGACTGACAGGCATAGGATTAAAAAAAGAAAACAGCAGAATCAAATGTCGTTTGAGAGGGTTGTCAAATTGATAAAATGAAGAACGCGAGCAGCTGCTCGTGGGTCATCTGCTAAAATGGCTTCTACAGTACATGGCAGGCCAAGATCAAGACGCAGGGTGTTAAAATCCGGACAGACCGTTAAAATGTGGTGGACCATCAGCAATTGCCCACATGGGCAGAACGGCGCCGGCGCAGCCGTCAGCAGATAGCGATGGCTGAACCGGCAGTGGCCAATTTGTAAGCGGGCCAAAACAAACTCCTCCCACCGAGAAGGGCGTGAGGAGGGCGTCCAAGCCACGGGAAGAGGTTTCAGGGCCGGAAGTTTTTTGTCTGTAAGTGCAGCCCAATCGGCATGCCACTGCGATAAAGTGCGCCGACAAATTACCCTGCTACAATCTGACGAAGGGACACAACAAGATGCTGTCTGAGGCTGGAGGACCGCAGCCTTGGCCGCGGCATCTGCAGCTTCATTCCCAGGGATACCGACATGGCCAGGAACCCACATAAAGCTAACTGGAGAACCGTCGTCCACCAGCTGCTGAAGAGAGCGTTGGATCCGGTGCACGAAAGGGTGAACCGGATACGGATCACTGAGGCTCTGGATGGCGCTCAGGGGAATCAGAGCAGATGACATAAGCAGAATGTCGGTGGCGGCAGATGTAAAGAACAGCTCGGTCGAGGGCAAAGAGCTCAGCTGTGAAGACCGAACAATGGCCATGGAGCCGGTATTTGAAACTTTGTGCCCCGACAATAAAAGAACACCCGACGCCATCATTGGTCTTAGAGCCATCTGTATAAATGAAGGTCATATTAATGAACTTCGAACGAAGTTCGACAAAACGGGAGTGGTAGACTGAACCGGGGGTAACCTCCTTCGGGAGCGAGCAGAGGTCAAGGTGGACGCGAACCTGAGCCTGGAGCCAAGGTGGCGTGTGGCTCTCGCCCACTCGAAAGGTTGCAGGGAGTGAAAAATTAAGGTGTTGAAGGAGGCTACGAAAGCGAACTCCAGGGGGTAGCAGGGCAGAGACATACAACCCGTATTGACTGTCGAGAGAGTCATCAAAAAAGGAACGTTAAGACGGGTGGTCGGGCATTGCCAGTAGCCGACAGGCATACCGACAAAGCAGTATATCGCGCAGGTAGGTGAGTGGCAACTCACCAGCGTCAGCATGAAGACTCGACGGGACTAGTATAAAACAATCCGATCGCAAGTCGTAAACCCCGATGTTGTATGGAGTTGAGGCGGCGTAAGATGGATGGCCATGCAGAGGAGTATACGAAGCTCCCATAATCCAGCTTGGAGTGGACGATCGACCAATATAGGTGAAGTAAGATGGTTCGATCCGCTCCCCACGACATACCACGGAGAACACGGAGGACATTTAGAGAACGGGTACAACGGGCAGCCAAATATGACATGTGGAGACCAACTAAGTTTCCTGTCAAATGTAAGACCTAAAAATTTTGTTGTTTCCACGAATGGGAGAGCAACGGGACCGAGTCGTAAGGATGGTGGGAGAAACTCTTTGTAGCGCCAGAAGTTAATACAGACCGTCTTCTTGGCAGAAAAACGGAAGCCATTGGAGACACTCCAGGAGTAAAGACGGTCAAGAGAACGCTGAAGACAGCGCTCCAGGAAACACGTACGCTGCGCGCTGCAATAGATGGTAAAATCGTCCACGAAAAGGGAGCCTGATACATCAGCTGGGAGGCAATCCATTATTGGATTGATCGCTATGGCGAAGAGAGCGACGCTCAAAACTGAGCCCTGTGGCATCCCATTCTCCTGGCGAAAGGTGTCTGACAGGACAGAACCCACACATACCCTGAACTGTCGATCCATTAAAAAGAAACAAATAAAGAGAGGGAGGCGACCGCGAAAGCCCCATGTATGCTTGGTGCAGAGAATGCCCACCCTCCAACAGGTGTCTTAAGCCTTTTCCAAATCAAAGAACACAGCCGCGGTCGGGCGCTTCCACAAGAAGTTATTCATAATGAAGGTTGACAAGGTAACCAGATGGTCAACAGCAGAGCGGCGCCTACGAAATCCACATTGTACATTGGTAAGTAGGCGTCGAGACTCGAGCAGCCAAACCAATCGAGAGTTAACCATTCGCTCCATCACTTTACAGACACAGCTGGTAAGCGAGATGGGTCGATAACTGGAAGGCAAGTGCTTGTCCTTCCCTGGCTTAGGAATCGGGACAACAATAGACTCTCGCCAGCATGCGGGAACATGTCCCTCAATCCAGATGCGATTGTAAGTACGAAGAAGAAAACCTTTACCCACAGGAGAAAGGTTCTTCAGCATCTGAATATGAATAGAATCAGGCCCTGGAGCAGAGGACCGTGAGCGGCCAAGTGCTTTTTCGAGTTCCCGCATGGTGAATGGGGCATTATAACTTTCACGATTTGAGGAGCGGAAGTTAGGTGGCCTAGCCGCCTCTGCCTGTTTGTGGGGGAGGAAGGCAGGGTGGTAATGAGTGGAGTTCGAAACCTCTGCAAAAAAGCGGCCGAAGGCATTGGAGACAGCCTCAGGGGCCACAAGGACGTCATTCGCGACTGTCAAGCCAGAAACTGGTGAGTGGACCTTAGTGCCAGATAGCCGGCGCAGGCTACCCCAGACAACAGAAGAAGGAGTAAAACTGTTGAAGGTGCTTGTGAAAGCAGCCCAGCTGGCTTTCTTGCTTTCTTTAATAATACGACGACACTGTGCAAGTAATCGTTTATAATTGATACAATTCGCCACTGTAGGGTGGCGGTGAAAGGTGCATAAAGCACGTCGACGAGCACGTAAAGCGTCTCTACATGCTGCGGTCCACCAGGGGACCGGTACGCGACGTGGAGAAGAAGTAGGGTGAGGGATGGAATATTCAGCAGCAGTGAGAATGACTTCCATGAGGGGTGCGACCTGACTATCGCAGCTTGTGAATGTTTGATCCTGAAAGGTCGCCCTGTAAGAGAAGAGCCCCCAGTCTGCTTTGGAGATGTTCCTACTAGATGAGCACGGAGAGGGGGTATGCTGCAGGAGATGGATAACACACGGGAAGTGGTCGCTCGAATATGTATCAGAAAGTGCATACCACTTGAACCGGCATGCAAGTTGGTGAGTACATATAGAGAGGTCTAAATGGGAATAGGTGTGAGATGTGTCCGAAAGAAAAGTAGGGGCGCCAGTATTGAGGCAGACAAGATTGAGCTGGTTGAAAAGGTCTGCTAACAGGGAGACCCTCGGGCAGGATGCTGGAGAGCCCCAAAGGGGATGGTGGGCATTGAAGTCTCCAGTTAACAAAAATGGTGCAGGTAGCTGAGCAATAAGTTGCATCATGTCTGCCCTGGTAACGGCAGATGACGATGGAGTGTAAACGGTACAAATGGAAAATGTAAAAGTGGGGAGAGTAATGCGGATGGCAACTGCCTGAAGGCCGGTGTGCAACGTGATGGGATCATAGTAAATATCATCCCGGACCAGCAACATAACCCCTCCATGGGCCGGAATACCTACCACAGGGGGTAGGTCAAAACGCACAGAGGTGTAGTGTGCCAAGGCACTTTGATCGCATGGGCGTAGCTTCGTTTCCTGCAGGGCTACGACGAGCGGACGGTGCAAGCGGAGCAGCAACTTCAAGTCCTCTCGGTTGGAGCGAATGCTGCGAATATTCCAGTGAATAAGTGCCATCGTAAGAAAAACAGGAAGATGAAAGAAGGGGTCACCTCGAAGGCCGCTGAGGGCCTGGCTTCGAGCTAGCACTGCCGCCGCTATCAGTAGGCGGACAGTCATGGTCCATTGGGTCTATAGGTTCATCGGCCATCTTGGGAAGATGGCCGGGAGGGGGAGCTTCCTCCGCCGGTGAACGGCCAGATGTTCGGCTACCAGCGGTGCGGCCAGGCGAAACGGATGACGGCCTGGGGCGGCAACCGCTGGGTGGCGCAGGAGAAGAAATGCGCCATGGCGGAGAAGGAGAACTATGCTTCCTATGAGCCTTCTTGGAAGGTCGTTTGGTGGAAGTACCGGTCGAAGGCTGGGAGGTCGAGGTACGTAGGAAGTCTGCACGGGACGGCTCCTTCTTGAAGGCCCATGCATCTGACTTCTGGGTCTTCGTCTTAGCAGAAGCTGATGAAGGGGCTGGTGTCTGTGGGGTGATGGGAGGAAGAGGAGACGTGACCGCGCGATCTTAGCACTGGCCGAACGGACGACCGTGGTGCTGAAGGTCAGATCGCATGTCTGGGTTGCCACCTCCCCGGTAGTCCGAGGAGAGGCGAGGACAGTACTGTATTTCCCCGCTGGAAGCAGCGTGGGCTTCCTACTAGCCAATAGCTTGCGAGCAGCTGAGGTGGACACTTTCTCTTTGACCCAAATTTCTTGGATACAGCGTTCTTCCTTATAGACAGGACAGTCGCAGGAGGATGCGGCATGGTCACCCTGACAGTTCACACAACGAGGAGACGGAGGTGGACAGTCACCCTCATGGGCATCCCTGCCACAAGTGACACATTTAGCCACATTGGAACAAGACTGGCGGATGTGATTGAAACGCTGACACTGGTAGCAGCGCGTAGGTGTCGGGACATAGGGGTGAACAGAGATGACCTCATAGCCCGCCTTGATGCGCGATGGCAGCTGAACACTATCGAACAAGAAAAGTGTCCGGGTCGGTACAAGGTCATTGTTGACCTTTTTCATGACCCTATGGACAGCCGTCACACCCTGCTCGGCGAGGAAAGATTGAATACCCTCGTCAGTCAAGCCGTCGAGGGATCTAGTATAGACCACACCACGAGACGAATTCAAAGTTCGATGAGCCTCCACCCGGACAGGGAATGTGTACAGGAGTGTGGCCCGAAGCAGTTTTTGTGCCTGAAAGGTGCTCTCAGTTTCGAGTATTAAGGTACCGTTACGCAACCTGGTGCAAGATTTGACAGATCCGGCTATGGCATCGACGCCCTTCTGGATGACTAAAGGGTTGACAGAGGAAAAATCCTTTCCGTCCTCAGATCGAGAAACGACGAGGAACTGTGGGGCAGGCGGTAGTACTTTTGTCACTGGTAGCTGGTCAAGTTTCCGTTTTCGGGCAGAAGTCGAGAGAGATGGAGTGAAATCCATTGCGGAGGAATCCCCCATGATTGCCAGCGTCTCCGATGGCGCGCTCCTTCCTTGTGGGGACCCTCTCAGAGGGCACTCCCGCCTTAGGTGAATGTTTACACCTCAGGTCACACCTCCCGAGAAACAGACGGAGCGACCAATCAGCATGGTCAGAAGGTATCAGCTCAGGCAATCACCCCTCCCCGGGCCTGGCCTTTACTAGGGGGTACGCGCGTGCCTTACTTGCCTACCCAGGGCGGGGAATTACGCGTTACCCCATCACCGGCTACGCGTGCGAACGCATGGGTCGGCCTTCAGGCGCGCACAGGGAGGAAGGAAGAAGAGGGAGAGGGAGAGAGGAGAGAGAGAGAGAGAGAGAGAGAGAGAGAGGACAGACTGTCTCAAACGCCGAGGCGGAGACCAGAGAAGGCAAGGAGAAGAAGGCAATGAGAAGAAGGCAATGAGAAGGCAAGGAGAAGAAGGCCATGAGAAGGCAAGGAGATTTTGCAGGGGAAAGAATAAGGAAGACAGTGAGGTGGAGAAGAGCAAGGAAGGAACCAAACAAAGGAAGGAAGAAACGAGAAGTGAAAGCAAAATGACCGCAAATAGAGGTCGTGGAACCGTCCGTCTCCGGACGCAGGCGCTAACTACCCCCTTGAGGGGGAGGAACTCCTTTTAGTCGCCTCTTACGACAGGCAGGAATACCTCGGGCCTATTCTAATCCCCGGACCCGCAGCGGGGTACAAGTGTGGGTGGCAGATGGGGCAAGGGAGTTCCCTGCTGGACTCCCTGTAGAGAGGTGAGGCAGGAAGACAAACAGATTGTTCTGGGAACAGACTGTAGTGAAAATCTTAGTGGGGAATATTTTATGATCAAGGCACTGGCACCAGAGATAAATCAAGAGAACAAGAAGTGACACTGGATGTATATCATCAACTGCAAATGTTAAGACAAGTTTAGTGTTTAATAAAAAATTACATTTACTCTAGATTCTATCTTAATGAGTATTTTTTCTGTATCACCAATAATCCCCGACTATGTTATGTTTCACGTCAAACTTTCTCTAAGATAAAAATTAATTGCATTAGTTTAACAACAAAAATAAACCATTTTTACAAAATAATGTAATTGGATAGATAAAATCTACTCACCAAACAGATGCATGGGCGTGCAGACTCATAAACAAAGTACCCATAGTCGAGTTTTGAATAGACAAGGGGACCGCTACAAAATGAGGAGGGTGGTTCGATCGGCATCCCACGAAGTACCGTTCAGGACATGTAGGAGATTGAGGACCTTGTACAGCTGCGGACTGCCAGGTAAGACACATGGGAGGACCAATAGAGTTTCCTATCTGTCATGAACCCCAAAAATTTCATAGTTTCAACTAACGGAAGAGCAAGAGGCCCAAGGTGTAGACATGGTGGGAGAAACCATTTGCGCCGCCAAAAATTCATACAGATGGTTTTGTCAAGGGAAAAGTGAAAGCCTTTGTCAATGCTCCAGGAGTAAAGACTATCAAAACAGTTCTGAAGACGCCCCGCAGTGAGACAAGTCTATGGAGAACTGCAATATATGGCAAAATTGTCTACAAAATGACAGCCAGAGATGACTGGTGGGATACGGGCCATTAGAGGGTTAATGGTGATAACAAAGAGGACGAAGCTCAGGATGAAAACCTGAGGCACACAATTTTCCTGAATAAAGGTGTCCGACAAGGCAGAACCCACACACCACTTGAAAACTCGGTCTTGTAAAAATGCCCGAAGAAAACAGGATAGGTGCCCACGGAAGCCCCACATTTAATGAGTACAGAGGATACCAGTTCTCCAGCAGGTGTTTTAGGCCTTCTTCAAATCAAAAAACACAGCCCAGTCTGGGATTTTCACAGAAAACCATTCATGACATGGGTGGACAAAGTAATGAGATGGTCAACTGCAGAACACCGCACTCGAAATCCACACTGAGCATCCGACGGTAAATTGTGAGATTCGAGCCACCACACCAGCCAGTCATGAATCATACAAATTCCATCGCCTTGCAAATGGAGCTGGTAAGAGATATTGGGGGAGAGGGGTCGCCAGAAGCAAGATTTTTAGAAGAAAGCTCTTGCCCACAGGAGAAAGGTGCTGCAACATCTGAATGTGGATGGCATCTGGCCCTAAGGCGGAGGATCAGGATGAACTGAGAGCATGATCTAGTTCTGTCATAGTGAAGACAGTATTGTAGCACTCACGGTTCAGAGAATGGAGAAAGGTAGGGTGATAGTGGGAAGAGCTTGAAACTTCTGCAAAATGGCGACCCAAGGTGTTGAAGATGGCAATAGCATCCCCAATGACATCAGCGACTGTCAGGCTGGAAATTGGGGAATGGATCTTGGTTTCAGATAGCTGTCTGATGTTGGCCCACATGACAGAACAAAGTGTGGAACTGTTGAAAGAACTAGTGAACAAAATCCAGCTAGCTCTTTTGCTATCTCGAAGAACGCAATGACTCTTTGCACGCATCTGTTTATAATGAATGAAGTTTACCAGAATAGGGTAGTGGTTAAAAATGTGGAGAGCACATCTACATGCACAAATAGCGTCACAGCACGAGTCAGTCCACCAAGGGACTGGGACACGACATGGTAGGGAGGAAGTGTGGGGGATGGAACATTCTGCAGCAGTAAGGATAACATTTGTGAGATATTCAACCTAGTCATCACATCTGGGGAATCTCATTCTTCGAAGGTCGTCAGGGAGGAGTAAGGCTGCCAGTTAAACCTAGAAAGCGTTGATGGGCAAGCAAGGCAGTGCAGAAGGATAGATCCAAATGGGAATATGTGTGCGAAGAGTTGGACAGGAAAGTGGGTGCTCCAGTATTAAGGAACAGGAGAGGTTAAGTTGGTTAAGCAGGTCAGCCAAGATGGCACCTCTCTGACAGGTCCTGGGGTAACCCGAAAGGGGATGATATGCATTAAAGTCACCAAGTAGCTAAAATGGGGGAAGTAGTGGCCAATAGTGATGTACCCTATAATGCATTTAAGGTGCCTGCCTCTCACTCAGCAAAGCAGTCCAATATTCGCCTAAGTCTCTCAATATTCAGCTTACAGACATCACATTTACTTGGCTTACTTCTGTGTACAGTGGAAATTGTTGTTTTCATGAGGTTTTCACTTGTGACCCTGTTGCTTAATGCTTGTCGTCGTTCTTGTTGTCTTGCTTGGTCATCTGTTGTCATGCTTGTCCTTTACCCGTTATCCATTTTGTTTGTTCGCGGGCTGCTCCTGTACAGTTCCGCTGCACTTTCGTTCATGGCCAACCTCACAACCACCCTTGTCAGTTGAGGTGGACCGGCCAACAGAGGCCAGCTCCGTTGGGACTCCTCTTTGTCTGATGTCTCTATGGCATCTGCACCTCAAGTCGCTGGTTGGGTGGTCCACTTTCATCTTGCCCACAGTTCTTTACCACACATTCTCGAGCTGATTGCCCCCACCATTCGAAAACGTACATGCTGTATGATGAGGGGGACGACATCCAATCGGAGTGTCGCAGTCACTTTATTCGCCCCAGTCCTGCCCCTCCTGGGCCTTGACTTACCATACATGCTCTGCAATCTGTTGCCCCGCTGGATGACCCATCTGCATGGTAGCTTTCACTCACGCTCCGCCTTTTCATGGAGGATGTCAGTTTTCAGGTTGACACTGGGGCCACCGTCTCCCTGATTAATATGGCAACATATACATGACTGGGCTCTTTTGAGTTGTCACTTCCGTCTCAGCATTTGGTCACCTCCAGAGACTGTTCCATTCCCCTTTGTGTGCAGTTCATTGTGCAGGCAACGTACAAACACATTATCCAGTTCCTTACCCTATTTATTGTCAACTATCTGTCGGCTTTGAATATTTTTGGCCTGGATGCATTTCAACTGTTTGGCTCTCCAATTTCTGATGAATTTAAGGTCATTTTTCACGGCTGTTTCTTTTCAGAACTTTGTTTGCAACTGAACTCTGATGTGCTTCAGATTTTCAGGTGAACATCACACTTCAGCCGGATGTGCAGCCTCACTTTTTCCAGGCCCGACCCCTTCGGCTCAAGCAGGAACTTTATCAGCTCCAGGTTGCTGACGTTTTGGAACCAGTGACATATAGTGCCTGAGCGACAGCTTTGGTGGTCATACGGAAACCCAATGGGACCCTTCAGCTGTGTGGGGACTTTGGCGGTACTGTCCATGCTCAGTCCCTCGTAGACACTTACCCCATTCCCCAACAGGTAGACCTTCTCACCAAGCTTGCCGAGGGAGAGAACTGTTCAAAGATCAACCTGGCTGTGGCACAGCACCATTTATCCTTGGATGCCAATTCCCAGAACATTATGATTATCAACACTCCTTTCGGATTATACAAGTAAAAGCACCTTCCATTTGGTGTCTCTTTGTGCTGGCCATTTTCTAGTGGTTCCTGGAGCGCCTTACGCATCCTATCCCCCCGTGTGAATTATCTGAATGATGTCTTGGTCACTGGTCATTCCCGCCAGGAACATTTGCAAAATCTCAGCGCCTTATTTTAAGCACTCCAGTCTGCAGGTTCATGCTGTCAGCTGGACAGGTGTTGTTTTCTTCAACCAGAAGTGGAATACTTAAGCCACTGGCTTAGCAAAGATAACATTCAACCTTTGTGTTGTAATGTTGTGGCCATTGAGGTGGTCCTCATCCCAAGGACTTATCTGAACTCCAGGTGTTTTTCGGAAAGGTTACTCATTACTTGAAGTTCTTACCCCAGGTTGCCTCTGTAGCTCAATCCCTCAATCATGTGTGTCGCAAAGGGGTACCTTTTGACTGGACTCCTGCCTGTTACCAGGCTTTTCTCTGTTTAAAGATGATGCTGAAGCCCGCCCTTTGCCTTACTCCCTTCTTTCCAGACCGCCCCTTGGCTGTGGCAGCTGATGCATCAGCATATGGCATTGGGGCCTTCCTCATGCATCAGAATACCAATGGCTCTGAACAGCCCATCGCTTATGCATCTAAGACGTTGACCCCAGCACAACAGAACTACTCCCACATTGAAAAGGAGGCCCTGGCGATAGTGTTCCTCGTCCAAAAATTTCACAACTATCTCTTTGCGGCGAACGAAGTCCACCTTCCTGACAGACCATAAACCCTTAGTTATGCTTTTTGGGCACTACTCTCACCTTCTAGAGTGGACGGCTCAATGTCTCCACCACTGGGCGTTATTTTTATGTGATTACACTTACACCATCCGATATAAGCCCACCGCCTACCATGCTAATACAGACACTTTGTCATGTCTCCCAGCAGACCCCAATCCTGTGTTTTAAAAATGGAAGGTCCTCTGTTTTCACTCTGATTTCACCCACCAGGACATGCTGTATGGTCTGCCTCTTATGGCTGCTCACATTGCCACAGCTACATGTCGAGACCTATCTTGTGGCAGGTTCTAAGCTATGTGGTCCACTGGTGGCCCTTCTATATTACTCATCAGATGCAGACCGACGTCAGCCCCTGGCACCACCTATACCACAGGCTCCCATGGTCGATGATGTCTTTCTGTTAGCCATGGAGTTGGATGCCCATCGGGTGGTCATCCCTCTGAATTTGTGGCATGTAGTGCTCATTTTGTTACACCACAGGCACTGGGGTACGTCCGACACGAATGTTTTGGCTCGTTGGCACATGTATTGGCCCGACATCAATGGTGATATTGACCACCTGGTCTGTGGGTGCACTTTGTGTGCATGTCACCAGGCAAGCCCCTCCTCAGTCATTTTCACCCTGGCCTGTGCCTCTCCAGCCATAGGATCATATCCATCTTCATTTTTAGGGCCTGTTTTTGGGGTCTATGAAGCTACTTACCATTGATGCCTACTCCAAATAACCACATGTCATCCGCATGGCATCCACCAATGAGGAGGCCACACTCACGGCCCTGGCCCAGGTTCTCACCATTGAGGGCCTGCCTCACACATTGGTCTACGATAATGGCCCCCAATTCATGGTGTCCTCCTTCCATGAATTCTGCCTGGCCAATGGCATCAAACATATCCGTAGCCCGCCTTTCCACCCTTCCTCCAATGGCGCAGCGGAGAGGATTGTCCACACATTTAAACACCTGATGAAGGTGGTCGAAACGTCTCCAACCACATCGGCCCTCACCCTGTTCTTGAGCACCTATCGCACCACGCCAATTGACAGACGTAGTTCGGTGGAGCTCCTCTATGGGTGACAGCCATGGACCCTGCTGCATTTGCTGATGCCATCCTCTTACTGCCCCTTCTCTTGGCCCTCTCAAAATTACGCCCCCAGCACAATAGTGTGGGCCCACGTTTACAGAAGCAAGGTGGGTTTGGACACTTGCCACAGTCATCGCAGCCAGTGAGTGGCGTGAGATGTCAGTGGACATGTGAAAAGGGTTG
Source organism: Schistocerca nitens (assembly GCF_023898315.1). Taxonomy (NCBI): domain Eukaryota; kingdom Metazoa; phylum Arthropoda; class Insecta; order Orthoptera; family Acrididae; genus Schistocerca; species Schistocerca nitens. The sequence continues at coordinate 1,286,202,864 of NC_064614.1, forward strand.
GAGTGCCACCATCATAAACAGTTCCACACTCATTTCCCTGCGGGACTCCCGCCACCACCTCCTCAACCGCTACCTCCTTCAGGTACAGACATGGTCCTTGAGTCACTGCCACTGCCCCCCAGTTGTTGCCTCCCTGCCAGCCTGCCACCGGCCCTCCCACCCCCAGGTGGATCAGCAGCTCCCTCAGCTGCCCTAGCCTTTGGGTCGGCCGTCGTGAACACCTCAGATGTCTCTTCCACCCCGCCAACAGCAGATGACCAGCCCAGGTCTCTTCCCATCTGCTGACCACTGCATCACTGTTTGGGGCCTTTCCACCCCTACGTGTTAGATTGAGAGGGGAGGGATCTGGTACCGAGTGCCATGCATTTCGAATCTGTGCCAGACGGCATGGACCTCGATTACCACTAGAGGTCTCTGTAGCCGTTGCGTCGTCAGGCATGGCTGCATGCACTACTCGCCTGCATGTAATGTGAGGGCTGCACTGTCGAGTACGTGGTCCCAGCAGCCAATAGCAACACACCCTATTGTGTATATAAGCGCCTGCATCTCACTCAGCGAAGCAGTCTGATATTCGCGTGAGTCTCTCGATATCTCTTACAGCCATCATGTTTACTTGGCTTACTTCCATGTAGGAGTGGCCGTTGTCCATTTTGTGAGGTTTTCATTTGTGACCCCATTGCTTATTGCTTGTTGTTGCTGTCCTTGATGTCTTGCTCAGTCTGTCGTGTCCGTTTTTCCTTTCCTGTTCGACTCTTGTTCGACCGCAGGGGGAAGGTCACACCAAATCAGTAAGAAATATAAAGCTCAAAGTGGTCATAAGAGTGCAACACTTAAAGCAGCTGTAAATCCTAACTGTGGGACCGAAGGTGGTGAACGTTTCATTGGAGAACAGTCACGATGAAGAGATGTGCGGGTGTCACCTCGACAGATGCTGAGTGACAGCTGAGGAAGAGGCACTACTACAGAGCACAGACACAGGAGGATCCTGCTCCATGGAGTCCACAGAAGCATCAGTTCGCTTGTGCGGTCAGTCTGTGGAGTCCAATGCCGAAAAACAGTTGTTGGTGCACACCGGCAACATGGAGGCTGGCCGGGCTATGGTATCACGTGCAGACACCATCGAAGAGGACCTCCAAGGTGACAAAGGAGTGGACCATTCGCCTTTGGAGGATGTCTTTGAGCCCTCCCAGTTAGATGAAGACGCAAGTGTTGTTTGGTGCAAGGGACGGAGTAAGTCTTCATGGAAGTACTCCTCCTGCCCTTTCCAGCCTACCGGTTGTGTAGTTGGTGGCTTCGCCCCTTGAGACTAGAGTTTGACTGTTTGTTGCACCGCACGATGGAGGGATGACGATGGTACCTTGACACTGGCCGATTTTACGACCTCAGAGTTGAGTTGGAGGTCGCATGTCTGCATGGACACGTCTTTCATGGAGCGAGGGGTAACAAAAACAGAACTATAAATGCCTGACAGGAGAGCACAGGGTTTGCGACTACCCAGTAACTTGCGAGCAACTGGATAAGGCACTTTTTCCTTTAACTGCATCACTTGAACAGCCTGCTCATCAAGATACACTGGACATTCCTGAGAAGAGTCGGCATGGCCGCAATTGCAGTTGATACAGTATGGAGATGTAGGTGGACAATAGCCCTCGTGCACATCCCTACCACAGGCAACACATGTGGCTGGGTGTCGACAGGATGTTCTAGAGTGGTTAAAAGGATGACACTGGTAGCAGCACATCGGGTTTGGAATGTATGGCTAGACGGTGAAAACTTCATAGCCTGCTTTGAGTTAGGATGGAAGCACCACTCTATTAAAGGACAGAAAGAAAGTGTGGGTAGGCACTAAGGAGGAATCTACCATTTTCATTACATGATGAATGGCAATTACACCCAGATCAGAGAGGTAAGATTGTATTTGAGTCTCGGTTAGACCATCGAGCAGCCTGGTATAAATTACAAACTGGAAGGAATTCAAAGTCCTGTGGACCTCCAGATGAAAAAGGTAACTGTGGAGAAGTGAGGCAGCAAGCAGTTTTTGTGCTTGAGAATCAGAAGTGGTCTCCAAAACCGAAGTGTCATTCTGTAAATGAGAGCAGGATTTCACAGGGCCAGCAACTGCACCTTTCTGAATGATGAACGGATTTACTGTGGTGAAGGACGACTGTTTTCAGTACCTGAGACCACAAGTAACCATGGTGCAGTGGAAAGGGCCTTCGAATCATTAGCATCATTGCATTTACATTTTGTAGGTTTTGAGAGGGAAGATGGCTGACTCATCGCGAGGAAGTCTCCCACAATTGCCAGTGTCTCAGATCGCGTGCTCCTTCCAACTCTGTGCCTTCAGAAGGAAGTGAACCTCCCTTAGGTCATTGTTCACACCTCACGTCACACCTCCCGAACACCTGACAGAGGGAACAATCGGCAATTTGGAAAGGTTACAGCTCAAACAAACACCCCACCCTGAGACTGGCCTATAGCAGGGGGAACATGCAAACCCTACCTGCCAACCCGGGGCTGGGAATTATGAGTCACCTAGTCACCTCTTACACGTCAGATGCATGGGCCAGCCTTTAGGAGCACACAGGGAACAAGAGGAGAAGGGAAACAAAGAAAGGAAAATGGAGCAGAAAACAAAGGCGAGACTGTTCGCAACAGAATGCTGGACATTCCCAAGAATACCCCAGACATGTTCCCCAAGTGAGAGGAAAAAAGTGCAGCCAGATGACAGACATACAACACGAAAGGGAAAAAGTGCCACACCTTACTCTCCGCAGTCCTGGTTGCAATGGTTGAACAGTTTTCCAAAACTGCACACTCCTGTTCTCAACATTAAACAATACTGAAGGTCACGTAATGAGCAATGTCCACTGGACAGTGGACAACTGGAAGCAACGGACTGGGAGCAAAGTGACAAATCATTCTATACTCCATGGCAATGTGATTGAAGGATTTGGGTTTGCTGAATGCTGGCTGAACTTTACCTGCCATCATCTTCAGTACCAGAGGAGGCAGTGTCGAAGTATGCAATTCCACATTGTTAACTTGTTGTCCTCTTATTGCACTTTAGGAAATGCTAATTGCAGAAGGACAATTATGTATTTCACAGTAGTGTACTGTCTACAGCAGAGGAAGAGTTCAAAGAGTGACAATCAGCTCAATAATACCGCCTGTCATTGAGCAGCATTGTGAGGCAAAGGTTTATGGACAATGACATTCCTGAAATGAGCCTGCCTGCCAATGTTCCAATCTGGAAGCAATGGATCATCTTAGGGATGAGTTATAATGGTGACTTCACTCCAAACCTAATGTCCAACATCTCTACCTTCTTTGGGTTCAGCTCTTGAGGAAGAATGGGCTATCATTCCTTCACAGAGGTTCAGACGTCTGAATGAAAGTACTAACAGAACAGTTCAAGTCACCATAAAGGAGAAGGGTGGATACGCTGCATCTTAATGTCCACTAATAGGTGTCCTGATACATTTGATGCACAAGCCTCCCACTGTGGGCTCTAATTACTACTCACCCACTGAGTGCCTGGCTTTCCCAGCCCGTGCTTCTGTCCTGGGTTCGGTATCTTCCTCAAGTTGCCGCCGTCTTCCAGCAGCTGCAACTGTACACACACAGAGGAAAGCATCTTTTAATAACTTTATTTACTACTTTAGTGATGTGCTTTATCTGCTAGTCCCAAATTATGGTGGTAATGACTGGCACATATGCTAATTTTAACACACACCGTTGCCATACTTCGCCTGTAACTTATCTCAGAAGACATTACTAAGAAACACAAAGCCACATTCATGGTCCGTGTAAAAATAAAACTTTAGACAGTGTCCATTAGCACACAATTTTCATGGAATATGCCTATACATACCGCTTCAAAGCAGTGATGCACATACCCATGCCTTCTTAACAATGAATGACATTTTAAGAAAGAATGTCATTAATACAGTATGAAAATAGTTACATACTTGTCATACATATAGATATTGTTCATTAGATTTATTTCCATTTTGTGTGTGGTGACTTGTACGTCATGGGACAATATGCACCTTCAGCACTGGACAGTTGTACCAGCAGCATTCAGTGAGAACTATGTGCTCGGCTGTGGAAATAGGTATTCCGTGGGTCACCACACTGTCCTGCTGATGCTTAGGCTTCTAAAGGGCAGTTATTTCAATAAACTATACATGCAATGAGACACAGAAGAGGATCGTTGGGATTTTAATAATTGTCTATTTAATACTGAATGAATGAAGGGGGTCTTTTAGAGTGTTGTTGTTGTGTGTGTGTGTGTGTGTGTGTGTGTGTGTGTGTGTGTGTGTGTGTGTGTGTGTGTGTGTTCTATGACTTAACAACAACAACAACAACAACAACAACGTCTGCAGGAAGGATGAGTTGGAGAATCTTTGTTATCCTTCCAAACTCTGTGTCAGACATTTAAAAATCATCTAAAGGGCTGCCATGCTCCAAGTATTTACATCAGAGATTAAAATGGTAAAACAGGTCTAAGCAATAACCACACCTGTAAATTACTAAGAAAGTACTTTGATCAACTCTAACTGTAGAGAACTGAGTTGTTTGCTAGAATTTCCAGATATTTGATGAAAACATGGAAACAGATCAACCACCTACAGCTAAACAAACTAAAAAAGCAACAAAAAACCTGAAAAACAACAAAGCACTGAAGATATTATAAAATCATCTCAACCATAACTGGTCTCAAGCAAAAATGACAACTAACCTTAAGATTATGTCTGAAGAAATATGGGAAACTGTAAAGATTCCAGACGACTGGAAAATGGCTGCTATCCATCCTGTGCACAATAAAGGTGACAAGCATTGTCTAAATAATTGCAGAGGTATATATCTGTTGCCAGTGGGCTGTAAAATATTTTCAACAATATTACTAAACGAGGTAGAAGCAACACTTGACAGCAATTTGGGAGAATATCAGAGTGGATTTATAAAGAGCAAATCTGGCTCAGAACAGAATTTCAACTGTAAGTCCATAATCTGTCACAGACTTATGAATTCTAAAGAAATAGTTTTAACATTTACAGATTTTAGAAAGGTATTTGATTTGATTGACAGGTAAACAGCGGATAAAGTGACTCGAGAATTTGGCATTACACGAAACTAGCGAACCTTACTCATGAAACACCCAGACACTGAAGCATAAGTAAAGTTTTGGTGTGAAATACCTAAGGCACTCTAAATAACCAGTGAAATGCAGTGTGACAACCTGTTTCCACATCCCCTCAACTGCATCTTAGAGGAAATAGTAAGAAAATGGAAACAAAGGCCAAAAGAACATAAGCTGTCACCAATGAGACTGCAGACTTCAGGAAAGTGAGATATTGAAATTCAGTGTCTAGTATTTGCAAATGATTATGCCATTCTCTATGAAAATATAACAAATGCAGAAATACAAATCAACCTCTTCGAAGGAATAGCCAACAAAGCAGCTTTAAAAGTTTCTGTAGAAAACAAATTATGACAAACATAAGAAAATGTCCGAGAAATCCTAGTAACAGATAACAAACAGATAAAGAGGTTTTCTAAATTTAAATATTTGGGAGGAAAGATTCAAAGCAATGGCTTCAAAAACATTTGCTGTAGTGAAAAAAGAGTATGTAAAATGGAGAAAGCATTTGATATAACCATGAACATTTACCACAAGTTGTGTCTGTCTAAAAATTTGATAATACAGCACTGCAGTACAGTAGTAAAACCAGAATGTCTCTATGCAAGTGGATGTTTAATGTTGAATTATGAATTATACAAACTTTAAGTCCTAGAATGAAGAATCATTTGAAAAATACTCAGGCTGCTAGGAAATCCAGAAGTATGAATATTAAGAAGTAATGAACTATATTGCAGCATAGGAAAAACAAATGAAATGCTGCACAAGAGCTGACTACTATTTTTTGGACATTTATACAGAGCGAACAGCAGGTTAACCAAACAGATTATTAAGCATCTTTGGGGCAAGATGTCAACAATAACATGGATTCAAGTAGTTAGGAAAGATTTGGAAAGAAATACAAGAAAAAGACCCAGCAGAAAGAAAGATTTTCAAGAAGAAAGTGTTGCAAATGGAAGAATTCCAAGGCAGGAAGAAGAAGACAGGGTCAGAATGGTCTGATGAGAAAAAAAAAAAGGAATAGATAGTGAAGACGAAGGAAACCTGGAAGAAAACAAAGAAGAAGAACAAAGGAGGAAGCATTGAAATTAGTATGTGGTCATTAGATACCCCAAATTAAAAAACAATAATAAGAAGAAGAATGTCTGTGATGTCATTAATATAAAACATCAACATCAAGGGCCCCAAACACACTTCCTTGGAGCACATCTACAGTTTCTTCTACAATATCCTATATAGTTCTATGCAGTGTCCTATGTACCAATATATCTTCAGCCTTGTCACAAATTTCGATTGTTTTGTTCATATTTTTTTGAAACAACCCATCAAAACAATTATGATGTCTGTAGATCATTATAACATTAAATTTTGGGAGCATAAAAGAGATACTTCTTGAGTGAAAACTGTGAACCCTGTTAGTGTTACTTACACAGCCGATACCAATAATTGTAACAGTGAGCACACATTGTATGCTTTAAGTCGGCCTGTCCCATCTTTGTGCTTTGTGTTGTTGGGGGCATTACATGTGATCTAAGACAAGTTCATATGCCTAGGACTCAAAGGATACAGTGTGCTTTTTCACCATTTTTACAAAGTACATTAACTTGTTCTCACTTAATGTGGACACATTCTTTTAGGTAAATAGTCAATCTATGAATATTATATTAACACAAAGCACTGCTAGATTTTAATTTAAAATGTCTAAATGGGCAAAATGAGAACAGTGGTATTTATGAATAAGTGGTTTCAATGGTAACATTCTCACCATGTATGGGGATAATGCCATGTGACAGAGCTAGGCACAGAAAGTTTTTTCTCATTTAAAGGGTGATTGTTCTGACATTAGTAACCCTCCAGATGCAGTCCCAGAAAAACAACCAGGAATAGTGTGTGAACTGATGCTATTCCACAATAACAGCCACCAGCATTCTGGTAGACTGGCAACAAATACTATACAACAATTGGGTTGAGAAGTCATTCTGCACCAATCTTTTCACCTGATCTTGCACCCACAGATTTCATCTTTTGTGCTCTCTGTTCAATGATCTTGGCATACTTCCTTTGGGGTGAAAATACACTTCGAACATGGCTCTTTGCTACAAAACCACATGATTTCTACAGTTGTGGATTCAGAAAGTTATCCCAACAGACTGTAGTGAACAATGAAACAAATTATACTATGTATGATGATTTAAGTGTCCATTATGTATAGCCTGCGTTTTTTAACTTATAGGAAACACTACAGTCTTATGCATCAGCCTAAGATGTTCATTTGGCCATGAAAGGCTTAATCTGGAAGTAAGCAGTAAAAGGCTAAGTCTGGAATAACATTTGCCATGCTCTGTCCTTCTGCCAATCAGATAAATTGTCTTAAACCTGCAGGCCAACTGCATGAGGAGTTGTGGTGGACAGATTGAATGAGGATGTCAGAAAGGGGATGGGTGGCAGAGGGTGTAATATAGGAGGTACAGATACAGGTACAGGAACGGGAACAGGAACAGAGCTATGCATGGAAAAGGGCGGTGTAGGTGTATCAACTACTGAGGGAAGGAGGATTGTGGAACTTAAGGATAAGTTAAGGGGAACTTGCACATGTTCAAATTAGGGAAGCTGGTATGGGAGTGGAGGCGGTGACAGGAGTATGAGATGGGTATCGAGAATGCAGTACACAGACTGTGAAGCTACCAACAAGTCGGGCACCTTGTACTCAGTAGCATGTTGTCACTGGGTAGTCAATTACACTCTTGGCAAGCAAAAGATTGAGAGTAACTGTGGCACCCAGATGGGCCAGGCTATTTCACACATCAATCAGGTGGCAAAATTCATTACTACTTATCGTAGTGTGCCTATTTGTAATGTTTGCTTAACATTACAATGGCATATTTTTAAATGTCAAATTGGTACTTAAAAATTTGTTTTCTTTCTCTTTGACCACATTTCCTCACAATCTACCACAGTACACAATTTCAATGCAACTGCACATTTGTAACCAATCTTTTCTAGTTACAATAACACTGCCAATTTTCAGTATGAATTGTGTACTACATAATTAACATACAGTGTTAAGTTACAGTATACAATTTTGAAAAAATTGTGTCACAAAAATAATTTAGCACACCACCAATGAAGCATTAACATCAAAGACAAAGATGAAAAATAAAGTATCATGTAACAAAATATTAAAGTGGTAACTTTAATGTGTAATTAAGCTACTGAAGAAAGCAAAAAATCTCACCTGCCAATAGTTCCTCCATATTCAACTTCTGCGGCATCTGCAAAAAATTAAAAAGCTGAATAACTTTACATCAACAGAATCTGAGTGTAAATCAAACACCTTGAAATGTGGCAGTGGTTGTCATCTTGCTGCACTTGCTCATCTTAATTTCAAGAAGTTGCTAAACTTAAATAGTGATGGAGATTAGAAATCATGTGCAGTGACAAGCAGATACATGTAAAATTTTAATAAAGTGACATTGATGAAAATTGCATAATAATCACAAGTGAAGAAACACAAATACTTGAATTTTAATTGGGTTTAATTTTCTGAATTCACTACAGCTGGCATATACAGCCACTGTCACAGAGAAGGACAAATGTGCCCACAAAAATCAAGTCAACATTGTGGTAATGAGACCACAGCTGCTAGGTGTTTGAAGGCTGGTGTAAGGATACTGCCAGTGACCGAGATAAAAGTAAAGCTTACTTTGCTGGAATGAACACCCCTCATTAAAGGTGAAAGGACTAACAGACCATTATAACATTACAGACTGTCACAGTTAGGAGATAAAGAAATTATGTCATGTATAATTCTGATAGTGTCTCCAATGGATTTCAAGTTACTGAGAACCAGCAGATCACAAAGCATTGAGCCACAGCAGTTCATGTGGCAGATGTCGCAAATGGCATGCCATGTAGTGTAGCAGAACTTTAAATTCATATGTGACTCACTTTCTTCTGTATTAGTAGTGTCATGTTGATAGGAAGCCATAAAGGTCACATGATTAACGGGAATCCTGATTGAAACAATTTAAACCATCTGCAAGTACTGTAATGACTGCATACCTCAAAGCAGGAGGACACTGGCCTCAACAATACATTATGATTTTATGAGCTTTGTCTATTTAGGGGTGTATTGACCTGTTCTAGAGGGTTACTGTGTTAGAATAATTCTTCATCAGAGTTCATATTTTGGATTCCAACACGCTAATAGCTGCCCCAGAGGTAAGGAAGTTTAATGTGTTGAGGATTTGCCCACGAATACTTAACATACAGGGCCAGCACGTAAGTTTTCATTTCAATTGAGTCACACAACCCTGTTAGGCAGCTTCTTACTGATGCAAGCAGTTTGTTCAAGGTACATTGTTGGTTAGGGTTAGGATAGTTATTTTCTATGTGAATTATGTATTTTGTGTTGATTAGCACATGCTCAGTTAGCCCCCAAACTACAGTCAGTAGCTATTGTTGTTCACAGCAGACTACAATGTGACTGAAATATAGCACTCTAGGCATGCAAATAGCTATTGATGGCATTCTCCTGTAAAAATGCATCAGTGGCTACTGGCATCAGTGTATCAGCCTCACTGCATTGTAGCTGTACACTCAGAACCAGTGAGACTGTTTTGTTTCATAGTGAATGAATAGAAAGAAGCCACTTTATGCTGTGGATAGTGTTAATGTGATATGCAGAAAAGTATATCTAATTTACAAATAAGATAGTGGAGGTATCTTGAAGTGTACTATGTGACAGTTTTTTATTTTTATTTTGGTGGGGTTTAAGGGCGCCCAACTACTGAGGTCATTAGCGCCCAGCCACTGTTGTTAGAGCACATGGAATCTAGTAAAACTCAAGGGGAGGGGAGGGGGGGACACCAGAAAGACCTGACAAAGATGCAGATAAAATAAGTAAAAAGGTTAGATGTCTTTCGACAAGCCAGTCAAAGTTATAAAACTTTGAACACGAGCAGCTGCTCGAGCGTCATCAGCTAAAATATCCGGTAAAGTAGATGGCAGGGACAGGACAACACGAGATTGGCTAAAGCGGGGACACGACAATAAAACATGGCGTATTGTTAATGCCTGACCACAAGGGCACTGCGGGGCTGGGTCACCGGAAAGCAGGTAGCGGTGGCTAAAGCGGCAATGCCCAATCCGCAACCTGGTCAGAAGGACCTCCTCTCGCCGAGATGGTTGGGAGGAGGTTGTCCAAGCAGTTGGGAGCGGTTTTACTGCCCGGAGCTTGTTTCCTTGGAGGGATGACCAAGCATCCTACCACAACGACACAAGCCTCTTACAAACATCCCCACGAACGTCAGATGACGGGACACAATGGGAGGCTGGCCAAGGCAGGAGGACTGCAGCCTTTGCTGCAGCATCCGCAGCCTCATTCCCAGGCACTCCTACATGTCCGGGAACCCACAGAAAGCTGACAGGAGAACCATTATCAGCGAAAGAATGGAGGGACTGCTGTATCCGTTGAATCAAGGGATGGACCGGATAGGGAGCTCCACGGCTCTGAAGAGCACCGAGTGAGTCAGGGCAGAGTACATACGATGAATGGCAGTGGCGGCGGGCATACTGAACGGCCTGATGGAGAGCAAAAGGCTCGGCCGTAAAGCTCGAACATTAGTCGAGGAGCCGGTATTTAAAGTCGAGATAAATATGAACCGGAGCCTGGAGCCAAGGTGGTGTCGGGCTCTCACCCTCTCTGTAGGTGGTAGGGAGGGCAAAATCCAATTGTCGAAGCACGCGACAGAAGCGGACTCCGGGGGGCAGCAGGGCAGACACATACAACCCGTACTGACGGTCGAGAGAATCGGCGAAGAAGGACTGGTAAGAGGGGTGGTCGGGCATAGACAACAGCCGGCAGGCATACCGACACAGCAGTAAGTCGCGCCGGTAGGTCAATGGTAATTCGGCAGCTTCAGCATAAACACTCTCGACAGGACTAGTGTAGGAGGCTCCGGTCACAAGACGTAACCCCCAATGGTGGATGGAGTCGAGACAGCGTAAGAGGGATGGCCGAGCAGATGAGTAGACGAAGCTCCCATAATCCAGCTTCGATCGGACTATGGACCGATACAAGCGAAGCAGGACAGTGCGATCCGCTCCCCAAGATGAACCACTAAGAACTCTGAGGACATTAAGGGAACATGTACAACGGGCCACCAAATAAGAGACATGCGGAGACCAACACAGTTTCCTGTCCAACATGAGCCCTAGATACTTAGTTGTTTCCACGAATGGGAGAACAACGGGACCAAGATGTAAGGATGGCGGAAGGAACGCTTTATATCACCAAAAGTTGATACAAACAGTCTTCTCTTCAGAGAACCGGAAGCCATTTGCCACGCTTCCGTGAGTATAGGCTGTCTAGACAACGCTGAAGGCAGCACTCCAGGAGGCATGTTCTCTGGGCACTGCAGTAGATCGCGAAGTCATCGACAAAGAGAGAGCCTGAGACATAAGGTGGAATGCAATCCATAATTGGATTGATCGTGATGGCAAAAAGGCCTACGCTCAAGATGGAGCCCTGAGGCACTCAGTTCTCCTGGAGGAAGACATCGGACAATACGGAACCCACACGTACCCTAAACTTTCGATCCGTTAAAAAGGAATCAATAAAAAGGGGCAGGCGACCGCGTAGGCCCCACCTGTGCATAGTGCGGAGGATACCTCCTCTCCAACAGGTATCATAAGCCCTCTCCAAATCGAAGAACACGGCTACCATTTGGCGCCTTTGCAAAAAGTTGTTCATGATGAAAGTCGACAAGGTCACAAGGTGGTCAACAGCAGAGCGGCTGTGACGAAAGCCCCATTGGACATTGGTAAGTAACCATCGAGATTCATGAATCCAAACTAACCGAGCTTGAACCATGCGCTCCATCACCTTACAGACACAGCTTGTAAGAGAAATGGGGCGGTAACTAGAAGGAAAGTGTCTTATCCTTCCCGGGTTTGGGTATAGGAACAACGACGGCGTCACGCAAACGCATAGGGACCTGACCTTCGGTCCAGACGCGATTGTAGGTACGAAGGAGGAAGCTTTTGCCTGCCGGAGAAAGGTGTGCCAGCATCTGAACATGAATGGCATCTGGCCCCAGAGCAGAGGACCGGGACAGTGCTAGCGCACGTTCGAGTTCCCACATAGTAAGGGGGGCATTATAAGTTTCCAGATTCAGCGAGTGGAAGGAAGGTCGCCGAGCCTCTTCTGCCTCTTTCCTGGGAAGGAAGGCAGGGTGGTAATGGGCGGAGCTTGAAAACTCCGCGAAAAACCGGCCGAAGGCGTTGGAGACAGCCACAGGATCAACGAGGACCTCATTATCTGAGGTCAGGCCAGGTACCAAGGAGTGGGCCTTAATGCCCGACAGCCAGCGCAGGCCACCCCATACGACAGAAGAGGAGTAAAACTGTTAAAGGAGCTGGTGAAAGAGGCCCAACAAGCTTTTTTGCTGTCTTTGATGACTCTACGGCATTGCGCTCTGAATCGTTTGTATCCAATACAATTCGCCAACGTAGGATGGCGGCGAAAGGGGCGTAAAGCACATCGTCGAGCACGGATAGCGTCTCTACAAGCCTCATTCCACCAGGGGACGGAAACGCGACGTGAAGAAGAGGTAGTACGAGGAATGGAATGTTCGGCAGCATTGATGATAACAGCCGTGAGGTATTCGACCTGACTTTCACAACTGAGAAAATCGTGGTCCGGAAAGGTCGCCAGGGAGGAGTAAAGTCCCCAGTCAGCTTTCGGTATGTTCCAGCTCAAAGGACGTGGGGATGGGTTGTGGTGCAGGAGACGAACGACACAGGGGAAGTGGTCGCACGAATAGGTGTCAGAAAGGACATACCACTCGAACCGACGGGCAAGAGTGGTAGAACAGATCGAGAGGTCCAAGTGCGAGTAGGTATGAGTAGAGTCCGAGAGGAAAGTCGGGGTGCCAGTATTGAGGCAGACAAGATTGAGATGGTTGAAGACATCCGCCAAGAGTGAGCCTCTTACAGGATGCAGGAGAGCCCCAAAGGGGATGATGGGCATTGAAGTCGCCAAACAATAAAAACGGCGGGGGAAGCTGAACGATCAGGTGCATCATGTCAGTCCGACTAACAGCAGATGACGGTGGAGTGTAGATGGTACAAACTGAAAAAGTAAAAGCAGAAAGAGTAATACGGACAGCTATTGCTTGGAGTGGGATGGTCAATGGGATGGGATGGAAATAGACATCGTCCCGAACGAGCAACATGACCCCACCATGAGCTGGGATACCGTCCACAGGGGTGAGGTCATACCGCTCCGAGGTATAGAGGGTAAAGGCAATACGGTCAGTCGGGCGCAACTTGGTTTCCTGGAGACCAAGGACGAGCGGACAGTGCAGGTGGAGGAGCAGTTGTAATTCCTCCTGATTAGATCGAATACCTCTTATGTTCCAATGTAACAAGGCCATCGCTAGTCAAAAAAGAGGGGGAACGAGACGGGGGAAGAGCTGGTCACCTCGACGGCCGCGGAGGGCCAGGTTTCAAGGGAACAACGCTAAAACCGGCAGGAGGCGGATCCTGTTCCATCGAGTCATCGCCAGCTGTGGCCGCTGTCCCTGGTTGCGTAGGAGGGGCAGCATCATTTGCCGACGAGAGGCCAGCTGAGCGCCTGGCAGCAGAGCATCCCGGCGAAACTGAGGACGGCCGGGAGCAGCGACTCACGGATGGAGAGTCAGACAAAATGCGTCAGGGTGGAGAGGGGGATAGAGACTACTTCTTGGAGGCCTTGGAAGTCCGAGGGGGCACAGGGATGGTGGGCTGGACCCGAAGGTGGTCTTCACGGGCGGGGTCCGTTTTGGAACGCCGGACCTCGGAAGCTGGGGTCCGGAACGTTTCCCCGATGGACGCCTGAGAAGAGGATCGCTTCTCAGGCGGCGGGGGGGGAGGAGGAGGAGGAAGGGTGGCCTCTGGGGCAGAGGGGGTGGAGGCCACGGGGGAGGAGGATGTAGAAGGGAGGGATTTGGGAGGCGGATGCAGAGACCCCGGATGGGGGGAGGAGGGGGGAGGGGGGACAGGATAGGGGTGAGGATACCGCGGAAGGAGTGGACACAACTGAGGCAAACGAAGTGGTCAACGGCATGGGATGGAGGCGGTCATACTTCTTCCTGGCCTCAGAATAAGAGAGCCGATTCAAAGTTTTGAGTTCTTGTATCTTCTTCTCCTTCTGATATGCGGGGTAGTCTGAGAATCTAGGCGAGTGGATGCCAGGACAAATAACGCACCGAGGTGGTGGGGTGCATGTATGTTCCTCATGAAGATGACGTCCACAATCGCCACAAAGGGGCTCAGCCTCACACCGTGACGACATGTGCCCAAAGCGCAAACACCGAAAACAGCGCATAGGTTGCACATCGCACAGGTTGCACATCACCTTTACCATCTCTGGGAGAATGTCCCCCTCGAAGGTGAGGATGAAGGCCCCGGTGTCAATGTGACTGTCTTTGGGGTCGCGCTGGACACCCTGGACGAAATGCACGCCTCGGCGCTCCAGGTTGGCCCTGAGCTCCTCATCAGATTGCAGCAGCAAGTCCCAATGAAAAATAACCCCCTGCGTCCTATTTAGTGCCAGATGCGGGACAATGGACACTGGGATGTCCCCTAGGCAGTCGCACACCTGGAGCGCCGCCGACTGTGTGGCGGAGGTGGTCTTTATGAGAACGGACCCCGAACGCATCTTACTGAGAGCCTCAATTTCCCCGAAGATGTCCTCAATGTGCTGAACAAAGAACATGGGCTTGGAGGTGGCGAACGTCCCCCCATCGGTTCGAGAACAGACCAAATAGCGGGGGAAGTACTTCGCCCCAAGCCGGCGGGCCTGTCCTTCCTCCCAGGGAGTGGCCAAGGGGGAAAGGGCAGGAGAACCATAACTAGAAACAGTACCTTTCCTTTTGAAAGACTCGGCCGCAGAGCGACCTGATACGTGTTGATGTTTCATCTGCGAAACGTCTGCCCCAATACCACCCACTCCGACCAGGGGCTCTCCCCACGGGCGCCACCCAGCCTCAGCAAGGGCCACCTGGCAGGATGATTGTTGCCGGGAGTCCTGATGCCCCAAGGAGACGGGCATCTACTCCTTGGCTGACGTGGGGAGGGTGCAGCTCAGGTATCGGCAGTACGATCCCTGTGTTGTCAGGGGGCTACAACCTAGAGGGTACATGACGACCGCACCACAATGGGTTGGCTACCGTGCTGGATTTCTGGTGCCATGGAAAGTCCATCATGATCGTAGGTGCAGATGGGGACGCACTATGGGCGTAACTTGTACAACCCATCAGGCGTTTAGGCCCAATTTGAGGAATAGTGGGTATGATTACAACGCCGATACAATGCTGAGTGCCAAGGTCTTAGTGCACTGAGGACCAGTGGTACACCACGTAAAGCGTCCTTCCCCAAAAGTCTCGTACTTATGTAGAATTTTGAAAAATGGAGGTCAAACCCCGAGGGGGACCATCACATGGAAGGCTGAAACGGTTGAAACTCCTTTTAGTCACCTCTTACGACAGGCAGAGAATACCTCGGGCCTATTCTTACCCCGGACCCGCAGGGGGACTACTATGCGACATTGGTAGCAATGATACATGTCATCATAAATCACAAATACTGTAACAGCTTAGCACATATTCATAGTAACACTGCAGAGAGCAACAATGACTGTGTGAAGAATCAGCATAAAGGTATGGGAGTTCCAACACTTCCAAAATTTTATATCCAGCAACTAAAGGAACTATATGTCAATGTGGATACACTGCTTAACCAACAAAACTATCATCAACAAGTGTGGTACTCAGTACTGATGACTTAACATCAGGCACGCAAAAGACAAGTCCTACATCACTTGAAGGGGAAAGGAAATGTCAAAACTGAAGTCTAAAGTAATCTGTAACAGCTCAGTTTGATAAAACTACAGGCAGTGCCTCATTATTCCATTTTGGTACATTCGAGCATTTAATTGAGAAGCTGCTAAGGGCAGTTGCTGTGGACAATTTTGAAGTGTCCTTGTATTTTGGCCATATGTATCTCTGTGGTCATGGCTAACAGTGATGGAAGCTGATATTATGACAGCAGCAACACAATGTGACTAATGTGAACACACCCAGTAAACAGGAAACTGCAAATAAGAATTTTTGTCGAGTAGTGACTTGAGCAGGAGCATAATAGGACTGGGGCAGCCGAACAACTAGGGTCCCAATGGCACTCAAAACAAAGGAAATAAAACAAATTAAAATGGAAACAAAAAGTGGAAAAATAGGTAAAAACATCCGACTAAGCACGTCCACAAATGTCCATAGCTCATTGAGGGGCTGCAGCAGTGGTCTGGAATTAGTCCTCTGAATGAATTAAATGCATTTTGGTCCACTCAGCCTATGTCAGTAGCTAACAGGATAGTGCTCGATTTCCAGCACTGCAGTACATCACGAGAAACAAGTACTTTTATTCACTCTGTGAAGGCAGTACAGAATTCTCTGACCAGTCATTCACACAGAAGTCGGTGGAGGTGACTGCACTGAAGTCATTCCATGTGGTGCTGTGTTACAATCATTACTGTATGCCTCCTACCAGATTTAAACAAATGATAATGAATTTAATAATGGCTACAGAGATACAAGGATGCTTGCACCAGGTAGACCAGAATGGAGAACTGCATCAAGCCACCTTCAGACTGACAATAACAACACAGCTTGTGGGAGAAGTGGGGCAGTAACTAGAAGGAAGGTATTTTTCCTTCCTGGGCTTGGGTATAGGTATGGGTAAGACAGTGGCTTCATGCTGGCACCTGTAAAACGGCGCCCTCTCCCCAGATGTGATTGTATATCAGAAAGAGCAAGTGCTTGCCCACAAGAGAAAGGTTTAGCTACGTGTGAATGCAAACATCGTCCAGCACAGGGGTGGAGGATCAATATGGAGTGAGAGCAAGTTCTCGCTCCCTCATAGTAAAGGCAGCTTGCAGCACTCACGAATCTGCCAAAATAAGGATACTGCCCAAGCCTCCTCCACTTGTTTCTGATGGAGGAAGGCAGAATGATAGTGGGTGGAGTTCAAAATCTCCGCAGAATAGCAGCCCAATTGTCAGAGACAGTGATAGCATCCATTATGACTATCTACTACGGTCAGGCCAGAAATTGGGGAATGGATCTTGGTCCTACAGAGCCCACACAACAGAAGACATGTTGGAACTCTTAAAAGAACTAGTAAAGGACATATAGCTAGAGTTTTGCTATCCTGAAGGGTGCGACAACACTGTGCATGCAGCTGTTTATAATGAATGCGATTTGCAGTCATAGAATGATGGTTAAAAACATGGATAGGACATCTCTGCATGTGAGTTGAGTCACAACACAGCTCAGTCAATCAAGGCATTGGGACATGGTGCAGTAAAGATGAAGTGCGAGAATGGAACATTGTGTTGTGGTAATGATAGCATTTGTAAGATATTCTACCTGGGCATCACAACTGGAGAAATTATGTTACTCAAAGTGTGCCAGGGAACAGTAAATCTCTTGTCATCCCTAGAAAGCTGCCATTTGGGTGTTCACATAGGTGGGGTAGGAGTCAGAAAATTGATAGTAAATGGGAAATGGTTGCTCGAGTACGTTCCAGAGACAGTGATGAGATGATGGGCAAATTGGTCAGTGCAGGAGAGGTCCAGATGGGGGTAAGTGTGCATGGAGTGTAAAAGGAACAATGGGTACTCCCATGATAAGGCAAATGAGGTTAAGGTGACTGAGAAGGTCAGCCAAGAGGGCACCTCTCTGACATGTTCTGGGAGAGTCCCAAAGGGAATGATGTGCATTACAGTCAATGAGCAGCAGAAAGGGATGAGGGAGTTGGCCAGTAAGCTGGAAGAAGACTGTTCAGTGACACCGAATGACTGAGGGATGTAAACAGTACATATGGAAAAGTTCAGGAGACAAAGTAAAACGCCGACTGGAATAGCTTCAATCCAGGTAGTGAGGGAGAAGGGTTGACATTGAACATCATTCCTAATGAGCAGCATGACTCCCCTCTCTCCTCCTATGATATGGAATGCCATCTTTTGAGAGGGGGAATCAAAGCAGACTGGAAAGAAATATGAAAGCTCAAAGCCATCCTGAGGATGCAATTTTGTCTCCTGCAGGCAGCGAAAAATCAGAGGCTGTGATTTCAAGAGCAGCCACAAGTCCTCTTTGTTGGATCAAAGGCCACCAATATTCCATTGTGATAGTGTCATGATTAGGAAAGAGGAGGAGGAGGGAAGAAATGGAGAGGTGGCACCTCAGTGGCTATTGAATGGCAGCTTTCGAAAGCTCACTGCTACAGGGCACAGAGGCTGGAGGATACTCCTCTATGAGATCTACAGAGGCATTGGCATTCTCTTTCTATCCATCCTATGAGTCCAGAGTAGAAAAATGGTTGGTGGCACAAGTTGGTGACGAGGTGGTCAGCCACACTGTTGAAGAGGATCTCCGAGCCGATGAAGAAGCAGATCATTTATCCTTGTTTTATTTCTTGGAGCCTTTCTGGTTGGCAGAAGAAGCCTCATATGTTAGTTGGCCAGAGGGACAAAGAAAAACAGAAAATCTACGTGAGAGTGTTCCTTCTGTCCATTCTGGTCTGTCAGTGGTGCAGCAGGTGACGTTGTCCTGTGAGGCAAAAGTTTGATGCTTGTTGCACAGCTGGAGGAGGAGGAGCAAGATGATGATGACAACCAAGACGAAGACAAGGAGGAGGAGATGGGGCTGCCACTATGACACTGAGTTATTTCACAACCACAGTGCTGTATTTCACATCACACGTCTGGATGTCCATGGCCTTTATGGAGCGAGATGTAGCAAGAATGGTACTGTAATGGCCTGACGGTAGAATGCAGGGTTACTGACTAGCCGGCAATTCGTGAGTGACCTCGTAACATATCTTTTCCTTCATTCAGAACTCCAGATCTCCTGGACGGCCCGATCATTGAGATACATGATAATCTTGGTAGGAGGTGGCATGGTCACCATTGCAATTCACGCAGCACAGAGAAGGAGGCAGCCAAGATACACAGTTGGCTGGGTGTCGACAGGACATATGAGTCGTCATAATGACAACACTAGTAGCAGTCCATTGGGTTCAAAATGTATTGTCTGACTGTGATAACTTCATAGCCTGCTTTGATCTTTGATGGAAGTACCACTATGAAAAGTGAGAAAAAGTGTGTGAAAGGTCATTAATAATGCATCTACCTTTTCATCAACCAATGGACTGCAATGACACCTTGATTAGGGAGCTGTGTGTGGATTTCGCCCTCACTCAGACCATCGAACAATTTAGTGTATGTAATACCATGGGAAGAATTCTGCATTCAATTGGGCTTAGCATGAATAGGATAGGTGTGGTGGACTGAAGCTGCAAGTTGTTGTTGGTGTACCTGAGAATTACAAGTAGTCGAAAAGCGAAGAGCCATTGTGTACACAGGAGCAGGATTTCACAGGAGTGGCAATGGTATCAACACCATTCTGAACAATAAATGGCTTTACCGTAGCAAAGGACTGACTGTCTTCAGTGCATGAAACCACAAAGCACAGTGTTACAGATGGGAGGGTTATTGAATCGTGAGCCTCATTCCTTTTACTTCTCTGATATTGGCAACTGAAAATGCAGAACACATCTCCAAAAATGTCACAGATATGCACCCAAAGAGTGGGCAAAGGAATAGCAAGGGGATAGACATGCAGTATGGCAGTGAAAAGATGTTGCAAAGGCTGAGGCCCCGTGGTAACCAAGCATGAACCTGTCAAAGAGCGGCAAGTCCCCTGGGTGGATGTGGTGGGGTGGGGTGGGGTTGGGTTGGGTGCAGTGAGGTGAGGTGGGGTGGGGTTGGGTGGGAAAGAGCACTGAGTTTGGTTGTGCACTCATCAACAGGGTGGTCCAGTTGTTTCTTGGCCACAGTTTTTCAGTAGTCATTCATGCAGTCAGACAACTTCTTATTTGTCAGGCCCTTGTAGAATGCAGTACTTTGGTTGGTTGCAGCCTAGCTTGTAGATCACATGACTGGTGTCACAGGTTGCACACCATTGATGGGGTAGGTGATGTTTCTGACTGGACTTCAGTAGGTGGAGGTGGGAGGATGTGTGGGACATGTCTTGGATCTGCATCTATTACAACGGTATGAGACACAAGGCCACGAGGTTGGAAGCAGAGGTTGTGTAGCATCATTGGGCACTGGAGTACTGGTGTGGGGGTACGTAGTGGGGGGACGTAGTGGGTAGGAAATTACTCATTTCAGGGTACAATGAGAGCCTATTTCTATTCCTTCATTATTGCTTCAGCTAACACATTGGTAAGCTGTGTTGTTGTATGTCGAAGTGAGCAGTAGTATCATAAAATACATAGTGAACCATGTGAGAAAAATTTACGACCTGTGAGGAAAAACAAGAAAGGAAGAAGAAGAAGAAGAAGAAGAAGAAGAAGAAGAAGAGGGACCCAGATTCTGAGCTAGCACCACAACCCCTCTATGAGGCAATTACCTACGAGATAAATACTACTTGAATATGCGTCTGGCAGGGATCTGATGCAACTGTGCTGTTTAATACTCAAAGTGTCATAATTGTGTGCTAACACTTGTATGTGGCAAACAGATCTATACAATGAAGTTTATTTTAATACTGTTTAGTTAAGCAGTGATTCAGCTAATATAATAGGGTTTATTTTATCATTGCTTAATCAAATTAAGATTAATCTGTCGTTTTGCTCATACACATTTTACCTTGGTATCAAGACCGTCATCCTTTACATGTGTATAAAGTACACCATACTTCTGCTTATGTCACAAAAACCAGAACACCAGGTGTATTGAAATAAATATCAAGAAATCTAATAAACATAAACAAGCATTTCAATTTAAACAAGGCTTGGGGTCTAAGGCTGAATTTATTAAGCTATTACTGGCAATCACTTTCACACAAAATATTTGCATATCACAGAATATCAGTGAGGGCTCCAAACAACAATAAGCATGGAATTGCACAGTGAGTACCAGCAATCAAACTCTTATACACAGTTGTGCATGACCAACAACAAATGGTTTCTTGGCAGATTGAATACCTAGCACCGACTTCATGCAACTTCAGACTTGCAGTTCCTGAAAGAGCCTGCCCAATATGTCATCTAAATGTTGTGCATAAAATGTTGAAAACTCAGCAGGACTCCTGGAAGCACAGAACTGAACACGGACAAGGCTTCTCCATTAGCCATTTTCAAGTAAGGCTAAGAGATGCTTATCTAAATATCAAAATTTTCATACAATATTTATCACACTCCTATTGACTGCAGCATTGCTTCAAGTACTTGGCCTGGACAAGAGGAGGGGGTCAGGCTTTGGCAATTCTGCCAAGGGTGCCAGACTACCTTGATGCAGGTCTGTCCATGATGAACCACCATGAAAAATTCAAGGCCTTTTAGAATTTCCAGTAAATGTAACTGAAACTAATTTAAAAAGAAGACTAACTGCTAACTGCTAGTGGACCCTCCTGTCAAATGAGCATTTTCCAAATGATGGAGGAAGATATTTTTCTTGTAATTACTACAATGTTGAAACCAAACTGGCCTCAAACTGCACAGCGACTTCTTAACATTTTCCGAGAAACAGCACGTGTAATGAATGTATTGCAATTCTGTGGCTCAATGAAAATATTTTTCTCACCCGTCTGCCACATATTTTTGTGTGCTCGTTAAGGGCTTGAGGCCAAAATCATGATAGCAATGAAATAAAAAGAAAGTAAAGAAATTCATACAAAAAGTAGGACATTACCCACCTCACAGAAGAACCCAACACAACTGGGCCTTTCATTTTGCGTCAAAGCTCTCTTGAAATTGATGTCAACCCACTTTAGGAAGTTGTGAAGAGAAGTTAAAACATGGATATCTTGCAACCAAATGTCAGAAAAATTTCAGTTAGATCGTGTGCCTATTTCACAAAGAAGTACAATGGAAGTTATGAATTTGAAAGTAGTAAGGAATTGTGAATTTGAAGTAAAACTCCCGTCTAATAAAGACCAACAAAAGTCACAAAGGTTACTAAAACATAATGCAGAAAGTCTCACTAACAAAAGAATCAGGTAAACGCTATCAAAAGTGACTAAACATGGCAGCTGGCAAAAAGATATCCACAGTGCAAAAGAAAATTCAATCAATAAAAAATAAAGGGAAATGTGTTGGAATGAAATATGCACAAAAACCATACCAGAGAGGGCTAAAAGGTGAGTAAGATGAAAATGCTCAAAGGAAATTATAGATTATGACAATCTAAACAACAAAGAAAGAAAACAACCAGATTAATCAGAAATACCAAATAAGCCTTTGAGAAAGAGAAACTTTTGCAAATAGACAAAAATAATTTCCATGTTTTTTATGTAACTGTGAAGAACAAATTAAAGGGGTTTCAAACTAAAATGAAAATGGCAAAATTGGGTTAAATAATAATTTCAAGATTTTTCATGAATTTGAATTCTCATGATAGTAATGAAAATTGTGAAGACGATTTACCTCCTGCTATATAAGAAACTGAAGAAGGAATTAACACCCTCCAAAATAACAACGCTTGTGGAGAAGTTTTTATTACAGCTGAACTTTTGAAGTTGTCCTTGCCAAATGAAGCAAATTAGCTAAATTTACTCTTTGATGAAATCTGGAAAACAGAAAAAAAAATATCCCAGATGAATGGAAAGTTGCCTTGATACATCCACTGCAGAAGAAAGATAATAAACAGGATGTAAACAACTACATAGTAATCTCTCTACTGTCAGTAGCATCTAAGTATTTTCCAAAATTTTATCAAGCAGAATCAAAAACAACACTAGACAGCCATTTATGTGAATATCAAGCTTGCTTTAGAGGAAGGGAAGGCCATGATCAGAACGAATATTTTATCTCAAGTCAGTAATTCATCACCGATTACTCAGTTCAAAGGACATTGTACTTACATTTGTGGATAACAAGAAGGCTTTTGATTATGTTGACAGAAAAACTAAAGAGAAAATAATTCGAGAATTTGGTATAAAGTCTAAACTAACGAACCTAATAAATGAAACACTTACAGATACTGCTCTCTAAAGTAAATCTTATGGGAGAAATTTCACAGACTTCAAAATAAAAACAAATGTACCACATGGTGATTGCCTGTCCCCAATTCTTCTTAACCCAGATAACCCTGATATCCTTCTCGAAGGACGATGTCACTCACTGTAGAAATTATTTGTTTTTGCGAATAACACATTGTTGCAATGGGCTGTGATGCATTGTTATATATAATAGGCAGCGTCAGTTGCACACTGCAACAGTCAGTTTGACACTGTCATTCATAGTGAGTGAGAAATTGTGTCTTGGAAATAGGGCATATTTTACCATGGATGAACTGACTGACCTTGTCATCGATGGGTATGTATATTTTCTTTCATATTGTGTCAATAATTCTGAAACTTGTCATATAATGTAGTAAAGAATTAACATATATTATTTATGGGTTCACATTACGATTGAAAGTTTTCATTAGTTGTAATTCAATAATGTTTTCAACCATCCTTCCAGAAGGACGTCAGGATAATATGTTGTCATTTTGTATTCACAGGAAATGATGTACACTGATGGAACTTTTGGACACGTTAGAATCAAGAGATGAGGAAATACCTAATACTGGTGTGAATGTAACATTACGCCCTCCTCTGAATTCAACTGATGACTTAACACATGAAGATTTGGGTGCTGAAGAAAATCCTAGTGTACATAAATTACCAGCAAGTCAGCTCAGTGCTACTGCACTTTGTGATTAGGCCATTTCTACCAATGGTAATGCTGTGACTGCAACAAGGAAACCATCATTTATTTCTGATGGTGTTCCAGGACCCTCTAGCAGTACAAAAACAGCAACAACAACAACAACAACAACAACAACAACAACAACAAAAAAACCAGCAAGGCTATCGAAGAATAAAGTTCTAAACCTCAAGAAATATAACTGGAAAAGTGGTGAAATAGATTATCCAACACCTGTATGACCTCTAATGTTCACAGTTGCAATGAAGAAAGGGCAAACACCGTTTGAATATTTCCAACAGTTTTTTGATAACGAAGTGCTTCAAATAATGATCACTTACACAAATCAGTACACAGCCAAGAGAAATAGACTAGGTGATTGTTCAGAAGATGAGATGTTGATGGTTATTGCAATACTTCTGCTAAGTGGATATGTAACAGTGTCGTGCAGAAAGAAGTACTGGCAATAAGATAAAGACAGTCACAGTGACCTTGTAACAAATGTCATGTCCAGAGATCGATTTGACTTCATCTCTTCCAATTTGCATGTATGCAACAATGACAGTTTAGATAAATCAGACCGTTCTGGGAAAATGCACCCATTACTGTGTATGCCGAATGATGGATTCAAACAATTTTCGCCTCACGTGCGGCATCATTCTGTCGATGAATTGATGATCCCATACTTCGGAAGCCACGGATGCAAACAATTCATAAAAGGGAAACCAATCTGATGTGGATTCAAATTTTGGTGTGGAGGCACAAGTGGTGGATGTATTATTTGGCTCGAACCCTACTAAGGAGCTGGCACAGGTAGTTAGGATTATGAAACAAAAGGTATGGGGTACGGTGTGGTAATGACTTATGTTGATCAGTTACTTCCACATGTTCCATATCGAATATACTTTGATAACTTCTTTACCAGTATTGAACTACTACATTACTTAAAAGAGAGGGGCATGGAAGCAACAGGACGAATAAGAGGATACAGAGTTAAGAATTATACTCTATCATCTGTAGATAAAATGATAAAAGCAAATAGAGGATCATATGAAGTTTTTTCTAACTCAGCATCCAGGATTTCCGTTGTATGTTGAAATGAGAACAATGTTGTTACTGTAGCCACCAACTTTGACCACTACGCTCTGTAGTAAGATTTGCCAGGGTACAAAATAAAAGGATTAGTGTGCCTCAACCTAAATTGTTAGACTCCTACAATACTCATATGGGAATAGATCAAGCTGACCAGAAGGTATCCCTATACAGATGCTCTGTAAGAGGGGGAAAAAGTGGTATTTCCTAATCATTGGAAATTTTATAGACATTGCAGAGCAAAATGCCTGGGATCCTTACAAGCACAACGAAGAACCCATAGATCATGTGACATTTCGTCATCGAATTGTCACTGCAATTCTTGAAAGTAACAAAAGGGTCACTACCAGCAGAGGATGTCCTAGTAAGCGGGCAAAACTTGCTTATAGATTTGATGGAAGAGAACAATATGTTGCTCAATTATCAATGGACGAGATAACAAAAAAGAAGCAGCACTGAAATGTCAAACTTACCACAAAAAAAAAAAAAAAAAAAAAAATACTATGTGTGTAAAATGTGACGAACCACTTCATGTTTGTTGCTTTTTGTCTTATCATACTAGTGCATAAAATATGTGTATAGGTTATTTTCTTTGGTTTTTTTTATTTATTAGCTGTTTTAACCCATAATTCAAATTTATTTATGTTTATTTGAAATTATAAAAACCAAAAGAAGTTAATTGTGCAATGTCATATACTTTAAAAACATGTTCTCTTATTATCCTGACGTCCATCTGGAAGGACACCCATTTTTGGAAATACTAAATAAAAATAAATACTCAAAATTGTTTTTACTTTCTTCCTTACAACATTGTGACTGAATGTAGATAAGATATAAATCAATTTTGAAAAACAAATAATTCAGGACTATCTGGGTTAAAACTGTGTTAGAGAAAATAGTAATAATTTCTAACAAAGAATGTGTTGAACTCAACATTTTGCAATAAGATTAGGAAGATGAAGCAAAAAAAATCAAAATCAATTTGGAGGTGATTTTGTTATACCTGCAGAAAAATGTGGCATCTGCTGTAACACAAATGAATTTCCTGGAGGAAATAGCCAGTAGTACTGGTTTAAGGATATCTCTAGGGGAAAAAAAATTATCAACTCTTAAGACTGGTAGAAAATCCATGGAAATAGACGTGGTTCAAATGGAGGGGGTAAAAAAAAATCTATGGAAGATAATCCAAGAAAGTGCTTTGCAGAATTCTGCAACAGAGTGAAGTTTGAATACATTGGAGGAACAATATGGTATCACTGAAGACCTCTACAGTAAAAAGTGCCTCTCCAGAAATGCAAAGGTAACGCATTACAACAACAGTAGTGATGGCAGAGTGCTTATATTAAAATGAATGCCTGGCACTAACCTACAATTTAAATAAATTAGGAGTTCTTAAAAGGCAAGTTTCAATGAAAATAATAATAACACAAAACACAGCAGAAGGTTATATATTACAAAGTTATGCTGAAATTTACAAAATACAGAAAATTTATTTTGAACACAAGGCAGTAGGCTAAGAAGTAACATTTTCTAATAGTTGTGGGGTAAGCAATACGAAACAAGCTGGGTCAACAAAGTAAAAAACAGCATTTAGAAAGAAACAATATAAAAACAGAAGATGTTAACAACAGAGTGATATTTCAGAAAGAAGTATTAAAAATGAGGATTCTACAGCAGGGTAACTAGAAAGACTGGTTCAAAATGGTCTGAAGAATGACAGAAAAAAACGTAGTGAACAGATGAAACCGTAATGGAAAAAAGGAAACAGCAAACAGTGAGGACCAGAAATTGGGATGTGGTCCTCAGATGGCCTATTCACAGGAGAAAATAAAAATAAAAAAAAGGTTATCCATGATCTTTATACAAACAGGCTTTTTCTGTTTGTCAGTCACTGTTTTCTTTTCATTTCAAATAACCTGTTTCAGGCACAATGTCGTGTGTGTATTTCAGAAAGTCAAAAAGTGATGAAAGTAAGAAGATTATAGCTGAAAAGAAATTTATCACTGTGTCAAACTTAATCCAGAAAAGTTCTGTGCTATACTGGAATGAAACAGCATGCAGATTCAGTCAAAACCCACACACAAAGTAGCAAGAAACATTCTTCAAGCCTGGGGAGGGGGGCGGGGTTGCAATTTTTGAATATACCATACTTAATAGGCCTCTGTAAAGTTTATTTCTATGTGCTGGAGGGACTTGATATTTAGGTTCATCAGATAAAAAGTCCAGGGAAACTGCTGATTTGATAAAGTGATTTAACACATCACAATGACTACGGAATTTAAGACATTTTTGGCCCTACCTCTACTTGACCTGAACAAAGGGATGATACTTTCTCAAGGTTCTTAGAATTTACCTGACTTCTCCCGTAATAAAAATAGGAACTTGGAAATCTGTGTCTTAAGTAAGTAATGATGCCTATTCTAGAATCCACAGAAGGTCATGGAACACACTTTTTTGAAGACAAACTGGATCCGCTTTTTCTGCTGCCAACCTTGAGGCATTTCATTAGTTTCCAAGAGCTCAGTTTGTCTGCATCCATATACAGCCTAAAGTCAAACTGGTACTGGTATAAATATCCATAGAATTTAAGAAGCCCCTTTCCCTTTGAATAGTTGGCACATTCCATTGTCCTGAGGATGAGGACCCTTGATAGGTTTGAAGCCTAACCTTATTCAACTCCTGGGAGAGGGCATCCCCTTCCCAACATACAAGGTTAAAAACTTTATAAATGCATATTTTACTGTAATTGTTGGGGTATTTCAGATACTCTCAACATGATGTGAGAAAATGTAGTGCACCACTGGGCTTCCACTCACTGGAAGGAATATGTAACCATATCAGACTCGAGGTGCTTTTCAAATTCTCACAGATCATCCTCCTGCTGATCAGTCACCAATGCCAAACTACTATCTGAACTAGTATAATGTTTAATGAACAGAGTTTATGGCTGTGTGTTTATATACATGGTATCTTTGGCAGCGTATTCAGCTGTCACAAAACACATTCATCGAGGCCTATATACCTTGACAGAATGGTGTGGGTTTTCTGCAATATAGCTGTCCTTGGAAATGTTGGCATTGTTTCAATTATTGAAGTTCGAACACTGGTTCATCACTTGTAGATAATAAACTAATGCTAAATCAAAGCAAAAATGAGTTTTTACCATTTCTAACAAACAATTCAACAAAACCTGCCATTTTAATTTTACAGAATGGCGGTAAAAGATTAGTGAAATGTAACAGTTCAGATTTCTACATGTTCAGCTAGATAGAGAACTGTTGTGGAAAACTCATTCAGAATCTTGTTCAAAGACTTAATGCTGTCATTATTACTATTTGAATGGTATATGAAGTATATGATAGTTTGACCCAAAAATTAGTCTACTTTGCTTATTTTCATTCACTTCTGATATATGATGGTATATTTTGGAGTAATTCTTCCATTTCCGAAAGGATGTTTGAGCTCAGAAATGGGAGATTCAGGCAGTAACTTGTATAAGCTCATGTAACTCCTGTCGACCCCTGTTAATTAATCTGGGTAATCTGACATAGGCCTCTCAATAAATATACGTTCTTTGCTGTCATTTCTTGTTAACAATATCAGCTTATTCCCAAGAATTAGCAGCTTTCAGTCAGTTAACACTAAGCAGAAATCCATTCTGCCTTTGGGGGCACACTTTCTTGAATCTTGTGCTGCAAGCCATGCAGTATACTGTGGCATCAATTTCCAATAAGTTATCACACGAATTCAAACATCTTAGCAGTAATCCATGTGGTTTTAAATCAAAATTGAAGAGTTTCCTATTCTGTTGAGGATTTCCTTGAAAAATTAAGCTGATTCCTGAGTTACATTCTTGATTGCATTTACATTAACTTATGGCTCATCTTTTTTGGTTTCTTAAACATTATCTGACACTTTCCATGACCTTTAAGATTCGTACCACGTATCGGTCCTACAGAACGAGATGTATGAAAAAGAAACCTCTTATTGGATAAAGGACTGTTTGCCATGGTCATGGCAGCTGGCAAATAAGTCAATGCAAGATCTGAAAGTACACCACAAGAATGATCATTCAATTCTGTTTCATGTACCAGAGACCTATATTAATATCATTGAAAGCAAATCCCAAAAGACAAAAGTTACGTTTACATCACACTGCAAAATTTTTGATGCACGTTCTGAAGTAAACTAAGGTAGTCTTATCAAATTACTGGTCAACACATGTCAAACATAACAACCACTATGACAAGTAGACCTCTCGAAGTAGTTCACTTGGTACTTACTTCGCAACGAGGAAAGTATTTTCAGAAGACTTTAGGAAGTTTGTCAGGCCATAAATGTATGAAGGAGAGTGAGTCTGCTATCATTCTAGAAAGGTACTTTGATGCGTGTTTGCAATTTTGAGTACCTGTCATTTGTGCTTGTGATATTTGCTCAAAAATGTGGACATCTCAGTTCCCAACTGCAATCAGTAAGTATGTTGGACAACAGTAAGTGGTAATTGTCAGTTTTAAGGAATATTTATTGTCATGTTTAGTGAGTATCAACTATGGTGTAACCCATTGCTTTGGTAAAGGTGTCTCACAATGTCTATAGTAACGATGAACAATGGATACCACCACAAAGTCTTCTTTTATAGTTCAAATGATGGCTTTAAACTTTTACACACTTCTCTGTTGTGCATAAAATCTAGTGCAGATTGATGCAGCATTTCTGCAGGGTGGGATAACGCTAATTACTTTATCGTTCTTCCCAGTTCATGATGATTTCAGTGTTTTATTCCATGATGATGATGATCATACCTGGTTAGGGGGCTCTCAATGGCATGGTTATCAACATCCACATGAATTTCCAAATTTTACATGGTCCAGCCATGCCACTTTCACAAATGATGATGGCAACACAAACACCCAGTCCACAGGTTTATTCCGCTGTCTCATTCTTGTTCAGCAATGTGACTTCCCCGTGGAACTGTCAGCACCAAGACGACTGCCATTACATCAGGAGAATGAAGATGAAGTTGAGCTGTCATTAAGACAGCTTGGAAGGCAGTGTTTAAGGGGATTGGGTGATAATGGAGAGTATCATGGAGAAGAATCTTAAGTCCTCCATGTGCTGGAGTGCCTTCAACAGAGGGGAGATCAAATCGGATGGACTGAAAATGAGGGAGAAAAAAGCAGTCGTGGGGACGCAGCTTTGTTTCCTTAAGACAGAAGATGACCGGCGAGTAGGATCAAAGAGGATCGTCAATTCATCCTGAGTGGCTCGAATGCCGTGGATATTCCAGTGGATAATGGACATAGGGTGAACAGAAAATGGAGGAATGTGACCATGGTTGCCGTCAACTCAACGACTGCTCAGAGTTTGCGACCGACAGCACAGAACGGCATTCAGCCGAAGGCAGATGATCCTGAACCATAGGTTGTTCAGGAGCAGCTCCTGCCACCAGCGATCGGCCGGTTGATCGACCACCAGCAGTGCGCCTCGGTGACACAGAAGACTGCCGAGGGCGGTTACCGCCAGATGGTGCTGTAGATGAGACATGCCTTGGCAGAGAAGGAGAGGAACTGGGTTTCTTATTAGCCTTCTTGGAAACATGATGTTTAGATGAAGGAGGAACCGATGGTTGTGAAGTTGGGGTACATAAAATATCTACACGAGTATGCTCTTTTTACGAAGTCTTTGTGTCTGACTTTTGGGATCGAGATTTAGCAGAACCCGACGAAGGGTGAGCCATAGAGTGGGCAGGCGAAAGTGGTGAGGTTGAACGGGCGATCTTTGCACTTGCCGATCTGACAACCGTGTCACTAAAGGTGAGGTCGCAAGTCTGCGTGGCCACCTCCTTTGCTGGCCAAGGAGAGGCAAGGACAGTGCTGTATTTTCCTGTCTGAGGCACAGTGGGATTTTGACTGGCGAATTATTTTTGAGCAGCAAAGGTCGACACCTTTTCCATCACTCTGATTTCCTGAATGAGCTTTTCGCCTTTAAAAATGGGGCAATCGCGAGAGGAAGCAGCGTGGTCACCCATACAGTTGATGCAACGAGGGGAAGGAGGTGGACAAGCACCCTCATGGGCACCCTTGCCACACGTAACACATTTGGCCGGATTGGAACAGGACTGGCTGGTGTGATTGAACCGCTGACACCGATAGCAACGCGTAGGGTTTGGGATGTAAGGGCGAACGGAAATTATCTCATAGCCCACTTTTATGGTCGATGGGAATTGAACTTTGTCAAATGTCAAGAAGACAGTACGGGTTGGAATTATGTTTGTGTCAACCCTTTTCATGACTATGAACAGCCGTTACGCCCTGGTCTGACAGGTAGTTTTGAATTCCCTCGTCGGACAATCTGTCGAGGGAGTATGTATAAAGAACCCCACATGATGAATTTAAAGTGCAGTCCGCTTCCACTCTGACAGGGAAGGTGTGTAGCAGTGAAGTACGCAGCAATTTTTGTGCCTGGAGGGCAATGACTGTTTCTAACAACAAGGTGCCATTTCGTAATCTGGAACAAGAATTTACAGGACCTGCTATTGCGTCAACACCTTTCTCAATAATGAAAGCGTTGACTGTGGAGAAGTCGTGACCTTTGTCGGACCGAGAAACAACAAGGAACTGTGGCATCGATGGAAGGACTGTCTGTGGCCGAGACACATTGACCTTATGCTTCTGAGCAGACATAGTAGAAGATGAGGAAACCATTGCGAAAGTATCCCCCATGATTACCGGCGTCTCTGATGGCGCACTCCTTCCTTGTGGGGACCCTCTCTGAGGCCACTCTCACCTTAGGTGATTGTCGGGAGGTGTGACCTGAGGTGTGAACAAATGGACGGAGGGACCAATCGGCACTTTCAGAAGGTATCAGCTCGGTTAATCACCCCTCGCTGGGCCTGGCCGTTACCAGGGGGTACGTACGTGTCCTACCTGTCTACCCGGGGTGGGAAATTACGCGTTACCCCGTCACCGGTTAAGCATGGAAATGCGTGGGTCGGCCTTCAGACACACACAGGGAGGAAAAAAGAGGAAGGGAAAAATAAAGAAAGGGAAAGGAAAGAAGAGAGGTCTCAAATGCCACAGTGGAGATAAGGGTAAAGAGAAGAGATAAGGAAAAGAGAAGGACAAAGGAAGGACAAAGACTTGCCAACAGAGAAAGTGAAGAAGAGAGACTCTGGTACAGTTTCGAGCGTCTGTCTCCACACGTAGGCACAAAACATACTCCCAGAGGGAGAGAAAGGGAAGGAAAGAGGCAGAGGTGAGGAAAGGGGGTGAAGATGGGGGATGGGGAAGGATGCGGAAAGGGAAGGTATGCAGCCCGGAAAGGAAGAAAGGCCTCATTAGCTCGGGGTCCCGTGCTCGCTACGCACGTATTCACAAAAAGAGTTGTGGACCCCCTGGGGGGGGAAGAGAGTTTCTTGTTTTAAATTAAGCACCAGTATATGATTAGTCTTTGAGAAATGTTTTGGATCATTTAGCAGGTAATTTAGACTTCAGGTAGCATCTCAGTTACCAGTGCAAAAGAAGTTGCAAAGTTTATGATGTCAGGAAACCGACTGCCATGGGAAATACAATGTGACTGGAATGGAGATGAATAGGATATGAATAAAGGAGTTTATTTGAATAAGTATGTGGGTAGTGTGCAGAGTAGCACAGAAGAGGAGTAAGTATTGTAACGGTTCAAAGCTCTGAGTTGATTAAATATGTCCTCACCCTGGAAGGAGGCCAGGAAGCAGTGTGGGGTTCATTACATGCCACAGAACCAAACTTTATTTGCTACTGGTGAAAATCACATTTGCTTGCCAGTCTCATACATGCTGCCGCTACTTTCACTCACCTGAGCGATAGGACGCGTGCCTTTCTCCTTAACAGGGCCTGATTGACAAAATAGAATTTGCGTGTTAATATAAAAACTACTTTATCTGCACAAGTAAACCAAACTAGTGATAAACTACGATTGTTTCAACACGAAATGACAAAGAACAGAATCTATTGTTTCTCTCTTTTTAGAGAGCCTATGGATTAGTGAATAATTGAGCATCTAATCTACTCAATTATTATGACAATCAATATTACTGACTTCCAGAAAGCCAGAACTTTATTCCAGTTGCAGGCTGGCTGTCTGGAGACTGTCAGGGAGAAATAAATGTTTATTGTCATCATTTCAGATAATTATTGATCAAATTTTAAAGTTTAAAATCCTGTAGTAATCTACTTAGTAAATCATACAGTCTTATGTTACACAGTTAACACATTGTGGCAAGTTTAACAGTTAGGAACTGTGTGTATGCCTGTGTATGCAGCTTCACTTATTGCAGGCATATACCGACATTATATTCATCCAATATGACAATGAGAGCACTTAGTGTTTTGCAGGAAACTTCACCAATAATTTCAAATTATCATGAATTTTTCTCACAGATGCCCCACAGAAAGTAATGGCAAAATTGTTTATCACTTACCACATTTTTGCTGTTTGTGCAGTAAAAATGCCACCTCAAACACATTCAATGTAACACTCCTTTCTTTACTTACGGATGGGTACAAGTACTGAGGAGAATCAGGTGAGACAGAAAGAAAATCTGATGGGTATAGGAACAGGATGGATTAGGAGACATAATAGGAATGAGGTGGAAGTGGGTGGTGTAGCATCTGGCTGGTGCTTTACAATCCTGCCTTATGCCACACAACAGAGGTATGTCAGTTGCTGGTGTGTTAACAGGCCTGAAACAAACTCGCACTCAGTGGAGCTGATCTCGCTAGTGACAGCCACTGCATCGTTTCCACCCTGGAGACATCTGACACTGGACAACTTAACAGTATTTTTCCACTGCACAGCCTTTGTAGGAGAATGTACAGTGGCTCAACAGCCAACCAATGTTCCAGACTCAACATCAACTATCTACTTCGGAGTGCCATAACTATATTAATAAGAATAAAGCCCACAATATTGGCATTGCAGGTACAATCTACACTGAAGGTGCCTACAGCAGTGTTTGTCAGTTGTTACAGACAGAGTGCTCAACTGGAAGCTTCAAGAATATTTTTCAAATTAGTGGCAATCTTTTCGTGCATCAGGGCATTCTCTACCTTGCCTTCACCAAAAAGTTGTTTCATTTGCTGCATGTTGGTATGTACAATCTGTGCTGCAATGAAACTCTAATCCTCTTCTCTACTCAGGAACATCTCTCTTCTTGTGCTTTTCTCATTACTTTTTTTGTCTCTGGAAACTTTTTACCAGTTTCTTGTGATCTATTAGGTAGCCTTCATCTCTGTGTTCAAGTGCTTCTGCGTAGTGTTTGAATGGTTTTGCTCCATGTTCAAATGTCTTGTGTCACTTCATTCCTTTATCCTGGTGTCTTTCTGCCTGCACCATTCCACAACATCATCCCTCCTTACTGATGTCATGGCCTCATTTCTGTATTTTTCTTCCAGGTGTGTGCCTCATGGATGGCACTGCCATCTCCTCCATGGGGATGACAGTTCATACTTTTGGCTGCTGTTACAGTCACAACTTTTCCTCTGAGCACAAGAACATTGGAATCTAGGACATCGCCAGTGCAGCTTGCAGTGCTCAGCTTAGCTCATATTAGTGACAACCTTACAGCACATCAGGACTATTTTTATGTTGCTTGCACTATGAAGCTCTTTCACTTGCCCAACATAATCATGTGCCTTCTGTGTTGCAATGAAGTTCTAACGTTCATGGCTACCTGAGCACATTTCTCTCCTTGTGCATGGATCATCCACATTAGGTGGGACATATGACCACGAGTATGTGTGGCAGATGGGGCAAGGCAGCTCCCTGCTGGACTCCCTGTAGAGAGGTGAGACAGAAAGACAAACAGATTGGTCTGGGATCAAACTGTAGTGAAAGTCTTGATGGGAAATATTTTATGAACAAAGGTACTGGCACCAGAGACAAGTCTAGTGAACAGAAAATGATACCGTATTATCAGCCATTCTCTCCACATGTATTGACACATTTGTCGCACGTGCTTCAGTTGTTTCCACTCTATAATATACTCCCAGCATTTTCATTTCAGAGGTGATCAGCTTTTATATGTTATAAAGTAGATCACAGAAACCTTATTTCTGCTGACTGGATTCTTCATAACCACCCTACCCTTAATTCAAAAGACAGCTCCATAAATAATTGTAAAAATTTATTCCAAAAAACTACTGAGACATCCAAGACAAAATAAGAAAAAGAAAACAAATGTCTCCAGTACACTATCTCAGGAGAAAGAAGAAAAACAATACATCAAAAGAACAGTATCTGTACATTTGTTGTGGCAGATCTCCAACTACAGTCACGATTTTGATATGGTTTTCATTAATAAAGACATGCATTAATTTTAGTTACAGGACACAGACATCAGTTTTCTTCAAGAATAATTTATCAGTGAAAATATATGTCAAATAGTATGTACCTAGCAAATAATGTAACAAAAATAAATAGTATCTACACTGTCTTTTCCACCCACAGTTAAGCAAAAGATAGGAAGCTCCTTCTACAAAACATACTGTACTCACTTCTGTACCAACAAATAAAAAACACATTCTAGCATCACCTGTCAGCTTCTGGGTTCAAATTTTACATAAACTGAACAACAGATCACAGTATGCAATGAAATGGGAAATTCCTATGGTTGTGAAAACTTTTAAACAAACATTTTGGCAGGACCTTTATGTCTGATTGATCACAGAAAGATCAAGGGAGCCACTGAAAATGTTAGTATCAAGTAACTCATATGGTAGTGCTGAACGTATCAGCTATGGCCATTTATGAACTAGATTCACACCCCAATATTTCATTTAAGTTACTACCCTAATAGGATGTACATAAATGTTCAGTTTTGAAATACAAATCATCCTCAGCTCCTTCTACTCAAATCTTCATTCATTGGAGTCCCACTGTTTGATTAAGCCTCTTCCCCATCTTCTCCTGGTATTCTGGTCTCAAGCTACAGGCATTGCTGCTTGTAGTCCATGTAGACTGATATCCACTTAATGCCTCGCACCAGACTGTCACCTCAATGTTCCTCCCACTCACCTCTCTAGGATAGGAGCATGTAATTGTCTCATCCTATCTGTCACTCACTCCCTCGCTCACTACATGTATCTCTCATCTCCACTACCTTCCCACTATGTCTCCAACTCCTGTCTGTTCCCTGTCCATTTGTCTGTTTCCTTTTCCCTCCCAGTAATTCTCAGCACATGTATTCCCACTGCTATATAAGCAAACTTTGTATTTCTGTAAGTCAGTAACTACCTGCCCCAAATCAAAGTTCTCTATGTTCAAAGACTTAATTATAATAAAATATATTATGATTTCTGGATTCTAATTCAATTGTGTATGGTGGACTGACTAAGGGGTTGCAGAAATAACATAGATAAGAACTATCAACACACTATCCAATCAAAATACCTGGGCACCCTTATGTAACAGGGAACTGAGCACTTTACTTCAATGAGAGGTGGATCTACTATTATAGGAAGTGGCAGGTAATACTGTTTTGTAAGCAGAATTCATCAGTCAGGGATCTGAGTACACTGAACATGGACTTGTCTTTGCATTCCACCTGAATAATTAATACAGGGATGCATTTCAGCCCTTCCAAACCTTCAAAAGTAAGCTGTCCGTGATGTGCCAGTTAAGTGGAAATGTGAAGGAACAGCCAATGCTAAATGAAGTCCAGGCACATACAGTATGCTGATGGACAAGTGCTTCTTGCATTGCGGTAGGAAATAGTAAAAACCAGCTTGCTATTAGCTGCTGCAGTCACTCTTCAGTTTTGAAGTGCAGCTAGGAGCCCCCTAAGGAAATGGCTGTGTACAGGGAGTTAGAAAAACTGGTTACATTGACTGAGCAGCTTCTGGAAACAACATATTTCTGTTCAACATAAAGCCACACTGAGTGTAGCATAAAAATCTATGACTACTGGAGAGTGGACGAGAGGAAATGAGATTTGGAGTGATGAACAGTGCTATACTCCGTGGCTATCTGACGGAAGAATTTGGATGTGGTGACTAGTAAGTGAACATTATCTGCCATTTTCTCTACTGCCAACAATGCAGTGCAGAGCAGGCATTGTAACAATATGCAATTTCTCCTCCTTAACTTGTTCTCCCCTTATTGCACTTCAGGATATGATAAATGCAGAAGGGTAAGTATATATTTGACAGTATTGTGTACTATACACAGCAGGGGAACAGTTCACAGACAATGACTGATTTGATCAGCTCAACAATGGTGCCTCTCATGAATCAGCATTGCTAGCCAAAGGCTTATAACCAGTGGCATTCCTGAAGAAGACTTGCCTGCCAATGTTCCAGCCTGAAAGCAATGGATCATCTTAGGAATTAGTTATAATGGCGTCTTCACTCCATACCCTGTTTCCAACACTTCTACCTTCTCTGGTATCAGCTATCAAGGAAGAATGGGCTGGCATCCACCCACAGAGATTTTGAAAAGTCAGAGTGTCCCCAGAAGAGTCAAATCCTCATAAAGGAGAACACACAATCTTAATGTCCACTAATAGGTGTCCAGATACATTTGATTCACTAGTATACAGAGCAGGAATGCACGCCTCGCACAGTGGGCTCTTACTCTTACGCACCAGGTGACTTTGCTGCACGTATGTCCCCAGTACTGGGTCCAGCCTCTGGTGACTGTAACTGCTGTGGCTCTGCACTGCCTACTATTGAACATGCAGAGAGGAAAACATCTTAAGTACTTTATGTACTGCTTTAGTGACATGCTCTTAAATTATGGCTGCAATTATGGGCAAATTTACTCTTACTCACTAGGTGACTTTGCTGCAGGAATGTCCCCAGGCCCAGTACTGGGTCCAGCCTCCGGTGTCCGTACCCGTTGTGGTTCTGCACTGCCTACTATTGAACATGCAGAGAGGAAAACATCTTAAGTACTTTATGTACTGCTTTAGTGACATGCTCTTAAATTATGGCTGCAATTATGTGCAAATTTACTCTTACTCACTAGGTGACTTTGCTGCAGGAATGTCCCCAGGCCCAGTACTGGGTCCAGCCTCCGGTGTCCGTACCCGTTGTGGTTCTGCACTGCCTACTATTGAACATGCAGAGAGGAAAACATCTTAAGTACTTTATGTACTGCTTTAGTGACATGCTCTTATATTATGGCTGCAATTATGGGCAAATTTACTCTTACTCACTAGGTGACTTTGCTGTAGGTATGTCCCCAGGCCCAGTACTGGGTCCAGCCTCTGGTGTCCGTACCCGCTGTGGTTGTGCACTGCCTACTATTGTACACACAGAGAGGAAAACATCTTTCAAGTACTTTATGTACACTTAAGTGGCATGCTCTTAAATTATGGCTGCAATTAAAGGTAAATTTGTGTATTTTTTTTATCATGGACAATGCTGTACTGAGGATATAACCTATCTCATAAGCCATAGTTACGAAAAGAAATCCACATTCATGGCATACGGAAAAAAAATTTAAAATAACTTTGGACTGTGTTCACTGGGACACCATGTTCACAGACTGCTTGTACATACTACTCCAGAGAAGAGATGCACATATCAATGACTTCTGATCAATGAATGCCATTTTGAAAGATGTGTTATGTACATATCATGAAAAGAGTAACAGAAAACAACATGTCAAACATAAATGTACAGATATTGTTCATTAGTGTTATTTCTATTTTGTGTGTGGTGACTTACATCGGGGGACAGTATGCACCTTCAGCACTGTACAGCTATCGCAGCAGCTTTGGGTGAGAAACTATATGCTGTGGTAATAAGTATTCTGTGGTGTCACCACACTGTCCTGTAAAGGCATAGGCTGCCGAAGGAGAGTTAGTTCAACAACTGATGTATGTTGTGAGACACAGAAGAGGTACCTTCAAAATTATTGTGTCTCTTTTTTTACTGAATGAAGGTGATATTTTAGTGTAGTTCACGAGTGTGATGATGAAGGGAATAAATAATTTGTTGAGTCGAAAGTGGCATAGTAAGTTATTTATAAAAATGTGATGCATCAGAGACATCAATTTTGATTTTTAAAGTAATTATAACAGAGTTTGAGAAGAAGTATAGAAGATAAGGTACAGAATATAATACATCATTGTATTAAATAGTTACACCACGTGACACCTGACTGCAGTGTTAGGAGACAAATGACATGAAAGGGAAGCTGTGTTGACAGAGGAGTGAGACAAGTGTCAGAGTCCTGCACAACTGAGTAAGTGAGTACAAAATGTGAGATCAGGTGACCGCAGCCTAACGTGATAGGCTGCCCACACCACCTGTCATAGCCATGCACAGAAGTTGTGACTGAGCCTTATATAATGTACAGATATAGTTTAAATCCTTTTGGTCACACATAATATAAACTTACCAGTCAGTACCTTAGGCAAAATGCCAAAGGTGGTGGTGTATGCATTTATCTAAATCCCAAGCTTAAATTTAAGTTAAGATACAAGGCTAAACAATCATAGAAAAGGATTTTGAAGCAGTAGCCATTCAGTTATATAGTTTAAAGAAGAAAATAATTGTTGCAGCAATTTACAGATCACCATCTGGAGATACTGAAGTCTTTCTTAAGAATTTGGAAGAAATGCTCAACACTTTCTCAAATGAGAACTCAACCAAAATTCTTTGTGGTGACTAATATTAATCTATTGGTCCATAATTCAGTAAAAAAGTTTTTATACATGCTAAAAAGCTTCAACATGTTCCCCCACGTATCAGTTCCCACTAGAACAACAGATTTCAGTGAAAGCCTAATACATAACATCTTCTCAAATATGGTCACACATGAATTTGCAGTTACAAATGTGAATATAGGATTATCAGATCATAATGCACTAACCTTTAATCTCACTGCAATGCCCAAGGAGGAGGAAAATAAAAAGGAGTACAAACGATTTTTCTCTACTGAAAATTGTAATCAGTTCGAAAATAGTTTCTGGGAAAGCGAATTAACCAAGATTTAAACTGGAATGAACACAGTGTATATCTTACTCAGAAACTTAGCTCAGCATGTTTTGCCTTAAGAATAATAGCCAAGGTATGTAGCAAGGAATGTATTAGAGTGGTGTACTTTAGTTATTTCCAATCAGTTGTAAGCTATGGCATACGTTTTTGGGGAAAAACCAGGTCAACACTAAATGAAATTTTTATGATGCAAAAAAGAGCTATTCTTATCATGACACACAGCCCACCACAAACTCACTGTAGACCCTTATTCAGACAACTAAAGATACTGACAATACCATTGATATATATTTTTAAATGCCTGGAAATGATCAGTAAAAATAACTGCGATCTCCAAACCAACTCAAGCTACCATTGTGGTGTCACAGCCAGACACCACACTTGCTAGGTGGTAGCTTAAATCGGCCACGGTCCTTTAGTACATATCGGACCCGCATGTCGCCACTGTGTTATCGCAGACCGAGCGCCACCACATGGCAGGTCTCGAAAGACTGACTCGAACTCGGCCCCAGTTGTTCGGACGACCTAGCAAGGCGCAGTTATCCATATCTGTAGAGAGTCTCATTTGTATTCACCATAGAGATGTACAAGAACAAATTAAAGATAAGTATATGAGAAGCTCCATTCTTTTCTTTATAGCTTTCATCACCTATACTGTTTCAGATTTAACGCAAGACGGCGTGAGTTACGCGTGCCCTATCGGCTACCTTATTGTGGACTGGCTGCTCTTGTCAGTCCACATCAACCATGATCACAATACAAGGCATTGTAAAGACTTCCACATTCCCTATGTAGCAAAAACTAGAAGTCAGAAACATGTTAGCCACTTAGGAATAAAGCTTTTAAATGCACTTTCATCTCAAATTAAAGAATTGAAAGGCAAAAATAATTTCGAGCATGAAGTAAAAAAAATACTTGATGGAAAAATGCTACTACCGTGTAAATGAATACCTGTCTCAGACTGTGGATTGAAACCTGTACTTATTTTTAAAAAATTTAAACTAATTTAATTATGTTTTCAAATTCAGAATTATGGTACTTATAGAAAATCTGTTAAACATCCATAATACGTTTTGTGTATAAGGCGTAGTTCATGATCTATAATTGTTTATCATGAGCACGTACTTTTGTTTTTGTGTAATAAGTTTTTGTACACTATTTATGTACTATGTGTATGTAATTTGTTTTGCTGTTTGTACGTGTTTGTCCATTTATTATGTGTATGTGTTGTTATGTGTTACGTGTAATCAAATGACAAATCCTATATCACATGTGTGATCTATTGGATGCTGCATAAATAAATAAATAAATAAATAAGCATCCAAAGGAACAGACACCACACTTTTATAAATATTCATGCCTGATGTAATATTGGCCTTTCAGTCCAAATGCACTGCAATGTCATATCCCACAGGAGTACAGTAGACCTGCAAGCAAAGAAGAGTAATATATAGGGTACACTACTGTGGAGATTTGGGTTAGGAAGGAAACAGACTGATACCCAGAGTGCAAAAGAAATTTTCACCTGTCACTATTCAGTTGTTTCAATGTGCTATTGCAGTAGAAGTCAAATTTCTTTCATCAGGCCTCAATAATGTTTCACTCCAAAGACATTCAATGTGTCTATAATGCTTGGCTACATCCAGCAATATCTTCTCATTTATGTGTAAATAATCTTGCAACATGAGACAGCCAATGCAGTGAGGAGTAAGACTGGAATCAATGCATACACATTGAGGAAGTAAATAGGGGGGATCTAATCAGTGAAGTATAGAGTACATTTTGATTGGTTAGGGATGGAAACATCACGTCTAGTAGGTACGTATTCCACATATACAGCTTTGCATTATTTTGTTTCCTGTCAGGAACCACTCATTTAAAGCAACACATTTGTGATAAAACCCACACTGACACAGCTCCTTCAGAGATAGTGGAAGTAATAAACAATAGTATAACACAGAAGTGTGTTGCAATGTGTGCCAAAGACACGAGTCCTCAAAGCTGTTTCTGATGAAGGTTGCAAAGAACTAGGCCAATGATTAACACATTTAGGTGCACAGTATAAAGAATTCTGTAGTTCAGATGCCATACTGCATGCCATCTCTTGTGAATTTGTTTTTGTTTTTTTTTTTTTTACACCTAAGTTTCTGGATTTAGGAGCACAAGAGTAAATGTTATGAAAATCAAAGGAGAGTAATGCTGTTTAGAACATTTCACTGGACACGTTTCATAATTTTCTTACTGTCTCCAACCAGGGTACCAGAACAATAAAACTTTTTGGAAAACCGTAATAGGATTTTTTGCTTTGTTCTGATCTCTATGTTGTTTGTTATAATTTAAAATTGAAGAAATCACTGAATAAAACAGGATTCTCAGTCTTTTACATTTATTAACCTTCAAAATAAGCAAGGTGTTCCGCCAAAATAGCAGGGTACTCAGTGTTCCATAACAGCCATAAACCACTCTCAAGTAGAATGATCACACCATTCCCCTCCCCACCCTTTCCCATGTGCTGAAATCACAATAATTTGTTTCAAGACAAAATTATCATAAACACTAAAAATCAGATAACGTGACTCATTTGTGTAACATCTGCAGTGCTTACCATAATCAGGGTCCCTGGGGAGCACACGGAGTATAATTATTTCCTTCAGCTGGTTTACTCGCATTTCCTTCTCATCTACCTCATTAATTTGTGAACAGCATGTTTCACAGAGCATTCCTTTTCTGTCAATTTCTACGTTCAACATATGTGTAATTTCACCCAACCTCTGGCTGAAGCTGATTCTGCTGGTGCTGGTGAGGGCAGTCATGGGAGTCCCCGTAATTCCCACCAGTTCACGGCATAAAAAACAGCTACTTTCCCTGGCTGGTAAATGTTCTTGGAACTGGAAGTAAAAGCAAACACAAACCTGTGTTAAGTATTTGTCAATATTCATTTGTGTTACACTGGACTACAGTACTGCATACCCTAAAAGGAGTACCTGTAACTACTATAACCAGTTACATTTGTGACA
The DNA here is from genome assembly GCF_023898315.1 of Schistocerca nitens. NCBI lineage: Eukaryota > Metazoa > Arthropoda > Insecta > Orthoptera > Acrididae > Schistocerca > Schistocerca nitens. The sequence goes on from NC_064614.1 coordinate 1,286,245,898, forward strand.
GTCTTTTTGTTGTGCCTATCTCCAACTCAGCATCTCTGTTTAATGGTGAGTAGCAACTTTCTTTTCCAGGGCAACTTGGGGACAAGCTACTTAATTTTAGGTGTATGTGTAATGCTGTGCTCTAATATGAAAAGTCACAGTGAACTACTTATCCAATTCTTTGACATGAGCGCTTCTATCCTACTGTGTTTTAATTACTCCATTGAAACTCCACATTTTGGAAGACACAACACAGTCCACCTCTAAGTTTACACTGGAGCAAAAAAATGGTTCAAATGGCTCTGAGCACTATGGGACTCAACTGCTGTGGTCATCAGTCCCCTAGAACTTAGAACTACTTAAACCTAACTAACCTAAGGACATCACACACATCCATGCCCGAGGCAGGATTCGAACCTGCGACCGCAGTTACACTGGAGCAGTAGGTGACTATTTCATTCTTCTTGCAACAAAATTCAATCATATGAGGCTCATCACTTAAATATACATTTCACATGGCAATCTAGCACATAGTCAGTTAGCTTGAGCATCAATATGAACTGCATAAAAGAACATGTTTGACCTGCTGCTGGAAGGTATGTTGCTGCTCAGTGTTCATCCTCACACAATAGCCACACTGAAGACAACCTTGGAAGAAAGTGGCACTGTCTCCCACTTTGGAGGTCAGTAAGACAACCCTGCAGTTGTCATATAGGCTAAATCAGTAAATATAAATGAAATATTGAAATCATCTTTAAAAATTCAGTCAATGCCAATGACAAATTGGGACAGGCAGTACAAAGTTTTCATGATCTCAGATGAGAATCAGAATGCAGAAGAGAGACAGGAGGCCAAATGGAGGAGGAAAACAACAAACTGGTAGTGAGAGAGATCTGACAGGAAAACAAGATCTAAACCCTGTCAGTGACACTGATTTTATATGATGGTACTTGCTGTCTTTCAATGTCCCACCTCTTCACTAAGTTTGAAAAGGAATTTCAATTTCTTGAGTCTTAGTTAGAGAAACATGACACCATTGAATGAATATATCCAAGCTTAACAACTTATACAAACTAAAAGCATTTTTGCAGTAAGAATTAATGGTTTGTGGATTTACTAATGTGCTAGTGATTCAAATCATCTTATATTATTAATTAAAAAGACAATATTCAGAATTAAAATCAGTTATATTGCTACAAGTCCAAATGTGATGAAGAAGTAAGATAGATCAGCATAGATCTGCTTGGTTTTCCTGAAAATCTGTAAGAGGGGTGGCCCGGAGGCAGATGGCTAACAATAATGCCATGCAACTGTCACTTACAGTACAATGCTGATTTATAATAAACTTAGTCATCAGTGCATGTGTCAACGGGAACTGTTATGCAGAGAATTCAAGGCTGTTCAGCAATACTGTCATTGTTAAAAGGCAAAGGACTGATAATTAAATATTTACTGCAAAATATATTCCAATTTGCTCAATTTTACCACTACAATGTAATAGAACAAATATCTTATTGCAGTTTATGAACTATTTTACTTTTAAATTATCTAAGTATGTCATTTAGCCAAGTACATCTTTCACATATTTTTCCTTTATTCTTCCCCTAAAAATGGTTAAAGTAAAAGGATTGTAAGCCATATGTTATGGCCACAAAGGGGCAAGAAGGTTCTGAAAATACAGATCAAAAGGTGCCAATGGAATTATTTTATTTGATTTACATCAGCTACATTAACTATTTTTGCCCCATTTCCAGGGTTCTGTTATATCAAATTACACAAATCACTTCAGTTTTTCACACTAAGTCATGGACACTGAGTTCAATAGTTCCTTTTTCATGAAGAAACACTGCTTCCCTTCTAAAGAACCCAATTGTGCATTTCCTGTCAGCACTCATAAAGGGAGTCCAGTCAAAGCTGCAAAAGGGTTCCACATCTGAAATCTTGATGAAATTCAATTTGAATTTGAATTTGTTTTTAGAAACCCCATCAAGTATATTCTTGACACTTTGATTGTTTTATTTGTTTTATTATAGGGCACAAGAACAACTAAGGTCATATGTGCCCATGTCAGAGCATCTGAAAACTAAGAAGAAAAAAAAAGTTAAAAGTAAGTGCACGTTAAGTCGAATCTACAGAAGAGAGACAGTTAAAACTGAAAAATTCCTTGTGGAGAAAGTTGCACAAAATTTCCCATAGAGACAATAGAGGTCCTGAACTAAATATTAAATGTCATTTGCTGTATTGCTACAATAGATGGAAGGTAAGACAGGGTCAAGCACGTGTGCAGCTTTCGCTAAAATGGGTAATAACTCAGGCAGCAAACATAAATGAGAAGATAAGTGGTTGAAAAAAAGGGAATTCAGTCAGGAAATGCCAAACTGTCAAAGGCTGATGACAAGCAGCTGGACTTTCCTGGAGCTTGTTCGCATGAAGGGGGGACCAGTGGTGATGCCGAAGGGTAGTACCTGCGGACTGATGGCAACACAGAGATCATCAGATGGTATGGAAGAACTAGCAGGCTGAGGTAGTCTGTTGCCTTGGCAGCAACAAGAGAAGCTGCGTTTCTGATCAGACGGACATGACCAGGTACCCACATAAACATCACAGTATCTCCATAAAGAGTGAGCAAGTGGAAGCTTTCTTCAACCAGTTGCCCTAAGGGATTGACCTTGTGCAGCACACAGAGGATCTGAAGGGATACGAGAGAACTGGAGCAGATGACAATTGAAAAGCCTGCATTGCCAAATGTAATGCGTGGCTTGATACAGAACAAAGAGCTCTGCTGTAAATACTAAGCTGTGTTCTGGAAGCTGGTACCGAAATTTGTCAATGCAAATGACAAAGGCACACGTGACACCACAATCAGTCTGACGGCCATCAGTGTACACAAATGTACTATTGCTACGTTCTGTGCAAAGGTTGAGAAACTTGTGCAATAGATCAAATCTGGATTAGTGTTCTTACGAAGTCTGGAGTGAACACAGGCTGCCGCAAGAGGCCGAGGTTGGTAAAGTGTCAGGTAGCATGTATTTAAGCAGCTGGAGCAATAGCCAAAAGGGAAGTAACAGAAGAAGGATGCACCTAACACTGGTGGTGAAAAGAATCATCAAAAAAGAGGGCAGAGGATGGGTAGCCAGGCATGGCAGACAAACACCATGTGCACCTGTTGAGAAGAACATCACACCAGTATGACTGTGGTAATTCAGCAGCTTCCGCATTCATACTCTCAATTGGGCTAGCGTAAAATGCTTCAGTAGCCAAACAGATGCCATGATGGTGTAAGATGGATGCATAAAAAGAACACCGATAGCCTAGTTTTGAATGGACAAGGGATCTGTAGGACTGGAGGAAAAAGGTCCAATCCACTCCCCAGGAAGTGCTGTTGATGGGACATTGACGTACAGGGTATAGCAGGCAGCCAAGTAAGACGTGGGAGGACTAAGAAAATTTCCTATCAAACATGAGCCCCAGGAATTTCACAGTTTCAGCAGACAGAAGAGCAACAGGCTCAAGATGTAAAGACAGTGGAAGAAATTCATACAAACAGTTTTGTCAGTGGAAAAGCAAAAGCCTTTGTCAATGCTCCATGAGTAAAGACAATCAAGACATCACTGAAGACGCTGCTCAACGAGACCAGTCTGTGGGAAAGTGCAATAGATCGAAAAATCATCAATGAAAAGGGAGCCGGATATGCCCTGTGAGATACAGGCCATAACAGTATCAAAGGTGACAGCAAGGAGGACAACACTCAGGACGGATCCCAGAGGCACAGCATTTTCCTGGATAAATGGGTTTGACAAGCCAAAACCCTTATGTACCTTGAAAGTTGTCTTTTAAAAATTCCTGAAGGGAATGGTGCAGGTGGCCTCAGAAGTCCCATGTGTAGAGAGTACATAGTATACCAGTCCACCAGCATGTAGTTTACATTTTCTCCAGGTCAAAAAATGCAGGTACAGTGTTATTTCCACAGAAATGACACGGGTTGACAAGATTATGAGATGGTCATCTGCAGAATGGTGTGTTGGAAATTCACATTGTGCAGTGGTTAGTAGATTGCGAGACTCTAGCCGCCACACCGGCCAGACCTGAATCACATGTCCCAACACCTTGCAAACACAGATGGTGAGAAATGTGGCTAGAACTAGAAGGAAGGTGCTTGTCCTTACAAGGGCTTAGGTGTAGGTATGACAGTGGCTTTACATCAATGTCTGGGAAACGTGCCATCTGTCCAGATGCGTCTGTATACATGACGGAGAAAGTGCTTGCCCGCAAGAGAAGAGTGCTGCACCATCAGAACACAAACATTGTCTGGTCTTGAGGCACCTATCAGGAGGAATTGAGAGCATGATCTAGCTCCCCCATAGTAAAAGTGTCATTTTAGCATTCACAATTCTGAGAAAAGAATGGTATCACCCAAGCCTCCTCCACTCCAATGGAGAAGGCAGGGTGAAAAGTGCGTGGAGCTCTAAATCCTCACAAAATAGTCACCCAACGTGTTGGAGATAGCAATAAGGTCCATTATGATATCATCTGCTATAGTCAGGCAGGAAATTTAAGAATGGATCTTGCTCCCACAGAGCCACTGGAGAGTGGCCCACACAGTGGAAGATGAAATGGAACTGTTAAAAGGACTAGTAAGGCAAATGCACCTAGCTTTTCTGCATTCCCGAAAAATGCAACGACACTGTGTACGCAACTGTTTATGAAGAGTGTAGCTTGCCATCACTGGATGATTGTTAAAAATGTGGAGAGCACGTCTCCAGGGGCGAATTGCATCACAGCATGCCTCAGTCCGCCGAATGACCAGGACACAGCACGGAATAGATGAGATGTGAAGACAGCAATGTTCTGCAGCAGTAAGAATAATGTGGGTAAGGTATTCTACCTGGTCATGACAACTGAGGAAATCATGTTTATCCAAGGGCACCGGGGGGGGGGGGGGGGGGGGGAGTAAAGCCTCCTGAAAGCCTTAAAAAGCTGCCATTTTGGTTTACACGTAGGTGGGGTAGGAGTCCATAAATGGAAATGGTAACTTGAGTATGTGTCAAAGAGAACACACCACTCAAGGAGACTGGCAAGCTGGACAGTGCCAAACGTGAAGTCCAAGTGGGAAGGTGTGTGTGGATTCTGAAAGGAACGTGAGTGCCCCAGTGTTAAAGTAGATGCAGTTAAGATTGAGGTGATCAGCTCAAAGGGCACCTATCTGACAGGTCCTGTGAGAGCTCCAAAGGGGATGGTGACATTAATGTCACTGAGCACAAAAAGTGATGGAGGAGTTGCCAAATAAGCTGGAGGAAGGCTGCCCAGGTGACACAAAGTGATGGAGAGACGTAAATGGTACAGAGAGAAAAGGTGAAGCAAGGAAGGAAAATGCAGGCTGCAACAGCTTGCACCTGGGTGTTCAGAGAGATGGTGTGACTATGAACGTCACCCTGCATGAGCAGCATGACACCCCATGATGTAGAATGCCATCCTTGGCCAGGAAGATCAAAGCGGACTGGAAAAACTGGGAGTGGCCAAAGCAATGCAATTTTGTTTCCTAGAGGCAGAGAACAAATTGGCACTGCAAATAAAGAGCAGCCATAATTCCTCCTCATTGGACCTAACACTTACATTCCATTGGAGGAAAGTCATGTCAGGGTAAGGGCAGGAGGGAAAAAATGAAGGGGGGGTCACCCAGATGGCTGCCAAGTGCCAGACTTTGAAGAATTACTGCTACATGGCACAGGGGCTGAAGCTCCACAGAGGTGTCAGTATTCTCCCTTGCTCTACCTGCAGATTCCAGGGCAGAAACATAGTTGGTGGTGGCCATTTGCCTTTGTTTGGTTTCTTGGATACTTTGCAGCTGACAGATGAGGAGTTAGATGTTTGTTGGCTGGAGGGACATAGAAGTCTTCGTATGAGTATTCCTTTTATCCTTTCTGGCTTGCTGGTTGTGTAGCAGGTGATTTCATTGCTGGAGGTGAAAATTTAATGGCTTTTTGCACAGCTGGAGGAGAAAGAGATGGGGATAAACAATGGTGATGAACTTGATGTTGCAAGTCTCCATTCTCATGTCCATTGTGGAGTAAGGTATACCAAGAATGGTACTGTAAGTTCCAGATGGTAAAATGCAGGCCTGTTGACTAGCCAAGAACATGTGAGCGACAGGGTAAGGCACTTTTCCTTGATCCTGATCTCATGGATTGTCCACTCATTAAGATACATGGGACAATCTCTGGAGGAGACAGCACGGTCGAAATTGCAATTGATACAGTGGAGAGGAGGCAGCGGGCAGTATCACATTTGAGCATCCCTACCATAAGTAACACATTTGACCAGGTTTCAGTGGTAATTAATCACCCATAATACTTTTGCATTATGATATCATATAACGTCCCACCCTCCACTCCAGTTACATCTTCACTACTGAATGTGTAAATCTGACTTAGGTTTTTGCACAGCACGTTAACAATATTCACAGGATTAACCCTCAGCTCATTAGGTGTGGTCTCTCAGAGCAAACGGAAATTTTTGAACTCTCTCCAAGGCCAGTTGTGATGGAATGCTTCTATGCTCCACCTAACCTCCTTAAATTGCCAAGCGTATGATGTTTTGTTGTCGATTGCATTATCACCTTCTGTGTTTATTGTTGTCATGTGTTACTGATTGGCATTGGAGTCTCCTGGACCATGCCTCGTGAACTACATACCGTATAGCCCAAAACGTGTTGGTGCGATTGTCATTTTTAGCTTTCCCAAGTTTGATGAAATTGTTAGTTGGTCTATGGAGGAACGTGTCAGTGATATAGATCAAGAAATAAATGAAGACAGTGATTTTACATAAGCCAGTGACCACAGTTCTGCTATTGAACTAGAGTATCATTCGGAGGAAGAACTTCAGGAAAGCTGTGATGAGGATGTCTGTTTCTTCAACGAAATACTTAATGTGTTAAAATAAAATGTGTACGGAGTGGTGATACGAAAAAATTGTTCCTAGCAATTAATTTCAATTTGAAAAAGCTTTTTTGTCCCTATCAGGTGGACTTTTTATGTGCAATTTTAAACCCTGGACATTAGATTTAATTGTAAATTTATTTGCTATGGAGATTGCATAATTTTCAGGATGTAAAATTCAGTACTCTAACAGTCTGTTTATGTGTACTACTTAAAAGAACCACACAAAATTATGTGCTGTTGTGTGATGAATAGTCAAATGCTGCAGGCTTTGTTTAGTGCAGTAAAATAAACTAGAAGCATTTAGACAACACTTAAATAATTGTAAAAATAAATGTTATATAGCATAAATTAAAAATTTCAAATCATTATTGCCTTGATCCCAGTTTAAACATCGGGCTCCCAGAGACCCCTCCTTGTGGTATGAAATGGAAAAAAATTCCCACGCTTCATGACAGAGCATAAGGGAACAATGCAGGGGACCTGCACCGCCATACTAGGCAGGGTCCTAATGGAGGTGGTTTGCCATTGCCTTCCTCCAACTGTAATGTGGATGGGTGGATGATGATGATGATGATGATGATGATGATGATGATGGGGACACAACAACACCCAGTCATCTCGGGGCAGGTGAAAAATCCCTGACCCCGCCATAATCGAACCTGGGACCCAATGCTCGGGAAGCGAGAACGCTACCGCGAGACCACGAGCTGTGGAGCTCATGGCATATGTTACAGAAAAGTCACCTCTTGAGTTACAGGGTAAATGACTTCCATCTGTTGATACACTACCAAATACAGCAGCGGCCTCATTTGTACTGTGTGTACAGTTACAATGCAGTGAGGCCAGTACACAGATGCTAGCAGTCACATACGTGTTGTTATGGGTGAATACTATAGATAGCCACTAGGAGCAATACATCACCATGTTTTAAGTATGTTTGTAGTTGGTTTTAGGTGTATGAACTTGCAATAGTTCCCATGTCAGTAGTGAGGTGTTGGCTGTCATCAGTATGCTCTGATGACTGTTTGTGCCCTCTGGGAAGCTCTTCATAACTATATTGTGCTGTAAAAAATCATTTACACACATCTTTGTCAAATTACTTTGAAAATATTACTTCACTACAGTCTTGACACTATTGTATAACATTTAATTGTAGTTTCTTTGGAAAGGATGTTGAATAGTTAACTGTCTACTCAGCAGAATTTAATGTAATGCAGGTGGTGAGCATTGCTTGAAAACTGAGAAACCAAAATGAAGGAGAGTTAAGGCCTAGATAGCACGGGGGCGTGGGCGCCAGGCACACAGCTCTGACTGGACATCACGTTGTATAACCCCACTAGATATCAAGTTATGTTTGCAATCGACAAACTATGTGGCTGAGCGTTCCTTAGTGTTTTCCATGTTTGCAGGTCATCCTTACCCTATCCCACACTACTTACCAACAAAAATGTGAGATTACTGTCACAAAGACGAATTGAAATGTTGGTTTGTCCATTCTTGAACCATTCCCTAATCTTTCTGTTCTCTCACTGTAGCTCACTAAGCAAATTCTGGTCAGTACACTGAGCTTGTCGCTATGATGTGTGTAAATGATTTTTTACAGCACAATATAGTTATGAAGAGCTTCCCAGAGGGCACAAACAGTTATCAGAGCATACTGATGACAGCCAACACCTCACTACTGACATGGGAACTACTGCAAGTTCATACACCTAAAACCAACTACAAACATACTTAAAACATGGTGATGTATTGCTCCTAGTGGCTATCTATAGTATTCACCCATAACAACACATATGTGACTGCTAGCATCAGTGTACTGGCCTCACTGCATTGTAACTGTACACACAGTACAAACGAGGCCGCTGCTGTATTTGGTAGTGTATCAACAGATGGAAGTCATTTACCCTGTAACTCAAGAGGTGACTTTTCTGTAACATATGCCATGAGCTCCACAGCTCGTGGTCTCGTGGTAGCGTTCTCGCTTCCCGAGCATTGGGTCCCAGGTTCGATTATGGCGGGGTCAGGGATTTTTCACCTGTCCCGAGATGACTGGGTGTTGTTGTGTCCCCATCATCATCATCATCATCATCATCATCATCATCATCATCATCATCATCATCATCATCATCATCATCCACCCATCCACATTACAGTTGGAGGAAGGCAATGGCAAACCACCTCCATTAGGACCCTGCCTAGTATGGCGGTGCAGGTCCCCTGCATTGTTCCCTTATGCTCTGTCATGAAGCGTGGGAATTTTTTTCCATTTCATACCACAAGGAGGGGTCTCTGGGAGCCCGATGTTTAAACTGGGATCAAGGCAATAATGATTTGAAATTTTTAATTTATGCTATATAACATTTATTTTTACAATTATTTAAGTGTTGTCTAAATGTTTCTAGTTTATTTTACTGCACTAAACAAAGCCTGCAGCATTTGACTATTCATCACACAACAGCACATAATTTTGTGTGGTTCTTTTAAATAGTACACATAAACAGACTGTTAGAGTACTGAATTTTACATCCTGAAAATTATACAATCTCCGTAGCAAATAAATTTACAATTAAATCTAATGTCCAGGGTTTAAAATTGCACATAAAAAGTCCACCTGATAGGGACAAAAAAGCTTTTTCAAATTGAAATTAATTGCTAGGAACAATTTTTTCGTATCACCACTCCCTACACATTTTATTTTAACACATTAAGTATTTCGTTGAAGAAACAGACATCCTCATCACAGCTTTCCTGAAGTTCTTCCTCCGAATGATACTCTAGTTCAATAGCAGAACTGTGGTCACTGGCTTATGTAAAATCACTGTCTTCATTTATTTCTTGATCTATATCACTGACACGTTCCTCCATAGACCAACTAACAATTTCATCAAACTTGGGAAAGCTAAAAATGACAATCGCACCAACACGTTTTGGGCTATACGGTATGTAGTTCACGAGGCATGGTCCAGGAGACTCCAATGCCAATCAGTAACACATGACAACAATAAACACAGAAGGTGATAATGCAATCGACAACAAAACATCATACGCTTGGCAATTTAAGGAGGTTAGGTGGAGCATAGAAGCATTCCACCACAACTGGCCTTGGAGAGAGTTCAAAAATTTCCGTTTGCTCTGAGGGACCACACCTAATGAGTTGAGGGTTAATCCTGTGAATATTGTTAACGTGCTGTGCAAAAACCTAAGTCAGATTTACACATTCAGTAGTGAAGATGTAACTGGAGTGGAGGGTGGGACGTTATATGATATCATAATGCAAAAGTATTATGGGTGATTAATTAATCTTCCAGGCTAAGAGGCAATGGTTGAACAGTAGAAATTCTTCCACCTGATGTTTCATTGCCAACTGCAGGCAACATCATCTGAGTCGAGCCATGTCTGGCTACGAGGGTTTGGAGGTCCAGTTTATAAATAGAGGATGCCTCTACTTAGTGTATGCTTTTGCAGTAAAACTCACTAACAACATTAATCTCAATCAAAGATAATCTATTGTCACATCATCGGTACAAAGCCAACACCATACCTTATCCAACTTTAAGCCTTCATTTCTGCTAAAATTATTGTGGTGTTTATAAATCTCTATGGCTTTTTCTGTACATACATGCATAATAATGTGATGTCTTAGCTAACACACTCATTTCACTAAATTTTATTTTGTGATTGCCATCTTAAAAAACCATGTTCTGGTAAAGCCGATTTGTTAGTTTGTGTTCTGTTAAGAGCAAATTAACAATTCCCTTTGCGTTCTGTTAAGTGCGAATTAACACTTCTTTTTGTTGTTCCAATATAAACCTTTTACAACAACACACATTTTTATACACCCCAGGTGTTGCAAAAGGGTGCTGTGAATCTCACACAGATGTTAAACATTCACTAATCTGCTTGGTGGGTCTGAAGAGTGGCCAGAACTTTCCCAATATGCTCCATAATATTGTAAATAAATTGAAGAAAAACTTTCCCACCCAATGGTGGTGGTTGTTGGATGTTTTTGGACATCTTTCTTCTATGATGGAGTGCTCGATCTCTCTCATCAGTGTATTAGATTTTCTTAAAAGCTGTTGACAAATGATTTACTTCCTCTCGAAAATAAACTGGCCCTCAGATTTTGTCAGCCCTGTTCACCCAATGTTTTAATGACACCTCACTTCGGCCTGGGATGACGGTCCGAATCCTTATGGAACTAAAGATGGGTACATGTATCTTTCCTTTATACTTTATGAACTGAAGTCCTATTTGCCTATTTAGTTATTAAAGCATCCCAAAAATTAAGCCGTCCATTACTTTCTGTCTCCACAGTAAATTGTATCTTTGGATTAATACTATTTAAATGCACCAAGAAACAATTCACTTCACCCTGATTACATGACACAAAAGGGGACTGAGTGTGTATCATCTATAATCATCGACAGTGGCTAGATTGGGCTCCATAAAGACTGGGACTTTCTATGGGCACTGATTACCATGCAGTTGAGTGCCACACAAACCAATCACCATCACCATCACCACACAAATGTGTCATCCACATACTGATACCACTTCAAAGGACTTTTATTGGCTCGCTGCAGTGTCTGGTGTTCAAAAATTTAGCTGGACTTAGAGGGCTCCAAACTGCCACTCTTTCAGTTTGCTACTGATACGTGTCATGGACAGTATAAAGGGACACCCTCCTCTAGCATTACTTTCCCTCAAGAGAAGTAGGTGATACCAAAAGATATTTACAAATTTGTAAGAAGGTTAATATTATCTCACTTTTTTTTTTAAAGAAGAAAAAGAGTTATATCTGATTTTGTACATGATACATTATATTTCAGGCTAAAACGTATAAAAAGAAATTATTTTTATTGTTACAATGTACAGTTAAAATTACCTTTTTTTTTTAGAAATATTTGAAATTATGAAATATCCGGTGTACTTAAAATTCCTATTAATAATTGCCCAATCTGATGTTATTTATCAAATTTACTTCTGGATTCATTTATAAAATAATGAAAAATCGGTAAAGATCAATTTTTCAAGAAAATTATAAATTATTTGGAATATTGTTAGTACCACAGAATGAAGTAGTAGTGGGCATGCCTCTGGATTGATCAGACGTGTTTTTATTTCTGGCAGTAACAATGTAGTTTTTGGTTTTGAAGTGGAAATTGTAAAGACAGTGTGATCTAGAAAAATGTGAGAGAATAAAATTAACTATTCAGGCAATTCATCAGGAGTTACCACATCACTTGGAACCATAAGAACCTACGATATCAAAAATTTTAGCTTCAAGAACCAACCTCTACAAGTGAAGGAATGGAACAATGTTTTAGCTCAACAGATTCGAAGATAATCAGCAGGTTTAATGTAGATCCCTTTTTCCACTGCCTTTTAATACATTGCACCATCCAAAATGCAGCACTACTGTGAATGCAATTCTCAAACATGGGACAAGTTGGTTTACATTTGTAAGCAGCTAGAAATTGCTCTGACTACTGACAAACGATTGACAGCTGCTGCGAATTGGTGTGTTGGAAGAGCTCCCAAGAGTGGTGTATCCGTGATACGTCTATCACAGGTACCTCAAGTACTATGCTCTCCTGTGGACCCTGCCTCCTCAGCAGAAAGTACAGGATCTGTTATTACCCATCCACTTAACTGCGAGTGTTATGTTTATGGCAGTATCTAGGCATACTGTACAGGGTGTGCAGGGACCACAGACAATTCAGAGTGTTGGGACGATCCCCTAAACCAACAAGTTTGAGATGCTGTCTTTTAGTTAAACTGAAACTGGCCAATTGCGAATAACGTCACCTGTCGCATGGAAACCTGCCCGTTGTCAGGAGGAGGCAAACACAAAAGGGTAAGGTTCCGTTAATTGTCAGCAGTTCAAACCTATGGAAAACGCCTCAGGGAAATGGCAGTAAGGGACAGCAAAGGACACCAGGTGCACTCAGTGGGCATGCCTGGGGCCTCATTCAGCATGTTGAATTCCATTGCAGCACCCATTGAGGGAACAGGGTGCAACTTATTGCAGACTGTGGTACACATTGGATGTGAAAACAGTGTCAGCTGGGCTCTGAAGTCATTCCTGGATCATTCTAGTGACTGGCAGAAAAGGTTGAGAATACCAGCTTTGTGCATGTTGTTTCCACAAAGCTCAGAATTTGCAGCATTGTCCCTACAACTGAACGTGGCCCTCTGATTCTGAGTGGAGTGGAAGGACTAAACCAGAGACTTAGAAAGTTCTATGATAAGCTAGGCTGCGACTTCCTGGACTTGCGCCATAAGGTTGAGAACTGAACGATCCCCCGAAATAGGATGTGTGTGCTACACATCAGAGGCTGTTACTCATGTAGCTGACTGTGAGTGGGTAGCACATAACTGTTTCTTAGATTAGGCAACTCTCCATCCAACGCAGATAATGATAGCTGTGGGAAACAAAGAAGTATCAGTGTGAGATCAAAAGAAAAGCCTCCCCACAGGTGAGAGTATTAAAATCCTAATAGTAAACTGCCAGATATTTGCAAAGAAGTGCAAGAGTTAGTAGACCTCATTAAGAGCAGTGAAATGCTCATAATACTAGATACAGAAAGCCAGTCAAAACTTGAAATTGACAGCAGTGAGATTTTATGGCAAAAATTTAAATGTATATCAGAAGGATATCATGATGACAATGATGATGATTGTTTGAGGCAAGAGGCTCTCAGCATCATGGTCATCAGTGCCCTGACAAAAAGTCTTACGGGTGGGGACAACCTTTGTGGAGCAGGTTATAAGGTATTTAAATCTGCCTCCCTTCCCCACCAATTTAGGGATGAGGCCTGAACGTTCACACAATTTCGCACTGTTGTAACATTGGAATCAGTACTGGTATGGATGGTGGGCAAATCTCCATTGAGAGAGAGCTACCCTAATATCAGTATGTAAGACACACGTTGCCAAAATATGCTGAGGAGGAAACCACCTGTTAAAGTTCTGTCTCTGATGCAGAGCCTGCTAAGCAGAATCTTGATCCAGTGGTGAGGCTGACATGCCTGTGTGGTTGATTTGAGCAGCTGCACTGGTCTCTAAACCAGTGGTGTAGGGATAGTGTGTTTGATCAGCAAAAAAAAAAATTCATCAGTTCTGTGCTCAAAACCTGCCACTTGTGTTGCTGTACAGTAGTGGATTTCTTTTCTTATATATGAGCCATATGTTGCATTTATTTGCATTCAGGTTCAACTGCCAGAGTCTGCACCGTTCATCAATTCTCTGCAGGTCATTCTGCAAATTCTTACTATCTTCTGGTATTGCTACTCTGTATAAACAACTGAATCATCTGCAAATAGCCTTAAAGAGCATCCAACACTTTCTAATAGATCATTTATGTATATGTGAATAGCAATTGCCCTATAATACTTCCTTGTGGCACTTTGGATATTACCTTTACCTCTGACAATTTAGTTCCATTATGAGCGACATGTTGAGTTCTATCTGCAAGAAAGTCTTGAATCCAGTCACAGGTCTGGTTGGTTGGTCAGTTTGTTTAAAGGCAGAATAAGGGACCAAACTACCAGGTCATCGGTCCCTTGTTCCTAATAAAACAATGCCACAAGTGTGAGAATAAAATGGACTAAACATATAACACAAAACGGAAAGAAATGAAAAGATACAAGAACGAAGGGAAGGTAACAAACACTAAAAGGCACAGAAGAGGACAAGAAAACAGCAGAGAAACTAGAAACAGAAGAGAGTAAAACATGAAAGCAGATCACAGTGGCTGGCAAACCACAATAATAAAGAGGGAAAGCTAGCCTCTCTTCCACACCTTGAAAATCTCAAACCTAAAAGCACTATGGTAAAGGACACAGAGGGACAAAGGACATGCGCTAAAACCTACATAGAAGCATAAAACCCACTCTCACAAATAAAACATGAGAATAAAGATGCTTTGGAGGCATTGTCATCCAACACTGAAGGCTGGGTGCTGGGAAAGTTAAAAGTCTGCTGCAGAGCGGCTAAAAGTGTGTAGTCCAGCAAGAGGTGGACGACTGTCATTTGGGAGCCACAGCGACACTGAGGTAGGTACTTGCACCGGAGTAGGTACCCACATGTTAGCCACGTATGGCCAATGTGTAGCCGGCAGGTGACAACTGATTCCCTGCAAGAGGCCTGCATGGAAGACTTCCACATATTCATAGCCTCCTTAATGACATACAGTTTGTTTTGCGTGCTGTTATGCCATTCCATCTCCCAAAGCTGGAAAACCCTGCAGGTCAGCTTCAGAGATGCCTATCTCCAGAAGCATTTTGTGCATCACCTGTTTGGCCAGCCTGTCTGCAAGTTCGTTGCCAGGGATTCCGGCGTGTCCTGGGGTCCACACAAACACCAAGGAATGGTGGGACGGTCCCAGGGCATAGATGGACTCCCGAATGGACACTACCAGAGAGTGGAGTGGGTAGCACTGATGGATAGCTTGTTGGCTGCTCAATGAGTCAGTACACAGGAGAAATTACTCTCCAGGGCATGAGTGGATGTACTCAAGAGCACGAGATATGGCCACCAGCTCTGCAGTGAAAACACTGCAACCAACTGGCAAGGAGTGGTGCTCAACTTGCCATCCATGAAAATATGCGAAGCCTACGTGACCATCAGCCATTGAGTTGTCAATGTAAACCACTTCAGAGTCCCGGAACACGTCAAGAATCGAGAGGAAGTGAGAGCAGAGAGTGGCGGGGTTAACGGAGTACTTAGCACCATGCAACAGGTCCAGACAAAGCTGTGTCCGAGGCGTACACCGTGGAGGTGCATGTGAATAGACCTCAAGTAGAGGTGGTAAAGGGAAGGACTCCAGTTCGGAGAGAAGGGACCACACGTGAACCACAATCGTTAGGCCCAATCTGGGCCGCCGATGTGGGAGTTGGACTGCCGCAGGTGGTAAAAGTAGATGTTAATCTGGATGCTCAGGTGAACTATGAATGTGTGCTGTGTAACTGAGGGGCAGTCGCGCACGTCTGATCTGCAGTGGAGGGACACCAGCCTCCACCAGTACACTGGTCACAGGACTAGTCCTAAAAGGTCCTAAAAGCTGCTGTCGCTAATTGAACCCCACAGTGGTGCACAGGGTCGAGTAAATGCAATGCTGAAGGCGCTACCAAACCATAAACCACACTCCCATAGTCAATTTTGGATTGGACAAGGGCTCTGTAGACCTGCAGCGGCGTACAGCGATCTGCACCCAAATTGCGATGATCAGGCAATGGAGGGCATTGAGGTGCTGCCAGCAGTTCTGCTTAAGCTGATGAAGATGAGGCAGCCAAGTAATCAATCATCGACAACCAGTCCTAGGAATTGATGTGTCTCCGCTACAGTGAGTGGATTGTCAGTAAGGTAAATTGAGTGTTCCAGATGGGGTACAATGCCAACAGAAGTGCATGACACAAGACTTTGCGGCAGAAAATGAAGCCGTGGGATAGAGCCCATGACTGCACTTTTTGGATCGCTCCCTGGAGGGGCTGCTCAGCAACAACAGTGCTGGAGCAGCAGTACAAAATGCCGAAGTCATATGCATACAGACTAGGTGAGATGGAGGGTCTGAGAGCTGCTGCAAGAATGTTAATGGCCACTAAAAATAGAGAGACACTTAATACAGAGCCCTGTGCGATTCCATTCTCGTGGATATGGATGGAACTATGGGAGTCACCAACTTGGACACGGAAAGTATGGAGTGAGAGGAAGTTTGGGATAAAAGTCTGGAGTGGTCCCAGGAGACCCCACTCATGCAATGTGGCAAGGATGTGATGTCACTGAGTCATGTCGTATGCTTTACGCAAGTCAAAAAAGACGGCAGTCAGGTGTTGCCATCTGGAGAAGACTGTTCGGATGGCAGACTCAATGGACACAACATTATCAGTGGTAGAGCGACCCTGGCGGAAGCCACCATGACATGGAGCCAGCAAGCCACGTGACTCCAGGATCTATAGTTACCCACATCAAGAGGGTTTTTACTGGATTTGAGCACCAGAATGATGGTGCTCTCCCACCATTGCCGTGGAAAGACGCCATCGCACCAGAGATATTTAAGATGACGAGAAGATGTCACTTGTAGTCAGATGAGAGGTGTTTGAACATCTGGCTGTGGATGCGATCAGGCACAGGAGTTGTGTCGGGGCAATGTGAAAGGGCACTGAGGAGTTCCCATTCTGTCAATGGGGCGTATAGGATTCATTGCAGCATGTAGTGAATGAGAGAACATTCACTTCCTGCAGCCGCTTGAGTATGTGAAAGGCTGGGGGGTTATTCTCCGACGCAGAGGCTCAGGCAAAGCCCTTGGCAAACACATTTGCGTCTGTACAGAACTTGCAATTTATGGTAACCCAGGGACAGCCTGCTACCTGAAAAGACATTTGATCTTTCCCCAGACTTTGGAAGGTGACATGTGCCACCCAATGGAGACAAATCGCGCCCAACACTCCTTCTCCCGTTGTTTGTTATGGTAGCGAACACAGGCACAGAACTGGTTAAAGGCTATGAGGTGCTCCAGGGAAGGGTGTCACTAATGCTGCTGCAGAGGTCGATAACACTCCTTAATTGCTTCAGTGACTTCCGGCGACCACCAAGGGGACTACCTCACACCTCAGGCACCCTAAAGAGTGAGGGATCACGTTTTCTGCCACAGAAACAATTGTGCTAGTCACCTGCTCAACCATTACATCGATGTTACCATGTGGGGAAGATTCAGCGGTGACAGCAGAGGTGAAGTTCCCCAGTCCGCCTTGGTCAAAGCCCATCTGGGCAGGCGTACATGTGCCTGATGATGGAGCAGTGACAGGAAGATCGGGAAGTGGTCACTACCACACAGGTCGTCATGTGCTTTCCAGTGGATAGATGGGAGAAGTCCTGGGCTGCAAATTGATAAATCCATGGCCGAATATCTACCATGAGCCACACTGAAATGTGTGGTGGCCCCAGTATTTAAGAGGCGGAGGTTGAATTGCAACAGTAAAGTTTCGATATCTCTGACTCTGCCACTGAGCGTAGTACCAACCCACAAGGGGTTATGGGCATTAAAATCTCCCAGAAGTAGGAGAAGTTTAGGGAGTTGATCAATCAGTGCAACTAATACATTCAGGGGTACTGTACCATCTAGAGAGAGGTATACATTGCGGACAGTTATTTCCTACGTCTTCCTTATTCTGACAACCACAGCTTCAGCTACAGACCGAGTTTAGGACATAAATGCCAACTCAACCTGATACCCGATTGTAGTCGCTATGGTTCCTGTAATATCCCTTATAGCTGTGGAAGACAGGGATCTGCATTTCTGGGAACCAGGTTTCCTGGAGAGCAATGCAGGTAGCAGGTGTAAAGTGTAACAGTTGCCATAGCTCTGCCTCCACTGGAGGATGATATCTTGAGACTGGGAAGGCATGGAACATTCAATGAGGCAGTTTACACCTCAGTCACGCGCTGCCACTGATTTATTGCCTACGCAGTCTATACCCATTGTGTCTGAGGTTCTGGCGAGATCTAGGTTCTCAGCAGACACCAGAACCTCCACCCCATCCTCAGCTACAGAGCTTGTAGGTAGCGGTGGTTTGGGTGCCACCACAGTTTCCTTGTACTTGGATTTCTCTCGCTGGTCCTTGGGTTTCCCTGGCTGGGAGGACTTCACTGGCTCAGTGTCCGGGACTGAGGGTGAGCGTGAAGCCCTACAACCAGCTGCTTTTGGGCTCTTCAGACACTGGCGGGTGTCGTCTTTCCCACTAGAAGAAACCTGGGAATGGAGTGTCCCAAGGGACCCTTCCTAGCAATAGAACCCAAAGAAGACTTAACGCTTCTCCAGATTAGAAATGGGGACAGATGTCCCTGATGATTGAGAGGGTGTTGCTCCTGAAGTAGATGGTGCAGGAGCAACAGGGACGGAAATGCCCCCCACCGTCAAGGGGGCAGGTGTACTCTTCCGGCTCTGAGAGGTGACCTGGGTTGGCGGAGCTGATGGTGCCAAAACTGTTGTAGCAGTTGCGTAAGATGTCATACGCACAGGATGCAGATGTTCAAATTTTCTATTAGCCTCAGTGTAGTTCAGTCGATCCAGGGTATTGTACTCCATGATTTTCCTTCCTTTCTGAAGAATCCTGCAGTCATGGGAGCAAGGAGAATGGTATTCTCTGCAGCTGACACAGATGGGAGGCGGGGCACATGGAGTATTGGGATGTGATGGGCGTCCGCAATCTTGGCATGTGACGTGGGAAGTACAGCAGGAAGACAAATGACCAAACTTACAGCACTTAAAGCACCGCATTGGGTGAGGGATATAGGGCTTTACATCACACCGGTACACCATCACCTTTACCTTCTCGAGCAACGTATCACCCTCAAAGGCCAAGTTGAAGGCACTGGTGGCAACCTGATTATCCTTCCAACCCCAGTGGACATGCCAGATGAAATCTACACCTCGCTTCTCTAAATTGGCATGAAGCTCATCGTCGGACTGCAAAAGAAGGTCTCTGTGATACCCTGGACCATATTTAAGCTCTTATGGGGCTCGATGGTTACAGAAACATTCCCCAGCATGTCAGAAGTGAGTAACTCCCATGAACGGGGCAGAGGACTCTGTTTTGATAAAGACAGACACAGATCTCATTTTCAACAAGCCCTCCACCTCCCTGAATTTGTCCTCTCAACGCTCAACAAAAAACTGAGGCTTTATCGTCATGAAAGATTCCTCATCAGCTCTTGAACATACAAGGTACCAGGGCAAATAAGATCTGCTGCCATCCTTAGCCTGATGTTCCTCCCATGGTGTGGCCAGGGAGGAGAATGATTTGGGGTCATACTTCTGTGCATTGAATCGAGTTTGTCATCGCTTAGAGACTGCTGGTGTTCCACCACCAGCAAGAGATGATGGACTACACTTCATCGCGTGTCATCTGCCCTGATGCCACCCACTCTGACCAGGGGCCCTCCCCATGGGCACCACCTAGCTGCAGCAAAGGCCACCTGTCAGGGTGGGCATTACTGGGAGTCCTGGTGCCCCAGGGGGCTGGGAATCTATCCCTTGGTATACGTGGGGAGTTAACACTGCAGGCATCAGCAGAGCAATCCCTGTGTGGTCAAGGGGCTACAACCAACAGGATACTGACGGCCCCACCACTACGGACTGGCTACCGTGCTGGATATCAGGTGCAAAGTAGTCCATGTTCATCGACACAGAAATCAACGGTGCATAGTGAATTGTGGAAAATGCACCCAGGAAGGTGTCCTCACCCACGAGATGGAGAATGGGCAGGACTACAATGCGATGACTAGAAAGTATGCTGAAGATGTCAATAAATGATGGACAAGATACACCTTGTAAGGCGCCCTTCCCCAGTTGGCTCGCTCTTTGAAAAAATTTTGAAGAATGGAGGTCAAACCCTACAGGGGACCATCGCATAGAGGCTGAAATGTGTGAAACTCCTTTTAGTCACCTCGTATGACAGGCAGGAATACATTGGGCCTATGCTAACCCCTGGACCCACAGCGGGGCCATGTCTGTTCTGATACTCCGTAAGCTCGAATTTTTTTCCCCTCCCCTTCATTAAATGGCAATGCGGCATGCTGTCAAATGCCTTACTGAAGTGAAAGAACATAGCATCAGCCTGAGCGCCATTGTCCACTGCGCTGTGGATCTCGTGGAGGAACAGAGCCAGCCGAGTTTTGCATGTTCTATGTTTGTGGAATCCATGTTGATTTTCTTCCAAGAAGTCATAATTTTTTAGCATAAAACATGTTCCATAATTCTACAACAGATTGACATCAATGATATAGGTCTATAAGTACGTGGATCTGTCTTACAGCCTTTCTTAAAAATGGGAATGAGATGCACTTTTTTTCATTTGTTTGGTACCTTTCATTGTTCAAACGATCTATGATGAATTACTGCTAGGAAGGGAGAAAGTTCTTTTGCATAATCTTTATAGAATCTCATAGGTATGTCATCTGGTCCTACAACCTTTCCACTACTAAGCAATTGTAGCCGCTTTTCAATATCGAGATCGATTATCTCAATATCTGCCATTTCGACGTTCGCACAATGATTGAAAGGAGGACAGTGTTATGATCTTCCATGGTGAAACAACTTTGGAAGACCGAATTCAGTATTTTGGCCTTCTCTCTGTTATCTTCCGTTTTGGTGCCAGTGTGGGCACAGAGGATAGTAGATGATTTTGACCCACTTACTGATTTTACACATGACCAAAATCTCTTACGGTTTTTACTCAGGTTGGTTGACATCTTACTTTTGAAATCATTGATCACTTCTCTCATTGCTCTCCTTACGCTCATTTTTGCTTTGTTCAGCTTTTGTTTGTCAGCTAGGTTTTTACTTCTCTTGAATCTGAGATGAAGTGCTGTTTGTTTACATAGCACTTTTCTAACATGGCTATTAAACCATGATGGATCTTTCCCATCCCTTAAAACCTTACTCAGAACATACTTGCCTAGGGCATATTGAATGATGCCTTTGAATTTTTTCCATTTGTTCTCCATCTCTTCATCCTCATCATTGAATATTTGTTGCAGACTGCTGAGTATCTTGAATTTGTATCCTGTCTGCCTTGCTGAGGAAAAATATCTTCCTACTTTTCTTGACGTTCCTTGTATGACCAGTTGTCATAGATGCTGTCTCAGCCTTGTTGAAGAGGGTGGAGGAGTCGACAGATTTTCAGAACACTCTCTTGTCCTTGAGTACGAAGCTGCTCCTAAAGGCGAAAGAATCAGCAATGATCAATGTCATGGGGATGCAGAAGACAATGTAAACCTCTGTATTAAATACACATAGTGTGTACTCACAGAACATGTGGCCTGTAATTGACATAGTGTCATGATCTCTCCAATGCCAAAATATTCTGGACTAGTACTCCATTCGGATCTCCAGGATGGGACTGTCAAGGGGGAAGTGACCATGAGAAAAAGACTGAATGATCAACGAAAATATAACATCCTGCATCCCAGGGCATGGAATGTAAGAAGCTTGAATGTGGTAGGGAAGCTAGAAAATCTGAAAAGGAAAATGCAGAGGCTCAATCTACATATAGTAGTGGTCAGCGAAGTTAAATGGAAAGACAAGGATTTCTGGTCAGATGAGTATAAGGTAATGTAAACAGTGGCAGAAAATCGTATAACAGGTGTAGGATTCATTATGAATAGGACGGTATGTCAGAGAGTGTGTAATAGTGAACAGTTCAGTGATAGGTTTGTTCTTGTCAGAATCGACAGCAAATTGACACCAGCAACAATAGTTCTGGTATACGTACTGATGCCACAAGCTGAAGATGAAAATACAGAGAAAGTGCGTGAGAATGTTGAAAGGGTAATACAGTACATTAAGGGGGATGAAAATGAAATAGTCATCGGGGACTGGAATGAAGTTTTAGGGAATGGAGTAGAAGAAAGGGTTACAGGAGAATATGGGCCTGGGACAAGGAAAGTTAGAGGAGAAAGACTAATTGAGTTCTGTAATAAATTTCAGCTAGTAATAGCAAATACTCTGTTCAAGAATCACAAGAAGTGGTCTACTTGGAAAAGGCATGCAGATAAGGAAAGATCTCAGGTAGATTACATCATGGCCATCCAGAGATTCGGAAATCAGATACTGGACTGTAGGGCATACCCAGGAACAGATACAGACTCGGATCACAGTGTATTGAAATAGTGATGAAGAGTAGTCTTAAGTTCAAGACATTAGTCAGGAAGAATCAATACTCAAAGAAGTGGGATACAGATATACTAAGGGATGATGAGATGCACTTTTAAGTTCTATAAGGCTATAGATAGCACAGTGAGGAGTAGCTCAGTAGGCAATACAGCTGAAGAGGAATGGACATCTCTTAAAAGGGCAATCACAGAAGTTGGAAAGAAAAACAGAGGTACAAAGAAGGTAACTGCGAAGAAACCATGAGTACAGAAGAAATACTTTAGTTGATCGATGAATGAAAGAAGTAAAAAAATGTTCAGGGAAACAGGAATATAGAGGTACAAGTCATTGCGGAAGGAAATAAATAGGAACCACAGGGAGCTAAGACAAAAAGGCTGCATGGAAATTCTGAATAAATCAAAAAAGAAATGATTTGTCATCAGTTGCCTAGACTTGGAACTACTTAAACCTAACTAACCTAAGGACATCACACACATCCATGCCAGAGGCAGGATTCGAACCTGCTACGGTAGCAGCAGCACGGTTCCGAACTGAAGTGCCTAGAACCGCTCGCCCACAACGGCCGGCAGAAATGATTGTTGGAAGTGCTAGTTCAGCATACAGGAAAGTCCCAACAACCTTTGGAGACAAAAAACAAGGGTGGTAATATGAAGAATGCAATGGGAATTCCACTGTTAAATGCAGAGGTGAGAGCAGATAGGTGGAAAGGGTACATTGAAGGCCTCTATGAGGGGAAAGATTTTTCAGATGTGATAGAAGAAGAACCAAGAGTCAATTTAGAAGAGATAGGGGATCCACTAATAGAATCAGAATTTAAGACGGCTTCGGAAGACTTGAGATTAAGTAAGGCATAAGGGACAGATAACATTCCATCAGAATTTCTAAAATCATTGGGAGAAGTGGCAACAAATTGACTGTTCATATTGGTGTCTAGAATGTACGAATATGGGGACATATCATCTGACTTTCAGGAAAAAATCATCCACTCAATTCAGAAGACTGCAAGAGTTGACAAGTGCAAGAATTATCACACAATCAGCTTAGCAGCTCAGGCACCCAAGTTTCTGACAACAATTATACACAGAAGAGTTGAAAATAAAATTGGGGATGTGCTAGATGATGATCAATTTATCTTTACAAAAGGTAAAGGCAGCAGAGAGGCAATCTTGACATTGCAGTTGATAATGGAAGGAAGACCAAACAAAAATCAAGACACATTCATAGGATATGTTGACCTGCAAAAAGCATTCGACAATGCAAACTGGTCGAGATGTTCGAAATTCTGAGAAAAATAGGGGTAAGCTTTAGGGACAGAGGCTAATATACAATATATACAAGAGCCAAGAAGGAATAATAAGAGAGGATGACCAAAAATGAAGTTCTCAGATTAAAAAGGGCGAAAGACAAGATGTAGACTTTCCTCCCTACTGTTCAATCTGTACATCAAAGAAGCAATGATAAAAATAAATGAATGCTTCGGGAATGAAATCAAAATTCAAGGCAAAAGGATATCAATGATAAGATTCACTGATGACATTGTTATTCTGAGTGAAATTGAAGATGAATTGCATCATAAGCTGAATGGAATGAATAATGTAATGAGTACATAATATGGATTGAGAGTAAATCAAAGAAAGATGAAAGTAATGAAAAGTAGCAGAAATGAGAAGAGTGAAAAACTTAACATCAAGACTGATAGGCATGAAGTAGATGAAGTTAAGGAATTCTGCTACCTAGACAAGCAAAATAACCAATTACCAGGGGATCAAGGAGGAAATCAAAAGCAGACTAGCCCTGTCATAAAGGGCATTTGTGGGTAACAGAAGTCTACTAGTATCAAACATAGGCCTTAATATGAGGAGGAAATTTTTCAGAATGTACGTCTGGAACAGTGTTGTATGTCAGTGAAACACGGACTGTGGGAAAACCATAACAGAAGGGAATCAAGCATTTGAGATATGGTGCTGCAGGCGAATGTTTAAAATTATGTGGAGTGACAAACTGCCTATTGGCTTCTGTCTCGGGTTCTTCGGCCGACGTTCATCTAATGATTTTTCTGACGTTTCGCCAGCACGAGTGGCTGGCATTGTCAAAGCTTCACCCTCCATTGCCGGTGGTGAACTGGAGCCGAGCTCGCGGGCGCAGGCTATATGTACCTGGCGCGCCAACGTCCGAGGGCTTCTCCGCGGTCATTTCCGGTGCGGTTCTCCTCTTGCTACCTGCGACGGTCGTTCGCTGCAGTACGGGAAGCCAGGATCCGTTGACCTTAAGGCTTTCCTCTTTCTTGTTCAAACTGTTCGCGTGTTTTTGTATTTCTACAGATTCTCTGAACAAGCGCGTGTGATAGTGCTTCTCTACAGCCAGAACTTCCGTGTCGGCAAATTTTATTACATGGTCGGTCTCATTCAGTGCGTGCTCTGCCACGGCCGATTTCTCCACCTGCCCCAACCTGCAATGTCGCTTATGCTCTTTGATCCTGGTGTTAATGGATCGTCCAGTCATTCCGACATAAACTTTTCCGCATGTGCATGGTATGCCGTATATTCCCGACATTGCAAGTGGGTCTCTTTTCTCCTTCGCCGATCTAAGACACTCTTTGATCTTCCTTGTCGGTTTGAAAATCGTCTTTACGCCATGTTTGCGCAATATACGGCCGATTCTGTCTGTCACTCTAGGAATGTATGGCAGAAAGGCCGTACCCGACAATTCTTTTTCCGGTTCCTTACTTCGCCGAGGGTTGGGCTCTGTTACACTTCTAATATAATTTGTGGAGTAACCATTGTTCCTCAGGACAGTTTCCAGGTGTTGCATTTCTTGTTTGAGGTGTTGCGGCTCACATATTCGTCCTGCTCTCGTTACGAGCGTACTAATCATGCCTCTTTTCTGGCTCGGGTGGTGGTTTGACAGTTTGTGCAGGTATCGGTCCGTGTGAGTCGGTTTTCGATACACGCTGTGTCCCAGATCTTCGCCATCCCTTGTGACCAGAACATCTAGAAATGGCAGTTTCTTGTCCTTGTTCTGGTCACAAGGGACGGCGAAGATCTGGGACACAGCGTGTATCGAAAACCGACTCACACGGACCGATACCTGCACAAACTGTCAAACCACCACCCGAGCCAGAAAAGAGGCATGATTAGTACGCTCATAACGAGAGCAGGACGAATATGTGAGCCGCAACACCTCAAACGAGAAATGCAACACCTGGAAACTGTCCTGAGGAGCAATGGTTACTCCACAAATTATATTAGAAGTGTAACAGAGCCCAACCCTCGGCAAAGTAAGGAACCGGAAAAAGAATTGTCGGGTACGGCCTTTCTGCCATACATTCCCAGAGTGACGGACAGAATCGGCCGTATGTTGCGCAAACATGGTGTAAAGACGATTTTCAAACCGACAAGGAAGATCAAAGAGTGTCTTAGATCGGCGAAGGAGAAAAGAGACCCACTTGCAATGTCGGGAATATACGGCATACCATGCACATGCGGAAAAGTTTATGTCGGAATGACTGGACGATCCATTAACACCAGGATCAAAGAGCATAAGCGACATTGCAGGTTGGGGCAGGTGGAGAAATCGGCCGTGGCAGAGCACGCACTGAATGAGACCGACCATGTAATAAAATTCGCCGACACGGAAGTTCTGGCTGTAGAGAAGCACTATCACACGCGCTTGTTCAGAGAATCTGTAGAAATACAAAAACACGCGAACAGTTTGAACAAGAAAGAGGAAAGCCTTAAGGTCAACGGATCCTGGCTTCCCGTACTGCAGCGAACGACCGTCGCAGGTAGCAAGAGGAGAACCGCACCGGAAATGACCGCGGAGAAGCCCTCGGACGTTGGCGCGCCAGGTACATATAGCCTGCGCCCGCGAGCTCGGCTCCAGTTCACCACCAGCAATGGAGGGTGAAGCTTTGACAATGCCAGCCACTCGTGCTGGCGAAACGTCAGAAAAATCATTAGATGAACGTCGGCCGAAGAACCCGAGACAGAAGCCAATAGGCAGTTTGTCAACAAGTGGCCACGAAAGCCTCAACAATTTTGTATTATGTGGAGTGATAAGGTAAGGAATGAAGAGGTTATGCTTAGAAATGGAGGGGAAAGGAATACATGGGAAACACTAAAAGGAGAAGGGACAGGATAATAAGACATCTGTTAAGACATCAGGTAATTACTTCCATAGTACTAGAGGAAGCTGTAGAGGACAAACCTGTAGAGGAAGACAGAGATTGGTATACATCCAACAAATAATTGAGGACATAGCTTGCAAGCGCTACTTTGAGATGAAGGGGTAGGCACAAAGGAGGAATTTGCAATGGGCGGCATAAAACCAGTCAGAAGACAGATGACCAAAAAAAAAAAAAAAAAAAAAAAAGTTTGTTTTGTGTCACATGCAACCATTTAGTCTCCTACTAACACATGATGCATTTGTCAGAAAATGAGATTATGGCATGCAACAAAATGGGACACTGATGAACAGCAGCATTCTAACATGAATCCTCAGTGGCTTTTGTTGACCAAGTAGTTTCCTTGTATCATAATGTGGCCAGGTACCCAGCAAATTATCACTTCCTTGCCACAGTGTTGGCATTACTATAGTGAGTCATGGATGTGTTGAATCAACTGGTCTTCACGATTTCCAGATACATTTGGTGAAGTGCTTGTAGTAACCTAAGCAAGTCGAAACAGACAAAAAACCTTGTACGGTGATGTCTGTATCCTCTTCAGTGCCATCAGAATATCATTTAACCCTGCATCATAATTTGTGAATTATTCTGGAAGACACACTTTGAAAACCCATTGAGGGAAAACAGCAAAACAACCGAAGACATTCTTTTGCTGTGATCCATCTGTATAAACAATGATAAAACTGTGGTATGTGCTTAAAATGGATGAAACCAAAGTTGGGACACAGAGATTTTCAGCACCTGTCAAGCCAAATCCAGAGAGACTGAAATGGACTGGTCCAAAAGGCTCCAGTCAATATCAGATTATCCTCGTGGTGGACAGCATCTAACACCTTGAGATAGGAAATAAGGACTGATCTATAGACCGTGCTGCCGTAAACTAAAAGTGATTGAACAAATGCCGTATAAAACTGCAAGAGGGAGGATCTGTCAAGCCGCCCATATTTGTACACTAAGGCATTTCAAAGTATTCAATGACTGGAATCCCTTTGATCATATGTCTTTCAAGTTAACTTTGAGTCAAATAATAAACCCAAAAAGCGCTCAGTTTCTTGAAAACGTAAAATATTGTCCCTCATTGTGAATACAGGTTGGTTAAAACTTTAAGGACAGTTAAATAGGCATGTTTAGTCTTCTCTGGTGATAATCAAAAACCAGTAGTCCTGGTTCAGGTTTTCAGCTGCATCATCACTGTTGTAAGACCAGAGGAAGAGTAGAAGATTGCGAAGTCATCCACAAACAAAGAGTATTTGACAGTTCTCCTGGCTGTGGAGGAAATGCCACTGACAGTGATGGCGAACGGTGTGACAATGAGTACACTGGATGAGATTTTCACTCTGCAGCAGAGTGTGCATAAGTCATGCTTGGGTAGCTCAGATGGTAGAGCACTTGCACGCGAAAGGAAAAGGTCTCGAGTTCAAGTCTCGGTCCGGCACACATTTTTAATCTGCCACGAAATTTCACTGAGTATACTGCCTAGCATGACAATTCTCTTTAACATATTAGTCAGCCGAGGCATTTGCAATGTGGTATCAAAAATGCCAGTCCTCAAGAAAGAACTGGATAAGAAGTGGCAGATGTCCATGTAGTCCCCATTCATGAAGTTGGCAAAGGATGTTGTGCCTGCAAAAAGTTTCATACTTTCTGGAGGTTTAAAAAGTCTCAAACCAAATGGTTTCAGTATAAGAAGGAGTCCTGTATCGCTGTCTCCAGTAAATTTGGATTGTCAAGAGTGGAATTGTAGTGCATGAAATCACAGCAGTAGGGGATCAGGTGACCTCACGACACAAGCAACCAGAGGAGGCGGCAGTTGACCATGCGTTCAAGAGTCTTTCTACTTATAAGGACTACACCCCAGTAACTGTTAGGGGCACTAAGGTCTTTGCCTGGTTTCCAGAATGGAATTAATATTGCCTCCTTCAAATTCATGGAGTAGTGTCCACGAAACCAGATCTGACTAAAACAACAAAGGAGACATCCTTTCAGTTCAGAGCACCGATGACAAAGCCTGGCATAGTGGATCTTATCACGTCCTGGAGCTGTGTCTCTGGCTACAGATAAAGCTAATTCCAGTTGCCACATGGAGAACAGAAGGTTATGGACTTCATTACGTGACAAGAAATTGAATTTCCTCATCTCTGCAATCCTATGGAACACCTGAAAAACAGGAGCTTGTCTGGATGACTTGGTGACACTAAAAATGTTTTCAGCTAAAACCTGAGCCATGGTTTGTCATGTCTATCAACACCAAATTCCTTGACAAGCCCATAAGGGGACTGCGCTTGCCTGAAATCCACTTTACTGAGTCCCAAACTTGCACAGTGGAAGTGGACCAATTAATGGAAGTCGAGAATTCCTTCCAGGAAGACCTGTTCTTTTATCACTCACCTCGCATGTGCTCTCACAGATCTGTAGGCATGAAGGTTTCCTGTACTTGGATGGTGTTTGAAGTTCTGTGGAGCTGTTCATTTGGCCCTGATTGCCAGTCTAGTCTTAATTCAAACAAGGCTCAGGTCATCATCTGAGGTGGCTACTAGACTGGGGGATAGACTCTGCAGCAGCTGATTGGATCTCACAACTGATATGGGCCACTGTGTCCTGTGCACAATCCTTTTGTTCAAAAATAGCCTATCAACTATACTGCAACCAATTTGTCCTTCCCATCATCCATCTGCGTGGTCTCCTGTCAGCCACTGTCAGCAGACAGATCCACACTGGGAAGAGGTCACTGGAATGTGAATCTGTAGCCACTTCCCACTGAACTCAGTCTGCAACAGCTGGGGAACAATAACAAAGGTCAATGGCTGAAAAAGACATTGGATCTGTGGAAAAGTGCGTCATCTGAGCCAAGTTCAGAAAGCAGATATTCTCATAACGGATGAATCGCTAGATCATCTGACCCCTGGAGCAGTTGGTAGGTGAGCCCTACAAGTCCCCCATGAGGAATGGGTGTGGGAGTGCCTGAAAAGTTCTGTCAGTATGTTTGCAACCAAATCATCATTAGGAGGAAGGCACAAAGAACACGTTGTGATATTAAAAGGTGTGAGAACTTTCTCAGCAATTACTGCCATGGTCGTGGTAAGAGGGATAGGAGAGGAGGGGTATCTGTTATGAACGAGAGCAGCCACTCCACCTTTAGCTCTGCCTCCAGTATCATCATCTTTCCTGTAGGGGTGGTAACCTCATAATGCTGATGTGTCTGCGACTTCAAAATGAGTATCTTGTAAGCAGATGCAGAAGTGTTTCTCCTGGACCAGGAGCTGTCATTCTTCCAAACGTGAGCGGTATCGATTTAAATACAACTGCAATGCCGAAGTCCCTGTGGCAGCCATTGTTTAGTGATGGTTGGTATTTTCTTTCTCCTTCAGAGGTGATTTGCCGGAGAGATCAGGGGGAATGTTAGCCAGTTCTCAGCTCTCTGGTTCCTGTGACCGGAAGGCCATATCTTCCAAAGCTTAGTTCCCACCAGAGAGGGAGAGAGATCACCAATCTGAAGGTTTAGCTACCACTTTCTTGGACTTTGAATTACTTTTTGAATGACTTTTTTTCTTTGCAGATGGGTTAGAGGTATGGCTTAGTTCGCTTCTGATGGTGGGTAGTGGTATGTGCCTTAGGTGGTGACGCCCACTGCTGATGGCTTTCGAAGACTTTAGTTTCAACTGGAGTGTTTCCCCCACAGGTTCTCCAACAAGTGCATGAGCTCATACTTTAATCTGTGGTCCAAGATTGTGTAGAGGCATCACACTCAGCGATTGGCATCTTAAGGGCTCACGTGAAAGAAGTAGCAAGAACATGAGGTTGCGTAGCTTTGAAAGCTTTTATAGCTTCACCATAGGGTATGCTTCCATTGACTTTCAACTCCTGAATTTTCCATTCCCTGTTGTAAAACTTTGCACTTCTTGCTCCACACTGGGTGATCCTTGGAGCAGTTCACATATTTTGCAAGAAGTATACAATAATTGCCTGTTTTGTGAGCTGAGCCTCAGCAATGGCCACATGTAGCAGTCCCATTACATCCCATTGAAGTACAGCCAAATTCTTCCAAATTTTAGCATCGCTCTGGGTTAGGAACAAATGGACAAACCTCGAGGCAGATATAGCCTGCATGGCTATGTTCAGGTAATTCTGGAGTACTAAATGCTAGGATAAATTTTGCAGATTTTTCCAACTTGCCATTGACTCAGCTCACATGGTTCTGCACTTCCATAATGCCCATAATTTTCTGTTCTTTGTGTAGCTTTGGGCTCTGCCTTCATTATATTGAAGCAAGTAACAACACCCTCACTAAAGTTAAGGCCTCTAGTGGGTATTCATCTAAGGCCTTACATCCCGGAAGCTTAGATACCTGGGTTGAATTAGCAGTTTCAACTAGAAGTGTTTCTTTACATAGTTATTTGACTTTTTTTTTTTTTTTTTTTTTTTTGGACCAAGCAATACCTTTCCTTTCCTTGAGAATATAGAAATGGAAGGCCTTCTCAAATGTTCCTCCTGTTCTCCTGATTACAATGAAAGTGTTAGTGCACACTAATGCCCTGTTACTATGATTCAGACTTCTTTTTGGGAGGACTGGCCAACCAAGCTCTCTCTGATGAGTGGGCATAGGTACTATCTGATGGTACACCTGTTCCATAGGGATCCCAGCAGATGCTAGAGAAACAACCATCAACCCAGGCAGAGCCCTGCATGCCTGAGAAAGCATTATACAGCTGTAGGGCAGCAGGCAGCCAATAGGTTGCCCATTGGAGACTGTTCCTCAACAGTCATTCACCTCACCAGCACATAGCACACCATGAGGTTAAGATTTTTTTTTTGAGGTGTGTACCTTCCTGGCAGTCCAGGTGGTGAAGCCAAGGCCCCCATTCTCCAAACACACAACATTCCAGATCTGCAATGCAGGGTTGTCACTGAAGCATGCCCAGAACTTACAGTAACAGAGGACTGATGGCACTCACCAGTCCCCAGCTCAGAAACTGAGGACTGTCAAGCTTTTTCCCAGCAACCAAAATGTTGAGCCCAGGAGGAGGAGGAGGAGGAGGAGGAGGAGGAGGAGGAGGAGGTGGTGGTGTATGTCACAACAGACAAAAACCATCAAATCCACCAAGACAAAGTCTGAAGCTGCATGTGGGATTGTTTGGGCAATGCTCAGTATCAGCGATGGGCATAAAATGGTAATTGGATCCTTCTATCACCCACCAGTCTTATCTGCTGGTGCAACTGAAAACTCCACAGAATACCTCAATTCACTTGTATGCAAGTTCCCTAATCACACTGTAATCATTGGTGGAGACTTTAATGGTCCAATTACTAACTGCAAAAATTACAATTTTGTAAATGGTGGGCATGATAAGACATACTGCAAAACTTCACTAAATGCCTTCTCTGAAAACTACCTAGAACAGATAGTTAGGAACCCTACTCACGATGGAAATACATTGGATCTGCTGACAGCAAACAGACCTGATCTCTCTGAGGATGTTGACAAAGAAACTTATGTCAGTGAACTGATGTGGTTGTAGCAACAATGATTTCCAAAGTACAAAGGACAACTACAACGAGCAGAAAGATATGTTGAGTAAATTAGATAAAAAACATCAGTAGTGTCATATCGCAGGAGGAACTTTAAGCTTTCAGCATGGGTCAGGAGCATCTAGAGGAACTATGGCACAAGTTCAAAAGAATAGTTGACCATGCACTGTATAGATATTTACCTAGTAGAACAGTTCAGTTCATAGTGGGAGGACTCTCCATGGTATGCAGCAGCTGTAAAGAAACTTCAAAAGAAACAGACTGCTGCGGAATAGGTGTAAAACAAAACACTGGAGTATAGACAGAGAGATGCTGAATGAACACATTTGGCTCTCAAGAGAGCAATGCATATTACCTTCAATGACTACCATAGCATAATATTGTCAAATGACATTTAAAAAATCCAAAGTAATTCTGCTCATATGTAAAGGCTGTAAGTGGCACTGAAGTTCAGATCCATTCCCTAGAGAATGAGATGGGATCTGAAACTCATGGTAGCAAAGCAAAAGCTGAAATGCTTAACTCCATTTTCAAAACCGAGGAGAATTGCCCCAATTTAATCGTTGTACCATTGAAAAGATGAATTAAATGAACAGTACTTCAAGCCTGATGGAATCCCCACCATATTCTATATTGAATTTGCAGCTGAGTCAGCCCCTATTGTCACTACACTATCATATCTGCCCCGAGCAAAAAACCATGCCCACTAATTGGAGAATGGCACAGGTCACACCTGTCTATGAGACGGGTAGTAGACGTGACCCATAGAACTACCATCCAGCATCCTTGATGTTAATTTGATGTAGACCCTTAGAACATACTCTGACCTCAAACATGATAATGTACCTTGAACAGAAAGACCTCCTCAATGCCAACCAGCTCGGTTTTCGAAAACACTGATAATGTGTAAACCAACTCACACTTTGCTCACAAGACATGCTGAAAGCTTTGGATCAAGTCAACTTTTTTTTTTGTTTTTTTTTTTGTTTTGGTTTTAGGGCGCAAAGCTGCTATGGTCATTAGCGCCCGGTCCGTGACTTAGGAAACAGTAAAAAACTTAAAATGGAAACCAGCAGCAATGGGAACGAAAGTCATAAAATTGGAAAAACAAAGCAGAAGGAAGGCTTAAAAATACACTACAGAAAGGGGTTGGTTGTCCCCAAAAAAGAGTTCAAATGACTGACGTCATTTCACTGGCACTAATAAACTCGAGAACGTGATCGGCCGAGCGCGTGTCATCTGCTAAAATTGATGATATATCAGGCGACAGCTGTAGACGGGCGCATAACGGATTAAAATAGGGGCACTCAATTAAAAGGTATCTTACCGTCCACAGCTGAGAGCAGTGGGGACAGAGTGGGGGAGGATCACCGGTTAAAAGATGTCGATGGCTAAAAAGACAGTGCCCTATCCGGAGTCTAGTTAAAATTACCTCCTCCCGACGACGCGTTCGGGAGGAAGAGGTCCAAGCATAAGGAAGAGCTTTCACGTCCCGCAATTTATTATGGGGAAGTGTCGACCAATGTGCGTGCCATAAAAAAACAACACGACGACATAAAACGCTCCTTAGATCGGCAAAGGGAATCGATTGAATAGCTGGCCGAAGAAGAGGGACTGCAGCCTTGGCTGCTATATTGGCCGCTTCATTTCCACAAATACCAACGTGTCCCAGGAGCCAGAGGAACGCCACCGAGACCCCCCCAGGTGGAGCAAGTGCAGACAGTACTGAATCCGGTGGACCAGAGGGTGCACAGGGTAAAGAGCTTGGAGACTGAGGAGAGAGCTGAGAGAATCTGAGCAGATAACATACTGTATCCGCTGATGCTGGCAGATGGAGTGGACAGCCTGGAGAACAGTGTAAAGCTCCGCAGTATAAACCAAACACTGGTCGGGAAGCCGAAAGTGATTTGGGGTGTCGCCAACAATATAGGGACTCCCTACACTTAACGATGTTTTCGAGCCATTGATGTAAATAAATGTGGCTTCTGTCATTTGTGCACATAGAGCAGAAAATGCTAGACGATAAACAACTGAAGGGGTGCCATCCTTGGGAAATTGACAAAGGTCACGGAGCAGGCAGATCCGGGGACGGAGACAAGGCGATGCTGTACCCCAAGTTGTCAAGAAGGTTTTAGGAAAGCGGAAGGAAAGAGAATGGAGCAGTTGACGGAAGCAGACTCCCGGTGGTAGTAGGGAGGAGGAGCGGCCTGCATACCCTACATCAAAGGAGGCGTCGAAAAAAATGTCATGGGATGGATTAGCAGGCATGGAAGACAGATGGCTAGCATAATGACTCAGAAGGACTGCTCGACGATTGGACAACAGAGGTTCAGCAGTCTCAGCATAAAGGCTTTCCACAGGGCTGGTGTAAAAAGCTCCAGACACTAAACTTAATCCACAGTGGTGGATAGAGTTCAGACGCCGAAGAATAGACGGCCGAGCAGAGTAGTAGACTATGCTTCCATAGTCCAATTTCGAGAGCACTAAGGCGCGATAGAGGCGGAGAAGGACGACTCGGTCCGCTTCCCAGGAGGTACCATTCAGGACACGGAGGGTGTTGAGGGATCGCAGACAGCGAGCCGAAAAATAGGAAACGTGGGAGGACCAGCACAGTTTTCTGTCAAACATAAGACCCAAGAATTTAGCGACGTCTGAAAACGGAAGGTTGACAGGTCCTAGATGTAAGGAGGATGGAAGAACCTCCTTACGTCGCCAAAAATTAACACAAACGGTCTTACTGTGAGAAAAACGGAAGCCAGTTTCGATGCTCCAAGAGTGGAGGCGATCGAGATATCCTTGAAGGCGTCGTTCAAGAAGGCTGGTCCGTTGAGAGCTGTAGTAGATCGCAAATTCGTCCACAAAGAAGGAGCCCAAGACATCACGAAGGAGACAATCCATAATTGGATTTATGGCGATGGCAAACAGTACAACACTCAGCACGGAGCCCTGGGGTACCCCGTTTTCTTGGGAGAAAGTACGGGAGAGAGTAGTCTTCACCCGCACCCTAAACGTGCACTCTGCCATAAATTCGCGAAGAAAAAGGGGCAGCCGACCACGAAAGCCCCAAGAGAACAGTGTGCGGAGGATGCCTGTCCTCCAACAGGTATCGTATGCTCTCTCCAGATCAAAAAATATTGCTACTGTATGGCGTTTCCGGAGAAAATTGTTCATGATATAAGTGGAGAGAGTAACAAGATGGTCAACTGCAGAACGATGCTTTCGGAATCCGCATTGGGCAGGTGTTAAAAGACTGCTGGATTCCAGCCACCAAGCCAAACGGTAATTCACCATATGCTCCAAAACCTTACAGACACTACTCGTGAGAGAAATGGGGCGATAGCTAGAGGGGAGATGTTTGTCCTTTCCAGGTTTCGGAACAGGAACGACGATAGCTTCCCGCCATCGTCTGGGAAAAGTACTGTCGGTCCAAATTCGGTTATAAAGGCGGAGGAGGTAACGCAGACTATCGGTTGATAAATGCAGCAACATTTGGACATGGATACCATCCGGTCCTGGGGCGGAGGAGCGAGAAGAAGAGAGTGCATGTTGGAGTTCCCGCATGGAGAAAACAGTATTGTAGCTTTCGCGATTTTGAGAGGAGAAAGCAAGATGTCGCACTTCCACTGCACGTTTCTTCGGGAAAAACACTGGCGGTAATTTGAAGAGCTCGATATCTCAGCAAAGTGCTGACCCAATGAGTTAGAAATTGGACAGGGTCCACTAACGTATCACGCACGACAGTGTGTCCAGAGACCGGGGAGAAACTAGGCGCGCCTGATAACCGTCGAATCCGACTCCAAATTTCCGAGGAGGGAGTGAAGGTGTTAAATGAGCTAATAAAGAATTTCCAGCTTGCCTTCTTGCTATCGCGGATGACAAGATGGTATCGCGCATGGAACTGCTTATAGCGGATACAGTTCGCCAAAGTAGGATGGTGGCGGAAAACGCGAAGAGCACGTCGCCGCTCACGTATTGCGTCACGGCATGCCTCGTTCCACCAAGGAACTGGGGGGCGCGCCGGGACAGTTTGGGGGTGCGTGGTATTGAACGTTCCGCAGCTGTAAGGATAACGTCGGTAATATGTGTGACCTCATCGTCGATGCTGGGAAAGTGACGGTCATCGAATGTCGCTAGAGACGAAAAAAGTGTCCAATCGGCTTGGGCAAACTCCCAGTGTCGCGGGCGCATATAGGTCAGTTGAGGCTGCAGTCTAAGGACACATGGAAAGTGGTCACTCGAGTGTGTATCATCAAGGGCGAACCATTCAAAGCGCCAAGCTAGCGGAACAGTACCGACCGCAAGGTCCAAATGAGATAAATTTGTCATGGAGGCAGACAAAAATGTAGGGACCCCTGTGTTGAGGCAAATTAGATCCACTTGGTGGAAGACGTCTAGCAATAGTGAGCCACGTGGACAAGGATGTGGAGATCCCCAAAGCGGGTGGTGGGCATTGAAGTCCCAAACCAGCAAATAGGGGGGTGGAAGCTGACCAAGAAGATAAAGATCAGCTCGTGCCATTGGTGTGGATGATGGAATGTATACAGTACAAAGAGAGAATGTGGTGTCACAGCCAGACACCACACTTGCTAGGTGGTAGCTTAAATCGGCCGCGGTCCTTTAATACATGTCGGACCCGCGTGTCGCCACTGTGTTATCGCAGACCGAGCGCCACCACATGGCAGGTCTCGAGAGACTGACTCAAACTCGGCCCCAGTTGTACGGACGACCTAGCAAGGTGCAGTTATCCATATCTGTAGAGAGTCTCATTTGTATTCACCATAGAGATGTACAAGAACAAATTAAAGATAAGTATATGAGAAGCTCCGTTCTTTTCTTTATAGCTTTCATCACCTATACTGTTTCAGATTTAACGCAAGACGGCGTGAGTTACGCGTGCCCTATCGGCTACCTTATTGTGGACTGGCTGCTCTTGTCAGTCCACATCAGAGAACGTGTATCCAGAAAGGGATAGACGGACGGCGACAGCTTCGAAGGAATTGTTTAAGTGGATTGGGTGATAATGGAGAGTATCATGGAGAAGAATCATATGTCCTCCATGGGCTGGAGTGCCTTCAACAGAGGGGAGATCACATCGGACGGACTGAAAATGAGGGAGAAAAAAGCGGTCATGGGGACGCAGCTTTGTTTCCTGGAGACAGAAGGTGACCGGCGAGTAGGATCGTAAGAGGACTGACAATTCATCCCGATTGGCTCGAATGCCGCGGATATTCCAGTGGATAATGGACATATGGTGAACAGAAAATGGAGGAATGTGACCAAGGTCGCTGTCAACTCAATGACTGCTCAGAGCTTGCGACCGACAGCATGGAATGGCATTCAGCCGAAGGCAGAAGATCCTGATCTATGGGTTGTTCAGCAGCAGCTCCTGCCACCAGCGATCAGCCGGTTGATCGGCCGCCAGCAGTGCGCCTCGGCGACACAGAAGACAGCAGAGGGCGATTTCCGCCAGGTGGTGCTGTAGATGGGACACGCCTTGGCGGAGAATGAGAGGAACTGGGTTTCTTTGTAGCCTTCTTGGAAATATGGTGTTTAGAAGGAGGAAGAACCGATGGTTGTGAAGTTGGTGTACGTAAAAAGTCTTCACTAGTATGTTCTCTTTTCTTAGTCTTTGTGTCTGATATTTGGGCTCAAGATTTAGCAGAACCTGATGAAGGGTGAGCCATAGAGTGGGCAGGCGAAAGTGGTGAGGTTGAACGGGCGATCTTTGCGCTGGCCGATCTGACGACCGTGGCACTAAAGGTGAGGTCGCAAGTCTGCGTGGCCGCCTCCTTTGTTGGCCGAGGGGAAGCAAGGACAGTGCTGTATATTCCTGTCTGAGGCACAGTGGGCTGTCGACTGGCGAATAATTTTCGAGCAGCAAAGGTCGACACCTTTTCCTTGACTAATTTCCTGGATGAGCTTTTCGTCCTTAAAAATGGGGCAATCTCGAGAGGAAGCAGCGTGGTCACCCATACAGTTGATGCAGCGAGGGGATGGAGGTGGACAAGCACCCTCAAGGGCATCCTTGCCACACGTAACACATTTGGCCGGATTGGAACAGGACTGGCTGGTGTGATTGAACCGCTGATACCGATAGCAACGTGTAGGGTTTGGGACGTAAGGGCGAATGGAAATTATCTCATAGCCTGCTTTGATTTTCGATGGGAGTTGAACTTTGTCAAATGTCAAGAAGACAGTACGGGTTGGAATGATGTTCGTGTCAACCATTTTCATAACTCTATGAACAGCCGTTACGCCCTGGTCAGACAGGTAGTGCTGAATTTCTTCGTCAGACAAACCCGTCGAGGGAGCGTGTATAAATGACTCCATGCGAGGAATTTAAAGTGCGGTGCGCTTCAACCCAGACAGGGAAGGTGTGGAGCAGTGAAGTACGCAGCAATTTTTGTGCCCTGAGGGCACTCACTGTTTCTAACAACAAGGTGCCATTCCGTAATCTGGAACAAGACTTTACAGGACCTGCAATTGCGTCGACACCTTTATGAATAATGAAAGGTTTGACCGTGGAGAAGTCGTGACCTTCGTCAGACCGAGAAACAACAAGAAACTGTGGCAACGATGGAAGAACTGTCTGTGGCTGAGACTCACTGAACTTACGCTTGTGAGCAGACATAGTGGAAGGGGAGGAAACCATTGCGGAAGAATCCCCCATGATTACCAGCGTCTCTGAATGCGCGCTCCTCCCTTGTGGGGGCCCTCTCTGAGGGCACTCCCGCCTCAGGTGATTGTTCACACGTCAGGTCACACCTCCCGACAAACGGATGGAGGTACCAATCGGCACTTTCGGAAGGTATCAGCTCGGGTAATCACCCCTCCCTGGGCCTGGCCGTTACCAGGGGGAACGTACGTGTCCTACCTGTCCACCCAGGGCAGGGAATTATGCGTTACCCCGTCACCGGTTACGCACAAAAATGCGTGGGTCGGCCTTCAGACACGCACAGGGAGGAAGAAAGAGAAAGGGAAAAACAAAGAAAGAGAAAGGAAAGAGGAGAGGTCTCAAACGCTGCAGCGGAGAAAAGGGTAAAGAGAAGAGGTAAGGAAAAGAGAAGGACAAAGTAAGGTTGAAGACATACAAGCAGAGAAGGCGAAGAATGCGGTACATTTACGAGCGTCCGTCTCCGGACATAGGCACAAACCATACTCCCAGAGGGGGAGAAAGGGAAGGAAAGAGCCAGAGGTGAGGGGAGGAGGGGAGGAGGGGCGAATATGGGGGACAGGGAAGGATGCAGAAAAGGAAGGTATGCAGCCCGGAAAGGAAGGAGGGCCACATTAGCTCGGGGTCCCGTGCTCGCTACGCACGTATCCACAAAAGAGTAGTGGACCCCCTGGGGGGGGGGGGATCAAGTCAATCATTTAGATGCCATGTTTCTTGATTTTCAAGAAGCATTTGACTCACCTATGCTTATTGTCAAAAGTATGATCATATGGAGTACAAAGTTAAATTTGTATTGAGGACTTTTTGGTAGGAATGGCACAGCATGTTACCTTGGATGGAGACTCATCAGATGTAGAAGTAACTTGGGGTGTGCCCCAGGGTAGTGTGTTGGGACCCTGGCTGTTCTTGCTGTATATTAATGACCTCACAGGCTATATTAATAGTAAAACCCGGCTTTTTCCATAAGATGCAATTATCTATAATGAAGCACTATCTGAGAGAAGCTGCATAAATATTCAGTCAGATCCTGAAAAGTTTTCAACATGGTGCAGAGATCGACAACTTGCTCTAAATGTTCACAAATGTAATAATGGGTAAAATGGGGTGTACCCTCTGCCGTGCACCTCACAGTGGTTTGCAGAATATAGAAAGGGAAACATGACATCAAAACTGAGGGCTCAAAGTTAATGTGTAAGAGTGCAGCTCAACAGAGCTACCATCAATGGATGAATTCTCTATTGTTGTCACATTCAAGCATGTAATACAGAAACTGCTAGATCAGTTGCTCTGTACAATTTTAAGGCTTCTTCACATTTTGTCCACGCAAATCACTATGGTGAGCAGGGCACAACTGGACTGAGGCAACCAGGAAACTAGGGGGTACACTGGCACCCACAACAAGGAAATTATTAAATAATGAAAAAGTAAAATGCGTCTAGAATATACATCATATGTAAAGTGTGTACTGTAAAATCCACCTTCCTTCAGGAAATGAATGGCTTTCTTAGCTACTATCTCATCATCCCATGTATTTGGGGTGTGTGGTAGACAAGTTGATGGCTCATCTTACATCAAGTAGCAGGGCACATTCTACAGAAATATGAGTTGGCATAAGATGATCAGCACAGTTGCATCAAGGGGTGTCCTCTATTAAAAAGGAACCTGTGGGAAACTGTGTAGTGGTCACTATGCAGTCGACAGTAAAATTGCACCTTTCTGAGTGGCCGGGAGTGACATACACCACAGCGGTCCCATCTGTTATTCTCAGCTCGCTGACGGTTGTTGTAGCCTGCCATTCATATCCTAGGCTTTCAAAATCTTATGTTGCAGCTGAGATCTTAGGTCTCTCTCTCCAGTACACACATTCAAGCTTGCCTCTTGTGGTTGCCTCTTTAGCCGATTTGTCAGGTCATTTCACAGAAAACCCACATTGCTCTGTGTCCAGATGAATGTTAGTACTCTTTACCTGTGTAGGTCATCTACTATGACTTGGATGTTCACTTCTGAAATGTACATGGGGTGATATGTCCTTTGTAAGCAGTTCACGTAGTCCCTAGAAACCAGTTGTCCTTTATGGTGATTTTTTCAATAAACTGCAGAGCCTGGCCATGATGACCAACTCTCCAGTGTGTACACTGTATGCGTGAGGCAGGAAATACATTCTGCATGTGAAAAACCACAACCAAACCTGCCATTAACTTTCAGTCTGTCCATGTACATGCTCGTCGAATTAGGGTAGTTGTGGGGAACTGAACACAAGTTACCTGAGGGTGGTGGATCTGCATTTTTCTTATGGCCACAAGAGAGATCTACTTGAATCATAAGGCTGGAGGCATATCGCAGGAGATGCTGAGAAGGAGTTATGTAAACAGACAAGTGGGGCCCAGTCCTCGCATACAGTTTCCAATGTTATCTCAACTAGTTTAACCATTTTTGGAGGATTCAGAATGAATATGAACAGTTAGTTGTGAAACAGAGTTGACTAATATAGATGTTTAGGCATGTGGCAAATTTAGATTGAATTCTTCACCAAGAGCTGCTGGCACTTGACCCTCAATAGTGGGATACCAACTCCCAGCAGTATTTTGTGTATGGGACTCTTCACAGAAAGCACCAGCTGCCAACCGCACACCATTGAAGTGGATACTGGTAAGGTCTAACAAACTCAGTATTTATGTGGTATTGACTCACAAGCAACACATCCATTGATCAGGTGGGATAAAACCAAAGCTCTGCAAAATTGTAGGAGAGCTGTGCAGTTGGGGCTCCAGGTAGTGCTGCTGAAAAATCTGAGGGTATTGAGTTTCTTTGTGCAATTTGGAGAAATTACTAACAAACACACAACCATCCACTATACTGAAACATCTGAAGTTCAATCTTCATACAAAGTCAAATATTATGTGGACGCAGTGAAGAATTACATACCACAGACAATGTCAACACAATGAAAACTGTAACTTTGGAGAAGTTTAAATCCTCTTGGGACAAAGCGATTCATAATGTACATAATGTGGGAACTGTTGTGTATCACAGTAAGTGAAACTAAAGATAAAAGTATCATTTATGGATGGCTGAGTTAGAGTAGTGTTGGGTGAGGGACGTCAAATATCCTTCTGACTTTCTCAAATGAAGTAAGATGAGGTATATCAGTTCATCATCATGTCTCAGTAGAAAATAATTTCAGGAATGACACAATAGCAAGATAAGAGACACGGTTTTGAAAACTTTGATGATGCACCAGTGGATGTTGAAGATAAAACTGATATGCCTGGGAAGAAATGTAGTACATTTTAATACAGCTGATGTTCCATTGCTGGAAAATTTGTAATTTATTTGTGTGAAACATCTGATCACATGCATTGCATTTGGTAGTACAACAAACACAGCAGTATACAATCTATGTTATAAAAGGTACTGAAGTATACACTAAATTGTTTTGCATAATATTATATTAAATTTTAGTGTCTATGGTAGGCTCTAGTAGAATTGCTCAGTGAGCTATGATTTTCAATGCATTTAGAATTTTTGAGTAGTTAACAGCTGGGCATTGAAATATTTTGCTCCTTTAGTGTATGGACATTTTGCAATTCTTTTTCAGTCTCTGTCTGCCACATGGTAATTTTCTACTTGTACAGAGTTATGTTCATGAATTTCTGTTTTATGACATGTATATTTCTTGTCTTCTATAGCCAGTACTATTGCTTCAAATACATACATAGAACAGATAGTCATTATTTTAAAATCTATTAATCCCTGAAAGATGTTCTTGCATCTTTCTTACCTAATATTCTCAAAGCTCATTTCTGCAGCTTAAAAACTCTGCCCAAATGAGGTATTGAAGCCCCACACAATAATACTGAAGCATATGGAAGAAAGGGTTGCATTAAACTGAAATGCATTAGGCCTACCCTCATTGTTGGGTGTTGACATATGGAGCTATTCTTCTTGAAACATGTAAGCTGGATATTAGTCTAACAAACACACATTGCCAACTTCTTGTGTCCATAACCGTTTTCTGTCTACACATATACATACAAACTTACACTCACTGCAGATTTTCCCTAACACATTATATCTTGACTATTGGTACAATTTTGGTTTGGGTTGTTTGGGGAAGGAGACCAGACAGCGAGGTCGGTGGTCTCATTGGATTAGGGAAGGATGGGGAAGGAAGTCGGCCGTGCCCTTTCAAAGGAACCATCCCAGCATTTGCCTGGAATGATTTAGGGAAATCATGGAAAACCTAAATCAGGATGGCCGGACACGGGATTGAACCATCGTCCTCCCGAATGTGAGTCCAGTGTCTAACCAGTACAATTTTCCAATTCCCCAACATTGAACGAAATTATACTTCTTTTTTGTGAGTTGACTTAAAATGTTATTTTCAAACTCTGACTTTGCCGTATCTATAAAATTTTTTACCTTCATGACAAGCTTAAACATACAGTTTCCCCAATAAATTCTGAACCGTCATCTGCATACATTGTAATGAAGGTACCAGTTTTGAATTTATTTGGGAACTCACTGGCACAGCTTACATAAAGGAGGGCATCAATTATCAATCCCTCATGATCACAGTATTTAATATTCCTGGCCCTTGATGTGTAGCTTTTTAATATTTCTCCATTATTGTGTGGGATTTTGGTACACTGTCTTCTGTTTTCTAATATGACGTATGAAGGTGCTAAAGTTTTCCACTGATGCCATCTCTGGCCAGTTTTGACCAGAGTACCTCTTTATCAACCCTATCAAAAGTCTGTGACAGATCTAGGAAAACTCAAGCTCCTTGCATGCCTTCATTGATTTTCTCAAGAAATTTCAGCATAAATTGTAGTGCTGCTGTCATGGCCCTGTGACCACTTGCAAAGCCCTGCTGAAAATCTCTCAGGAGTTTGTGCATATTATACTACTCTAACACATTTCAGAATGATTTTGTTGATTGACTTACTATAAACAGAAGCTGAAGTGAGTGCTCTGTAATTTTCTACTAACTGTTTATCACCTTTTCTCTAGGGAGGTTTAATGGTGGGTAATTTTAGTCTATCACAGACTACTTCTCCTTTTAAGATGCTATTTACCAGAGCCATCAAATGGTATGCTAGATTATATTGGCACTGTGTAAGTAAAAATGGAGAAATTTCATCCCAGCCAGAAGATTTTATGTTTTTACATTCTCTGATGAGCTGCAAAGTGTCCTCGAGTTCAAGTTCAGGGAGTTGATCAGGTTTAGATTAGATTAATACTAGTTCCATGGATCATGAATATGATATTTCGTAATGATGTGGAACGAGTCAAATTTTCCAATACATGACATAATTAAGTTAATTTAACAACATAATTAAGTTAATATAACAAATTTTTTATTTTTTTATTTTTTTATAATTTTTTTGTTTGTTTTTCCCTTTTTTCTTAATTTATATCTAAAAATTCCTCTATGGAGTAGAAGGAGTTGTCATTCAGAAATTCTTTTAATTTCTTCTTAAATACTTGTTGGTTATCTGTCAGACTTTTGATACTATTTGGTAAGTGGCCAAAGACTTTAGTGCCAGTATAATTCACCCCTTTCTGTGCCAAAGTTAGATTTAATCTTTAATAGTGAAAATCATCCTTTCTCCTAGTATTGCAGTTATGCACACTAATACTTTTGAATTTGGTTTGGTTGTTAATAACAAATTTCATAAGAGAGTAT
This sequence comes from Schistocerca nitens, assembly GCF_023898315.1. Lineage (NCBI taxonomy): Eukaryota > Metazoa > Arthropoda > Insecta > Orthoptera > Acrididae > Schistocerca > Schistocerca nitens. The sequence continues at coordinate 1,286,290,565 of NC_064614.1, forward strand.
ATATACTGAGAAGCTACTGTGAATATCCCTAGATCCTTAAATAAATATCTGCAGGATGATCTTGGGTGGACTCCAGGTATTATTCTGATTACACGCTTTTGTGCAATAAATACTTTATTCCTCAGTGATGAATTACCCCAAAATATGATGCCATATGCAAGCAATAAGTGAAAATAGGCATAGTAAGCTAATTTACTAAGATGTTTGTCACCAAAATTTGCAATGACCCTTATTGCATAAGTAGCTGAACTCAAACATTGCAGCAGATCATCAATGTGTTTCATCCAATTTAATCTCTCATCAATGGACACACCAAAAAATTTTGAATATTCTACCTTAGCTATATGCTTCTGATTAAGGTCTATATTTATTAATGGCATCATACCATTTACTGTACAGAACTGTATGTACTGTGTCTTATCAAAATTCAGTGAGAGTTCGTTTACAAGGAACCACTTAGTAATTTTCTGAAAGACATTATTGACAATTTCATCAGTTAATTCTTGTTTGTCAGGTGCAATTACTATACTTGTATCATCAGCAAAGAGAATAACTGAGTTGACCTCAGTCGAGGCCCGTGAGAAAGACAGACCACGGCGCAGAGGTCACTAATGTAGGCTTGAGTGTGCTCACTCACTTAACTCAGCATACAAACTGTGTTTTTAGACCTGTTAGCTCTCAACTGGGTGTATGTGTACTAACAAGAATTGCATTTTCTACTGGAATCTGCTATTATGATGTCTCACTTATTACTAGTCATACAATGAAACAAGATCAGTTCTCATCAAACAGCACAATGGTTTGTTTATAGCATTTAGTCTCTTCTGATTAAGAGTCCTCATTTCATGCAAGATGTAGAGCCTTATGCAACAGATAGTAATTTAGGCATGATTTTAATTTTATTATACCACAGTACCACCATAACAAATTATCAGTAACCTTGTGGACTTACTATCATTGTAGGACTAGTAACAGTAAGACTTAATAGTAGTGACTCCCAGTAGAAGATGCAATTCTTGTTTATACATACACGTCTAGTTACTAGTTAATAGGTGTATAAATGCAGTTTGTGTGCCGAGTTGGGCGAGCTTGGCCTACCGTCGGGTTGTACGTGCCATGGCCTCTTTCTCGTGGGTCTCGCCTCGGTGCGATTTCCAACATTTACTTTATCTGCAGTACAGAAGTCAGATTCTGCAATGTGTATGAAGTAATCATTAAACTTATTACTTAGCCCCTCTCAATTGGTGACAATAATGTTATTAGATATCTGTTATTAGATTGTAAATGTGGTAGGGGCAAAATACAGGGAGCGAAAGGCTATTTACAATTTGTGCAGAAACCACGTGGCAGTTATAAGAGTCGAGGGACATGAAAGGGAAGCAGTGGTTGGGAAGGGAGTGAGACAGGGTTGTAGGCTCTCCCCAATGTTATTCAATCTATATATTGATCAAGCAGTAAAGAAAACAAAAGAAAAATTTGGAGTAGGTATTAAAATCCATGGAGAAGAAATAAAAACTTTGAGGTTCGACGATGACATTGTAATTCTGTCAGAGACAGCAGAAAACTTGGAAGAGCAGTTGAATGGAATGGACAGTGTCATGAAAGGAGGGTATAAGATGAACATCAACAAAAGCAAATCGAGGACAATGGAATGTAGTCGAATTAAATTGGGTGATGCTGAGGGAATTAGATTAGGAAATGAGAAACGTATAGTAGTAAAGGAGTTTTGCTATTTAGGGAGCAAAATAACTGATGATGGTCGATGTAGAGAGGATATAAAATGTAGACTGGCAATGGCAAGGAAAGCGTTTCTGAAGAAGAGAAATTTGTTAACATCGAGTATAGATTTAAGTGTCAGGAAGTCGTTTCTGAGAGTATTTGTATGGAGTGTAGCCATGTATGGAAGTGAAACATGTATGATAAATAGTTTAGACAAGAAGAGAATAGAAGCTTTCGGAATGTGGTGCTACAGAAGAATGCTGAAGATTAGATGGGTAGATCACATAACTAATGATGAAGTATTGAATAGAATAGGGGAGAAGAGAAGTTTGTGGCACAACTTGACCAGAAGAAGGGTTCAGTTGGTAGGACATGTTGTGAGGCATCAAGGGATCACAAGTTTAGCATTGGAGGGCAGTGTGGAGGGTAAAAATCATAGAGGGAGACCAAGAGATGAATACACTAAGCAGATTCAGAAGGACGTAAGCTGGAGTATGTACTGGGAGATGAAGCACTTTGCACAGGACAGAGTAGCATGGAGAGCTACATCAAACCAGTCTCAGGACTGAAGACCACAAAAACAAACAACCATCTCATCCAACAGTTGTGATGTTACACATTTTGACTTTCTAGCATCAGAGATAAATTTGTGCAGTGAGGGAGGAAACACTGTTGTGACTGGATCAGTGGTACTTGAGCTTAGTATCATTGAAGATGATATTAATTCTTTGAAGATAAAAAGAGTTCAATGATACAGGCACTGTCATTAGTGCAGTGCCACAATGTGAATTTTGAGTGGATATCAAGATCAGTCATAATGTTACAACACTGAATAACAGAGTCAAAATGTTTCCACTGTTAACACACCGAGCATTTTTGTGTCAAACTTTGAAAATGAATTGTGTTCATTGTTATATGAAGTATCTGCCATGAGCTACATCTGTAAATAATGAGAGTTGAAATTAAAACCATTAATTTTTCAGGAGAACAATATTAATTTGTCAACTGTTTGCTGGCCTTCATCATCCCTAGTCCATGTTCCCTTTTCTCACACAATATATTGTGAAATTTCAAATGAGCAATGCTTTCTAAATATCATGCTGATTTGTGGACATAAGCTTCTCAGTCTCAAGAAAGTTCATGATATTTGAATTGAAAATATGTCAAACTGATAAGGTTATTGGTCTGTAATTTTTGGATCCATTCTTTCACCCTGTATATATACAAGAGTCACCTGTGCTGTTTACGTCACTTGGGACTTTGCACTAAGCGAAAAATTCATGACAAATCAAAGCTAAGCTAAGCAAAGTGCCAATTCCATAATATACTCTTTGTAAAACCAAATTGGGATTCAACCTCGACCTGATGACTTCATTGTTTTCAACCCTTTCAGTTGTTTCTCTACACTTGGGATGTTTACTACTATGTTACCCATATGGGACATTGTGTGATGATCAAGCAATGGTGGGATTTTACAATTCTCCTGCATGAATGTTTTCTTCAACAAAAAATTCAAAATTTCAGCTTTTATTTTTCTATCTTAAACTGCCACACTGAACTGGTCAATGAATGACTGCAAAGAAGCTTTAACCCTAGACATTGATTTTACATAGAACCAGTATTTTCTTAGATCCCCTGACATCTTTTTTGCTACAGTGTAACAGCGGCAGTAGTTTTACACTTCACACACCCACACATCTTTTCATAGATGCATGAATCTTTCTACTAATCTTTGCTTCAGTGTTTTCCTGATTTCATTATTAAACCCCAGTAGGTCTTTCCCAACCTTAATTCACTTCATAGGCACCTATTTCTCCAGAGCACAACTAGCAATCTGTTTAAACTTTGCTTGTAATACCTCTACAACCATCATAAGCGTAATATGCGATGACAATTCATTGCCAAGTGATATACTAACAGCTGCTTACCTGCCATTTCTCCACTGGCCTTCTTGACTGGTTTACACACTGCTACATGGGCAGATTCCCTTTTGTTAAGCAATGAGGTGCATCAAAAGCAGAGTGAAACAAGTGACACCCAAGGTGTCCCATGCGATACACCAGATTGCCTGCTACTGCTACAACCTGAGGCATCAGTCAAAGTGGCTGACCATAGACATACCATAGACATGCATTCAGCTGTTTGCTAGGTGTGGCCAGCTCCACCTGCATCCACACACAGTATGCACCCATCCTACCCATCCTACTAGCAAGACTAACTGAAGATGTTAACGGTAACAACTGAAAAATTTAAAATTTAACTTGCTACCTGCCCCCCAACATTTCACCAATGCACACATGGCTTACTGAGCTGTATAGCTGGCTGTTTACAAGAGATGAAAACAGCACTAATGACTGTCTGAATTAATATTTACAGTTAAAAACATGAGCTTAAACCTCTTAAATAGAAGAACATGCACAAAACTTAAGAAATATACTACCATTAGGAAAACACTGGAAAACCTGTTCTCCTTTAGAACTTTCACTTTACAACTGACCCTAAACTTAAAATATTACAAATTTGGATGAGAAAACCACCACAGTGCAGCAAGACTCTGCCCAATGTCCACTGAAGTGACAGGGAGAGTAGTGAGAGTCCTCAAAGTTTTGTCAGTTATGTGAGAGGCAGTTAGGTCACAACAAACAAAATCAGTGATTTAAAAGAAATCTCTTAACATAACTGGGCAACCTGCCATTACTGTTGCATTTTTCTTTCTTACTGTACATTTTCCTGTCATCTCAAAATCAGCAGTATTAGTATCAGAATTTCAGTGTTCAAAAAACATTTAATATGAAAGAATAGCTGAAGTTAAGGTGAAACAGTTTTGGGGACTTGGCAATGATAACTGCAGGTGAGTGAAAAATTAGTTACCAGTACATGGTTAATTTGTTAAAAAGTAATTTTCCAGTATTTTCAAGTGTAAAAGATAATGTCCATCTGAGATAAAAGTTTCTAATGTGATAAATATTGAACAAAGGACTTCTTTTAGTAGATAGTGCCCTTCATGGAGGTATTGCTGAGTGTGTATACACAAATTTCATTCATGGAAGTGAAAGTAAATACAGTGAAAAAGCAATTTAAAACAACTGAGCATTGGCAGCATCTGTGGAATATTACAAACAGTAGTAACTTGGCAATAACAACATTTTTATGGGTTTACACTGCTGGATTTGATATCTTCTGAGGTGCAACATTTTCCTTTGTCATTCTGTATTAATGAAGAAAGGACAGGAAGAATTACCACAAAATGGGAAAACTTTGCCAGGGTTACTTTCGTCTTACAACAGAAGAAAATAATGATTATTTGAAGAACTCTGTTGTTGAGGATACTGTTTCAGGTGGTGCCCAAATCAATGGTTATGGGGCTCACATGCCGACTGAGAAATCATGGTCCATAGAGAGTGGGCAACAGGTTGACTGACTCTCTGCCTGAGGACAGCTGAAATTGAGATCTTTGAAGAAAACAGTGGTCAAATCTACCATTGAACATCAAACAGTACAAAATCCCTACATGAGACTTGTTCAGATTTGATTCAGGTAGCAACATGCACAATAAAATTACTGTAATTCATTAACTGACTAATATCAAGTAGGTACAAATATCCTGATATTTAACATGCTCTCTTGATTTACGTTTCCTTAAACAAAAGTTAATTTTTTATGAAACTGGGATACTGTTTGTGGGTGTCTGCTGTGTAGGGAAGTTCCAGACAGAGAACCCACAAGGACATATTGTGATGTGTCTCCTCGGGTCAGCCACAATAGAATAACTTGTCAATGTATGAGCCAGTGTGAGGAGTGTTCTCTCACTGTAAGATAAAATCAAGAGCGAACCCAGTGTGGACATTCCAATCCACATAAAGTGATAACATATTTTCCACAGATGTTGGTAGTGGTTTTTGCATCCATTCTCAAACTATTAAGGGCAGTAGAAGTTTAGCAATCCCTATCCCAAACATTCAGAATTACAAGCTTTCCTTGTTTCTTAAGTCAGTACCAACTATTCTGACATCTATTAATTCACTCTTACCCATTTCCTCATTAAGTTGGTCAGTGAACTCATTCCTGGTATACTGATGTGCCTCAGTCACCATTCAATAACATATTACCAAGCCAGCCCTTAATTATTTCCCAACTAATTGCCAGGTTTGTCAAAAGTATTGTTTCTATAATTATGTGTGTTAATTTCATTATTTAAAAAATAATTTGGCCTGACTTTTCTGATAGAAGAAACTGTTAAAAAAGATGGAATTTTTCAATAGATTCAGTTAATTGAATGAGTTAGGTTTTAATTGTCATTTCTATAACAAACATGAAACAAAGTATACCAACAGTATCTATTATTGTGAGGATACATAAAGACCCGATTATTAGTCCTGAGACAATCAGACCATGGCCAATTTTCAAACGAGACACCTATATTGCTTAGATCAACAACAATGAATCAACTTAATCATGAAATAAGTGCAACGCAAATAGGCATGTGTTAAAATAATGATAGTGTCTGTTCAATAGTGTCACACATACCATATTATTCTGCAAGAACTGTGTGGTTGGGGTTTAACTGCTCATAGACGTTCAGTGGTAAACTATTGTAGCAGTATGCTGATGTCTGCCTGCAAACTATTAATGAGGTTTATCAAAAGCTAACCAATAGCAAACTGGCCATATTAACTGTGTAATATTGTGGGGTTGTGAGTGAACTGTGAAATGCAACTGTGCAACTGTCAGCTACATCATTTACAGTAGTCAGTGTTGAACTTCCATCCCCAATTTTTCAGCCAGTATAACAACGCAATACTTTGACTCCAAGAACTATCAAAGAAGACATAAAGCAGGCAAACGTCAAAATGGGGTAGTGCTGGCTAATAACTTGAAGGTAGCACAATCAGCCACACCAAGACAGGAACTTCTAATTGTCATTGGTTCTGTTGGCTCCAAAGTAAATGTGCTGCATATATTTGGCAGGGACTGTAGTTTGTAGTTACCAATGTACAAAAACACATACTGAACGCCACTATTAGTTCAGTAGGTGGGTGGGGTATGTGGCTGTTACCAGAAATAATACACTTCTGCAGGGGAACATTTAGTCTCAGATTAAGAAAATAGTTAGAGAAAGGTATATCAGCACACAAAAGGAAGGCCTATTGTAATCACTTGGAGATCCATGCACATGAAAACAGAGTGCCCTGAAAGGAAAACAAGAATGATTGTGGGGGTAAACATATGCTACTGACAAAACTCACAATTACTGCTTCTTTTTCTCCTAATTCTTCTTTTTCTTCTTCCTCTCCTCTCTCACCACCCGCCTCCTCTCTGGCTGGTTGTTGGGCTCCTGATCGTCATGGAAAAAAAATATCATTTTTGAGTTACTGTCAAAATTTAGGCACAAATATATGACAAGTAAAAGACAAACTAAGGATGTCTCATCATGGAATAAAATGGCACTAATTAAACAGTAGAAAACACAAGTTGGAATATTAACAACATTCTGAAGAAGATAGATTGCTATCCACCATAAAGATGACATGTTGAGCTGCAGACAGGCACAATTTTGTGTGTGTGTGTTTTCTGAAATGCAAGGGGAACTACTGCATGCCATCATTTTAAAAGGTGTGGCCTTCTGCTAACCTCTTCCTACATAAGAATTGTCTCCAAGCCAGAGATATTGCCCATTCTGCAGTAGCAGATGAATGGGTAGCTTTGGGATATAAAATGGTGAAGGCAGCAGAAGATCAGTTATGTAACAAGACAAGGCTTAGTAGAAATCTTTGTAAAACAGAAGAGAACAGAATTTAATTGATAAAAGAAAGGAAATATAAAAAGGCAGCAAATGAAGCAAGTAAAAGTGAACACAAACATCTACAAATGAGTGACAGGCAGTACAAAATTGCTAAGGAGAAAGGCTAGAGTTCAAATTTAACGATTTAGAAGCATATTTCACAAGGCAAAAGATTGGCACTGCCAACAAGAAAATCTAAGAGGTCTTTGGAAGTAACAAAAGCAGCTGTATGAATATCAAGAACTGAGATAGGCAGAAACTACTAAATAAAGAAGGTAATACTGCAAGGAGTATAATAGAGGGTATATACATAGGAGGTGAAGCTGTAAGCAATGTTATGAAAACAGAAGACTATATACTGTATAGATGAAGATGGGTTGAGTGATATGATACAGCAGGAGGAATTTGACAGAGCAATGAAGGACCCAAGTCAAAACAAGGTCCCTGGAGTACACAACATCCAATCAGAACTACTGATAGCCATGGGAGAGCAGCCTCGACAAAATAAAACTATTCCATCTGATGAGCAAGGTGTATGAGACAGGAGAAATACCCCCAGACTACAAGAAGAGTGTAATGATTCCATTTTCAAGGAAAGCAGGTACTGACAGGTGAGAGTACCTCATGGCTGCAAAATACTAACACTAATTCTTAGCAGAAGAATGGAAAAGCTGTTAGAATCCAACCTCAGGGAAGGTCTGTTTGGGTTACAGAAAACAACACAGATGACACAGGAATGCTAAATGAAAGCACGCAAAGAAAGAGACGAAACAAATGCTGAGATGGTAGGGAAATTGAAGAACATGAGGGATATTGCAGTAGGTGACACATGATGGTGCCCCAGCCCTGCTGCCAACCCGTCCCAGTCCCCACACCATAGTATGACTGACAACACCAGTGGAAGAAGAAATGTGGAAAGGTGAAGCAAAATGGCACAAAGAACCACACAACATGTAGGGGAAAGGGGAGGGAGGAGGGCAGGAATCAACCCCATCCTCACAGCTTTACTGGAGACAAGATACTGGCAGAAGTAAAGCTGTGAGAACATGGTGTCAGTCATACTTGCGTAGCTCAGACGGTAGAGCACTTTACAGTGAAAGGCAAAGGTCCCAAGTTCGAGTCTCGGTCCAGTGCACAGTTTTAATCCGCCAGGAAGTTTCAAGAAAGGTATTAAATTTGCTAGTTTTTGGAGCCAGTGGCTCCTCCTCCTGGCAGAAGTGTTCAAGGGTAAGGATGTGTTGTGAAGGATAAGGACTAGAAAGAGATTTAGGAAAAGACGCAGAGTTCAGAAAAGTCAGCCTGAACCCCAGGTCAGGGGAGGCTTACCAGACAGAATGAGAAGGAAAGCCTCTTTCCTTCTTATATCATCTGGTCATTGATCTGGTGGGAGTAAGTACATGACAGAAAAGTATTGTGTTGGAGAGGAAGCGAAAGTGAAGAGAGAGAAAGACAAGGCACAGGACAAGGGCAGAGGTGGATGTGTGTCTGGGACAGGAGCTGGTGAAGACTGACATGGAGGATTCTGAGACTGAAAGCAATGACAAGGCAAAACCCTCTACTTATATCAGGGAATCTGATATAGGAGATGAGGGCGGTGATGAGGCGGGAATGCTTGGGAACTCAGATGCCATGGATTATGAAGTGAGGTAATAGCTGAGTGTCGCTTTCTTGGCAGCATATTCTGCCACTGTGTAGTCAATCTTGCTCTTTGCTGCAATTCGAGATGGCCCCTGAACAGCTGTTTGATGATCCAGTTCAGGTTAAACATGATATGGAAGTTACAGCACAGCTGGTATACACTATGATTTTTATGAATGGCCCTGCCTCTGATAATGTAGAACATGACTCTGAAGCTGTGGTAAATTCCTGTAAATGAACTGCAATATGATCAGTCACGTTGTAGCACAAGGCCGGTCTCGCATTTGGTTATTCGAGAGGGGCATGACTGACGCTGCTACGGGTTGGGAGGAAGTACGACAATGACAGACCAGGTTATTTGATATGCCAGTTAAGTGGCAAATTTCCACTTACAGAGAGAGAGAGAGAGAGAGAGAGAGACAGAGACAGAGACAGAGACAGAGACAGAGACAGAGACAGAGACAGAGACAGAGAGAGAGACAGAGACAGAGAGAGAGAGAGACAGAGACAGAGACAGAGACAGAGACAGAGAGAGAGAGAGACAGAGAGAGACAGAGACAGAGAGAGACAGAGACAGAGAGAGACAGAGAGAGAGAGTCAGAGACCTAACTTAGGGTACAGTCAATAGATGTAATCTATAATTCACCAACACACACCACCATTGCTGTAATTAAAAATTAGCCTTGAGCAGTCTAATAAGCCACACTAACAATCTTATTAGTTTACAAATTTTCAGTGGTATAAACTGTGCAAAACATGCTGTGTAAGGAATCAGCAGAGAAGTGCATCATGTGATTATACTGAAATGTACTGACATTTATCACAATAGCAGGGGCAATAACTGAAATACAGTAATAAATTTGATAATTTGTCAAACATGAAATATACATGGAAATGTGTTCAGGTGGAGGGGGGAGGGGGGAGGTGAAGTGTCAAGGAAGTAAAGAGGAGTGCCTAGTAAACAACAGGAAGATTTGGGTCATAGAACCTCAGCTCGTGTCTTTGAGACAATTTTCACAACTGTAGTTTTGACACAAATTCAAATGGCCCACTTGGACCACCAGTCTCACTCACGCATTCATCCCTGCTGAAAGCTTAGCAGTGTCATGCTGACACAGGGAACTGAACACTGGTTCTTAGGTCAGTCAGTGTGACAAGAGCTTCCAGCCCCAATATGAGGACAGAAAGCAGCAAAAAGACTTCCCACTGAACTGCCAAAGTTGCCAATGAAAAGCTTTTTGTGTGTCCAGTGAACAGTAGATATGGCGGATCTCCTTTCAGAATGTCTTGTACTTTGCTGCAAAATCGATATATTGAATAAATTTGTTTGACAAGTTAATGAGACCTCGGATTTCTTCCACATTAATCAAAGCTGCTGCTGCTTCTGGACTGAGCCTCTGTCATAAATATAAGTGAAGACAGTGATTCAAGTCACTGGTGTAATGAGTTATTGTTTGAAAGTTACTTGTAATACAAGTGTCAAGATTACAACCAAAACAAAAATTTGATCTGGAAAGAATCACTGTCTGCTTACCACTGAAAAGATGAGTGAAATAAGTATGAGGGTGAGTCAAATGAAACCTTCAATATTTTTTAAAATATTATTTACTGTGCAGAAATGGTACAAAGCTGTCTCACTTTTCAACAGAATCTCACCCACGCTCAATCCAAGTCCTCCAGCACTTACAAAGTGTATAAATGCTTTTAGAAAAAAATTCTTTGGTAGTCCGCGCAACCAATCATGCACTGCGTGGTGTACTTCTTCATCAGAATGGAACTTCTTTCCTCCCATTGGGTCTTCCAAACATATGGGAATCACTTGGTGATGAGGAATGGTGCCATTCCTTGCTGGCTTTCTTCGTTTCCAGCTGGTGGAAGTGAACCCAGGTTTTGTCCCCAGTAAAGATTCTTGCAAGGAAGCCATCACCTTCTTGTTCAAAGGGCTCAAGAAGATCTTCACAAGCATCAACATGTCATTAACTCATTTCAGGAGTCAGTTGCCATGGGACCCATCTTGCAGACACTTTGTGAAACTGGAGCACATCATGCATAATATGGTGTGCTGACCCATGACTAATCTGTAAACATGCTGCATTGTCATTCATTGTCACTTCACTATGGCTTGAATTGGTGCAATGTTTGGTGGAGTCACAACTCCTTGTGCATGCCTGACCTGGACGAGGAGCATCTTCCACTGAAGTCACACCATTTGTGAACTTCCTACTTCATTCGAAGACTTGCTGCTGTGACAAACATGCATCCCCTTACTGAACCTTCATTCATCCATGAATTTAAATAGGTTTCACACCTTCACTACGCAAAATCTGAATAGAAGAATGCTTTCCTTCCCTGGTGCGAGTCACAAGTGGGGTGGCCATTTTTATACTCATACTGCGATGGTATGTGTGCATCTGCACTATGCTGACACCTACAGGCCATTCTGCACGCTATTGGTAGCACACTTACCAAATTACAGGATAACAGTGCAAAATTTCAATTTGTTATTACATATTTAAGGTTTTCATTTGAGTCACCCTCTTATTAGTTTCAATGGTGTTCATAGACAGCTGAAGTTCTAAAAACTGAACCAAGCTCCAGATCCAGTCGATCCATTGCTGGTCCTATACTGAATCTGCAGCTGATTTAGCCCCTCTTTTAACTATAATAATATCATTGATACCAGGAAGAGAAAACAGTACTGAGGAGTCTACAAGAAGGGTAGAAGAATTGATCCACAGAACTACCATCCTACATCCAAGACACTGATTTGTTGTAGAACATTGAAACATATTCTCAGCTCAGACATAATGAGATAGCCCTAGCAGAATAATATTCATGCCAGCCACACGTATTCTGATAGCAATGCTCATTTTAAAATCAACTCATATTTTTCGCATGACATGCTGGAAGCTTTGGATGGAGGCAATGAAATAACGGCAGTATTTTTTAATTTCCAAAATGAATTTCTGTTAATACCACATTTACACTTGTTATCAAAAGTATGATTGTTAGGGAGTATCAAGCAAAAAATTTGACTGGATTGACTACGTTTTTTACGGAAGGACATGGTAAGAGTCATCAACAGATGTCGAGGTAACTTCGGGTGTGCCACAGGGATGTAGATTGCAGATGTTGCTGTTCAGATCTTATATGAATTACCTTACAAACATTATTACTAGTGTCTTAACATTTTTTTCAGGTGATTGATTTAGCTATACACTGAGGTGACAAGTCACGGGATACCTCCTAATGCTGCATCAGACCACCTTTTGTGTGGCACAGTACAACATCTCAGCATGGCATGGATTCAACAAGTCACTGGAAATCCCCTGCAGAAATACTGCACCATGCTGCTTCTACAGCCATCCATAACTGCAGAAGAGTTGCCACCGCAGGATTTTGTGAACAAACTGACCTCTTGATTATGTCCCATGAACGTTCAGTGGGGTTCACATCAGGAAATGTGGGTGGAAAAATCCTTCATTGAAATTGTCCAGAATGTTCTGACATGGCACAGTGTCATCCATAAAAATTCTTACGTTGTTTGGAAACGTGAAGTCCACAAATGGCTGCCAGTAATCTCCAACTAGCCGAACAAAACCATTTCCAGTTCACGATCAGTTCAGTTGGACCAGAGAACCCAGTCCGCTATATGTTGACAGTGTCCACACTATTATGGAGCCACCAACAGGTTACACAGTGCCTTGTTGAGAACTTGGGTCCGTGGCTTTGTCCGGTCCATGCCACACACTAATCCTACCATGTGATCTTACCAAAAGAATTCTGGACAGTTTTCCGGTCATATTCTGTCCGAGTGACATAGTCACAAGTGCAGGAGAGGTGCTGCAGGCATTGCCGTGCTGTTAGCAAAGTCACCCTTGTCAGTCATCTGCTTGCATAGTCCAATAACGCCCAATTTCAAGGCACTGTCTTAACAGGTGCATTTGTCATAGATCCCAAATAGATTTATGTGGTTATTTCATGCAGTATTGCTTGTCTATTAGTACTGACAACTCTACACAAACACCGCTGCTGTGTTGTTGATTGAAGCCCACTCGCCACTGCATTGTCTGTGGTGAGAGAGGATGCCTGAAATTTGCTATTTTGGCATGCTCTTGACACTGTTGGTATTTTAATATTCAATTCCTTAATAATTTCAGAAATGGGTGCTCCATACATCTAATTCTAACTACCCTCCCTTGTTCAAAGTCTTAATTCCCATCATGTTACCAGAATCGTGCTTGAACCATTTCACACGAATGACCTTAGTACAAATGACAGCTCCACCAATGTACTGGCCTTTTATGCCTTGCATATGCAAAACTACTGCCATTTTTATATGTGCTTATCGCTACCCCACAACTCTCGTCACCTCAGTGTAAAGAAGTACAGTGTGACAAGTGACATCGATGTTCAGTTACAGCCTGATAAGATTTAAAACTGGTGCAAAGAATGGCACCTTGGTTTAAATGTTGAGAAATTAAAAACTGTGCACTTCACAAAATGAAAAACTTAGTAATACAATATTATCACATAAATATGTTTAAGTTCTGTCATGGTTAAAGCTCGCAGCAGACTTCAATTTATTGGTAGTATACTAGGGAAATCCAGTCAGTCTACAAAGGAGATTGCTTGTAAATCACCCATCCTAAAATACTGCTGAAGTGTATGGGACCCATATCAAATACGACCCAACAGGTGATACTGAACACATACAGAGAAGGGTTGCACAAATGGTCACAGGTTTGTTTGATCCATGGGAGAGTATCACGGAACTGCTAAAAAAATGAGCTAGCAGACTCTTTAAGGTGGACATGAATTATTCCAAGAAAGCCTGCTGACAAAGTATTAGGAACTGGATACAAATTATGCCACTCTCAACATATTGCAACCCCATATACACCACTTCCACAGGAATTCTGAGGAGGTGGTTAGATTAATTACAGCTTGCATGGAGACATTAAAACAATTATTCTTCTTGCACCCCATACACGAATGGAACAGGGGAAGAACCCCTAATAACTGGCAGTGAGGCGTACCCCCTGTTATGAACTGTATAGTGTTTGCAGAGTGTAGATGTAGAGTGTAGATAATGTTATTAGATGAGCAGATCCATAAACAGCATGGTGTCAAGTAACCACCAGCAAATATATAGTCTAACACAGGTGACTTGAGGTGAATGAAGTAATGAATAAATGCCAAACATGAAAGTGAATTCTTACATTCTAGAAAATTCAGAAAGTTATTTTCACTTCTAATGACCTCCGATTTCAGGAATGCAGACAGCTCAAAGAAATTCCCAACATGAACCATGAACAACATTTTTGTTTGATTTTTCCTGGAACAGGAATATGAATTACCAAGTGGGTGACAAGTGCCACTTATGTAATGGAGAATCACTTCCCATTTGCTGAGTATGGAAGAACACATTTCACAGAATCCTCATAACAGAGACATTGCAGTAGCATGTAAACAGCTTACCTGCATTATCACTTCGTCTTCGCTTTCTACGAGACACTGATGAGTCGCCATCGCCATCGTCAGATTTTCTTTCCTGAAAGAAAAGAAAGTTCAGCACTTAAATAAATGTAAATCAACAAAATTTGAGTGTAAATCACTATCACAAAGACTGCAATATGTCTACATATATACTCTGCAAACCACTGTAATAAGAATAGAAGAGGGCTCCTCTCACTATACTATTTGTTAGGGTTATGGGAGAAGAAGTTTTACAATGGAGATAAAGTGTCAAACAATAGGCATATGTGTAAAAACTACATCCTTTACTAGTGCTGGAGCAACCAAAGAGTGTTTGGACAGTATAGAAAGTCTCTTCTTTCACTTGCCTCTCTCCTCTCACCCCGTTTCCATTTTTTCAACACCACTCACACTGGTTGGGAGAGTTAGATAACACCCTTTGACAGATGTGGAAATAGGAAGTGTGTGTCAGCGCATTCCATAGGTCAGCACTGTTGGTTCAAGCAAACCTGGGTCAAGCACTAAAAGGGAATCAAGAAATTTATTACCTGCCTGTTGGCAGGGAGGCGCTTCCACAATAATGTCTTCTGAACTCAGGACCATGAGTTTAAAAAAAGAAAAAACTGTATGAACATTCAATCATTTGATAAAGTGATGCACTAGATAAATGAAGTATGAAATTTTGGCTGGAGACTCATCAACCCAAGTAAGAATAACTTCTGACTTGCACCAGATGACAGTGCTGGAACTCTAGTCATTCTTATTTTATGTTAATGAGCTGACCAGCAGTACTATTAGCAATCCCAGACTTTTCACAAATGATACTTACCAATAATGAATTATTGACAGAAAATATTTCCAGAAATAATCAATCAGATATGAAAAAGAATTCAAAGTGGGGCAAAGATTGGCAACTTGATTTGATGGATAGAAAGGTAAAACTCTGGATTTCAAAAATGAATAAAAAAGTGTCATACTTTTACTACATTATCAATGATTCAAAATTATGAACAGTAAACTAAGACAATAACAACTTTCAGGAAATCAAAATGAAACAGTTTTACAGGGTCCATAACAGGTGGATGACTCCAGTTCATGTGTGTGACCAAACTTAGATAATTGCTAAAAGTGTGAGGGATCAGACCATTTGTTCAACTGACTGAACATATACGAATAAGGATGTCACAGATGGTCACAGGTTTGCTTTACTGATGGGAGCAATAATCCTGAGAAAACAGATACAAATTATTCCACATAAGTCACCTTATGAGAATACAAGAACCAGCATTAGTGAAGAATCTAGAAATATTCTTCAGCCTCTTGCATTTAGCTCCCTTACAAACTCTGAAGACCAAATTAGGCTATTTACTGTACACATAAAGGCAGTTAATAATCCATTATTCGCTCAGTCCATACTCAATTGCAATGAGGAAAAATCCTAACACATGGTGCCTTCCAAAATACCCTCTGCCACACACTTCAGAGTAGTTTGAGGAATATTTATGCACACAAAAAAATTTATGCACACACACTTCTTAACTGATATTAGAAGAGAGGAAAAATAAAAGAAAGTACTCAAGTCTCAGGAGATTATATAAAGAAAAATTATTTAAATACAAGACAGAATTAATCCTAAATTTTTCAGCTTATCTTGGTACTAACCATTTCGTCCTATTGCATATGAAATGCCGTAACACTAGAACCATGGCTGGGTCACTCATGACCCACTTAATAATTCTTTTGTTTGTCACTCTTTTGTATTGTTGCCTAGAGTGTTACATTTCTGTGACTTTTTATGAAATAATGTAATTAGTGATTATACTTCATTTCACATTTTATGGTGAAAACATAAAAGAGAAATATGAAGATGCACCTAAAACTGCGGAAGGGTCAGTTCTGAGCCGTCCAGTGCAGTCGCTATAACAATCGCATTTTTCATGTAGCTTCATGCCTATTGTTAGTGTGTGTTTGGTCAACAATCGCGGAACTCATTTTTACTTCACATTCGGCCGTCGTTCCAGTTTTCAGCAGGGGACGAAAGGGAGAGAAGTTCAAACAAGCCTGACCTTGTATGCAGATATTGCGCACCCAGAGCTTTGTACCACGGAAACAGGTTTAGTAGTGCTTTCTGTCTGTGTAGATAGTGCTTGTAACTTACGAATATATTATGGCCAAATTTCTACGCACAGAAGCGGACATTATAAATGCTCTAAATGAGATCTTAAATAATGAATCTGAGGGTGAGCCACTGGAGTCTTTATCTGAGGAAGAATTTCCATCACCAATAGTTCCGGATTCTTCATCAGCAGGCGATGTTACTACTGAGAAGGTTCTACTGAATGCTGATGAGAAAGGTATGTTTGTTTATGTGTTTGTTTTATAATAATTTTTGTTTATGTATATGTTGCGTAGACAGTAATTTGAATTGCAACACTTATGTTTATACATTGTTTCCTGTTGAATTTTTACAAGTTATATATTACATTTAGGAAGGTGTTTTTTGTTCTAATATTACACAATATATTCAATATTATGTCGCGTTCTAATATGTATAACTACTATTACAGGAACAGCTGCCACAAAGACTAAGTCAGCTCGAGGAAGTGGATGTCCTGAAGGTCGGTGTGGGCAGCAAACTGCCCAGGGTTCTGGACTACTTCAGTTTCCTTCAGGTAGCGATATTGTAGCACCCGATGGAACAACCTGGAACGTTGGAGTAATAGGTGACTGTTCAGCTGGAAGATATTGACAACAGAATGTTTTCAAAGATAGGACAGGGCCACCTCCGCATGCAAAATGAAACGTGAGTGAGACCTGTTAGAGTGCACAGCATGTAATGATAACGGACAAAATTTTGAAACATATTGTAAAATGTACAGAAACTGAAGCACCTTGTGTACTGAGCTCAGATGAGTGGACTATAAAAATTGAAGAACTGGAAGCTTTTATAGCTATATTGTATGTCCATGGTGCTATTGGAGCTAAGAACTTAGACCTGGACACATTGTGGTCACTGAAGTGGGGAAATAATTTTGTGAAATCAACAATGGCTCATGACAGATTCAGAGATATAATGCGTTATCTCAGATTTGACATTAGATCCACAAGATCAGAATGACTAAGAGAAGACATGTTTGCTTTGGTAACAGAAATCTGGAATGAGTTCATTGCGAATCCACAGTCTAGCTACATACCGGGTCCATATATAACAATCGCTGAACAGCTTTTTCCTTCAAAGTGCCGTTGCATATTCACGCAGTTTATGGCATCAAAACCAGACAAATACGGGCAAAAGTATTGGATGGTGGTAGATAAAGACTCAAAATATATTGTGAATGCTATCCCTTATATAGGAAAGGATGACACTAAGCGGTGTGACGAGTGTCTTGGTGGCTTTGTTGTAAAAAAATTTATGCAACCTTACCTCAAAAAAGGAATAAATGTCACATGTGACAATTTTTTCACCTCCTTAGAACTCTCTGAGACACTGAAAGCTAATTCTACGAGTCTTGTGGGCACAATAAATTGATCTCGCAGGGATATGCCAATCTGTATCAAGAGGGCAAGAGAACAGTTATAAAGCACAGTATTGTTGAAAAAAGATGATACCACACTTGACTGTTTATCATTGTAAGAGCAACAAGAATGTCCTGATTCTGAGCACTATGCATCCTTATGTGACGATTGAGGATGGTATAAAAAGAAGCCAGATACTGTTACGTTTTATAACTGCTCTTAATATGGAGTGAATATGGTCAACCAAATGGCTTGCAAATACTCTGTCAAAGCACCACCGAGACGTTGGCCTGTTCACATATTTTACAACTTGTTGGATTTGGCTGGGATAAATGCGAGGGTATTGATTAATTCTCTAAATGAGAAAAAATTGAAACGCAGGGATTTCATCCTGCAGCTGGGGGAGGAGCTTGCTGAGAAGTATGCAGCAACTAGAATGACTAGCATCCCTGTCAGACCTGAAGATATTCCTGACAGACAAAAAAAGCAAACACGCTGCCTTGTAAAGTCTAACTGTGAAGGAAAGAAATCATTTGTTAAGTGTCACACCTGCAAGAAACTGTGTGCAACAAATGTACATCAAAACACTATTATTTGTGTTCATTATGTAACGGTAGCCAGTAGAAACACTCAGCATATACATGTAAGTTTTAAAATATTAAATTATAATTTGTGTAAACATGGTTTCTTTTTGTTAACTTCATTCTAAATATCGTAGTGCTTCTAACAATAGATTCATTGGCAGTAACATTAACCCACTGACATAGGGGAAATAAAGGAAAAGATCGCAGGTCATTAGTGACCCAGCTGTGGTTCTTGGTATGTCCAAATATCAGCGGTTCTAGTGTTAAAGCACTTCATTTTTGTTACTGCACAATGGGAATACATACTTTTCACAATAAACCCACATAAATTCATTATATTCAGGAAATTTGCATCTCTGCCTTACTTCCAAGTGACATACGTGGTCCTGTCTTATATCCTTTGGTGGCGCATGAGCTGTTCGTACTCTACTGTTATTTGCTTGGATATTTGATTCACTTCATTGCTTGATCTCCCTCATTTCGCTGCAGTGGTATCTATCTGGCACAAGAATTCATCAACCTCCACACTAAATTGCATCCTGAGACCCAAAGAGCCAACACAGCTGCTGCCTCACCCTGCATTCATTAAAATTACAGAGAGCATTGGTGATACTAATTGGGCTATAATGGTCCATCTCTAGAAGGTGCGTACGCAGTTTCAGTACTGGGACAAATATACTTTCTTGCCATTGTGTTATGAACTCGCCCTCACCCCTGATGCTGTTAAAGATGGTAAAGCTATGACACCAACAGTACCCTGATAGACATTTAATCACTTGAATGTGGATGTGGTCTGGCATTAGGGCTGTATCAGGGCAGTGGACTAAGACACCGACAAATTCCCACTTGCTGAATGGAGCATTACATGGCTCCAGTGGGGTGTAAAAGATAATTGCTTTTGCTCCATCCACTCTTTCAGGGCACAAATGGCAGGTTGATAATTCTCAGATGCAGATGCCCAGGCACAAAGAAGAGCAGAATGTTCAGTAATGGCACCTAGGTCGTTGCAGACAGTGCCATTCAAGGTAATACGAGGCACATCTGTAGGTTTCTGGTATCCGTAGAGATCTCTGATCTTAGCCCAAACCTCAAAGGACAGGTACATAGTCTGATGGTTTAAAGATTCCATTGCCAGCACACTTATTTCCATAGTTTTATTAGGTGGCAGGTCCGAACATGAAGCTGCTTACAGGCGATAAGGTACTTTGTTGGTGAGTGCTGCTTAGAGCATTGGAGAGCCAACATACAATCTCTAATGGCCTCAGACTTTTAATGACCACCAAGGTACTGTCTTCTTCTGGGGCAGGTCCACGAACAGGGGATCACCAATCCAGCTGCCAATGATTGAGTGCAGTAGTATTCTCAGCTGCCTCATCAATATCTCCATGCAGCAGGGAGCCCAGGGTGACAGGAGATGTGAAAGTACCCCGGTCAACACTGTCGAGAGCCCATCTCGGCAGAGAAGGGCATTGGGAAGTCATCACCACATGTCATCGTGGACTCTCTTGGGGGTGGATGGATGGATGGGAGAAGACAAGGAATGCAGATACGAAGGTAAATAACCAAGAAAGTTGCACGCACCAAGCTGAAGTTTGTGGGGCTACCAGAAATCAGTAGGCAAAGGTCAGGTTGTGGCTGTACACTTTCATGGCCTTTGCCATGGCCAATGGTTGTAGTTCCACCCCAAAAAGAGTTATGGGCATTGAAATCCCCAAAAGGGTGGGGGAAGCTGAGAAACCAATGATTACAGTATATTCTGACACACTTTACCGTTGGGGGTGGGGAGGTTAACACTGCAGTAGGTGATATTCTGAAATGCCCTTACTCAAACAGCAAGAACCTCTAAAGGTGTATTAAGAGGCATAAGTTCACTACAAAGAGTGTCCCGAACATACGTGCAAACTCTGCCCGACTCCCTGTCATAAGGAGCACGAGTCTTATAATGCCCCCGCTATCAATGAAGGGCCAGGGTATGTGTTGGTGGAAACCGAGTCTCCTGAAGGGGAATATGAAAGGCAGGGGAAGTGTTTGAAAGATGTCATAGCTCAGCCTGGAGGTGGAAAAAACTGCTATAGATCCACTGGAGAATAATAATGTTGAAGTACTGTGGGGCCGTAAAGCGACCAAGGAGGTGGCTTATGCCTTAGGGTCACGTGCTGCCATAGCTTGAGGGGTCATAGCATCAATATACACAGGTTCTGGGTTCCACTATATGGTAGAAACTGGGCCTCATGGGCCACCAGAATCTCTTCCTTGGTCACAGGAATGGAACAGGTGTGATTTGGTGGTGTGGGGGCTACCAGAATTTCCTTGTTTGAGGACTTTTGATATTTCTTCTTCTTAGTGTTTGCAGACCAGTGGAAACAATGGAAGCCAGTGTCCCATGTCCGAAGGGACCTCTTTCTGGCTAGGCAAGCCAAAGGAACATGACTTGTCTGGCTGGGAGGTGGGGGACCAATGTCCCTGATGGGTGGGAAGTCTATGATTTTCAAGTATGTGAGGTGGAAGTAGCAGGAGGAGAGTTGCCAACTATGAGTGGGGGGTGGGGGGGCGGAGGGGAGGGGTGGGGGGTGGGGGTAGGCTTGGTCAAGCAGCCCTGAAGCCCCACTGTAGGAGACGTAGCTGGTGACAGTACTGTTGCCAAAACATGCAAGGTCATGACAGCTGCAGCATATGACATTTGTAAGTGCTGGGTGCAAACACTAATACTTTGCCTCTTGATAAGTTAGTTCATCCAGGGTCTCATATTCTTGTCTTTGTTGTCTCTGGAAATTGGTGAATTCTGGTGAGCAGGGAGGAATGGTGCATTCCACAGTTGACACTTTAAGCACTGAATGGTGGAAGGGGGGAGGGGGGGCATACAGTTTCACATCAGATATCGGTATATAATCACCTTGACCTTTTCAGGCAATTAATTGCCCTCACAGGCCAAGATGAAGCCACCTATAGCAACCCATTGTCCTTTGGTCCCCTATGTTCATGATGAATGAAGTGTACATCTCTCACCCCAAACTGGTGCATAGCTCATCAGATTCCAAGAGCAGGTCTTGGCGGAAAATGATGCCCTGAATTATATTTCGACTGTTATGGAGCAGTCACCTGTATGTCACCCAGCATGTTGCAAGCAAGCAGCACCTGTGACTGGGCAGGGGATGCTGTTTTGATCAAAACTGACCCACTTTTCATTATAGAGATGACTGCCACTTACACAAACTTGTCTTGTAAGTTTGTTTTGTGGCCAACAAGGAATCCCCATCAGTCCTTACACAAACCATGTGTTTGAGAGAATCTCTCTCTGCTTGTCACTTAGCCTTATGGTTCTCCCCTTGGCATAGCCAAGGAAGGGAACATTTTAGGGTCATACCTCTATGCATGAAGTCAGGCCTTTCCTTCACCAGAGACTGCTGGGCTGTATGACCGCCAGTGGAAGATAACTTCATCTACTACATTTGCAGCTCATCTACTGTAGTGACACCATTCTGAATTGAAACTCTTCCCATGCGCACCACCCAGCCTCACCAATGGCTACCTGGCCAGTAATGCATTGCGAAGGGTGCAAAGATGGAAAGACACGAAATGGGAGCATACACTGCATTGGGTGACTTTCGCTGCATGATCTGCACTTCCGGAGAACTTTGGAAATAGATGGAAGGTTAAACCCAAGAATGGGGACTATGTTTTTATTTAATTATAAGTTACAGAAAATTTCTGAATTGAAAACTCTATTCCCTTCCACAACCCAGGTCCCAGCAAGGTGTGAACCAAGGAAAACCATCTGGTGAGGCATGGGCGTGGTGGATGGGGGGGGGGGGGGGGGGGGGGATAGTGGTAGCATTTAATCAGAAGAGCTGTGAACCCCCTGGTGGTTCAGATCACCAGTTCTTCACAGTACCTTCTCAACAGAGAATGCTGCTGTATTTCACTGATTTTTGTGGAACAAACTGTTACTTAACTAAGTCATCAGACAACAATTCAGCTACCCATTGCGTTAAATGAACCAGCAAGCCACCTGATGAAAACCAAGATTAGTCCTCTCCAAATAAGAACTGTGACTCGTAAATGATCCCATTATGGTTACAGGAAGAAAATTGCCTAGCCTGCAGAGTACTGGCAATGAATTATCTTATTGGAGGTAGTGTTGTAATGCTCCACAACGAAATAGGTTTCAATAGTTCCACACATCAGATCTAACCAGGCATCTTGTATACATTCCACTCGAAACAATAACTCGGAATATCACACCACCAGAAAGTTTAAAACGGTTTAACACTGACTAAAATTCGTTCGAAACTGGTGTAAGATTACGAAATGTCCACTGCCACAATAACAGCAGTTCAGAAATGGTTGACTGAAGGGGATTCAGAAGTTGGAATCACACATTAACATATCGACAAAGTGCAGAGTCATCTACTACACAATTAACAATTCAAGGTGTTGGGAATAGGAGATGCCATAGGAATATCATAAAAAAGAATATTGTCTTTCCAAAGTTTCCTAAACATTCGTAATTGCGCTAGAGGTGTGTTGGAACGAAATGGTGTTGCCATCCTTGTACTCGCCTGTATTTAATGTGTAACTGTCTAAAGTTTCATTGCTGTACATCCGTTAGATATTGCTCAGAGCTTCACAGAGTGGAATGTTTTGTCGTACAGTTTGCAAATTTCGAGGTAGCAGAGATAGAGGAGAAACACGTTGCATTACATTTTGCGTGAAACTCTAGCAAACATTTACAGACACACACAAGATGATGCGGAAATTCTACATTGATGAGTGCTTAAGCTGTACTCGGTGTTTCAAATTGTTCACACAGTTTAAAATATGCGAAGGCGGAAGTTTAAGGTGAGGC
The DNA here is from genome assembly GCF_023898315.1 of Schistocerca nitens. Classification (NCBI taxonomy): domain Eukaryota; kingdom Metazoa; phylum Arthropoda; class Insecta; order Orthoptera; family Acrididae; genus Schistocerca; species Schistocerca nitens. The sequence continues at coordinate 1,286,314,128 of NC_064614.1, forward strand.
CCATTTAGGATGCCCTTTGACGTCTACCGACAATGCTCATGTCAGGAACTTCAATGAAACTGTGCGTACCAATCTAAGACAGACTGTCCGAGAGACTGCAGAAGAATGTAATATTTCAGTTGGATCATGTCACAAAACCCTAAAACTGCATCGGGTTGCCGCCAGGTTGGTCACACGGCTATGGAGTCAAGACCAGACAGACCTTCACCTCTGAATCTGTGAAGAGCTTTTGTGTGGCGCTAATAGGAACCAGATGTTCGTTAAGATAATCTTAACTGATGAGATGTGGGTCTACGATTATGATATCAAGATGTTTAAAGAACGAAGATTTGCAACGATAGGCAAGACAAGAAAATTCGCAGGCAACACTTCACACGAACCAGCAAAAGGCATACCAAGGCTGCTTCCGGAAGTAGAAACGGCTTTTGGAGTGGTGTATCAATTGTGCAAGATAGTATTTAGAAGGAGACCAAGCACAATTAGTAAAAGGTAAGCGTAGAAACTTTTGTGGACAAAGTTGAGGAATTTTTTCAAAAGACAATGTTAACTGATCACAAAGAGGTGTCATACTTTGGCCATGAAGAGAAAGTCTTATTCAAGGTGAACATGATGTTCGTTTAGTATTAAAATGAAGTGAAAAAAGTAGTTCACTAAATTTTGGAGCTTATCAAAAAATTCAACTGAGGTTTTGTTTGATAATTTGCTACAATGACAGGACACATTGCTTCATGCGATGAAATCAGTAGCATCATAGTAAGTGGCACACAGGTGCCATGCACCAGAGATTGAAAGGTTTATGTCAGGAGCATTGCGAGTTTTCTTCTCTGCAATAAAAAAATTAATGCTTCTTATTTACAGTTCAACTTGCAATGGGGAAAAAATACTATGCAAGTTTTGGTTGCCAACCGAGTGGCGACAGACATGTGAGAAGAAGATTGGATTACAAACAGAAAGAAGTCATCTTATCAGGAAAATGTACCTGCACACGAAGCCGTTGTGGCAGTTGGAAACAAGTATTGTACCCACTGACGACCACGTATTCCAACTTCTAAGGAACCGAGTCACCACCACCAGGCTAGCTCGAGACAATTGCATCCCCTGGGTGTTGTCCTCTAGACCAACAACGTTGTTATTCCCGCCAATGATTGGTTTGAAAATCTTCCAGCCACACTTGGGCAATGGCATCTCCTCACTGGAAAAATGTTGTACAAAGTATACAGACATAAAAGGGATGGTGACATACAACTGGTGCATTTATATCAAAAATACACTTTTTCTGTCAAGGCAATAAATTGTCTCCTTACCGACAAACTACATACACACACCTACACCAAAGGCACTGTACAGTGCATGGCAGAGAGTATCCTGTATCACTTCTTGTCATTTCCTTTGCCGTTTCACTTGCAAACAGAGGGAGATGAAAATGACAATTTGCTTGCATATGAGCCTGATTTTCATCTGTCTTAACTACATGATTCTTATGCAACATGTATATTTGGTGGGACTAGAATCATTCTGCAGTCAGCTTCAAATTCCAGTTCCCTATATTTTCTCACGATTTTCTCAAAAAGAACGTCGCCTTCTCTCCAGTGATTCCTGTTTGAGTTCACAAAGAATCTCTAATATTCTTGTGTTGTTCAAATCTACCAGCAACAAACAAGTAAACTGCTTCTGAATTGCTTTGATATCTTCCTTTAATCTGACCTGGCATAGATCGCAGACACTAACAGTGCCCTTTATGTCGTCTCATTTACAGATGAACTACACTTTCCCAAAACTTTTCCCAATAAACCAAAATTGACCATTTGCTTTCACTACCACAATGCTCACATGCTCATTCCATTTCATGTAACTTTGCAACGTTATGCAGAGATATTAAATGATGTGTGTGTGAAGCAGAGCACTACTCACACTGTATCTTAACATTATGAGTTTTTTTTTTCATGATCATCTGCATTAATGTACACTTCTATACTTTAGAACCAACTATAAATTTTGGCCAAGTCATCATCTATCATAATACTGTCATCCTCAACACCCTCCCATACTCCAAAGCATCAGCAGAAAACAGCAGATTGCTGCTCACTGTCCGCCATATCATTTGTGTGTATAGACAACAACAGCGGCTCTATCTTACTTTCCTGAGGCACTGCTGGCACTAACCTTGTCTCTGATGAACACTCGCTGTTGAGAACAATGTACTTGGCTCTTTTACTTACGAAGCCTTCGTGCCACACTCATACCTAGGAACCTATTGCACATGATCAGACCTTCCTTAACAGTGTTACTAATGTTTGTAGCAGTTCTTGTTCCTTTCACCACACGTGAGATGATGCACAAAACCGAGATTGCGTGTGAAAACTTTGTCGTAGCAAAATTTCTTCACAGTTAGCCACCTACAATGAGAAATTTCTCAATTGCCCTTTCCAGTACCATGATGATTTTTTTTTCCTTGTATGTAACATTGTGATAATGACATTCATTTTTTGAATGTATGTTTTCACTTTATACTTATTCATGAGCAGTGGATCTTAAAGGTTGAGAAAACTCGACTTCACTTTGCCAGTTTTCACTATTAAGTTTGCTTACAAATCCATTACTGCTTTTGAGAGAGGGATTTTCATTTTCACATATTTTCACAATTACTTTTCCATGTCTCATGAGCTCACTGTTTAGTTGTATATTTCCAATTTCAGAATGTTTCAGGTATGAGGGATTTAAGAACTTTTTCTTCTCTGTTTGCTGCTGTCATTAAAAGTACATTTTCTGTATGTAAATAATCAGAACAAGGCCACTGAAAATTATCACTGATCAATTTTAAAAACATTCCTAAACGCTTTTTTGTGTAGCCAAGAGTTATACATCAAACACCCAATTCCTTTTATGACTTTTTTTGGGATAGTTTTTAGAAGATGAAGTCTTTAATTTATTGTTTGTGGAAAGCATTGTGTCACTACACCTTCCTACTACTGCCATCCTGGAATATATAGGAATGATAGGAGTATCATACAGATTGACAGTAAGACTGGAAGTAATAACTAAGGGCAGAGTGAAGCTGGTCTCAAGGAATTAAATACGGAAAATCCAGATTCTGAAAAACGTATAGACAACATTGATACTGAGCTTGAAAATAGCTCTGGTAATGAAGGTAAAGGAGGAAAATTTCAAACATTTCACTTTACAGAATGAAATTGGTTTGGTAATGCTACCCACAGGAGTTTGCCATCTCCACACAAACAGAGAGCTGAAACTGCACTGAAAGGGAAAGGACGTGACAGTATAGTGGTGGACAGTAGGCTTCAACATTGGAATGATGTGTGTTGTGTGGAAAACACCGTACTGCGATCTCAAGAACATTACTTACCAGTGCTGAAGGATCAGACATAGTGGTTGGTAGAATCTCTCATTAATTTAGAGACAACCTTAACCACCACAGCAATTGGAACAGTGGTAGCTGAAAGTGATACGCATCTGCAGTCTGATAACTTAACTGAAGCCAGAAACGAGTGGTTCAAATGAAATGTCACATTTGTAAATGAGAATACCCATCGACTCCATCTGGCAGACAATACCCCCACTGTCACAAATGGGGATAGTGCAATAACGGTATGGACAGATACTGCTAATCACTCTGACCAGACAGAGCAGTTACAGCAATGGAGAATGAAAGAAATTGGCTGTGACCAGAATATGTAATTTCTGAGCCAGTTTGTACCTATGTGTTGGTAACTGAAATTGGAGGTGCTGATACTAATACATACACATGTTTAGGACCCAGCATAAATGGTAGTATGGACAGTAATGACAAGCTTCTCCATAGAAGTTATGATTTAGGTGGTACGTAATATGAAGGCTGGTGGTCATGCTAACTGGAAAAAAAATATATATATGGAAGTGGTGGTATCAAAAATTCTATATCTGGAAGTGAAATTACCAGCAGAAATCAGTCTTTTTTTTTGAAGGGGTGAGACCCAAGCTCAGAGAGAGAGAGAGAGAGAGAGAGAGAGAGAGAGAGAGAGAGAGAGAGAGAGAGAGAGAGCAGAGAATACACACAGCAATGAGCAGTGTGAGGATTTCAATGACAATGTAATAAGTTTACATTCATTCAGAATTCAGATCCAGCTGTATAATAAAATTATCAAGTTCCTTCCCCCTACATGAGGTGATGAGGAAAAGATTATACATACTGAGGAAACAGACTGTAGGCAGCACCCAACAGGCTGAATAAAGCAAACTAGAAATTAAACATAACGTGTTTATAACTGATAATACAACACAAAACAGATGCATCCGGACAACCTGTTAGTCCTAATAAACAAGTATAGTCAGGATACCATCTCATCCAACAGTTGTGATGTTACACATTTTGACTTTCAAGCATGAGAGGTAAGTTTGTGCAGTGAGGGAGGAAACACTCTTGTGACTGGATCAGTGGTACTTGATTTTAGTATCATTGAAGATGATATTAATTCTTTGAAGATAAAAAGAGTTTGATGATACAGGCACTGCCAGTAGTGCAGTACCACAATGTGAATTTTAAGTGGATATCAAGATCAGTCATAATGTTACAACACTGAATTGCGGAGTCAAAATGTTTCCATTGTTAACACACAAAGCATTTTTGTGTCAAACTTAACAAATGAATTGTGTTCATTGTTATATTAATTATCTGCCAAGAGCTACATCTGTAAATAATGAGAGTTGAAATTAAAAGCATAAAATTCTGAGAAGAACAATATTAATTTGTCTACTGTTAGTCCAATTTGTTTTAATATATAGGAAAGGGTACAGTCTGAAGTGAAAATCACAAACATTATCAGTGAGGTATGATCACGAATGATTTTAGTGGAAAGAAAACAATCACTACCTCCTGCCTAGGATAAACAAAGACTAATTTCATTGCCTAATCTGTCTACATCTATGTCTATACTCTGCCAGACACTGTGTAATGCATGGCAGAATGTGATTTCCATAGCTATACATCATAGGGTTTCTTCCTGATCCATTTCCATATGGTACATTGGAGAAGTGTGGGATGGGTGAGAGAATTGAACCCTGTCTCAGCTTTTGTACTTCAAGTGAGTTGAACATATGGAGGGAAATGAAAATAATTTTAAAAAAATCGAAAGATATGTCGCAAATAAAAGTATTTTAAAATATGTGGTGCAGTCAACATATAGGAAAAATCAGTATCAATATAGTGATTACAAATTAATTTAAAAGCGTTCAAAGGTGTGAGCAGAGGTCAAACAGCTAGCTAGAAGGCTTTCCCTCAGTTATGACAAGTTACAGAGATGTGTGTGCAGAGAAAGAGAATGTCCAACTTAAGTGGAAACCGATATGGGGCTTGCAATGTGACTGAATGGGAGAAAGGAAGTGCTTAAGTTAAAGTGTGTGTGTGTGTGTGTGAGAACAATGTTCACATGTATAAGGTGCTCTACTTCAAATAAGCAGTGCAAAAATTTACATTCTCTCACAGTGGTAACTGTAGGTGCGAATATGGATAATTGAGGGTGCATGTTTCCTGACACAATATATCAAGTAAAATGTGCACAAATGTTGCAAAGGAGACTTAGCCTGATTTAATTATAGAGTGAAAGTCTGGATGCACTAAGTGTCAAATTTTATTGAAAATTAGTTATTGCCATATTATTGAGCTATGTGACAGTGCCAGCTGCTAAAAATGCTGTGACATCTTTCTGCTGCAAGTAGTTCATATGGCTAGTCATAGATGGCTCTGTGTGGTGCCTGCCACCTATCTTGAGAAGTTCTGCACACTCTCCGATTTCCATTTAATATATCTACAATCGATGTAGTTTGTACTTGCAATATTGATACAATATCTAAATCTGAACAGGAGATTGTGAGTTGGAGGAAACAACAAAATTCAAAAACTAATGGTGAAATTTATTATACCTACAGAGATGTTGAGAAGCCACAAAAGAAATTACCATTACCTGAAGTAAATAGACATTTAGGGTAATATTATTTCACACCTGAATCCTTGGTTGTATTATAATTATTTATTTATTTATATTCCATATCAACCAATACAAGCTACATCAAAACATTGTTTTGTCACTCCTTAGAAATTTAGCTGAACAAAGTATTTGTCAACTTTTCAACTTTTGGGCTATATGCAGCTGATAGTATGAATATAAGGCGTCACTTTTGATATGCAGAAGACACTCTTCCAAGCATTTAGCAAGTGAGATGTTAACAGTCAGGGTAGCTATATACTTGTCTCATTAGAAGTATTGGCAGTTGTGCGCCATCAATATGGCTCATACATTGATCCTATCGGAAGTCAATGATAATGCTCGGTAAGCTTCACTGTTCCAGAAAGGAATGGGAAACATCATCAAGGTATTCAAGAAGACCTCTAGACATTTTTTGAATTACTTCAAGACAAAGTGAAACCCTGGTGGAGTGAAAAAAATAAGGAGAAATTGCATATAAAGATATTAAGGTGTGTGTGTGTGGGGGGGGGGGGGGGGGCGTCAGGGGGGACCCATTGTAATTTCTCACCTGATAGGAAACAAATTGAATAACTTTAATTGCATGCCTATGGACCTAAATCATAACAGACTGAAATCACATGATAGTTGTGATTTAAATATCCATAACCTGTGGAAGGAATTTCTGATGAAATATCCTAGTAGTAAGACGACAAGTTTTCTATAATGGCATTCATCACCCTCCTTTCCAGGAACCTTGGGCACACACTTCCAAAGACTGTGACTGCTGCCCTGAAAGGTAGCTACAAAAAGTAGGGAGAGAGCTAAAGCTGCTTGAGCGAAATTAAAATTTGAGCACCAACTTAGAGCAGTTTAATTCATTTTCAACTCCATGAAAAGTGACAGTATTGCCTCAATATTACCCAACAGTGACATGTGCACTACAATTATGAACTTAACAGAAAGTGTTCCAGCTACCTAAACTCTCACATTCAAACATGTACTACTCTTGGCAACTTCATGTATGCAATTTTGGCATTCACATTTGTGAAGATGGGATTGTGTGTTTCTCATGAGTGAGTCATCTTTATGTGGAAACCAGATGGTATCCTTTTTGTAAAGCTGTTAATGACCCTGACAGCCCTTTGAAACACAAAAAAAGAATGTGTTTGACATGATAACTTTGTGGAAAAAAACAAGAAACCACATGATGTTATCCCTCTAGATGACCCTGTGCAGCACAGCAGTTTTAAAGTTTTTAGTGGTCAGGTTTCTCTTCTTCCAACCAGAATTTTGCTCTGAGAGGCACCAGAAGAAATCTAAGTGTGAAGTTCCAACTGGTACAGTGCAAATTATCATAAATGCAAGGCCCAAGTGCCTATTTACAATGACAGGAAAGTTTTTGACTTCAATAAACCATTTGCAAGTGCTGATGACTGAAAACTACTGACAGTCCTGGAAAGTGAGAAAGCATTCAATGAACTGGAAATATGATCACAATGCAAGGTTTTGAAGTCAGAACATAGTGTATATGATATACTGCCCACTGAGTTAGATGAGCAAGGAATAACAGCTTTAAAAATTTGCTTTACGTCATAGCTATTACACACATCATCTGATTTCTGTCTTTTATAATGATTTAGGTTAACAGGCATGCAATTCATGTTGTTTAATTTGTTTCCTATATGAAGATTAGAATTTTCAACAGTTGTGTTGATGAAGGGCAAAGCAATTTTATCTTTAAATGAAAAATAAGTGTCACATTCTTTTCAGTATCACAACGTATCACAAGTTGTCACATATCTCAGTGTTTGATAATGTAACTACAGTATTTTTCAACATCACCTTGCAGAGTTTTTCAAATTGAGTTTTTATTATGCAACTACAATGTTAGTATTATGGTACATACCCCTCTTCTATTTTATAGGACAATTTTGCAAAATAAAATTTATTTCCACTTATTCTCTTTATAATGAAGCACTTAAGTAGTAGCTCATTAAAGAATTTTGAAGATACAGATCATGTTCTACACCTACATCACCATTTACATATATACTCCACTTGCCACCATATTGTGGAGAGTACCCTGTATCACTACTAATCACTTCATTTCCTTTACCACTTGCAAAGAGAGTCAGGGAGGAATGATGGCTATATGCCTCCATATAAGCAATAATTTATCATCCTGATCCTTATGAAAACTTGTCTTGATTGCAGTATAATCATTCTGCAGTCTGCTTCAAATTCAGGTCCCTTAAATTTTCCCCAGTGGTATTCCTTAGAGCATCACCTTCCCTCCATGGATTCCCATTTGAGTTCCCAAAGCATCTCTAATATTTGTGCATTGTTCAGACCTAATGGTACAAGGGTAGGAGCCAGTGGGTAGGGAGGGTGGTTTGGGGATTTCATAGGGATGAACTAAGAGGTTACAAAGGTTAGGTGGACATCGGAAAGACACTCTTGGTGGAGTGGGGAGGATTTCATGAAGGATGGATCTCATTTCAGGGCAGGATTTGAGGAAGTCGTATCCCTGCTGGAGAGCCACATTCAGTGTCTGACCCAGTCCTGGAAAGTATCCTGTCACAAGTGGGGCACTTTTGGGGTTCTACTGTGGGAGGTTCTGGGTTTGAGGGGATGAGGAAGTGGCTCTGGTTATTTGCTTCTGTACCAGGTCAGGAGGGTAGTTTCGGGATGCGAAAGCTGTTTTCAGGTTGTTGGTGTAATGCTTCAGGGATTCCGGACTGGAGCAGATTCGTTTGCCACAAAGACCTAGGCTGTAGGGAAGGGACCATTTGATGTGGAATGGGTGGCAGCTGTCATAATGGAGGTACTGTTGTTTGTTGGTGGGTGGGTTTGATGTGGACGGACGTGTGAAGCTGGCCATTGGACAGGTGGAGGTCAACGTCAAGGAAAGCGGCAAGCGGCATGGGATTTGGATTAGGACCAGGTGAATCTGATGGAACCAAAGGAGTTGAGGTTGGAGAGGAAATTCTGGAGTTGTTCTTCACTGTGGGTCCAGATCATGAAGATGTCATCAGTAAATCTGTACCAAACTTTGGGTTGGCAAGCTTGGGTAACCAAGAAGGCTTCCTCTAAGCAACTCATGAATAAGTTGGCGTACGAGGGGGCCATCCTGGTACCCATGGCTATTCCCTTTAGTTGTTGTTATGTCTGGCCTTCGAAAGTGAAGAAGTTGTGGGTCAGGATGAAGCAGGCTAAGGTAATGAGGAAAGAGGTTTTAGGTAGGGTGGCAGGTGATCGGCGTGAAAGGAAATGCTCCATCGCAAAAAGGCCCTGGACGTGCGGAATATTTGTGTATAGGGAAAAGGCATCAATGGTTAAAAGGATGGTTTCTGGGGGTAACAGATTGGGTAAGGATTCCAGGCGTTCGAGAAAGTGGTTGGTGTCTCGGATGAAGGATGGGAGACTGCATGTAATGGGTTGAAGGTGTTGATCTATGTAGGCAGAGGTACGTTCTGTGGGGGCTTGGTAACCAGCTAAAATGGGGCGGCCGGGATGATTGGGTTTGTGAATTTTAGGAAGAAGGTAGAAGGTGGGGGTGCGGGGTGCCAGTGGGGACAGGATGTTGATGAGTCAGGTGAAAGGTTTTGTAGGGGGTCTAAGGTTCTGAGGATTCCTTGAAGCTCCGCCTGGACATCAGTAATGGGATTACCTTGGCAAACTTTGTAAGTACTGTTGTCTGAAAGCTAACGCAGTCCCTCAGCCACATACTCCCGACTATCAAGTACCATGGTCGTGGAACCCTAGTCCGCCGGTAGAATGACGAGGGATCGGTCAGCCTTCAGATCACAGATAGCCTGGGCTTCAGCAGTGGTGATGTTGAGAATAGGATTAAGGTTTTTTAAGAAGGATTGAGAGGCAAGGCTGGAAGTCAGAAATTCCTGGAAGGTTTGGAGAGGGTGAGTTTGAGGAAGAGGAGGTGGGTCCTGCTGTGACGGAGGACGGAACTGTTCCAGGCAGGGTTCAATTTGGATAGTGTCTTGGGGGAGTTGTATCATTAGGAGTAGGATTAGGATCATTTTTGATCATTTTGTATTCACCTCCTTTTTACTGTAATGTACCATACAATTTTATCCCGCCTATATATACACTCAATAATAGGTAACCCACTTTCAAACCATAACCACAATTTTTTTTTCCTCCTCCTTTCTTTTCCGCTTTCAACACTACTGCTGCTATAAAATCCACCGTTTCCCGTTCACAAACGTTCCTTTCACGTATGAAACAACCATTGCGGCTAGTTCTAATAACGTTCGCTTTATGTCCATTTCTATTTTTCCCAACATCACTGATCATTTTTAGCCGCTTCCCACGGGTTTTAACGTCATTATTTCTTCGTCAGACAATTGTTAGCCTCATTTTCATAATCTGCCACCACAAAACAACTCTTTTTAATATATTTGCACGCAGTTTTTTCGAAATTTTCCCGAATTTCTCCACCCTTTGACGTGTTTTGGAGGCAACACAACCACCTAACCTTTGTGCACATCGTTGTATACCAACCCAAGTTCACCACAGGATCAACATAGCACAGCTTTTACCAACACTTTTTCGCCTTTTTTCACACCAGATCTCCAGTTGCTTTCCAGTTCACCTTTATCTCTCCCCATATATTTTAATTTTCATTTTCATTTCAGCCTCATGTCGCACTTTCCACCTTCTAATACCATGTCACCCTCACAACATCCCCAGAACGACTCCCTTAAGTTTTATTTACATTCCCTCTGCAAACATGCCTTCGCCGTAGCCAGATTACGCTCCCATATTTTATTTTCCCAGGCCTGCCTGACATTTGGCATTACCCCCAAAGGCCTCACACTTAAAGTTCCCATCTCTGGCTGTAACCCTTCTTTCCATCAGTCCCTGTACCAGTTCCAAACTGAACAATCCATTTCCCTCACCCACCTAATCCTTCACGTACACATCAACTCAACCAATTAACACACCCGTCAACACCTATCCTTAATAAAAGTCCTTAATCTCTCCTCTCCCACATCCACACCGGCTGTTCAGAGCATCCTCCTACAGGCCAACTGCAAATTAGAACAGCATGCCACCCTCCACCTCAAAAAACTATCCAATCTCCTGGTTTCCTACCTCCGGAAAGGCAACTCACTCACCCTTCAAAACCTTTCCAGCAAACCTCAACCTCTTCTCATTGCACACAGACCCAGTCTCTCCCATCTACTCAACCTCCCACTTCCTGCTCCACTCCCCCCAAAACCTCAAAATTCGAATCAACACAATCTGGAACCACAATACCCTAATTCAGTAGTTAACCTTTCCTCCAAACCTCTCTCCCAATCCGAAACCTCTCTCCTATCCAACGGCCCCAGATTCAACCAAACAGCCCTCGTCAAAAACTTACTGTACTACACTCGTACACTCTGCTGGAAATATCACTTTGCCATGAAGAAAAATGATCCTAATCCTACTCCTAATGATCAAACTCCCCAAGACACTATCCAAATTGAACCCTGCCTGGAACAGTTCCATCCTCCGTCACAGCGGGACCCATCTCCTCTTCCTCAAAATCACCCTCTCCAAACCTTCCAGGAATTTCTGACTTCCAGCCTTGCCTCTCAATCCTCCTTAAAAAACCTTAATCCTACTCTCAACATCACCACTGCTGAAGCCCAGGCTATCTGTGATGTGAAGACTGACCGATCCATCGTCATTCTTCCGGCGGACAAGGGTTCCACGACCATGGTACTTGATCGTTGGGAGTATGTGGCTGAGGGACTGCGTTAGCTTTCAGACAACACTACTTACAAAGTTTGCCAAGGTAATCCCATTACTGATGTCCAGGCGGAGCTTCAAGGAATCCTCAGAACCTTAGGCCCCCTACAAAACCTATCACCTGACTCCATCAACATCCTGACCCCACTGACACCCCGCACCCCCACCTTCTACCTTCTTCCTAAAATTCACAAACCCAATCATCCTGGCCGCCCCATTTTAGCTGGTTACCAAGCCCCCACAGAACCTATCTCTGCCTACATAGATCAACACCTTCAACCCATTACATGCGGTCTCCCATCCTTCATCCAAGACACCAACCATTTTCTCGAACACCAGGAATCCTTACCCATTCTGTTACCCCCAGAAACCATCCTTTTAACCATTGATGCCTTTTCCCTATACACAAATATTCTGCACGTCCAGGGCCTTTTTGCAATGGAGCATTTCCTTTCACGCAGATCTCCTGCCGCCCTACCTAAAACCTCTTTCCTCATTACCTTAGCCAGCATCATCCTGACCCACGACTTCTTCACTTTCGAAGGCCAGACATACCAACAACTAAAGGGAATAGCCATGGGTACCAGGATGGCCCCCTCGTACACCAACCTATTCATGGGTCGCTTAGAGGAAGCCTTCTTGGTTACTCAAGCCTGCCAACCCAAAGTTTAGTACAGATTTATTGATGACATCTTCATGATCTGGACCCACAGTGAAGAACAACTCCAGAATTTCCTCTCCAACCTCAACTCCTTTGGTTCCATCAGATTCACCTGGTCCTAATCCAAATCCCATGCCGCTTGCCGCTTTCCTTGACGTTGACCTCCACCTGTCCAATGGCCAGCTTCACACGTCCGTCCACATCAAACCCACCCACCAACAAACAACAGTACCTCCATTATGACAGCTGCCACCCATTCCACATCAAATGGTCCCTTCCCTACAGCCTAGGTCTTTGTGGCAAACGAATCTGCTCCAGTCCGGAAGCCCTGAACCATTACACCAACAACCTGAAAACAGCTTTCGCATCCAAAACTACACTCCCGACCTGGTACAGAGGCAAATAACCAGAGCCACTTCCTCATCCCCTCAAACCCAGAACCTCCCACAGAAGAACCCGAAAAGTGCCCCACTTGTGTCAGGATACTTTCCGGGACTGGATCAGACTCTGAATGTGGCTCTCCAGCAGGGATACGACTTCCTCAAATCCTGCCCTCAAATGAGATCCATGAAATCCTCCCCACTGTACCAAGTGTCTTTCCACCGTCCCCCTAACCTTCGTAACCTCTTAGTTCATCCCTATGAAATCCCCAAACCACCTTCCTTACCCTCTGGATCCTACCCTTGTAACCACCCCCAGTGTAAAACCTGTCCCATGCACCCTCCCACCACCACCTACTCCAGTCCTGTAACCCGGAAGGTGTACACAATCAAAGGCAGAGCCACGTGTGAAAGCATCCACGTGATTTACCAACTGACCTGCCTACACTATGACGCATTCTATGTGGGAATGACCAGCAACAAACTGTCCATTTGCATGAATGGACACAGGCAGACAGTGTTTGTTGGTAATGAGGATCACCCTTTGGCTAAACATGCCTTGGTGCACGGCCAGCACATCTTGGCACAGTGTTACACCGTCCGGGTTATCTGGATACTTCCCACTAACACCAACCTGTCAGAACTCCAGAGATGGGAACTTTCCCTTCAGTATATCCTCTCTCCTCGTTACCCACCAGGCCTCAACCTCCACTAATTTCAAGTTGCCGCCGCTCATACCTCACCTGTCATTCAACAACATCTTTACCTATGTACTTCCGCCTCGACTGACATCTCTGCCCAAACACTTTGTCTTTACAAATGCCTGCTTGTGTCTGTGTATATGTATGTGTGGATGGATGTGCATGTGTGCGAGTATATACCTGTCCTTATTCCCCCCCTAAGGTAAGTCTTTCCTCTCCCAGGATTGGAATGACTCTTTACCCCCTCCCTTAAAACCCACATCCGTTCGTCTTTCCCTCTCCTTCCCTCTTTTCTGATGAAGCAACCGTTGGTTGCAAAAGATTGAACTGTGTGTGTGTGTGTGTGTGTGTGTGTGTGTGTGTGTATCAACCTGCCAGCGCTTTTGTTTGCTAAGTCACATTTTCTTTGTTTTTTAGATATATTTTTCCTTTCCCACGTGGAATACTTCCCTCCACACACACACACACACACACACACACACACACACACACACACACACACACACACACACACACACACACGCGCGCGAGTCACCTGTGCTGTTTAGTAGTCACTTGGGACTTTGCACTAAGCGAAAAATTCACGACAAATCAAAGCTAAGCTAAGCTAAGCGAAGTGCCAATTCCATAATATACTCTTTGTAAAACCAAATTGAGATTCAACCTTGACCTGATGACTTCTTTGTTTTCAACCCTTTCAGTTGTTTCTCTTCACTTGGGATGCTTACTACTATGTTATCCATATGAGACATTGTGTGATGATCAAGCAATGGTGACTTTGTACAATTCTTCTGCATGATTGCTTTCTTCAACACAAAATTCAAAATTTCAGTTTTTATTTTGCTATCTTAAACTGCCACACTGAACTGGTCAATGAATGACTGCAAAGAAGCTTTAACCATAGACACTGATTTTACATAGAACCAGTATTTTCTTAGATCCCCTGACATCTATTTCGCTACAGTGTAACAGCGGTAGTAGTTTTACACTTCACACCCCCACACATCTTTTCATAGATGCATGAATCTTTCTACTAATCTTTGCTTCAGTATTTTCCTGATTTCATTATTAAACCCCAGTAGGTCTTTCCCAACCTTAATTCACTTCATAGGCATCTATTTCTCCATAGCACAACTAGAAATCTGTTTCAACTTTGCCTGTATTACCTCTACAACCATCATAAGGGAAATAAGAGATGTCAATTCATTGCCAAGTGATATACTAACAGCTGCTTACCTGCCATTTCTCCACTGGCCTTCTTGACTGGTTTACACACTGCTACATGGGCAGATTCCCTTTTGTTAGGCAATGAGGTGCATCAAAAGCAGAGTGAAACAAGTGACACCCAAGGTGTCCCATGCGATACACCAGATTGCCTGCTACTGCTACAACCTGAAGCAACAGTCTGAAGGTGACTGACCATAGACATACATGCATTCAGCTATTTGCTAGCTGTGGCCAGCTCCAACTAGATCCACACACAGTATGCACCCATTCTACCCATCCTACTAGCAAGACTAACTGAAGATGTTAACGGTAACAACTGAAAAATCTAAGATGTAACTTGCTACCTCCCCCCCTCCCCACAACATTTCACCAACGCACACATGGCTTACTAAGCTGTGTAGCTGGCTGTTGAGAAGAGATGAAAACAGCACTAAATACCGTCTGAATTAATATTTACAGTTAAAAACATGAGATTAGACCTCTTAAATAGAAGAACATGCACAAAACTTAAGAAATATACTGCCATTAGGAAAACACAGAAAAATCTGTTATGTTCTCCCTAAATAAATAAAAACCAGTGTTATGACACATACCTCCTTTAGAACTTTCACTTTACAACTGACCCTAAACTTAAAATATTACAAATTTGGATGAGAAAACCACCACAGTGCAGCAAGACTCGGTCCAATGTCCACTGAAGTGACAGGGAGAGTAGTGAGAGTCCTCAAAGTTTTGTCAGTTATGGGAGAGGCAGTTAGGTCACAACAAACAAAATCAGTGATTTAAAAGAAATCTCTTAACATAACTGGGCAACCTGCCATTACAGTTGCATTTTTTCTCTCTTACTGTACATTTCCCTGTCACCTCAAAATCAGCAGTTTCAGTGTTCAAAAAACATTTAATATGAAAGAATAGCTGAAGTTAAGGTGAAACAGTTTTGGAGACTGGACAATGGTAACTGCAGGTGAGTGAAAACTTAGTTACCAGTACATGTTTAATTTGTTAAAAAGTAATTTTCCAGTATTTTCAAGTGTAAAAGATAATGTCCATCTGAGATAAAAGTTTCTAATGTGATAAATATTGAACAAAGGACTTCTTTTAGTAGATAGTGCCATTCATGGAGGTATTGCTGAGTGTGTATACACAGATTTCATTGATGGGAGTAAAAGTAAATACAGTGAAAAAGCAATTTAAAACAACTGAGCATTGGCAGCATTTGTGGAATATTACAAACAGTAGTAACTTGGCAATAACAACATTTTTATGGGTTTCCACTGCTGGATTTGATATCTTCTGAGGTGCAACATTTTCCTTTGGCATCCTATACTAATGAAGAATAGAGAGGAAGAATTATCACAAAACTGGAAAACTTTGCCAGGGTTACTTTCTTCTTACAACAGAAGAAAATAATGATTATTTGAAGAACTCTGTTGTTGAGGATACTGTTTCAAGTGGTGCCCAAATCAAAGGCTATGGGCCTCACATGCCGACTGAGAAATCATGGTCCATAGAGAGTGGGCAACAGGTTGATTGACACTCTGCCTGAGGACAGCTGGAATTGAGATCTTTGAAGAAAACAGTGGTCAAATCTACCATTGAACATCAAACAGTACAAAATCCCTACATGAGACTTGTTCAGATTTGATTCAGGTAGCAACATGCACAATAAAATTACTGTAATTCATTAATTGACTAATATCAAGTAGGTACAAATATCCTGATATTTAACATGCTCTCTTGATTTATGTTTCCTTAAACAAAAGTTAATTTTTTATGAAACTGGGATACTGTTTGTGGGTGTCTGCTGTGTAGGGAAGTTCCAGACAGAGAACCCACAAGGACATATTGTGATGTGTCTCCTCGGGTCAGCCACAATAGAATAACTTGTCAATGTATGAGCCAGTGTGAGGAGTGTTCTCTCACTGTAAGATAAAATCAAGAGCGAACCCAGTGTGGACATTCCAATCCACATAAAGTGATAACATATTTTCCACAGATGTTGGTAGTGGTTTTCGCATCCATTCTCAAACTATTAAGGGCAGTAGAAGTTTAGCAATCCCTATCCCAAACATTCAGAATTACAAGCTTTCCTTGTTTCTTAAGTCAGTACCAACTATTCTGACATCTATTAATTCACTCTTACCCATTTCCTCATTAAGTTGGTCAGTGAACTCATTCCTGGTATACTGATGTGCCTCAGTCACAATTCGATAACATATCAGCAAAGCCAGCCCTTAATTATTTCCCAAGCAATTGCCAGGTTTGTCAAAAGTATTGTTTCTATAATTATTTGTGTTGATTTCATTATTTAAAAAATAATTTGGCCTGACTTTTCTGATAGAAGAAACTGTTAAAAGAGGTGGAATTTTTCAATAGATTCAGTTAATTGAATGAGTTAGGTTTTAATTGTCATTTCTATAACAAACATCAAAGAAAGTATACTTACAGTATCTATTATTGTGAGGATATATAAAGACCCGATTATTAGTCCTGAAACAATCAGACCATGGCCAATTTTTAAACGAGACACCTATATTGCTTAGATCAACAACAATGCATCAACTCAATCATGAAATTAGTGCAACACCAATAGGCATGTGTTAAAATAATGATAGTGTCTCTTCAATAGTGTCACACATGCCATATTATTCTGCAAGAACTGTGTGGTTGGGGTTTTACTGCTCATAGACGTTCAGTGGTAAACTATTGTAGCAGTATGCTGATGTCTGCCTGCAAACTATTAATGAGGTTTATCAAAAGTTAACCAATAGCAAACTGGCCATATTAACTGTGTAATATGGGGGGTTGTGAGTGAACTGTGAAATGCAACTGTGCAACTGTCAGCTACATCATTTACAGTAGTCAGTGTTGAACTTCCATCCCCAATTTTTCAGCCAGTATAACAACGCAATACTTTGACTCCAAGAACTATCAAAGAAGACATAAAGCAGGCAAACGTCAAAATGGGGTAGTGCTGGCTAATAACTTGAAGGTAGCACAATCAGCCACACCAAGACAGGAACTTCTAATTGTCATTGGTTCCGTTGGCTCCACAGTAAATGTGCTGCATATATTTGGCAGGGACTGTAGTTTGTAGTTACAAATGTAAAAAACACATACTGAACGCCACTATTAGTTCAGTAGGTGAGTGTGGTATGTAGAAAGGAAATTAATTGATGACATAAATTGTGACTGTTACCAGAAATAATACACTTCTGCAGGGGAACATTTAGTCTCAGATTAAAAAATAGTTAGAGAAAGGTATATCAGCACACAAAAGGAAGGCCTATTGTAACCACTTGGAGCTCCATGCACATGAAAACTGAGTGCCCTGAAAGGAAAACAGGAATGATTGTGGGGGTAACCATATGCTACTGACAGAACTCACAATTACTGCTTCTTTTTCTCCTAATTCTTCTTTTTCTTCTTCCTCTCCTCTCTCACCACCAGTCTCCTCTCTGGCTGGTTGTTGGGCTCCTGATCGTCATAGAAAAAAAAGATCAATTTTGAGTTAATGTCACAATTTAGGCACAAATATATGACAAGTAAAAGACAAACTAAGGATGTCTCATCATGGAATAAAATGGCACTAATTAAACAGTAGAAAACACAAGTTGGAATATTAATAACATTCTGAAGAAGATAGATTGCTATCCACCATAAATATGACCTGTTGAGCTGCAGACAGGCACAACGAAAAGACTTTCTTGTATCCGCCTGAATGAACATAGGTGTGTGTGTGTGTGTGTGTGTGTGTGTGTGTGTGTGTGTGTGTGTGTGTGTTGCGCGCGTTGTGTGTGTGTGTGTGTGTGTGTGTGTGTGTGTGTGTGTGTGTGTGTGTGTGTGTGTGTGTGTGTGTGTGTGTGTGTGTGTGTGTGTGGGTGGTCAAACATGATCCATTCTAAGAGTCACCACGTACATTTTCTTTGGGATTTTGCATGCCTCAGTGGTAGCAGACAGCTGTACTATAGATGTAACCACAAAGGAGTATTTGTCGAGATTAGACAAAAGTGTGGTTGCTGAAGAGAAGTGCAGCACCCTTTTCGGTAGTTGAAGGTGCATCAGTCTGGGTAAGTGACTGTTCTGCCCTTGTGACACCAACTTACATGGCCTTGCAGTGCTGGTACAGTGAACAGCTTCTTGCAAGAGGAAACTACAGCCGTAATTTGTCCTTAGGCCATGCGACTTTACTGTACAGTTAAATGATGGCATCCTCTTGAGTAAAATGTCCCACATGTAAATGATCCCCATGTGGATTTCTAAGTAGGGACTGCTCTGGAGAATGTTGTCAGGAGAAACAACTGGTATTCTACATGTTGGAGGATGGTAAATTGTGTCCTTTAATCTGGGAGGGATGCCTGAAAATTTAAAAAAGGAAATGTATAGCTTAAAGTTAGAATATAATGAGAATTATTGAAGTTCAGTGATGAGAGGAACAGGACTTCTGGCCAGATGAATACAGGGCTGGAAATATAAATCAAATAAAGTAATGTAGGAGTAGATGTAATAATGAATAAGAAAACAACAATTCACGCAAGCCACTATGAACAACATTGTTAACAAATTATTGTACACAAGATACATGAAGCTAAAACCCATTGCTGTAGCCCAAGTTTACAATACCCCGAGGTCTGCAGATGGAGAAATTGAAGAAATGTGTGGCGAACCAAAAGAGATTATTTGGACAGTTAAGTGATACAGAAATTTAATTGTGATGGTGGATGGGAATACAATAGTAGGAAAAGAAAGAGGAGGAAAAATAGAAGGATAATGTGGACTAGGAAAAGAAATGAAAGAGGAAGCTGCCTGGTAGATTGCTTCACAGAGCACAATTTAATCATCACTAACACTTGGTTTAAGAATCATGAAAGAAGGTTGCACACACTGAAGAGTTGCAGACACCAGCAGGTTTCAGATTGATTATATAATTTTGAGAGAAAGACTAAATTATGGGTCCAAATTTTACGATATATCAGGGTGCCCATGCAGACTGATCACAATATACTGATTATATACTGTAGATTATAACTGAAGAAATGGCAAAAGGGTAGGAAATTATGGAGATGGTATGTGAATAAGCTGAAAGAGCCAGAGGTCATTGCAAGTTATGGAGGGAGCATTAGGCAATTACTGACTAGGACAGGGGAAAGGAACACAATAGGGCAGGGGAAAGGAACACAATAGGACAGGGGAAAGGAACACAGAACAGGTATGGGTAAACAGTGGCCCAGTAGTGATTTTTGTCTGGCCTCCCAAGACAGAATTTCTTGCAACAATTTGTAACTTTTCTGAAATGCAAAGTGGACTACTGCATGCCATCATTTAAAAAGGTGTGGCCTTCTGCTAAACTCTTCCTACATAAGAATGGCCCCAAGCCAAAGATATTGCCCATCCCTGCAGCAGCAGACCAATGGGTAGCTTTGAGATATGAAATGGCGAAGGCAGCAGAAGATCAGTTATGTAACAAGACAAGGCTTAGTCGAAATCTTTGGACAACAGAAGAGAACAGAATTTAATTGATAAAAGAAAGGAAACATAAAAATCCAGCAAATGAAGCATGTGAAAGTGAACACAAACATCTACAAATGAGTGACAGGCAGTACAAAATTGCTAAGCAGAAAGGCTAGAGTTCAAATTTAAGGATTTAGAAGCATATGTCACAAGGCAAAAGATTGGCACTGCCAACAAGAAAATCTAAGAGGTCTTTGGAAGTAACAAAAGCAGCTGTATGAATATCAAGAACTGAGATAGGCAGAAACTACTAAATAAAGAAGGTAATACTGCAAGGAGTATAATAGAGGGTATATACATAGGAGGTGAAGCTGTAAGCAATGTTATGAAAACAGAAGACTATATACTGTATAGATGAAGATGGGTTGAGTGATATGATACAGCAGGAGGAATTTGACAGAGCAATGAAGGACCCAAGTCAAAACAAGGTCCCTGGAGTACACAACGTCCAATCAGAACTACTGATAGCCATGGGAGAGCAGCCTCGACAAAATAAAACTATTCCATCTGATGAGCAAGGTGTATGAGACAGGAGAAATACCCTCAGACTACAAGAAGAGTGTAATGATTCCATTTTCAAAGAAAGTAGGTACTGACAGGTGAGAGTACCTCATGGCTGCAAAATACTAACACTAATTCTTAGCAGAAAAATGGAAAAGCTGTTAGAATCCAAGCTCAGGGAAGGTCTGTTTGGGTTACAGAAAACAACACAAATGACACAGGGCAATGAACGCTAAAGGTAAACACGCAAAGAAAGAGACGAAACAAATGCTGAGATGGTAGGGAAATTTAAGAACATGAGGGATATTGCGGTAGGTGACACATGATGGTGCCCCAGCCCTGCTGCCAACCCATCCCAGTCCCCACACCCTAGTATGACTGTGACAACACCAGTGGAAGAATAAATGTGGAAAGTTGAAGCAAAATGGCACAAAGAACCAGACAACATGTAGGGGAAAGCAGAGGGAGGAGGGCAGGAATGAACCCCATCCTCACAGCTTTACTGGAGACGAGGTACTGGCCGAAGTAAAGCTGTGAGGACAGGGTGTCAGTCATACTTGTGTAGCTCAGATGGTAGAGCACTTTACAGTGAAAGGCAAAGGGCCCAAGTTCGAGTCTTGGTCCAGTGCACAGTTTTAATCTGCCAGGAAGTTTCAAGAAAGGTATTAAATTTGCTAGTTTTTGGAGCCAGTGGCTCCTCCTCCTGGCAGAAGTGTTCAAGGGTAAGGATGTGTTGTGAAGGATAAGGACTAGAGAGAGATGTAGGAAAAGACGCAGAGTTCAGAAAAGTCAGCCTGAACCCCAGGTCAGGGGAGGCTTACTTGACAGAATGAGAAGGAAAGCCTCTTTCCTTCTTATGTCATCTGGTCATTGATCTGGTGGGAGTAAGTACATGACAGAAAAGTATTGTGTTGGAGAGGAAGCGAAAGTGAAGAGAGAGAAAGACAAGGCACAGGACAAGGGCAGAGGTGGATGTGTGTCTGGGACAGGAGCTGGTGAAGACTGACATGGAGGATTCTGAGACTGAAAGCAATGACAAGGCAAAACCCTCTACTTATATCAGGGAATCTGATATAGGAGATGAGGGCGGTGATGAGGCGGGAATGCTTGGGAACTCAGATGCCATGGATTATGAAGTGAGGTAATAGCTGAGTGTCGCTTTCTTGGCAGCATATTCTGCCACTGTGTAGTCAATCTTGCTCTTTGCTGCAATTCGAGATGGCCCCTGAACAGCTGTTTGATGATCCAGTTCAGGTTAAACATGATATGGAAGTTACAGCACAGCTGGTATACACTATGATTTTTATGAATGGCCCTGCCTCTGATAATGTAGAACATGACTCTGAAGCTGTGGTAAATTCCTGTAAATGAACTGCAATATGATCAGTCACGTTGTAGCACAAGGCCGGTCTCGCATTTGGTTATTCGAGAGGGGCATGACCGACGCTGCTACGGGTTGGGAGAAAGTACGACAATGACAGACCAGGTTATTTGATATGCCAGTTAAGTGGCAAATTTCCACTTACAGAGAGAGAGAGAGAGAGAGAGACAGAGACAGAGACAGAGACAGAGACAGAGACAGAGACAGAGACAGAGACAGAGACAGAGACAGAGACAGAGACAGAGACAGAGACAGAGACAGAGACAAAAATTAGCCTTGAGCAGTCTAATAAGCCACACTAACAATCTTATTAGTTTACAAATTTTCAGTGGTATAAACTGTGCAAAACATGCTGTGTAAGGAATCAGCAGAGAAGTGCATCATGTGATTATACTGAAATGTACTGACATTTATCACAATAGCAGGGGCAATAACTGAAATACAGTAATAAATTTGATAATTTGTCAAACATGAAATATACATGGAAATGTGTTCAGGTGGAGGGGGGAGGGGGGAGGTGAAGTGTCAAGGAAGTAAAGAGGAGTGCCTAGTAAACAACAGGAAGATTTGGGTCATAGAACCTCAGCTCGTGTCTTTGAGACAATTTTCACAACTGTAGTTTTGACACAAATTCAAATGGCCCACTTGGACCACCAGTCTCACTCACGCATTCATCCCTGCTGAAAGCTTAGCAGTGTCATGCTGACACAGGGAACTGAACACTGGTTCTTAGGTCAGTCAGTGTGACAAGAGCTTCCAGCCCCAATATGAGGACAGAAAGCAGCAAAAAGACTTCCCACTGAACTGCCAAAGTTGCCAATGAAAAGCTTTTTGTGTGTCCAGTGAACAGTAGATATGGCGGATCTCCTTTCAGAATGTCTTGTACTTTGCTGCAAAATCGATATATTGAATAAATTTGTTTGACAAGTTAATGAGACCTCTGATTTCTTCCACATTAATCAAAGCTGCTGCTGCTTCTGGACTGAGCCTCTGTCGTAAATATAAGTGAAGACAGTGATTCAAGTCACTGGTGTAATGAGTTATTGTTTGAAAGTTACTTGTAATACAAGTGTCAAGATTACAACCAAAACAAAAATTTGATCTGGAAAGAATCACTGTCTGCTTACCACTGAAAAGATGAGTGAAATAAGTATGAGGGTGAGTCAAATGAAACCTTCAATATTTTTTAAAATATTATTTACTGTGCAGAAATGGTACAAAGCTGTCTCACTTTTCAACAGAATCTCACCCACGCTCAATCCAAGTCCTCCAGCACTTACAAAGTGTATAAATGCTTTTAGAAAAAAATTCTTTGGTAGTCCGCGCAACCAATCATGCACTGCGTGGTGTACTTCTTCATCAGAATGGAACTTCTTTCCTCCCATTGGGTCTTCCAAACATATGGGAATCACTTGGTGATGAGGAATGGTGCCATTCCTTGCTGGCTTTCTTCGTTTCCAGCTGGTGGAAGTGAACCCAGGTTTTGTCCCCAGTAAAGATTCTTGCAAGGAAGCCATCACCTTCTTGTTCAAAGGGCTCAAGAAGATCTTCACAAGCATCAACATGTCATTAACTCATTTCAGGAGTCAGTTGCCATGGGACCCATCTTGCAGACACTTTGTGAAACTGGAGCACATCATGCATAATATGGTGTGCTGACCCATGACTAATCTGTAAACATGCTGCATTGTCATTCATTGTCACTTCACTATGGCTTGAATTGGTGCAATGTTTGGTGGAGTCACAACTCCTTGTGCATGCCTGACCTGGACGAGGAGCATCTTCCACTGAAGTCACACCATTTGTGAACTTCCTACTTCATTCGAAGACTTGCTGCTGTGACAAACATGCATCCCCTTACTGAACCTTCATTCATCCATGAATTTAAATAGGTTTCACACCTTCACTACGCAAAATCTGAATAGAAGAATGCTTTCCTTCCCTGGTGCGAGTCACAAGTGGGGTGGCCATTTTTATACTCATACTGCGATGGTATGTGTGCATCTGCACTATGCTGACACCTACAGGCCATTCTGCACGCTATTGGTAGCACACTTACCAAATTACAGGATAACAGTGCAAAATTTCAATTTGTTATTACATATTTAAGGTTTTCATTTGAGTCACCCTCTTATTAGTTTCAATGGTGTTCATAGACAGCTGAAGTTCTAAAAACTGAACCAAGCTCCAGATCCAGTCGATCCATTGCTGGTCCTATACTGAATCTGCAGCTGATTTAGCCCCTCTTTTAACTATAATAATATCATTGATACCAGGAAGAGAAAACAGTACTGAGGAGTCTACAAGAAGGGTAGAAGAATTGATCCACAGAACTACCATCCTACATCCAAGACACTGATTTGTTGTAGAACATTGAAACATATTCTCAGCTCAGACATAATGAGATAGCCCTAGCAGAATAATATTCATGCCAGCCACACGTATTCTGATAGCAATGCTCATTTTAAAATCAACTCATATTTTTCGCATGACATGCTGGAAGCTTTGGATGGAGGCAATGAAATAACGGCAGTATTTTTTAATTTCCAAAATGAATTTCTGTTAATACCACATTTACACTTGTTATCAAAAGTATGATTGTTAGGGAGTATCAAGCAAAAAATTTGACTGGATTGACTACGTTTTTTACGGAAGGACATGGTAAGAGTCATCAACAGATGTCGAGGTAACTTCGGGTGTGCCACAGGGATGTAGATTGCAGATGTTGCTGTTCAGATCTTATATGAATTACCTTACAAACATTATTACTAGTGTCTTAACATTTTTTTCAGGTGATTGATTTAGCTATACACTGAGGTGACAAGTCACGGGATACCTCCTAATGCTGCATCAGACCACCTTTTGTGTGGCACAGTACAACATCTCAGCATGGCATGGATTCAACAAGTCACTGGAAATCCCCTGCAGAAATACTGCACCATGCTGCTTCTACAGCCATCCATAACTGCAGAAGAGTTGCCACCGCAGGATTTTGTGAACAAACTGACCTCTTGATTATGTCCCATGAACGTTCAGTGGGGTTCACATCAGGAAATGTGGGTGGAAAAATCCTTCATTGAAATTGTCCAGAATGTTCTGACATGGCACAGTGTCATCCATAAAAATTCTTACGTTGTTTGGAAACGTGAAGTCCACAAATGGCTGCCAGTAATCTCCAACTAGCCGAACAAAACCATTTCCAGTTCACGATCAGTTCAGTTGGACCAGAGAACCCAGTCCGCTATATGTTGACAGTGTCCACACTATTATGGAGCCACCAACAGGTTACACAGTGCCTTGTTGAGAACTTGGGTCCGTGGCTTTGTCCGGTCCATGCCACACACTAATCCTACCATGTGATCTTACCAAAAGAATTCTGGACAGTTTTCCGGTCATATTCTGTCCGAGTGACATAGTCACAAGTGCAGGAGAGGTGCTGCAGGCATTGCCGTGCTGTTAGCAAAGTCACCCTTGTCAGTCATCTGCTTGCATAGTCCAATAACGCCCAATTTCAAGGCACTGTCTTAACAGGTGCATTTGTCATAGATCCCAAATAGATTTATGTGGTTATTTCATGCAGTATTGCTTGTCTATTAGTACTGACAACTCTACACAAACACCGCTGCTGTGTTGTTGATTGAAGCCCACTCGCCACTGCATTGTCTGTGGTGAGAGAGGATGCCTGAAATTTGCTATTTTGGCATGCTCTTGACACTGTTGGTATTTTAATATTCAATTCCTTAATAATTTCAGAAATGGGTGCTCCATACATCTAATTCTAACTACCCTCCCTTGTTCAAAGTCTTAATTCCCATCATGTTACCAGAATCGTGCTTGAACCATTTCACACGAATGACCTTAGTACAAATGACAGCTCCACCAATGTACTGGCCTTTTATGCCTTGCATATGCAAAACTACTGCCATTTTTATATGTGCTTATCGCTACCCCACAACTCTCGTCACCTCAGTGTAAAGAAGTACAGTGTGACAAGTGACATCGATGTTCAGTTACAGCCTGATAAGATTTAAAACTGGTGCAAAGAATGGCACCTTGGTTTAAATGTTGAGAAATTAAAAACTGTGCACTTCACAAAATGAAAAACTTAGTAATACAATATTATCACATAAATATGTTTAAGTTCTGTCATGGTTAAAGCTCGCAGCAGACTTCAATTTATTGGTAGTATACTAGGGAAATCCAGTCAGTCTACAAAGGAGATTGCTTGTAAATCACCCATCCTAAAATACTGCTGAAGTGTATGGGACCCATATCAAATACGACCCAACAGGTGATACTGAACACATACAGAGAAGGGTTGCACAAATGGTCACAGGTTTGTTTGATCCATGGGAGAGTATCACGGAACTGCTAAAAAAATGAGCTAGCAGACTCTTTAAGGTGGACATGAATTATTCCAAGAAAGCCTGCTGACAAAGTATTAGGAACTGGATACAAATTATGCCACTCTCAACATATTGCAACCCCATATACACCACTTCCACAGGAATTCTGAGGAGGTGGTTAGATTAATTACAGCTTGCATGGAGACATTAAAACAATTATTCTTCTTGCACCCCATACACGAATGGAACAGGGGAAGAACCCCTAATAACTGGCAGTGAGGCGTACCCCCTGTTATGAACTGTATAGTGTTTGCAGAGTGTAGATGTAGAGTGTAGATAATGTTATTAGATGAGCAGATCCATAAACAGCATGGTGTCAAGTAACCACCAGCAAATATATAGTCTAACACAGGTGACTTGAGGTGAATGAAGTAATGAATAAATGCCAAACATGAAAGTGAATTCTTACATTCTAGAAAATTCAGAAAGTTATTTTCACTTCTAATGACCTCCGATTTCAGGAATGCAGACAGCTCAAAGAAATTCCCAACATGAACCATGAACAACATTTTTGTTTGATTTTTCCTGGAACAGGAATATGAATTACCAAGTGGGTGACAAGTGCCACTTATGTAATGGAGAATCACTTCCCATTTGCTGAGTATGGAAGAACACATTTCACAGAATCCTCATAACAGAGACATTGCAGTAGCATGTAAACAGCTTACCTGCATTATCACTTCGTCTTCGCTTTCTACGAGACACTGATGAGTCGCCATCGCCATCGTCAGATTTTCTTTCCTGAAAGAAAAGAAAGTTCAGCACTTAAATAAATGTAAATCAACAAAATTTGAGTGTAAATCACTATCACAAAGACTGCAATATGTCTACATATATACTCTGCAAACCACTGTAATAAGAATAGAAGAGGGCTCCTCTCACTATACTATTTGTTAGGGTTATGGGAGAAGAAGTTTTACAATGGAGATAAAGTGTCAAACAATAGGCATATGTGTAAAAACTACATCCTTTACTAGTGCTGGAGCAACCAAAGAGTGTTTGGACAGTATAGAAAGTCTCTTCTTTCACTTGCCTCTCTCCTCTCACCCCGTTTCCATTTTTTCAACACCACTCACACTGGTTGGGAGAGTTAGATAACACCCTTTGACAGATGTGGAAATAGGAAGTGTGTGTCAGTGCATTCCATAGGTCAGCACTGTTGGTTCAAGAAAACCTGGGTCAAGCACTAAAAGGGAATCAAGAAATTTATTACCTGCCTGTTGGCAGGGAGGCGCTTCCACAATGTCTGCTGAACTCAGGACCATGGGTTTAAAAAAAGAAAAAACTGTATAAACATTCAATCATTTGATAAAGTGATGCACTAGATAAATGAAGTATGAAATTTTGGATGGAGACTCATCAACCCAAGTAAGAATAACTTCTGACTTGCACCAGATAACAGTGCTGGAACTCTAGTCATTCTTATTTTATGTTAATGAGCTGACCAACAGTACTATTAGCAATCTCAGACTGTTCACAAATGATACTTACCAATAATGAATTATTGACAGGAAATATTTCCAGAAATAATCAATCAGATATGAAAAAGAATTCAAAGTGGGGCAAAGATTGGCAACTTGATTTCATGTATAGAAAGGTAAAACTCTGGATTTCACAGAATTAATCCTAAATTTCTCAGTTTATTTTGGTACTAACCATTTCGTCCTATTGCCTATGAAATGCCGTAACACTAGAACCACGGCTGGGTCACTCGTGACCCACTTGATAATTCTTTTGTTTGTCACTCTTTTGTATTGTTGCCTAGAGTGTTACATTTCTGTGACTTTTTATGAAATAATGTAATTAGTGATTATACTTCATTTCACATCTTATGGTGAAAACATAAAAGAGAAATATGAAGATGCACCTTAAACTGCGGAAGGGTCAGTTCTGAGCCGTCCAGTGCAGTCGCTATAACAATCGCATTTTTCATGTAGCTTCATGCCTATTGTTAGTGTGTGTTTGGTCAACAATCGCAAAACTCATTTTTTACTTCACTTTCAGCTGTCGTTCCAGTTTTCAGCAGGGGACGAGAGGGAGAGAAGTTCAAACAAGCCTGACCTTGTATGCAGATATTGCGCACCCAGAGCTTTGTACCACGGAAACGGCTTTAGTAGTGCTTTCTGTCTGTGTAGATAGTGCTTGTAACTTACAAATATATTATGGCCAAATTTCTACGCACAGAAGCGGACATTATAAATGCTCTAAATGAGATTTTAGATAATGAATCTGAGGGTGAGCCACTGGAGTCTTTATCTGAGGAAGAATTTCCATCACCAATAGTTCCGGATTCTTCATCAGCAGGCGATGTTACTACTGAGAAGGTTCTACTGAATGCTGATGAGAAAGGTATGTTTGTTTATGTGTTTGTTTTATAATAATTTTTGTTTATGTATATGTTGCGTAGACAGTAATTTGAATTGCAACACTTATGTTTATACATTGTTTCCTGTTGAATTTTTACAAGTTATATATTACATTTAGGAAGGTGTTTTTTGTTCTAATATTACACAATATATTCAATATTATGTCGCGTTCTAATATGTATAACTACTATTACAGGAACAGCTGCCACAAAGACTAAGTCAGCTCGAGGAAGTGGATGTCCTGAAGGTCGGTGTGGACAATGAACTGCCCGGGTTCTGGACTATGTCAGTTTCCTTCAGGTAGCGATATTGTAGCACCCGATGGAACAACCTGGAAAGTTGGAGTAATAGGTTACTGTTCAGCTGGAAGATATTGACAACAGAATGTTTTCAAAGATAGGACAGGACCACCTCCGCATGCAAAATGAAACGCGAGTGAGACCTGTTAGAGTGCACAGTATGCAATGATAACAGACAAAATTTTGAAACATATTGTAAAATGTACAGAAACTGAAGCACCTTGTGTACTGAGCTCAGATGAGTGGACTATAAAAATTGAAGAACTGGAAGCTTTTATAGCTATATTGTACGTCCATGGTGCTATTGGAGCGAAGAACTTTGAACTGGACACATTGTGGTCAGTGAAGTGGGGAAATAATTTTGTGAAATCAACAATGGCTCGTGACAGATTCAGGGCTATAATGCGTTCTCAGATTTGACATTAGATTCACAAGATCAGAATGACTAAGAGAAGACATGTTTGCTTTGGTAACAGAAATCTGGAATGAGTTGATTGCGAATGCACAGTCTAGCTACATACCGGGTCCATATGTAACAATCGCTGAACAGCTTTTTCCTTCAAAGTGCCGTTGCATATTCACGCAGTTTATGGCATCAAAACCAAACAAATACGGGCAAAAGTACTGGATGGTGGTAGATAAAGACTCAAAATATATTGTGAATGCTATCCCTTATATAGGAAAGGATGACACTAGGTGGTGAGATGAGAGTCTTGGTGGTTTTGTTGTAAAAAAATTTATGCAACCTTACCTCAAAAAAGGAATAAATGTCACATGTGACAATTTTTTCACCTCCTTAGAACTCTCTGAGACACTGAAAGCTAATTCTACGAGTCTTGTGGGCACAATAAATTGATCTCGCAGGGAAATGCCAGTCTGTATCAAGAAGGCAAGAGAACAGTTATAAAGCACAGTATTGTTGAAAAAAGATGATACCACACTTGACTGTTTATCATTGTAAGAGCAACAAGAATGTCCTGATTCTGAGCACTATGCATCCTTATGTGACGATTGAGGATGGTATAAAAAGAAGCCAGATACTGTTACGTTTTATAACTGCTCTAAATATGGAGTGGACATGGTCAACCAATGGCTCGCAAATACTCTGTCAAAGCACCATCGAGACATTGGCCTGTTCACACATTTTACAACTTGCTGGATTTGTCTGGGACAAATGCGAGGGTATTGTTCAATTCTCTAAATGATAAAAAATTGAAACGCAGGGATTTCATCCCGCAGCTGGGGGAGGAGCTTGCTGAGAAGTATGCAGCAACTAGAAAGACTAGCATCCCTGTCAGACCTGAAGATATTCCTGACAGACAAAAAAAGCAAACACGCTGCCTTGTAAAGTCTAACTGTGAAGGAAAGAAATAATTTTTAAAGTGTCACACCTGCAAGAAAACTGTGTGCAACATATGTACATCAAAACACTATTATTTGTGTTCATTATGTAACGGTAGCCAGTAGAAACACTCAGCATATACATGTAAGTTTTAAAATATTAAATTATAATTTGTGTAAACATTGTTTCTTTTTGTTAATTTCATTCTAAATATCGTAGTGCTTCTAACAATAGATTCATTGGCAGTAACATTACCCCACTGACATAGGGGAAATAAAGGAAAAGATCACAGGTCATTAGTGACCCAGCTGTGGTTCTTGGTATGTCCAAATATCAGTGGTTCTAGTGTTAAAGCACTTCATTTTTGTTACTGCACAATGGGACTACATACTCTTCACAATAAACCCACATAAATTCATTATATTCAGGAAATTTGCACCTCTGCCTTACTTCCAAGTGACATACGTTGTCCTATCTAATATCCTTTGGTGGCACATGAGCTGTTCGTACTCTACTGTTATTTGCTTGGATATTTGATTCACTTCATTGCTTGA
Organism: Schistocerca nitens; assembly: GCF_023898315.1. Classification (NCBI taxonomy): domain Eukaryota; kingdom Metazoa; phylum Arthropoda; class Insecta; order Orthoptera; family Acrididae; genus Schistocerca; species Schistocerca nitens. The sequence continues at coordinate 1,286,345,174 of NC_064614.1, forward strand.
TCTCCCTCATTTTGCGGCAGTGGTATCTATCTGGCACAAGAATTCATCAACCTCCACACTAAATTGCATCCTGAGACCCAAAGAGCCAACACAGCTGCTGCCTCACCCTGCATTCATGAAAATTACAGAGAGCATTGGTGATACTAATTGGGCTATAATGGTCCATCTCTAGAAGGTGCGTACGCAGTTTCAGTACTGGGACAAATATACTTTCTTGCCATTGTGTTATGAACTCGCCCTCACCCCTGATGCTGTTAAAGATGGTAAAGCTATGACACCAACAGTACCCTGATAGACATTTAATCACTTGAATGTGGATGTGGTCTGGCATTAGGGCTGTATCAGGGCAGTGGACTAAGACACCGACAAATTCCCACTTGCTGAATGGAGCATTACATGGCTCCAGTGGGGTGTAAAAGATAATTGCTTTTGCTCCATCCACTCTTTCAGGGCACAAATGGCAGGTTGATAATTCTCAGATGCAGATGCCCAGGCACAAAGAAGAGCAGAATGTTCAGTAATGGCACCTGGGTCGGTGCAGACAGTGCCATTCAAGGTAATACGAGGTACATCTGTAGGTTTCTGGTATCCATAGAGATCTCTGATCTTAGCCCAAACCTGAAAGGACAGGTACATAGTCTGATGGTTTAAAGATTCCATTGCCAGCATACTTATTTCCCTTGTTTTATTAGGTGGCAGGCCCGAACATGAAGCTGCTTACAGGCGATAAGGTGCTTTGTTGGTGAGTGCTGCTTAGAGCATTGGAGAGCCAACATACAATCTCTAATGGCCTCTGTGGCTTTCAATGACCACCAACGTACTGTCTTCTTTTGGGGCAGGTCCACCAATTCAGCTGCCAAAGATTGAGTGCAGTCATATTCTCAGCTGCCTCATCAATATCTCCATGCAGCAGGGAGCCCAGGGTGACAGGAGATGTGAAAGTACCCTGGTCAACACCGTTGAGAGCCCATCTCGGCAGAGAAGGGCATCAGGAAGTCGTCACCACATGTCATCGTGGACTCTCTTGGGGATAGATGGGAGAGGACAAGGAATGCAGATACGAAGGTAAATAACCAAGAAAGTTGCACACACCACACTGAAGCTTGTGGGGCTACCAGAAATCAGTAGGCAAAGGTCAGGTTGTGGCTGTACACTTTCATGGTCTTTGCCATGGCCAATGATTGTAGTTCCACCCCAAAGAGAGTTATGGGCATTGAAATCCCCAAAAGGGTGGGGGAAGCTGAGAAACCAATGATTACAGTATATTCTGACACACTTTACCGTTGGGGATGGGGAGGTTAACACTGCAGTAGGTGATATTCTGAAATGCCCTTACTCAAACAGCAAGAACCTCTAAAGGTGTATTAAGAGGCATAAGTTCACTACAAAGAGTGTCCTGAACATATGTGCAAACTCTGCCTGACTCCCTGTCATAGGGAGCACGAGTCTTATAATGCCCCCGCTGTCAATGAAGGGCAGGGTATGTGTTGGTGGAAACCGAGACTCCTGAAGGGGAATATGAAAGGCAGGGGAAGTGTTAGAAAGATGTCATAGCTCAGCCTGGAGGTGGAAAAAACTGCTATAGATCCACTGGAGAATAATAATGTTGAAGTACTGTGGGACCGTAAAGCGACCAAGGAGGTGGCTTATGCCTTAGGGTCACGTGCTGCCATAGCTTGAGGGGTTATAGCATCAATATACACAGGTTGTGGGTTCCACTATATGGTACAAACTGGGCCTCATGGGCCACCAGAATCTCTTCCTTGGTCACAGGAATGGAACAGGTGCGATTTGGTGGTGTGTGGGCTACCAGAATTTCCTTGTTTGAGGACTTTTGATATTTCTTCTTCTTAGTGTTTGCAGGCCAGTGGAAACAATGGAAACAAGTGTCCCATGTCCCAAGGGACTTCTTTCTGGCTAGGCAAGCCAGAGGAACATAACTTGTCTGGCTGGGAGGTGGGGGACCAATGTCGCTGATGGGTGGGAAGTCCATGATTTTCAAGTAGGTGAGGTGGAAGTAGCAGGAGGAGAGTTGCAAACTATGGTTGGTGGGTGGGGAGGGGGGGGGCAGGGGAGGGGTAGGCTTGGTCAAGCAGCCCTGAAGCCCCACTGTAGGAGACGTAGCTGGTGCCAGTACTGTTGCCAAAATAGGCAAGGTCATGACAGCTGCAGCATATGACATTTATAAGTGCTGGGTGCGAACACTCATACTTTGCCTCTTGGTAAGTTAGTTCATCCAGGGTCTCGTTTTCTTGTCTTTGTTGTCTCTGGAAACTGGTGCATTCTGGTGAGCAGGGAGGAATGGTGCATTCCACAGTTGACACTTTAAGCACTGGATGGTGGAAGGGGGGAGGGGGGGCATACAGTTTCACATCAGATATCGGTATATAATCACCTTGACCTTTTCAGGCAATTAATTGCCCTCACAGGCCAAGATGAAGCCACCTATAGCAACCCATTGTCCTTTGGTCCCCTATGTTAATGATGAATGAAGTGTACACCTCTCACCCCAAACTGGTGCATAGCTCATCAGATTCCAAGAGCAGGTCTTGGCGGAAAATGATGCCCTGAATTATATTTCGACTGTTATGGAGCAGTCACCTGTATGTCACCCAGCATGTTGCAAGCAAGCAGCACCTGTGACTGGGCAGGGGATGCTGTTTTGATCAAAACTGACCCACTTTTCATTATAGAGATGACTGCCACTTACACAAACTTGTCTTGTAAGTTTGTTTTGTGGCCAACAAGGAATCCCCATCAGTCCTTACACAAACCATGTGTTTGAGAGAATCTCTCTCTGCTTGTCACTTAGCCTTATGGTTCTCCCCTTGGCATAGCCAAGGAAGGGAACATTTTAGGGTCATACCTCTATGCATGAAGTCAGGCCTTTCCTTCACCAGAGACTGCTGGGCTGTATGACCGCCAGTGGAAGATAACTTCATCTACTACATTTGCAGCTCATCTACTGTAGTGACACCATTCTGAATTGAAACTCTTCCCATGCGCACCACCCAGCCTCACCAATGGCTACCTGGCCAGTAATGCATTGCGAAGGGTGCAAAGATGGAAAGACACGAAATGGGAGCATACACTGCATTGGGTGACTTTCGCTGCATGATCTGCACTTCCGGAGAACTTTGGAAATAGATGGAAGGTTAAACCCAAGAATGGGGACTATGTTTTTATTTAATTATAAGTTACAGAAAATTTCTGAATTGAAAACTCTATTCCCTTCCACAACCCAGGTCCCAGCAAGGTGTGAACCAAGGAAAACCATCTGGTGAGGCATGGGCGTGGTGGATGGGGGGGGGGGGGGGATAGTGGTAGCATTTAATCAGAAGAGCTGTGAACCCCCTGGTGGTTCAGATCACCAGTTCTTCACAGTACCTTCTCAACAGAGAATGCTGCTGTATTTCACTGATTTTTGTGGAACAAACTGTTACTTAACTAAGTCATCAGACAACAATTCAGCTACCCATTGCGTTACATGAACCAGCAAGCCATCTGATGAAAACCAAGATTAGTCCTCTCTAAATAAAAACTGTGACTCGTAAATGATCCCATTATGGTTACAGGAAGAAAATTTCCTAGCCTGGAGAGTACTGGCAATGAATGATCTTATTGGAGGTAGTGTTGTAATGCTCCACAACGAAATAGCTTTCAATAGTTCCACACATCAGATCTAACCACCCATGTCGTATACATTCCACTCGGAACAATAATTCAGAATATCACACCACCAGAAAGTTTAAAACGGTTTAACACTGACTAAAATTCAGATGGCTGGTTCAGATGGCTCTGAGCACTATGGGACTTAACATCTATGGTCATCAGTCCCCTAGAACTTAGAACTACTTAAACCTAACTAACCTAAGGACAGCACACAACACCCAGCCATCACGAGGCAGAGAAAATCCCTGACCCCGCTGGGAATCTAACCCGGGAACCCGGGCGTGGGAAGCGAGAACGCTACCGTACGACCACGAGATGCGGGCGACTAAAATTCGTCCGAAACTGGTGCAAGATTACGAAATGTCCACTGCCACAATAACGGCAGTTCAGAAATTTTCGACTGAAGGGTATTCAGAAGTTGCAATCACACATTAACATATCGACAAAGTTCAGAGTGATCTACTACACAATTAACAATTTATGTCATCGTGGACTCTCTTGGGGATGGATGGATGGATGGATGGATGGATGGATGGATGGATGGATGGATGGATGGGAGAGGACAAGGAATGCGGATACGAAGGTAAATAACCAAGGAAGTTGCACGCAACAAGCTGAAGTTTGTGGGGCACTGCTGACGTTAACCTTGTCTCTGATTAACACTCGCCGTCGAGAACGATGTACTGGGCTCTTTTACTTACGAAGCCTTCGTGCCACTCTCTCATACGTAGGAACCTATTGCACATGCTCTGACCTTCGTTAACAGTGTTACTAATGTTTTAGAATCCTGTAGCCCACTCGTTCCTTTCACCACACGTGAGGTTATGTACAAAACTGAGGTTGAGTGTGAAAACTTAATTGACGTCAGGCATACGAAAAGTCATTCTCTGAATGGATTAGCAAATTTCAGAAGTGTTTATCACCACACACCACCGTGCAAGCTTACAAGGGAAGGTTCCCACCTGAATCTAAATCTAAGACAGATGGCGAGCATGACAGAAGGGAACTATGGATATGACTCCCACTCTGGACCAAGAACTGCCTCACTATAAATAACCAAGCACTTACATTTTCATCCTCTTGTTTTCTTGTCAAGTCTCCGAATAAACACCATAAATGTATTTTTGGATTGCACAGACGTTTGCAGCTTGCTCACACACTAGCGAGCCTTGCTTACTCCAGCCCACAAATCCGCCCCTTTACAGTAAACAAAGATGTAAGCAGCATATGTTTCGAGCCTTCCAGTGTCATCCATTTATGTGAATTAATCTCCTGCTCGATTTGTCAGGTTTCCTCCACACAAGCCATCGACAGTGCACGTCCGCGTGTTCAGATGAGTCGTTTCCAATTCGTGCACAGTATTTCGACGACCGACGTGATCGTCCCCTCTCAGTGCCACAAGTTTAGTCGTCTCATGTCCTCGCCACCCAGACTCAACCCTAAGAAAATGATCTGGTCGGTCGTCAAAATATCGTACACAGAACGGATTGGCCGAATACACAGACACATATCGTTAATGGTCTGTATGTAAACGGCGTGCAGCTCCTGAACACGACAAACCTCGAGAGGCTCTCCGGGAGATCGCTTATGAGGGGCAGTGTACGCTAGGAATGGCTCTGTGATGTTACACGGACGCTTTGATTAAACGGATACTTCAGTTATAATAAAAGGTATTTCGAGGCTTAAGATGTGCAACCTACCGATGAGCAACGGAGTTATTTCCAAGCCATTCTGATTAAGAAAACAACAAAAATGGTTCTTCCTTTAGGATGACAGTTCTCATAGCAAAGTAACGAAAAATCGAGGTGTTTTGGTGGATTTGGACCACCACGCATGTGTCTGTGGTAAGAAACTCTATCCAAACCCTTATGGGAATCCATAGCCCTGTTTCTCTTTCATTGTGTGTGCTAGAGCATGTGAAAGGTGCTACACCTGGGAACAGAAGTAAAACCACAGGAGCTGAAAGAAAGGTACGAGGAATGCGTCTGGCTGACCAGTTACAAAATTCGTGGGCGAGGCAATCGCCCAGATAACGCATTAAGAACAGCTCCCTACATTTTTTGGAGAGAAGTCGAACAGATCTCTGAACCTTAAAACTCTTGCCACATTCGTTTGAATGTAGCTCAAAATAGAGGGCACGTCTGTCAGGAAATCCGCTTCTGCCCTCTGCTCTGAAAGTAACACACAGTCTAATAAAATGTGGTGCACGGTGATCTGTATGCCACAAGCAGCTCATGTCGGAGGGTCCTCTCGCCTGAGCAAGAAGTCATGCGACAGAGCTGTGGCTATGTGTAGACAAGTAAGGAGAACCTCGTCCTGCCTATGTGGATGGAAGGTGGTACACTGTGGCCACATAGTGGTCTTCACTATGAGCAGCTTGTCAGCTGTCAGTTCCTACCACACCTCTTTCCGTCGATGCACGACTCTTCACCTCAGCAGTGAGACAATAGCATGCAAGGGGAATGGCACACGAAACTAACCAAGGACTACAACACGACTCCTCCTCGGCTGCTACAGCCGCTCTATCGTTGCCCACAATAACCGTGTGCCCTGGCGCCCAGCAGTGTCGCTTCCTTTCCTAGGCTTTGTTGCCAGAGGAAGGCTTTCTGGCCATCCTCGACTGCATTATCAGTTGGATACAGGCATTGTAGAGACTGAAGGCTACTCAGGGTGGGGGGGGGGGGGTGGGGGGGGGGGGTTGAAACACATGAGTAATTTAGCAGGCATGGCACATCTCGTCTCCTCCAAGGCCCTAAGGATCATGGAAATTTGCCATCGAATACAGTGAAGTCTGGAGACAACATAATTTAGAGGACAAACTGTGGGAAAACGAAGGAACAAAAGAGTCCCTCTGCTTAGCCCCATCCGTGCATGCAGCCCCATAGTTGGAGTGCTCATTTAAAATGTCAGCGAACAGCGTATTAAAACAGAAGCTTGAATTAATCTCTCCTGTACTACACTAAATCTGGAATTACTCAGAGCCCATGCAGTAACCAGAGTGAGAGTCAGCTGAACCACAGGTCTGAGTCCATACGAACCCCACACCGAGAGACTGCAACAAACATTTTGCACAGATCCCAAATGGCCTCGCTGCCCACAGACAATTATTTTTTTTTTTTGTTTTTGGTTTTAGGGCGCAAAACTTCTCTGTTCATTAGCGCCCAGCCCGTGACTGAGGAAACAGTAAAAAACCGAAATTGAAAACCAGCAGCAATGGGAACAAAGTCATAAAATTGGAGAAACTAAAAGCAGAAGGAATGCTTACAAATCCACTACAGAAAGGGGTTGGTTGTCCCCAAAAAAGGCTTCAAATGACTGACGTCATTTCACTGTCACTAATAAACTGGAGAACGCGGTCGGCTGAGCGCGTGTCATCTGCTAAAATCGACGATAGATCAGGCGATAGCTGTAGACGGGAGCGTAACGGATTAAAATAGGGGCATTCAATTAAAAGGTGTCTTACCGTCCACAGCTGAGAGCAGTGGGGACAGAGTGGGGGAGGATCGCCGCTTAAAAGATGTCCATGGCTAAAAAGACAGTGGCCTATCCGGAGCCTAGCTAAAATTACCTCCTCCCGACGACGCGTTCGGGAGGAAGAGGTCCAGGCGCAAGGAAGGGCTTTCACTTCCCGCAATTTATTATGGGGAAGTGTTGACCAATGCGCGTGCCATAAATGAGCAACTGAATAGCTGGCCGAGGAAGAGAGACCGCAGCCTTGGCCGCTATATCGGCCGCCTCATTCCCATAGATACCAGCGTGTCCCGGGAGCCAGAGGAACGCCACCGAGACGCCCCCCAGGTGGAGCAAGCCCAGACAGTCCTGAATCCGGTGGACCAGAGGGTGCACAGGGTAAACAGCTTTGAGACTGAGGAGAGAGCTGAGAGAATCTGAGCAGATTACGTACTGTATCCGCTGATGGCGGCGGATGTAGTGGACAGCCTGGAGAACAGCGTAAAGCTCCGCAGTATAAACCGAACACTGGTCGGGAAGCAGAAAGTGATTTGGGGTGTCGCCAACAATATAGGCACTCCCTACACCTAACGATGTCTTCGAGCCGTCGGTGTAAAGAAATGTGGCGTCCGTCATTTGTGAACATAGAGCAGCAAATGCCCGACGATAAACAAGTGAAGTGGTACCATCCTTGGGAAATCGACAAAGGTCACGGAGCAGGCAGATTCGGGAACGGAGCCAAGGCGATTCTGTACCCCAAGTTGTCAAAAAGGTTTTAGGAAAGCGGAAGGAAAGAGAATGGAGCAGTTGACGGAAGCGGACTCCCGGGGGTAGTAGGGAGGAGGAGCGGCCTGCATACCCTACATCAAAGGAGGCGTCGAAATAAAAGGTCATGGGCTGGATTAGCAGGCATGGAAGACAGATGGCTAGCATAACGACTCAGAAGGACTGCTCGCCGATTGGACAGCGGAGGTTCAGCAGTCTCAGCATAAAGGCTTTCCACAGGGCTAGTGTAAAAAGCTCCAGACACTAAACGTAATCCACGGTGGTGGATAGAGTCGAGACGCCGTAGACGGCCGAGCAGAGGAGTAGACTATGCTTCCATAATCCAATTTCGAGCGCACTAAGGCGCGATAGAGGCGGAGAAGGACCACTCGCTCCGCTCCCCAGGAGGTACCATTCGGGACACGGAGGGTGTTGAGGCATCGCAGACAGCGAGCCGAAAGATAGGAAACGTGGGAGGACCAGCACAGTTTTCTGTCAAACATAAGACCCAAGAATTTAGCGACGTCTGAAAACGGAAGGTTGACAGGACCTAGATGTAAGGAGGGCGGAAGAAACTCCTTACGTCGCCAAAAATTGACACAAACGGTCTTACTGGGTGAGAAACGGAAGCCGGTTTCGATGCTCCAAGAGTAGAGGAGATCGAGACATCCTTGAAGACGTCATTCAAGAAGGCTGGTCCGTTGAGAGCTGTAGTAGATCGCAAAATCGTCCACAAAGAGGGAGCCCGAGACATCAGGAAGGAGACATTCCATAATTGGATTTATGGCGATGGCAAACAGTACAACACTCAGCACGGAGACCTGGAGTACCCCGTTTTCTTGGGAGAAAGTACGGGAGAGAGTAGTGTTCACCCGCACCCTAAATGTGCGCTCTGCCATAAATTCGCGAAGAAAAAGGGGCAGCCGGCCTCGAAAGCCCCAAGAGAACAGTGTGCGGAGGATCCCTGTCCTCCAACAGGTATCGTATACTCTCTCCAGATCAAAAAATATTGCTACCGTTTGGCGTTTCCGGAGAAAATTGTTCATGATATAAGTGGAGAGAGCAACAAGATGGTCAACTGCAGAACGATGTTTTCGGAATCCGCATTGGGCTGGTGTTAGAAGACTGAGGGATTCCAGCCACCAAGCTAAACGGTAATTCACCATACGCTCCAAAACCTTACAGACACTACTCGTGAGAGAAATGGGGCGATAGCTAGAGGGGAGATGTTTGTCCTTTCCAGGTTTCGGAACGGGAACGACAATAGCTTCCCGCCATCGTCTGGGAAAGGTACTGTCGGTCCAAATTCGATTATAAAGGCGAAGGAGGTAACGCAGACTATGGGTTGATAAATGCAGCAACATTTGGACATGGATACCATCCGGTCCTGGGGCGGAGGAGCGAGAAGAAGAGAGGGCATGTTGGAGTTCCCGCATGGAGAAAACAGTATTGTAGCTTTCGTGATTTTGAGAGGAGAAAGCAAGATGTCTCACTTCCGCTGCACGTTTCTTCGGGAGAAACGCTGGCGGGTAACTTGAAGAGCTCGAAATCTCAGCAAAGTGCTGACCCAATGAGTTAGAAATTGCGACGGGGTGCACTAAGGTATCATGCGCGACAGTGAGCCCAGAGACCGGGGAGAAACTAGGCGCGCCTGAGAACCGTCGAAGCCGACTCCAAACTTCCGAGGAGGGAGTGAAGGTGTTAAATGAGCTAATAAAGAATTTCCAGCTTGCCTTCTTGCTATCGCGGATGACGCGACGGCATCGCGCACGGAGCTGCTTATAGCGGATACAGTTGGCCAAAGTAGGATGGTGACGGATAATGCGAAGAGCACGTCGCCGCTCACGTATTGCGTCACGGCATGCCTCGTTCCACCAAGGAACTGGGGGGCGCCGGGGCAATTCGGAGGTGTGTGGTATTGAATGTTCCGCAGCTGTAACAATAACGTCGGTAATATGTGTGACCTCATCGTCGACGCTGGGAAAGCGACGGTCATCGAATGTCGCTAGAGACGAAAAAAGTGTCCAATCGGCTTGGGCAAACTTCCAGCGTCGCGAGCGCATATATGGCAGTTGAGGCTGCAGTCTAAGGACACATCGAAAGTGGTAACTCGAGTGTGTATCATCAAGGGCGAACCATTCGAAGCGCCGAGTTAGCGGAACAGTACCGACCGCAAGGTCCAAATGAGATAAATTTGTCGTGGAGGCAGACAAAAACGTGGGGACCCCAGTGTTGAGGCAAACTAGATCCGCTTGGTGGAAGACGTCTAGCAATAGTGAGCCACGTGGACAAGGATGTGGAGATCCGCAAAGCGGGTGGTGGGCATTGAAGTCCCCAACCAGCATATAGGGGGGTGGAAGCTGACCAAGAAGATGAAGGAGACCAGCTCGTGCCATTGGTGTGGACGATGGAATGTATACAGTACAAAGAGAGAACGTGTATCCAGAATGTGAAAGACGGACGGCGACAGCTTGGAAGGAACTGTGGTGTCACCGCTAGACACCACACTTGCTAGGTGGTAACTTAAATCGGCCGCGGTCCTGTAGTACATGTCGGACCCGCGTGTCGCCACTGTGTAATCGCAAACCTAGCGCCACCACATGGCAGGTCACAAGACACGGACATGACCTCGCCCCAGTTGTACGGACGACATAGCTTGCGACCAGACCTACCAAGTCTTCCTCTCATTTGCCGAGAGACTGATAGAATAGCCTTCAGCTTATTCCATAGCTACTACCTAGCAAGGCGCCATTTGTATCAGTGCTTATAGCTTACTACTATTCAAGAGATGTATTCCAACAAGAGAATAAAGTTAAGTATATTATTCCAGCTACGTACTTTTCTTCTTATTCATTAATAAGTCTCATGTTCCAGTACTTCACGCCCGTCTGCGTTAGTTTAGCGTGCACTTTCAGCCACTTCGATCTACAAGGTGTTGGCCCCGCTGCCGACACATCAGGAACTGTTTAAGGGGATTGGGTGATAATGGAGAGTATCATGGAGAAGAATCATGAGTCCTCCATGGGCTGGAGTGCCTTCAACAGAGGGGAGATCAAATCGGACGGACTGAAAATGAGGGAGAACAAAGCGGTCATAGGGATGCAGCTTTGTTTCTGAAGACAGAAGATGACCGGCGAGTAGGATCGCAAGAGGATCAACAATTCATCCCGATTGGCTCGAATACCGCGGATATTCCAGTGGATAATGGACATAGGGTGAACAGAATATGGAGGAATGTGACCAAGGTCGCTGTCAACTCAACGACTGCTCAGAGCTTGCGACCGACAGCATGGAATGGCATTCAGCCGAAGGCAGAAGATCCTGATCCATAGGTTGGTCAGGAGCAGCTCCTGCCACCAGCGATCGGCCGGTTGACCGGCCACCAGCAGTGCGCCTCGGCGCCACAGAAGACTGCCGAGGGCGATTTCCGCCAGGTGGTGCTGTAGATGAGACACGCCTTGGCGGAGAAGGAGAGGAACTGGGTTTCTTTGTAGCCTTCTTGGAAGTATGATGTTTAGATGAAAGAGGAAGCGATGGTTGGGAAGTTGCGGTACGTAAAAGCTCTTCACGAGTATGCTCTTTTTTCGAAGACTTGGCGTCTGACTTTTGGGCTCGAGATTTAGCAGAACCCGACGAAGGGTGAGCCATAGAGTGGACAGGCGAAAGTGGTGAGGTTGAACGGGCGATCTTTGCGCTGGCCGATCTGACGACCGTGGTACTAAAGGTGAGGTCGCAAGTCTGCGTGGCCGCCTCCTCTGTTGGCCGAGGGGAAGCAAGGACAGTGCTGTATTTTCCTGTCTGAGGCACGGTGGGCTGTCGATTGGCGATTAATTTTCGAGCAGCAAAGGTCGACACCTTTTCCTTCACTCTTATTTCCTGGATGAGTTTTTCGTCCTTAAAAACGGGGCAATCTCGAGAGGAAGCAGCGTGGTCACCCATACAGTTGATGCAGCGAGGGGATGGAGGTTGACAAGCACCCTCATGGGCATCCTTGCCACACGTAACACATTTGGCCGGATTGGAACCGGACTGGCTAGTGTGATTGAACCGCTGACATCGATAGCAACGTGTAGGGTTTGGGACGTAAGGGCGAATGGAAATTATCTCATAGCCTGCTTTGATTTTCGATGGGAGTTGAACTTTGTCAAATGTCAAGAAGACAGTGCAGGTTGGAATGATGTTCATGTCAACCCTTTTCATAACCCTATGAACAGCCGTTACGCCCTGGTCAGACAGGTAGTGCTGAATTTGTTCGTCAGACAATCCATCGAGGGAGCGTGTATAAACGACTCCACGCGAGGAATTTAAAGTACGGTGCGGTTCCACCCGGACAGGGAAGGTGTGGAGCAGAGAAGTACGCAGCAATTTTTGTGCCTGGAGGGCACTGTGTGTTTCTAACAACAGGGTGCCATTTCGTAATCTGGAACAAGACTTTACAGGACCTGCAATTGCGTCGACACCTTTCTGAATAATGAAAGGGTTGACCGTGGAGAAGTCGTGACCTTCGTCAGACCGAGAAACAACAAGGAACTGTGGCAACGAGGGAAGAACCGTCTGTGGCTGAGACTCAGTGAACTTACGTTTGTGAGCAGACATAGTGGAAGGTGAGTAAACCATTGCGGAAGAATCCCCCATGATTACCGGCGTCTCCGATGGCGCGCTCCTCCCTTGTGGGGGTCCTCACTGAGGGCACACCCGCCTTAGGTGATTGTTCACACCTCAGGTCACACCTCCCGACAAACGGACGCAGGGACTAATCGGCACTTTCGGAAGGTATCAGCTCGGGTAATCACCCCTCCCTGGGCCTGGCCGTTACCAGGGGGTACGTACATGTCCTACCTGTCTACCCGGGGCGGGGAATTACGCGTTACCCCGTCACCGGCTACGCATGGAAGTGCGTGGGTCGGCCTTCAGACACGCACAGGGAGGAAAAAAGAGAAAGGGAAAGGAAAGAAGAGGGGTCTCAAACGCCGCAGCGGAGAAAAGGGCAAAGAGAAGAGGGAAGGAAAAGTGAAGGACAGAGGAAGGACGAGGACTTGCAAGTGTAGAAACCAAGGAATTTGGAACAGTTTCGAGCGTCCGTCTCCGGACGTAGGCACAAACCCCTGGGGGGCCACAGACGATTAGTAAGGAGGTGTTTCATAGCCAGACAGTATCGGTACAGTATGCATGGGAAGTGGGTGTAGCAAGGAACCCTCACTGCTAATGCAGTGCGAGAAGTTGCCGCCCGATGGTAAGTGGTAGTTCCCCAGCATCTCATCAGCACAGAATGGGTGTGGCTCTTGTCCTGTAACTGCACGTAGCCAGCCAGAACCCCTCATGGTGGAGATTGTCACCGATTTTCAGGTACAAACGCCTCGCTGACCTGTAAACTGTGCACCAAAGTCAAGTCAGGCCTGCATGTAAGTCCTGTAAAACTGGAGCAGACATATCTCACGCGTGCCCCAAAACCTGTGGCTAAGAAACTTTAAAATGTTTAGTGTCTTCTGGGAACTTGCCTTCAGGTGTGGTAACCACAATAGTGAGGAGTCAAAAATGAGGCATAGAAACTGCACAGGCTTTAAAAGCGAGAATGGTGTTCCACATACGCAGTTCAAGTAAGTTAAAAATACGACATGAAACCCCCCCCCCCCCACACACACACACACACACACACACACACACACACACACACACACACACACACTATTCTCTGCAGAAAATGTAAAGGTGGTGTTTGCAGCCCGCTCCTAAGCCTTTCTCCTTTCACTTGCAACTGACAAGTTGCTGTTGCAATACCGAAGGAGGAACACAACACTGCAAAATCATTCATAAATAACGAACATTGTATGGCACTCCTTACCATACATATGATACTGTTTATGGATATGGCGAAGACAGTAGCAATTACAACACTGCCTCGAGCGACATCCTCCTACTCGAAACTATTCGACAACATGTCACCGACTTGGAACTGAAAAAAGTGCTTTAATGAAAATGACCGCATAAATAAAGGGAGATCACCACAGAAGCCCCATTGGTGGGGCTGCCTTACAATATGGTGTCTCCAAGTCGTGTCGTATATCTTACTGATAAAGAATGAGGCTATTTGCACAGGAAACCCTGCTGTATAGCGGCCTCTTGCAGGGTCTCGTAGCCGACAGTGGATAGCTATCTCCTGAATCGACACTGAGAGCGACTTACGAGCTGCCTCGTATCTAACACCCAGACCAGAGCACCGTTAACCATTCGCTCCGAGGTCTTGCCTATACAGCTCGTTAAGGCGACGCTCCAGTAACCACTGGGAAACGTTTGGTACTTTCCCGGTTTGAGAAGAGGCACCAAAATTCCCTCCTCCCATTTTCTGGGAAAGTTGCTCGTCTGCCTTATCAAATTAGACCACTTCGTAGGACTTTCTTTGACGCTGGTTGCAAGTTTTGCAGCATGCTGTACGGGTTTCGTCGTGACTGGGCACGATATCACAAGCTGCTGACAGTGCAGAGTCCAACTCTCTCACGCAAAGTAGGCAATTTTAGACCTCCTAACTGTTAGACATTATGTCCAACTCAGCGTTTTCCGTGGTGTAGCGGTAACGACAGAATGTTGTATCCCGGCTGACAGTGGCACTAGTCAGCGCAAATTGCTCTGCCATTGTCTGAAAAAAATGTCTCCAGATGATGTCACAGCCCTGCAGGAGTCGCAGCCCGGCAGGAGTCACAGAAGCAGTTAGCTCTGCCACTAGCACAGACCCAGGCAGCACAGAGGAACCGTAATTGTGAACGTAGGAGACACTGTACTTCTTCAGCAGTGAGGCTGAGGACTATCCTGAAGAGCTTGTACCACAACGAATACCTAATGAGTTAAGTAAACTTTCCATTCTTATGAATGAAGAACCCACTTAATCTGTGTGTGCAGTTTGTGTTATTGGAATAGTATACCAGCCGCCAAACAACATCCTCTCCTTGCTCCTCGTTAGTCTAGACGACATGAAAGTCAGACTATTTCCTGTCTCCATTAGCAGCCAGTTCTTTGACGTCTATTTTTGTTTTTCTTGGGTAGGTTTCGGAGCCACAACCACCAAGATAGTAGACGCAGTGCTGGATGGTGGGCCAGTTCAAACCTTTGGAGGTTCAGGGAGCTCCGCAACATTGGCAACTGCTGCCTTGTCTGGCGTTCTGGGAGGAGGTATGGGCTACGAAGTAACTCCAGCACTCAAGTGCATTGAAAAACACACCTAGTAGTAGTAGTAGTAGTAGTAGTAGCAATAGGGATCTTCATTCATGTAGCAGCATCGGTTTTCCGGATTGGATGTTGAGATCTGAAGTAAAGGAGGCAGCTGCATAGCCTTATAGATCTTTTTGGCTTCACCATATGGGAGGCACTTTCATGTTTTTATCTTCTGCATCTTCCTTTCTTCAAGGAAGACACTGCAATCCATATTCCAGACCAGGAGATCCCCAGAGCAATTTACAAACTTCCAAAGAGATGAACAACCGACTCCCTCAAGGGCAGTCTTACAGCATTTGCCCCAAGTGGCGTCTCCCTTTCAGGAACAGTAGTTAGTCCCAAGTGTTGGTATTTAAAACGGCGCATTGTGTTCATGGGAAAAAAATCCACACATATGGACTATGGAATACTGCCTTAACATGCTCTAGAAGTTTCGTGTTGTTGATAGTCAGTGTAAAGGGGTCTGATTGCACTGTATCACCACTCACCCATTCAATTAGGTTCATCACACCAATAATACCTTCCTGGCCTCACCCACTGTGCAGTTTATTTTCTATTGCATACTCTAAGGAGCATTGTGCTGGATGTCGTTCACTTGTTGTGAACTACACGTTTCTACCAACAGCGTCCCATTTGGCTAGCGTTTGACAGATTTTAAGTTCCAGCAAAACCCTCTAAACCTCTTTATTCGCAGAATAGTGGAACTTTAACAAAGCTACTCTTTGCATGTAACTATTGCAAACACATTCAGTCGACCAGCATGCATTCTGTTACTGTTAACTGAGCCTGTTGCACTGGCTGGATGAGCCCTGTTATTAGACTGGGTGTGGTAACTACCAATGGCTCATCCATTCCACTGGAGGAGGAAGACAGAAATTGGAAGGCTCCATCTCGGTCCCAGGAACAACTAGCTAAATACAAGTCTCTAGACAGAGCCCTGTGTGCCTAGGTAGATTTTATACAACTGAGGCGCAGCAGGTCCCTCAGAGGTTGCCCGCTAACGACTGCTCCATCTCCACAGCCGTGCATCTCTTTGGCACACAGCACACCTCAAGACTGAGGCGCTATTTATAGAGGTTTTCACCATCCTCACAATGTGCGTGGTCAAGCCAAGATCCCATTACCTGTGATACACCACATTCTACTATCGTGCTGTGAAATGAGATTAATCGAGCAGCACCAGTCAAATAGTGCATGCAATCCACAGTTATGAGAATATGTGGACAGTGTAGGTGAAACACAATTACTCTCCAAGCAAACAATATTATTTACATTGATACATATTTTGAGATTCTGTTAGGGTGTGTTGATGCAAGGGTGCTGAGAATGTCAAAATGTGTAATTTACGTGATAGAAAATCTCTGATGGGGCAGCAATATGAAATAGGATAAATTACAACTCACCACATGGAAGAGATGTTGAGCATCAGCCAAGCACATTATAAGAACACAGGGTTTTTTTAAGCTACAGAACTTAATCCTCCATGAAATGATGAAAAAGAAAAACCATGCACACACACGGAAGGTTAGTAAGGCCTAAACGTGGAGAACAGCTATCTCAGCTGATGTGGCTTTACACAAGAAATGTGTCATGGGGATGGAGGGCAGTATGCGGAAAGGGTGGTGTAGGATGCTGCAGTGCTGCCTATGGGAGGAAGCATATACACTCCTGGAAATTGAAATAAGAACACCGTGAATTCATTGTCCCAGGAAGGGGAAACTTTATTGACACATTCCTGGGGTCAGATACATCACATGATCACACTGACAGAACCACAGGCACAAAGACACAGGCAACAGAGCATGCACAATGTCGGCACTAGTACAGTGTATATCCACGTTTCGCAGCAATGCAGGCTGCTATTCTCCCACGGAGACGATCGTAGAGATGCTGGATGTAGTCCTGTGGAACGGCTTGCCATGCCATTTCCACCTGGCGCCTCAGTTGGACCAGCCTTCGTGCTGGACGTGCAGACCGCGTGAGACGACGCTTCATCCAGTCCCAAACATGCTCAATGGGGGACAGATCCGGAGATCTTGCTGGCCAGGGTAGTTGACTTACACCTTCTAGAGCACGTTGGGTGGCACGGGATACATGCGGACGTGCATTGTCCTGTTGGAACAGCAAGTTCCCTTGCCGGTCTAGGAATGGTAGAACGATGGGTTCGATGACGGTTTGGATGTACCGTGCACTATTCAGTGTCCCCTCGACGATCACCAGTGGTGTACGGCCAGTGTAGGAGATCGCTCCCCACACCATGATGCCGGGTGTTGGCCCTGTGTGCCTCGGTCGTATGCAGTCCTGATTGTGGCGCTCACCTGCACGGCGCCAAACACGCATACGACCATCATTGGCACCAAGGCAGAAGCGACTCTCATCGCTGAAGACGACACGGCTCCATTCGTCCCTCCATTCACGCCTGTCGCGACACCACTGGCGGCGGGCTGCACGATGTTGGGGCGTGAGCGGAAGACGGCCTAACGGTGTGCGGGACCGTAGCCCAGCTTCATGGAGACAGTTGCGAATGGTCCTCGCCGATACCCCAGGAGCAACAGTGTCCCTAATTTGCTGGGAAGTGGCGGTGCGGTCCCCTACGGCACTGCGTAGGATCCTACGGTCTTGGCGTGCATCCGTGCGTCGCTGCGGTCCGATCCCAGGTCGACGGGCACGTGCACCTTCCGCCGACCACTGGCGACAACATCGATGTACTGTGGAGACCTCACGCCCCACGTGTTGAGCAATTCGGCGGTACGTCCACCCGGCCTCCCGCATGCCCACTATACGCCCTCGCTCAAAGTCCGTCAACTGCACATACGGTTCACGTCCACGCTGTCGCGGCATGCTACCAGTGATAAAGACTGCGATGGAGCTCCGTATGCCACGGCAAACTGGCTGACCCTGACGGCGGCGGTGCACAAATGCTGCGCAGCTAGCGCCATTCGACGGCCAACACCGCGGTTCCTGGTGTGTCCGCTGTGCCGTGCGTGTGATCATTGCTTGTACAGCCCTCTCGCAGTGTCCGGAGCAAGTATGGTGGGTCTGACACACCGGTGTCAATGTGTTCTTTTTTCCATTTCCAGGAGTGTATATTGTTGTGACAGGGCGGTTGGATGGGGAAGGGGGGGAAGGGTTGGGGAGAGTAGCAGAAAAGGTGAAAAAACTGTACAGGTGCAAGGGGGAGGGGGGGGGGGATGGGGCGACAGAAGGCGTGCGTAGAGCTGAGGTGGGAGCAGGAGTTGGGACAGAAGCAGGTGTAGATGAGGCCCGAACAGTGACAGCGCAGACCACGAAGCAGTCGAAGTCTAGCACATCAGGTCCGGCAGCCAACTCAAAATGGGCGGTCCAGCTGCCTCTCAGCCACATTCTAGCAGTGGCCATTCCCAGTGACAAACTGCTCGTCAGAGGAGATGCTCACATAGAATGCGGTACAGTTTTTCTTGTTTTTGGGCGCAAAAACAACCGGGGTTATATGCGCACACGTCAGAACTATAGGACACGAAGACAGAGAGGTGTTAAAAATGACTAAACGTCAATCCCAATTGACATAATAGAAGACAGTGAAAAACAGGGACGTGGAGACAGAGCTACTAAAGAGACCACACAAACGGAGGTCCAAAACTAAAAATTAAATGCCCTTCGCCATATTGCTTTCACGGACTGAAAGTAAATCGCGGTCGACAGCCCATGCGTCAATTGCTAGAACGGTCGATAAATCAGACGGCAAGTGGGAACATAAACGGTTAAGAAATGGACTTTCAGCCAGGAAGAAGCGGACAGTTAAAATTTTGGTGCGGTGTAAAAAGTAGTGGGGGAGCGCCACTTATCAAATGACGATGGCTAAAAAGACAGTGCCCAATACGCAACCGAGTTAAAATGACTTCCTCCAGGCGGGAGAACCGAGTGGAGGCCACCCATGCTACTGGGAGAAGCTTAATAATCTTCAGCTTATTCCCTTAAGGAAGGACCAATGGCGATGCCGAAGAGACACCACCTCCTGATCTACAGCAACACAGTGATCACTGGAGGGAATACAGAAACTAGCGGGCTGAGATAAGAGGACTGCAGCCTTGGCAGCAGCGTCAGCAGCCTTATTTTCAGTCAGACCGACGTGACCAGGAATCCACATAAACTTCACAGTGGCTCCACCACGCGTGATCAAGTAACAGTTTTCCTGAACCCGTTGCACTAAGGGATGGGCGGTATAAAACGCACAGAGACTTTAAAGGGCGCGGAGTGTGTCTGAGCACGACAATTTAACAGTCTGTGACGCCAGATGTGCTCTGTGGCCTGATACAAGGCGAAGAGCTCGGCTGTAAATACTGAGCAGTGTGTCGGAAACCGACAACTAAAGACGCGAGTGCCAATGACGAAGGCACATCTGACCCTAGAGTCAGTCAGAGCCATAAGTGTACACAAATGTACTATCGCGAAATTCCGTGCGAAACCAACGAAACTGAAGGCGTTATAGTAAGGCTGGAGTAGTGTCCTTACGAAGTCAATGAAGGCCAAGGTTAACAAGGGCCACTTCACGAAGCGAAATTGTCGAAGCATTCACACCCACTGGGGAAGTTGCAGGTAATTTCAAATTAAGCTGCCGAAGCAAGCGCCGGAAACGGACTCCAGGAGGTAACAGAGAAGAGGGATGTGCCCCGTACTGGCGATCGAAGTAAGCATCGAACGAGGAGGCATAGGATGGGTGGCCACGCGTGGCAGACAAACAGCATGCCTGAGGAGAAAGTCATGACGGTAGGACAGTGGTAGTTCAGCAACTTCAGCATACAGGCTCTCAATTGGGGTAGTGTAAAAGGCGCCATTGGGCAAATGGATAACATGATGTCGGATGTGTTGAGATGGCGTAAGAGGCTAGACGTGCAGATGCATAAACAAAGCACCCACAGTCGATTTTCGGATGGAAAATGGATCGGCACAAACGGAGGTTCGATCAGCATGCCAGGAGGTACCATTGAGGACACTCAGGACATTGAGGAACCACGTAACACGGGCTGCCAAGTAGGACACATGAGAGGACCAAGAGTTTCCTAGCGAGCATGAGCATCATGAATTTCGTAGTTTCAACGGAAGGGCAACATGCCCAAGATGTAAAGATGGTAGGAGAAACCACTTGCGCCGCCAGAAATTCATACCGACGGGTTTGTCAGTGGAAAAACGAAAACCATTGTAGGTACTCCAGGAGTACAGACGATCGAGACATCGTCGATGACGCCGCTCTGTAACAGGTCCGTGAGAACTGGAATATAAGGCAAAGAGGGAGCCGAAGATGTCCGGTGGGCGACAGGCCATTATAGGGTAAATGGCGGTAGCTAATAGGCTGGGGCCTCATGGTAGCCGAGCACGAACCCGCCAAAAAGTGGCGAGCCCCACTGTGGGGTGCGGCGCAGTGGTTGGAGCCGAGTCAGTAGACTGTGTGGCCACGTTCACAGGTGGCCCTGCTTCTGCCACTGCAGGAGATACCCACGATGAGACAAAAATAGTTGACAGTGGTAGGACACACGGGACAGGTCTCACATCTATGTTCTACTGATACGGGATGTGCAGCAAGGAGTAGGGAGTTGTGTTCAAATTGGGAAGGATGCCGATACTGCTTAGGTCGGGTGTGAAGCGGAATTGCTGCTGTTGAAGACGTGGGAAATATTTCACATTTTCAGGCACAATGAGAAGTAGTCGAAACTTCAGCATAATACATCATCATGTTGCTTCCATCTCGTGAGGTACATAGTTGTGAGGGGGACACTCCTCTGTGGCTGGACATTGTGCACTGGGAAATGGCAGATTACTTGAGAGAAGGGGTGGGAGATACATTTCTGCACGATGTGAGGAGGATGATTTCGATCTGTTAAGGCCTCAGGAATGCCATTGGCACATTCACAAAAGAGTCGCTGGTCTGCAAGGTGGTGCAACCGCCGGCCAGTAGGCTGTACAGAAGCGACTTCAGTGCCGAACAGGTGACTGCTGTCAAATCTGAGGTACAGTAAACTGTGTGTTCAGTGCATTTGTCATCTGGCTATTTCCAATCATGCCGCAAAATAAGCAACAAACAGTCTACACTGATCCTCAGCTAGCTGCTGAGAAATTCACTGACGTAACATACAATGATCAGTTTAAAAAATGCGGTTCTCTACTCATTTCTTCAAATTTAAAGGATCACGAAATTTAATACGGTCTTAACAGCAGTTTGATTTTTGTCAGGCCATCAAACAGCCGTCAGGCCGTGAGTGTCCGTTTGTTCTGGGCACAGTGGAGTTGAAATTAAAAGTTTGAGTAAGTTAACATGAGAACTTTACTGCTAGTGAATACAGTAGTTTAGTGGGTAGCTTTAGTACTGTGGAAATTAGTGTGTGTCCATATAGAGGCTAGAGTCTAAACTACTATCCAGTGTTGAACAGTATTCCAGTTCTTTATCAGTCCAAGGAAACTTCAGGGGCTGAAATAGGTTGGTGTGTATGTGAGGAACATTAACCAGTATACTGGATGCTAGGAGACCACGTGCCATTTTATGGTTTCTGTTGGACAATTAACTGGAATAAGCATATGTTCCGATGAGAAGTAGAGTTTCCATACAGAACAATCTTACCAAACAGCGGTTGCCAGTTCAGTTTTGTGTACTGGACGTAGAATTACTTTACGTTCATGGATATGGCTCAAATGTCTAATATTGTTCTGCCACCTGGAGATATCATGGGCAATGCAAAATTTAGAAATCTACCTCCAACTTCCCAAGGGCTGAAGTTCTTTTGTGCAACGACAACCTTTTGGCATATCCAGGAGGCACGCTAAAGTCTGCTGTCCCTGACTTGCACCTGAGAGCAGACACATCCCACACAGAGCTGCTCGAGTTCACTCAGGCAGACACCCTTCGAAGTCCACTAGAGCGCCCTAGTAAAAAGCAGTTAGAGCTTCCACCGACTGTCCTGCACAGGGATGCACTGCTACATA
Organism: Schistocerca nitens; assembly: GCF_023898315.1. Lineage (NCBI taxonomy): Eukaryota > Metazoa > Arthropoda > Insecta > Orthoptera > Acrididae > Schistocerca > Schistocerca nitens. The sequence continues at coordinate 1,286,367,221 of NC_064614.1, forward strand.
AGCAGCGGCAATTGAGGCAATGACTTCCAGTATCTGTTGAGGACAAGTCACTGCTTTCTGCGACTGATGCCGAATCCAGTATTCTCAACGCAGCTGCAAATGAGGTGATTCCATTGCAATACTTAAATCTAATAAATCTCTCTTCGTAATGCTATTTGATTAGTGCACAGAGGAACAACGAGCCCTAAACGCTGTACTTCACATTTTCCCATCCCCAACTGTGTGTCAACACAGGTCCTCATAATATTGTGTTAACAGGTACATGCAGATTTTATCTTAACTGTTAATTTTATTAGCAAGCCCTGTTTGCCAAGAATGTGACAATTGACTGAAATTTTTGGATTTCACTACTTGTCATAATGAACCATTAATTTGAATGGCGCTCAGTATCACTGTGTTACAGCATTTCTTCGTACTGGACACAGCTTCCTCATCCGTGGACATAGCAGCAATGGGGTGCCTCCACGAAGATTGCAATGATTTCTGACCAAGGTAAGACTTGCAATCGGGCGTACCCTGGGCGTCAGGTTTCTCTGGTGGCTGATCCTTTCACACCAGAATCATCATCTTGGTCCTTTTCAGGACCACAGTTGACCATATCGATCAATATAGAAGGTATATCACCACCAAAAGAAGATCTGTTACAAGAGCTGTGCAGACAAACCAAGTGCGATGTACTCTGCATAAAGGAGACTCACAGAAGCTGTGAAATGCGCAGACCAAAAATCAACGGAATGCGACTGGCTACGGAAAGACCTCACCCAAAATACGGAAGTGCTATATTTGTCCAACCAGGTACACAGATAATATCATCGGCCTTTACTGAAGCAAATGATTACACAGAGTACGCGAAGGAACTTGCCCCCCTTCTTGCACCGGTGTACCGTAGGTCTCTAGAAGAGCGTAGCGTTCCAAAGGATTGGAAAAGGGCACAGGTCATCCCCGTTTTCAAGAAGGGACGTCTAACAGATGTGAAGAACTATAGACCTATATCTCTAAGGTCGATCAGTTGTAGAATTTTGGAACACGTATTGTGTTCGAGTATAATGACTTTCCTGGTGACTAGAAATCTACTCTGTAGGAATCAGCATGGGTTTCGAAAAAGACGGTCGTGTGAAACCCAGCTCGCGCTATTCGACCACGAGACTCAGAGGGCCATTGACACGGATTCCCAGGTAGACGCCGTGTTTCTTGACTTCCACAAGGCGTTAGATACAGTTCCCCACAGTCGTTTAATGAAGAAAGTAAGACCATATGGACTATCAGACCAATTGTGTGATTGGACTTAAGAGTTCCTAGATAACAGAACGCAGCATGTCATTCTCAATGGAGAGTTGTCTTCCAAAGTAAGAGTGATTTCAGGTGTGCCGCAGGGGAGTGTCATAGGACCGTTGCTATTCACAACATACATAAATGACCTCGTGGATGACATCGGAAGTTCGCTGAGGCTTTTTGCAGATGATGCTGTGGTGTATCGAGAGGTTGTAACAACGGAAAATTGTACTGAAATGCAGGAGGATCTACAGCGAATTGACGCATGGTGCAGGGAATGGCAATTAGACAAGTGTAATGTTCTGCGAATACAAAGATAGATCCCTTATCATTTAGCTACAAAATAGCAGGTCAGCAACTGGAAACAGTTAATTCCATAAATTATCTGGGAGTACGCGTTAGGAGTGATTTAAAATGGAATGATCATATAAAGTTGATCGTTGGTAAAGCAGATGCCAGACAGATTCATTGGAAGAATCCTAAGGAAATGCAATCCGAAAACAAAGGAAGTAGGTTACAGTACGCTTGTTCGCCCACTGGTTGAATACTGCTCAGAAGTGTGGAATCCGCACCAGATAGGGTTGATAGAAGAGATAGAGAAGATCTAACGGAGAGCAGCGCGCTTCGTTACAGGATCATTTAGTAATCGCGAAAGCGTTACGGAGATGATAAACTCCAGTGGAAGACTCTGCAGGAGAGACGCTCAGTAGCTCGGTACGGGCTTTTGTTAAAGTTTCGAGAACATACCTTCACCGAAGAGTCAAGCAGTATATTGCTCCCCCCTACGTATACCTCGCGAAGAGACTATGAGGGTAAAATCACAGAGATTAGAGCCCACACAGAAGCATACCGACAATCCTCCTTTCCACGAACAATACGATACTGGAATAGAAGGGAGAACCGATAGAGGTACTCAGGGTACCCTCCGCCATACACCGTCAGGTGGCTTGCGTAGTGTGGATGTAGATGTAGATATTGAAATCTTAACTTTTGAAATCAAAGGCTGTACAGTCGCATCTGTATACAAACCACCGGACGTTGATCTCAAAATCGATCTACCTGATAGCTTTTACAGTCAACACACGCAAATAGTGACTGTTGAGTCAGCTGTCACAGCACCACGTGGGGCTATGAGCATGATTATGAGAATGGTACAGCATTACAAGAATGGGCGTAAGGCAACCATCTCAGCCTTATACATGACCCTAAGCAACCTGCATTTTTCATCAGTGGCAGAGGGAGAAGTGGATACAACCCCGATCTGATATTTTGCAGCGAGAACATCTCACAACAGTGCATAAAAACTGTCTGCAACCATATTCCAAATACACAGCACAGACCGATCGTGTGCGAAATCTACGCAGGAGTTAGACCACAGACAGTTCGGATCAGGTGGTGGTTTCACTTCAGGAAAGCCAACTGGCCGAAGTTTACAGAAACGCTGGACGCTGGAGATCCCAGTATTGAACCTTCACCTGACTCATATGACACTTCCATGAGGGCTGTAAAGAGGTGCTCCAGAATTGCAATTCCTCGGGGTTGTCGAACATCATACATTCCTGGTCTAACTTCTGAACTTAGTGCTCAATTTACAGAGTATAAGATACTATTCGAAGAAGATCCATTCGACGAGACAACGCTATCGGCTGGGAATAAACTTATTGCATCTCTGACAGAATCCAAAAGGAATTCTCGGGTTAAAACGATGGAAGAACTTGATCTCATCAGAAACAGTCAAAGCGTCGAGATTGAGACGCCTCAATAATGACCAACCAGGTCCCAACCAGGTCCACAGCACACTGCAACATTACTGCAGATCAGATAGCACACCAACTGATCATGAATGGGAAAGGAAGCTATAGAATCAAAGTTCCGAAAGTACAGCAAGAGGCCCAAGAACAAACGAGGGATCTGACTCTCCCATTCTAGATATCTGAATTAAACAAAGCTATTAAGGAGAGCAAAACTGGAAAAGCATCCGCTCTAGATGACATCCGTATGGAGCAAATCAAGAATTTCGGCCCAGAAACAAGAAAGTGGATCCTGCAGCTTTTCAACAACCGCATGAACCAGTGCCAAATACCAAAGATCTGGCGAAAGAGCAGGGTGATAGCTCTTCTGAAAACTGGAAAGGAAGCAAATCGATCCAAGAATTTCAGACCAGTTAGCCTTTTGAGTCACCTTTATAAACTGTTCGAACGTATGATTCTGAATAGAATCCTACCAGTAATAGACCCTCTTCTCATGCCCGAACAAGGAGGATTTCGACCAAACAGAAGCTGCACAGGGCAACTTTTGAATCTCACTCAGTTAATAGAGGATGGCTTCGAAACCCGTAGAGTAATGGGCATGGTCTTCGTGGATCTCACAGCAGCGTATGATACTGTCCATCATCGATTACTCCAGGCAAAATTATACAATATGATCTAGAACGCCCACCTCGTTAGACTACTCAGCACCATCCTCCAAAACCGCAGGTTTTTTATTGTTATATTTCAAGGACAACACAGTCGCTCGAGAGCGCAGAAAAATGGTCTACCTCAGGGAAGCGTCTTGGCTCCACTTCTCTTCAACATTTATATCAACGACCAGCCATTGACCCCAGGCACAAGGAGATTCTTATATGCAGATGACCTAGCCCTTGCTACGCAGAGCTCATGCTTTGAAAGAGTGGAAAGAAACCTGACAACAGCACTTAGAACACTGTGAAGCTACTACAATCGGAAGACAAGTGTGTGCCTTTCATTCAAGCAACAGGGAAGCTAATCGTGAGCTACATATTGCATGGTCAGGCATCCAACTCCAGTATCATCACGCACCTAAATACTTGGGAGTCACTGTCGATAGAACTCTGACATTCAAAACTCACTGCAAGAACACCAAGATGAGAATCTCCGCTCAAAACAACCTAATTCGCAACTAGCGGGGACACAGTGGGGGTCACATCCACAAACTATTCGCTGTTCTGCAATGGCACTGTGCTTTTCTACTGCTGAATATGCTTCTCAGTCTGGCACAGGTCATCTCATGCCAGACAAGTAGACATTGCTCTCAACGAAACCTGCAAATTGATCACAGGTTGCTTAAGACCTACCCCAACTGATACGCTCTACTGCCTGGCTGGAAAAACACCACCATGGGTACGCAGAACAGTGGCTGCCAACAAGGAGGGACAAAGTGGAACAGGACAGTGCCCATCCAATGCACGGACATAATCCACCACAGCAACGGCTGAGATCGCGAAAGAGCTTCCTGAGAACATCCGAGAAGCTCACCATTTCACCAGGGAAGGCAAGGCCGGAGTTACGGAAGAAGTCGACGCCTCACCTGCAGACGCCAGAAGCTGAAGAACTACCACCTGGACACAACGAGAGCTGGCTGGTGTGGAAATCTTTAAACAGATTACGATCAGGAGTTGGACGATCCAGAGACAACCTGAAGAGATGGGGCGTCATAACATAAGATACGTCTTGTGATTGTGGACAAGAACAAACCACTAGCCACATGCTCCAGGGCCTTTTGTGCCCTATACCCTGCACGAAGATTTATCTCCTGCAAGCCACTCCAAGCGCCTTGGAGGTTCCAAAGTACTGGGCACATGTAATATAAATACAGTGTTTATTGATGTATTTGGCTACTGTAAATTTGTATGTTTCTGACGAGAATAAAATAGCAGCAATAGTTAGCTGCCAGGGGCTGAAGTGTAAAAGCTTTGGTTGAATGACGAAATGTAGGGAGAAATGGCGGTGGTAGTAATTATTCAATTGTAGATAAGTCTCAAACAGAGCTCTCTACATGGAACTACTACAAAACTGATCTGCATTAAAGTGAGCACAAATTCAGTATTGTTATTGTGCAGGTGTGTGTTTGCAGCCAAGTCAAGATTTTAGACAAGTAAACAGCAGAATCAAAATTGAATGAAAAATGGACGGAGCGAGTTCTGTTATAATGTTGTTACATAAATTCTTCAAAGGAAGGAACTTTATGATAAGTACTGACTTATATAGGAAAAACTTTCCAAGATAGGGTTTGACAGTACGAAAGTCTAGCATACATTTTTTGCCATTGTACATCAGAGACAAGTATTTATGGGATACGCTGAAGCTTTTTCCTAGAACAAAAAAGGTAATAAAATCAATATGAAGAACGAAAGAAAAACTAAACAAGTATTCAACTTGCGCCATTTATACAGACACATATTTCTGTTATAGTCTCATTTTTTGAGAGAATGGCACAGAGCAACACTGCTATGCGATAGTACAGATTCTACTGTGTTTCTACAGTAGATCGGTTTCCCACTTGCATATTCTGTAATTGCTAGTCAGCCCATGTAGTGGAATTAACATGCAGGCAGTTTTCACAAAACAGAGCATCTCACAGCCTTAACCATAAAGTTAGTAAAAGTAAATTACTCAATTTTAAGGAAACAGTACCTGAAGATATTTGTTCCAAAACAGCGAAACTGCGACATCAAGGAGTGTAAAGGGCAGATCAAGAATGTTTGGTTGTTTCGTTGGTTGATTGGGGATGGGCGGGGGTGGCAGGAGGGGACCAAAAAGCAACGCCATCAGTCCTGTGATCTAAGGTGGCAGAAAAAGAGAGACAACACAAAGGACAGTCAGTCAGTCAGTCAGTCAAGGGGAAGGTGAAATGGGCAAAGAAAGAGGTTAAAGGTACGAAAGGGCAGCAGGTAGAGGAAAGATCAGGATGGGGTGGGCGCAAACAGAGAGAGCAGGACCATCACAGATACGCAATGCGCTTTGGAGCATCAGCTCCACCACTCACACCATATACACCACACCATACCATTCCATACAGAATACCGTAGCATGCGCAATCCCATGATCGTGACAATGTGGGCAACACCACGAGAAGAAGATCAAAAAAGGGGAATCAAAATGGCAGAGAAACCAGGCAAAATGTAGGGGAAAAAAGGGGAGAAGAACCCGGCCACTGTGGAGGCAAGGCCAAGGGCTCCATAAGCAATGTGAACGCTAACTAATGGCTTCCAGTTCCAGACGAATATTCGAAGATTTAAACACCGGAAGACACACCATTTTCGCGAAGAGAACCGATGTTACTGTTTGAGGATCATCTGCTAACACGCAGGACAAGGAAGGTTGGAGGGGATATGTAGTGAGAAGGGCCGAAACGCAGGGGCAATCCAGCAAAATATGGATGACTGTGGTGGAGGGGGAGGGGCGCAACTACAAGGTGAGGGGGATTGGGGGCGGCGCTCACTGCTGGGTTAAAAACTACTGGTCAACCTAGTATGGCGAATACGAAATGGCAGATGGTGGAAGACGCCCAGTGGGAGAGTTGAAGGAGAGAATGCCATGTGGAGCTACCCCAGGGAAGGAAGGGGCAGAGGTATCGACGCCATAGGTACTAGGAGGGAGTTATACCCCAAATTGTTCATCTCACGCTTCAGAGAGAAAAATTATAAGTGGAGGTCAAACTCCAAAGAGGGACCAGACACACTAAACAAGGAAGGATCAAAAAGAAAAAGCAATGGCAACAAAACTGGAAGGAGTACAGAAAACCAGATGGCTGGCCAGGTCAAAATACTGTAGGTACAAAAACCAAGAGAGGAAAGAGGGGGCAGAGGGGAAGGAGTTACGACAGGGAGGAAAGGAGGATAATGGGTACGGAAATGCAGAGTGGTAGGGAAAAAACGGCTGGAATAACTCTGGGTCCTGTATAAGCCATGCATGAGCTCATGATAGAACCCCGAGCCTCAGGGAGTGGGGAGACCAAAAATTGAAAACGTGTTTAATAAACAAGAACTACGTACACACATCAAACAAAGATTTGCATCACCTTGGTTCCCAGAGTTCTGGAACATGTACGGAAAATTGGAAGAGAGATCAACATAAACATGCCCCCCCCCCCTTTTTTATTGCTCATGAAAACTACACATAACATGTTGTACCACCATACAACGAGACCTTCAGAGGTGGTACTTCAGATTGCTGTACACACTGATACCTCTAATACCTCTTGCACTGATTCATGCCTGCATTCGTCGTGGCATACTATCCCTAAGTTCATCAGAGCACTGTTGGTCCAAATTGTCCCATTTCTCAATGGCGATTTGTCATAAATCCCTCAGAGTGGTTGATGTGTCACGTCGCCCATAAACAGCCCTTTTTAATTTATCCCAGCCATGTTAGAGAGAGTCTATTTCTGGATAACATGCTGCCACTCTGGTCGAGCGATGTTATCCTGAAGGAAGTCATTCGCAAGACGTGCATGATGGGGGCGCGAATTGTCCTCCATGAAGACGAACGCCTTGGCAGTATGCTGCAGATATGGTTGCACTATCGGTCAGAGGATGGCATTCACGTTTCGTACACACATTACAGTACCTTCCATGACCACCAGCGGCGTACGTCGGCCCCACATAACGCCACCCCAAAACAGCAGAGAGCCACCACCTTGCTGCACTCCCTTGACAGTGCGTCTAAGGCGTTCAGCATGACCGGGTTGCCTCCAAACACATCTCCGACGATTGTCTCAAGGCATATGGGGCATTCATCAGTGAAGAGAACGTGATGCCAATCCTGAGCAGTCCAGTCTACATGTTGTTGGGCCCATCTGTACCGCACTGCATGGTGTCTTGATTGCATAGATGGACTTAGTCATGGCCGTTGGGAGTGAAGTTGCGCAACATGCAGCCTATTGGGCACAGTTTGAGTCTTAACGCGATGTCCTGTGGCTGCACAAAAAGCATTATTCAACATGGCGTTGCTGTCAGGTAGGTAGCGGTCATCCTCTGCCCTTGGGCGGCCTGATCGAGGCATGTCATCGACAGTTCCTATCTCTCTCCATCTCCTCCATGTCCAAACAACATTGCTTTGGTTCATTCTGAGACGCCTGGACACTTCCATTGTTGAGAGCCCTTCCTGGCACAAAGTAACAATGTGGAAGCGACCAAACCGCGGTATTGACTGTCTAAGCATGGTTGACCTACAGACAACACGAGCATGTACCTCCTTCCTGGTGGAATGACTAGAACTGATCGGCTGTCTGACCCCGTCTGTGTAATAGGCGTTGCTCATGCATGGTTGTTTACATCTTTGGGTGGGTTTAGTGATCTATCTGAACAGTCAGACTGCCTGTAATACAACATCCTCAGTCAACATCTATTTTCAGTAGTTCTGGGAACTGCGGTGATGCAGAAGTTTTTTATGTGCGTACATCGACAATGAGATAAAATATTAACAACCTAGAAATACATTCAAGTGTGTTTGCTTTTATAAGTATTGTAGATAACAGACCATACATAAGACACCGAAAATAACATTTGTGTGTCCTACCATTACGTTTTTCATTTTTCAACGTAATTCATCGACAAAGAAGGTCAAGTGAAAAAATGTGAGACAACTTACACTTTTGAGCAATATGATACGATTTCCTAGCAGTTATGAAGAAAACACACAGAAGTACATTTTCCAAGAAATTAACCATGTAAAAGAAATACACTCATCAAAAACTTAAATACACAGTAATGATGTTCCACAAATGCGAGAGAAGATGCCATGCACTATTTTGAAGATTGTGATATACAGATTCATTTTCCAAAACCTTTGGAAATTCTACACAGTGAGGTAAATGTAACCAATTCCCAATGTAAAATTGCATTTTCAGTTAGTTTCATTGAGCAATATCAACGCTGCATATTTTAGTTATTAATATGTCAATGTCACCCCCCCCCTCCCCCAGTAATGACTGAATAATGTACAAAAACACTTACCTCCTCTGCTAACTCCAAGGGCAACATCGTTAGCCTTCTGGACGGTTTGTGTGTAGGGAACTGTAAGAAATGAATGAGCACACATTGTACAACGTAATAATGTAATTTGCTAGTAATGTCAGAAACATAATTAACCACAACACTAAGAATATCCCTGGTGCTAGTAAAACAGGACTTCATTTGCAAAATGTTTGCAATTTTTTCATATTAAGGCATATACAACAAATTCTAATACTAAGTCTGTTTCTCTGCAGGATTTCATAGGCAAAACGCCCTCTTACAAAGTCAAGAAACCCTAGCTGCTCAGTCCTCAAAATGTTAATATGCATTTCCTTTCAGTGCTCATCTTAATACCGGAGGAAAACTCATTTCAAAACAAAAACCACCATAAAACATAACTTCAGTGGCAAAATAATGTGGAACTTTTGTTACAATTAATGAACTATTTACTGATATGTAAAAATTATTCTACAGTACACAGGAATCTGGTTCCTTGAGTCAACATCATTTAATTGCAAAAATGTTATGCACTAGTTATATGCACTAATGATACTAAAAATTCTATCCCAATAAGTGTCACATGCGAGTGAAATAAGCTTTGTCTGGGGACAGGATAGCAGCGTATGTTCTAGATTCAGAGGGACAGGCATCTCCAGAGAACAGGATTTAAGGGGACGCGATTTAAAGGGCAACAGTATAGCAATGTATGTTTCAGCAAAGATAATCTAACCACTTATTGAACATCCAGAGTCAAATTACCCACTTCGCCAATCAAGATCACTCCCCTTCTCACAGGAAACCACTGGGATTTCATCAAGGTCATCCATGGGAACTAACCGCACTCCTTAGGCAATTGTGCGAGTTATATTCAAGACCATGACGTTACTCGATGAAGGTTATTTGATATACTCTTAAAAACTCGCATGCAACCACTCCACTTCTCTCAGCCAATTGGAACACAATAAAATAGTACGAAACCAAGGTGGACCAATAACATTCGAGCTCACCTTCGGCCCCCCTTATTATAACCCTTCATAACTAAGTCGACTATGTAGGCTTTCCCATTCGAGGTCTGAGCATTACTGGGAAAAAAACTCATGTTTGCTGTAACTAGTTATCATCCAGCTGCGGGATTTGGATGTAACTATTATAGACCCTCCAACAAACTAGCCAACAGATTATGAACAATTTTGATTTTGTAATACATTTTTTACTGTCTTTTGCTTATTAATATTTTTCATTTTTATTCACAATGGTATGTATTTAATGTACACACAATGCGTCTATTTACTACACTATGTGATCAAAAGCATCCGGCCAACCCCAGAAACGTATTTTTTCATATTAGGTGCGTTGTGCTCCAACCTACTGACAGGTACGCCATATCACCTATCTCAGTAGTCATTATATATAGTGAGAGAGAGCAGAATGGGGCGCTCCACGGAACTCACGGACTTCGAACATGGTCAGGTGATTGGGTGCCACGTGTGTACACGAGATTTCCAGACTCATGAACATCCCTAGGTCCACTGTTTACGGTGTGATAGTGAAGTGGAAATGGGAAGGGACACGTACAGCACAAAAGCGCACAGGCCGACCTCGTCTGACTGACAGACACCAACAACAATTGAAGCGGGTCGTAATGTGTAACAGGCAGACATCTGTCCAGACCATCACACCAGAATTTCAAACTGCATCAGGATCCACTGTAAGTACTATGACAGTCAGGTGGGAGTTGAGAAAACTTGAATTTCATGGTTGAGCTGCTGCTCATAAGCCACACATCACGCCGGTAAATGCCAAACGACACCTCACTTGGTGTAAAGAGAGTAAACATTGGACGATTGAACAGTGGGAAAACGTTGTGATGAGTGATGAATCACGGTACATAATGTGGCGATCCGATGGCAGGGTGTAGGTATGGCGAATGCCCAGTGAACGTCATCTTCCAGTGTGTTTAGTGCCAACTGTAAAATTCGGAGGCTTTGTTGTCATGGTGTGGTCGTGTTTTCACGCAGTGTGCGTGCACCCCTTGTTTCGCGTACCACTATCACTGGACAGGGCTACATTGATGTTTTAAGCACCTTGTTGCTTCCCACTGTGTAAGAGCAGTTTGGGGATGGTGAGTGCGTATTTCAACACGATCGAGCACTTGTTCCTAATCCATGGCCTGTGGCAGGGTGGTTACACGACAATAACGTCTCTGTAATGGACTGTTCTGCAGAGAGTCCTGACCCGAATCCTATAGAAACCTTTGGGATGTTTTGGAACGCCGACTTCGTGCCAGGCCTCACTGACCGACATCGATGCCTCTCCTCAGTGCAGCACTCCATGAATAACGGGCTGCCATTTCCCAAGAAACCACCAGGCTAAGGTGGGCCAACACCATATTAACTTCCAGCATTGCCAGTCGAGGGCGCAGAGAACTTTTAAGTACTTTCAACCAGATGTCTGGATACTTTTGATCACATAGTGTCATTTGTTATTCAAGTTTATATTTACGCGTACACACACACACACACACACACACACACACACACACACACACACACACACACACACACACACACACGCGCGCGCGCGCGCGCGCGCAAAGAGTGGCTCATCCCATTATTACACACACTCATCCCCCACTTTCAAATAAATTAATTTTTTGTTATGGTTTCAGGGCGCAAAACTGCTACGGTCATTAGCGCCCGGTCTGTGACTTAGGAAAATGTAAAAAACGAAACTGGAAACCGGCAGCAATGGGAGCAAAACTAAAAAAAAGAGGGAAAACTAAAAATAGAAGGAAAGCTTAAAAAAACACTGTAGAAGGGGGTTGTTTGTCCCCAAAAACAACTTCAAATGACTGACGTCATCTCACTGGCACTAATAAACTCGAGGACGCGATCGGCTGAGCGCGTGTCATCTGCTAAAATGGAAGATATATCACGCGACAGCTGTAGACGGGCGCGTAACGGAGTAAAATACGGACACTCAAGTAAAAGGTGTCTTACCGCCCACAGCTGAGAGCAGTGGGGACAGAGTGGGGGAGGATCACAACTTAAAAGATGTCGATGGCTAAAGACAGTGCCCTATCTGGAGTCTAGTTAAAATTACCTCCTCCCGAAGACGCGTTTGGGAGGAAGAGGTCCAAGCACAGGGAAGAGCTTTCACGTCCCGCAATTTCTTATTGGGAAGTGGCGACCAATGTGCGTGCCATAAAAGAGCAACATGACGACATAAAACATTCCGTAGATCGGCGAAGGGAATCATGCGAATGGCTGGTTGAAGAAGAGACTGCAGCCTTGGCCGCTATATCGGCCGCCTCATTTCCATAGATACCAACATGTCCTGGGATCCAGAGGAACGTCACAGAGACTCCCTGGAGAACGATGCTTTCGGAAACCGCATTGGGCAGGTGTTAAAAGACTGCGGAACTCCAGCCACCACGCTAAATGGCAATTCACCATACGCTCCAAAACCTTACATACACTATGCGTGAGAGAAATGGGGCGATAGCTAGAGGGGAGATGTTTGTACTTTCCAGGTTTCGGAATAGGAACGACGATAGCTTCCCGCCATCGTCTGGGAAAAGTACTGTCGGTCCAAATTCGATTATAAAGGCGAAGGAGGTAACGCGAGAAGAAGAGAGTGCATAGTGGAGTTCCCACATGGAGAAAACAGTATTATAGTTTTCGCGATTTTGAAAGGAGAAAGCAAGCGGTTGCACTTCCGCTGCACGTTTCTTCGGGAGAAACGCTGGCGGGTAACTTGAAGAGCTCGAAATCTCAGCAAAGTGCTGACCCAATGAGTTAGAAATTGTGACGGGGTCCACTAATGTATCATGCACGACAGTGAGCCCAGAGACCGGGGAGAAACTAGGCGCGCCTGAGAACCGTCGAAGCCGACTCCAAACTTCCGAGGGGGGAGTGAAGGTGTTAAATGAGTTAATAAAGAATTTCCAGCTTGCCTTCTTGCTATCGCGGATGACGCGACGGCATCGCGCACACAACTGCTTGTAGCAGATACAGTTGGCCAAAGTAGTATGGTGTCGGAAAACGCGAAGAGCACGTCGCCGCTCACGTATTGCGTCACGGCAAGCCTCGTTCCACCAAGGAACTGTGGGGCGCCGGGGCAATTCGGAGGTGCGAGGTATTGAACGTTCCGCAGCTGTAAGAATAACGTCTGAAATATGAGTGACCTCATCGTCGACGCTAGTAAAGTGACGGTCATCGAATGTCGCTAGAGACGAAAAAGTGTCCAATCGGCTTGGGCAAACTTCCAGCGTCTCGGGCGCATATATGGCAGTTGTGGCTGCAATCTAAGGACACATGGAAAGCGGTCACTCGAGTGTGTATCAGCAAGAGCGAATCATTCGAAGCGCCGAGCTTGCGGAACAGTACCGACCGAAAGGTCCAAATGAGAGAAATTTGTCGTGGAGGCAGACAAAAATGTAGGGTTCCCAGTGTTGAGGCAAACAAGATCCGCTTGGTGGAAGACGTCTATCAATAGTGAGCCGCGCAGAGAAGGTTGCAGAGATCCCCAATGCGGGTGGTGGGCACTGAAGTCCCCAACCAGCAAATAGGGAGGGCAGAATCTGACCAGGAAGATGAAGGAGATCAGCTCGTGCCATTGGTGTGGACGATGGAATGTATACAGTACAAAGAGAGAAGGTGTATCCAGAAAGGGAAAGACGGACAGCGACTGCTTGGAAGGAAGGAGTAGGATCGTAAGAGGATCGTCAATTCATCCCGATTGGCTCGAATGCCGCGGATATTCCAATGGATAATGGGCATAGGGTGGACAGAAAATGAAAGGAAGTGAGCAAGGTTGCCCTCAACTCGACGACTGCTCAGAGCTTGCGACCGACAGCGTGGAACGGCAGTTAGCCGAAGGTAGAAGATCTTGATCCGTAGGTTGTTCGGGAGCAGCTCCTGCCACCAGCGATCGGCCGGTTGATCGGCCGCCAGCTGTGCGCCTCAGCGACACAGAAGACGGCCGAGAGCGGTAACCGCTAGGTTGTGCTGCAGATGAGATACGCCGTGGCGGAGAAGGAGAGGAACTGGGTTTTTTATTAGCCTTCTTGAAGACAGGACGTCGAGAGGAACGAAGAACCGATGGTTGTGAAGCTGGGGTACGTAAAGAATCTTCACGAGTATGCTCTTTTTTCGAAGTCTTGCTGTCTGACTTTTGGGCTCGAGATTTAGCAGAACCCGATGAAGGGTGAGCCATAGAGTGAGCAAGCGAGAGTGGGGAGGTTGAACAGGCTATTTTTGCGCTGGCCGATCCGAAAACCGTGGCACTAAAGGTGGGATCACAAGTCTGCGTGGCTGCCTCGTTTGTTGGCCGAGGAGAGGCAAGGGCAGTGCTGTATTTACCTGTGTGAGTCACAGTGGGCGTAACAACTGGCGAATACCTTTCGAGCAGCAAAGGTCGACACCTTTTCCTTCACTCTGATTTCCTCAATGATCCGTTCATCTTTAAAAATGGGGCAATCTGTAGAGGAAGCAGCGTGATCACCCATACAGTTGATGCAACGAGGGGATGGCTCTGTTGTGCGGCAAACCCACAGAAGTGGTTTACATCTACGTAAATGAGGTTAGATAAATCATTAGATCGCCTGTACTGCTCGTCACTCATCCATGGGTTATTCATCTTGCAGTACTGTGCAGTCACTGGGAAAGTTTCCCACTAATTCTGCATTCATGGAAGAGCAAGAGGTCAACACCAGTCAACCGTTCAATGCTGACATATTGCGTGTACCGAATCCCACGAAAGCCCTGGCATGACGAAATAGAAAGCAGAATCCAGAGACTATGTTCTCAGGCAGAACTACTCTAAAATGTACGTGAGGAAGCATACATTGGTATTCGTCTATAATCTAGCATATTCTCCTGAACAATGGACGCTAAACTCCAGACAAACATTCCCATCTTGCACATCCTCCACTTCCATTATTTCAGTGCCCATTAGTATACTGGACAGTGTGGTTATGTCAGGCAATGCGGTTTCATAGAGCGTCTCCAACAAATCCAGGATTTCATGTGGACAGACCCCGTCTTTATCACAAGCTGAAATCTTGCATCATTGGAATATGTGGTCTGGTCATACGCGTGTCTTCCTGAGGCGAAGACTCTGAAGAGACACGTTCATGAGGCAAAGCGGTTCTAGGAATCAAAGCAATATATTTGATGAGGTTCTCTTGGGAGATGAAATGTTCTTTTCAATGGTAGCAGGAATGACTAACCCTATCACCTTTCAACCCAGAATCAACCAAGTGTTGAACGAGGAAGTAGGCATCACGCCTACTCATATTGTGAAAGAAGATGGATACGAGCATGATAGTTGGCTCCAAGTTGCATTAGTTGTGAGATGCACTGTGGAACCTCCCCCATATATGACAATGTGTCCTTTTTCTTTTACTGGCAACATCTATCAGAAGGAGGATGAAACTTGACTTCACCTCCATTAAGTAGATCATAGATATGTAAGCATGTATCGAGGTGTACATTGCTGAATACATTACCTAACCCTCCCTCCTGAATTGTTAAAAAAGTGATTGAGTATGACTCTTAATACACTTCCAAACCAGTCTGCTATTTGGCAGCCATTTCTCACCCAAATTTGGTTGATGGTCTTCTCTTCAACATCACTACTGTCTATTGTTGGGTGCTCGAGCAGAGTGCAGAACTGTGTTACACTTCATGGAAGTATACCACAGGTAGTTACCATTCAAGAGAGCATCCTTTCCACAATGGCTACACAAGCATTATGGGAAGATGCAGGGGTTTAGCAGTCCACATTCGAGGTACCAATGAACCTTTGTGAAATCCTGTCCCACAAGTGACAGCACCATAATATTTAAATGCAGCTGCAGGGCTTATCTGGTAATCTGTAACAGGGTGGGCAGGGGTATAACTGTTGCTACATACAGAATAATGCCGACGCCATGTCCAATGCAGTGTAGGTCAGTGACAGCGAATGCGACAGTCCAGGGTACAGCTGCGTTGCCGAACGAGTTGGTATCACCAGTGAGTACCACGATGATGATGGACCTGGTGGTACTGGTGTTTGTAGGCACAGTTTCCGTTTGTTTTGCTTTAGGGCACAAAAACACCTAGGATTATATGCGCCCGTGTCAGAACTGTAAAACACAAAGACGAAAAAGGAGTTAAAAACCACTAAACGTTAAGCCCAATCAACGGAAGGAAAGACAGCTAAAAACATGGACTTCGAGAAAGGTCCATAAAATACGCCCTAGAGACAAAGGAGGTCCTGAACTAAATTTCTTACTGAAGATTAAATTTTCTTCTCCATTTATCTACGACAGAGAAACAAAACGCTGTTGGCAGTCCGTAAGTCGTTCGCTAAAACGGCCCATAACTCAGACGGCAAACATAAATGAGAATGCAGGCAGTTAAAAAGAAAAAAAAAAGAAGAAAAACAAGGGCATTCCATAAGGAAATGTTGACCCGTCAAAGGTTGAGGGCAATCAGCACAGTGGTGGGATCACCACTTAATTTGCGATGGCTAAATATATAGTGCCCAATACGCAACCTACAGAAGATGATCTCTTTCTGGCGAGAAAGCCGAGTGGAGGTCCAAGCTGCTGGAGCATGTTTAATTCCCCATGACCAGTGGAGATGCTAAAGTGACACCTACTGCAAACAGACAGCAACGCCAGAGGACGGTAAGAATTTGCACAACGACCTGCAGAGAATTGATGATTGATGCAGGGTCTGGCAGTTGAACCTGAATATAAATAAATTTAACATGTTGCGCATACATAGGAAAAGAATCCGCTGCTGTACAACTACCCTATTGATGAGAAACAGCTCGAGACAGCATCTGCCGTAAAATAACCAGTCGTAACTATCCAGAGCGACGTTAAGTGGAATGACCATATAAAAGAGACATGGAGGAGGAAAAAAAAAACAAACTCCGTTTCATCCGAAGAATATTAAGGAAATGTAACGGATCCCCGAAAAAAGTGACTTCTAAGCCGCTTCTTCTCCCGATTCCCTATCGGGTAGGACTGATAGAGGAGATAGCGAAGATCCAACGAAGAGCGGCATGTTTCATCACCGGATCGTTTAACTAGCGAGGGTGCATTACGGAGATGCTAAACAAACTCCACTGGCAGACGTTAGAAGAAAAGCCTTGTGAATCGCAGATGGAGTTACTATTTAAATTACTGGACAGCACTTTTCAGGACAAGTCAGACAACATTTCACTGCCCCCACATCGATGTCTCGTATGGATTATGAGGAGAAAATTCGAGAAGTTAGAGCCACGCACTATTCGCGAGTGGAACAGGGCTGCAGATATCAGATAGTGGTACAGAAAGTACCCTCCACCGCACCCATTATATGGCTTTTGGAGTATGATGTAGATAAAAGATCATATGAGGAACTGGAAGAACTAGCAGGCCGAGGTACGAGGACTGTAGCTGTGGCACAGCAGCATTAGCACCTCGTTTCCCATCAGACCGATGTAACCAGGGACCCACATAAACATCAGTGGCTCCATCAAGAATGAGCAAGTGAAACCATTCCTGGACACATTGCACTAAGGGGTGGATGGTGTACAGCACATAGAGGCTCTTTAGGGCACAGAGAATAGGAGCAGATGACGTTATTCAAAAGCCTGCATGTACTGATACAGGCTAATACAGGCTGAAGAGCTCTACTGTAAATACTGAGCAGTGTTCCAGAAGCCGATACTGAAAAACGTCAGCGCCAGTGACGAAGGCACACTCGACACCAAGGTCAGTCTGAGAACCATCAGTATACTTAAAGGTACCAAGGCGAAGTTCTGTGTGGAGAAACGTATGAGAATATAGGGGGTCTGGAGTAGTGTCCTACTTATGAGAGTAGAGAGTCGTGTCCTTTGGAAGAGAATGAACTGTGAGTTGAACACGGGCAACTGCACAAAGCCAAAGTGATGAATACTTAACACCCATTAGGAAAGTAGCAAGTAGCATGAAGTTATGTAGACGGAGGAATAGCCAAAACAGACTCAATGAGGCAACAGAAGAGGGATGTGTCCCTTACTGGCGATCAAAGGAGTCACCGGAGAAGGTGGCATAGGATGGATGGTCGCGCATGGGAGACAAATGACAGGCGTATCTGCTGCGGAGAAAGTCACGGCGGTATGACACAGGTAGTTCAGTTGCTTCGGCAAACCATGTCAGTCTGGCTAGTGGAAAAGGTGCCACCGGCGAAGCGGGTGCCACGATGGTGGATAGTATTGAGACAGCGTAAGAGGGACGGACATGGAGATACACGAACGAAACACCTGTAGTCTAGTTCCAAACGTACAAGGAACCTGTACAGACAGAGGAGGGTGATCAGTTCCGCCAAGAAACTACCGCTGTGCACACACATGACATTGAGGGACCACGTACAGCGAGCAGCCAGGCAAGACAAGTGGAACGACCAAGAAAGTTTCCTATCAAACATGAGCACCAGGAATTTTGTAATTTCAGCAAACAGAAGAGCAACTGGTACACGACTTAAAGACATTGAAAGAAACGAATTGCACCGCCAGAAATCCATGCAAGCAGAACTGTCAGTGGATAAAATAAAGACATTGTCCATACTCGAGGAGTAAAGATAATCGAGACAATGCTGAAGACGGCACTCAAGCAGGATTGGCCATGCAGAACTGCAAAAGACTACAAAAACCATCAACTAAAAGGGAGCCGGAGATGCCTGGTGGCAGACAGGTCATAATACGGTAGTAGTAGGACAAGGGCGGTACCAGCGGATTTTTTTAGTGTGGGTTGCCGACATTAGCGGCAGTTATGCACTCAAGGGCAAACCTATTATTCTCCTTTGATTGACAGGTCCTTAACCTATTGTTTGCCCGCTCCATCTCCCCCCCCCCCACCTCAGGAAACAACCCACCCCCTCCCCGATACAGGTACACCTTCATGTCTGAGTTATTCGAGTAGCCCCTCTCACTCTTACCAATTTGACTAACTACTTAATTAAAATTCATCAATTAATTAACCACTTCCCCCCTGGTAAACCTCAGTTGATCGGTCATTTCGAGGGAATTTGATTGCATGTCATGTAATATTGTTTAAAAAATTCAGACAATGTGTGGAATATTGTTTAAATAAACAATTTATGGGATTAATAGCTGTGTATTGGATATACGAAAATTTGTGGCTCTGTGGCAGAGAGGAAGGATCTCATAACAGGAAATTCGAGGATATACTGTTTATTTATAAAAATTCAGTCGGCACAGTTTGTATTTCTCTTACTCATCATTCTCTGCTGTTTGGAACGATGTAGGTCTTGTAAGAAGTAATTGCATGAAGCAAACATGTTGCATAACGTAGTGTTTGTCCCTTTGTCAGCACTTAACCTTTTGTACTGTTAAGTGGTTAATTCCATGTCACCTACATCGCTTGAACTATTGTACTCATTTTACATAAAAATTATGGAAATAAATTATGCTAACTAACCTAGTGTTCTGCACTTCACATGCCATTCTGCTGCATGTCACCCACCCATACACAACCTCCCCTTAACTACTGTACCACAACTCCACACTGATAAAAAAATTTATGCAAATTAATTTAATCAATACCCTACCTATGTAATGGGTAGTTCTTTAATTCCCTGAATCCTATTGGTGTGGGAAATCGATAGAATGTAGCTTAAACAAAAGGTCGCTAGTAAAGAACACATCCTGACGACCGACGTCTATGCCGCACACACTGCCAGGAGTCGGGATGGACCAGAGGTCCTTGTGAAGTGAAGATGCAGCCATCAGCTGCCAAACCGTGTGCAGGTGTCAGTTCGGGTCTCGCAAGGATGAGGTGGAAAAATCGCTTTCACACTTGACACCTGAGAAATAAGTATAGAAACCTCGTTTTCACCTAGGCACTGTTTCTGGCACAATGACTTCTAGCTTTCGTGCCTGTGTGTCCAGCTAGAGTCGCCTAGTGGCTCACCCTCACAGGTGCAGCAACAAGGTTACCAGTGTTATACTGACGTCACATGTCTGTGAGACTAACAGCCACGTCTCCCTCTGGACGCGCTATAGGAATCTAATGCTTTCCATAATAACACAGGATGCATTCTTCCTAGCGATCCCAACGAGACAACCCACCCACCACTTGTAACATCTGCTTTCGACATATGCCTCAGAAACGGTGATCTTTCACCCTTCTCACCGCTAAAAGCCTTCATCATGTCTGTGCATGCTTGTGAAAACATCACATTCCTGTTGTTTTGAAAGAGAGCACTGTAAGCACAGAGGGGAATATCATAACACTTACGCAAACAGAATTCGCACTTCACTCTCAGAACTTTCCATATATACCTTGCCCCATCTTCATCAAAACGGCCTGTAGAGGCTCCTATGTCCCAGAAAAAAGGATGTCTTGCGAATAAATGGAGCATTCTGGTTCGCTCTTACTGAATTTACCCACCGAACCTCTGCTGCCGCTGCCGCTGCCGCTGCCGCCGCCGCCGCCGCCTGTGTGGAAGCACCGTCCGTCATTTTTTTCTGCAGATGAGACTTTCAGCGACAAAACTATTTTGTACAGATCGCCATTTTGCATTGACAGTTAAACCCCGCAAACGTGGCCTCCCACACCAGGAGGACCTGAGTGGTAGGAGTTCGAATGCTGTCAATATCCCCAGCGCAAACACTCGTTATGTTGAATCTTTTCAAATTCCTGCAGAGTGTACATGCCACACACACTCCTGAAGGCGACTCAACACAAACTGGATTTTAGTCCACTATTCACCCAACCAGGTGGAGCCGCAAGCCAAATCGTCGTAATCCGGAAGCTTTCTCAGACTCTGAACTGGTGTACGAAGGCTGGGTCCGTTCCCCTCGGCACAAAGGCGTTACTCTTTCTGGCCCCTACCTGCTTGCCTGCTATACCCATCTCCAGACTCTGGGATTACAGGAACATGGTTTTCCAGAATATCATACCCTTTTTCACGATAACTCTAAATATCAAGCACAGCAGTATACTACCGATCGCTTGCACGCAGTAATTCCGAAGATATGGACTGGAAGTTGTTTCTCTAGAAACCTGAAACTTTAGCAAGGTTGAGCATACTGTCAGCAACTGAGTAACTTTAAACATATCCCGTCTGCAAAGACCGTTATATGAAAACTGGAAAAAAATATAGGAAACTGATGTTTCCACTCCCGAATACCGATGTTGGTGAGATAACAGAGTGCAAATCATCCTTATAATTTACAAAGTCAACTAAGGTGTTGCTCACATTTAGAGAAGCAGCAAACAAACGTGTCTCCCACCCGTCTTTCTCCTGCTAGATGCACACAACACAATCGATGTTTTCTCAACAAAATAAAGACAGGAAACATGCAGAAGGAGTTAACCGGACAATTACATGGGAGTGAATAATGGTCCGGCGCAAATACACTTCCATATAAAATAATTAATTTCCACGAAGAAACATGTGATCACGGAGGCTGCCCAACGTATACAGAGTATTAGTTGGCTATTTAGCCGTCTAGAGGGCGATGCAGTCAGGTCAACTACATTCCTGTACCCCAACCGGTCTCTCACTTTGGACGGCTCCTGCTGTCTGCTGGAAATGTGAGTAATTCCCGCCACAGGCCACGCACCCCCACACACAATCATCCCGGGAACCCGACCACACACTCTTACGTATATGATCACTATATTCAGAATTAAATACTACGATTATGGTCTCAATACGACAACAATCGACAATGAGCGACGTATCAGAAATACCGCCTTCTGACGGCTGTGGCTATGGAAATAGAAATATCTGTACCACTCTGACGACTTTACGTACGTACTCAAGTAAAAAAAAAATCTTTCATTCCCTTTGTGGCTATTGCAGTATTCCACATCAAATCCATACCTTCCCTTACGACAGGTCATAATCATTTTCTTTGCGCGCGCGCACACACACACACACACACACACACACACACACACACACACTTAATAAGACTGATGCTAAAAAGTGCACCTATCATGCATTCCCTGCTACTACGTACAGGGCGTTTATAAATGAATATTGGGGTTTTAACGCTTTATAATATTACATATAACTTACAGCAATAAATGATATGTGAAATGAAAGATCAACTCAAACAGTTGTGTTTGGCACCAGAGGGCATGCGCAGCGCGCAATTTTTCCGCTGCAATCCGCTAGACAAGCGCTTGATAGGCCGCAAGGGGCCCAGTGACAGGGCTTGCTTTGCATGGCCTCCACGTTCACCCAACCTAATGCCACGCGATATCTTCCTTTGGGGCTTCACCAAGGATCGTGTGTACGAGCCTATGCTACCAGCGGACCTCCCTGAATTAAGAACCCTGATTGAAGCAGCTGTTGCTACAATCGCTGAAGTCACCCTTATCAACCTTTGAGAAGAACACAGCTGGAGAATCTGTGTGTGCTGCGTGACAAATGGTGCTCACATTGATCATTTACAAGGCTCTTGGTAAAACTGTGAGTTGCTCTTTTATTTGACATATAATTTATAACTGTAAGTTTAATATAATAAATATTATAAAGTGTTAAAACTCCGACATTCATTGATAAATACCCTGTACAATACTCTGTCAATTAACTGATTGCTTCCGATACAAAATAATACTGACTGAAAATCAGCGATGGGTGGATATGTCTCATAAGTTTTTCTTGTGAGTGCTGAGTGGTACCATTGTGTCTTAGAAAGAGAGATGTAATCGCCTTACAAGCCGCCAGATGTTAATAACAATTTCGCAACGACTATGTTACTGTCACAAGCGGTTCTACAGGTGCTCCCAAGTATCGGTAATGATATCTGTGTTAAAAACTATACAAGCCTTATAAATCGAGGTATGGCATTACCTCCGAATGATGTGGTTTTTCCAGACAAACACCGCTACACTGAATATAGACGGTGATTGCCAGAGTCTATATTGTCAGACCAACAGTGCGGTTACACGTCGCCGACTGGTTTAAGCTCTTAATAAAATCACCGAATTTTGAAAGTGATTCAGCTAAGGAACGACGTATGAAGCCGATATTTGCTGATCGCCCATGCAGCCACGAGATCTTTCTCCAGTATTTGTAACGCATTCTGTCTCGATGCCATGTCACGGGTTCTGTGATATATCCACTGGGTAATAGTGTTGGTTGACTGCGAAGGATCACAAACAGTAGGTGGTGTGCTGATTGAGGTCGTAAGAAATGTACACTAGCTTTTCAGATCTCTACTGCTAAGTTTTCCGGTAGAAATGCTGTCTATTAATTGGAGTCAAATCATTCGATTCAATCACATACCTACATTCCATCCTATGGAGGAGTCTTTTAATCATATTTTTGGCAGTCTCTTATCTCGAAACGAGTCACCTTTTCGAACCTGCTACAGTAAAATTTTAGATTGTCCCTATGCATCCTGCAACTGCCCCATCAGACTCTGCACTGCCACCCTGCAGCTTTGTGCATGTGATCGTACCAATTTAAGTCACAAGTTGGAGAGAGCTATATCAACAACATTCTGCAGCCCATGTACAAACAGGCTAAGCTGAGTTAGTGCAACAGAATTGTGTTTTGACCTTTTGATGGGGATGGGAATATGTTTTAGATCTGCCAACAGTGTACAATGTATAAGGTCAGCGCAAAATGAATACCACTTCTACAACACGAGGTAGTATAAAAGACAGAATGGGAACTGGGAGGAGGACGAGGATTTTGCTACTGTATTGTGGTGCGTCTCCAAACTACATACAGGTGCTGCACTCTGAAGCAGATCCGTGTACCTCAGGGTCCTTTCACGCCTATCACCCCTGCATTTTATCATCGTTGTTCTGTGCCACCCAACAGAGAAAAATTAGGAACTGTAAA
Source organism: Schistocerca nitens (assembly GCF_023898315.1). Classification (NCBI taxonomy): domain Eukaryota; kingdom Metazoa; phylum Arthropoda; class Insecta; order Orthoptera; family Acrididae; genus Schistocerca; species Schistocerca nitens. The sequence goes on from NC_064614.1 coordinate 1,286,391,098, forward strand.
AGCTCTGCCAACTTCATCCGATTAAGAACTCGATAAGATTTTTACCACATCTCCATATATCGAAAACAAATACCATCTGCGTGATGCCATCGAGTGCACGTGGTGATCCTATTAAATACACAGGTATCGATCCACTGGAGCAGGCGGCAAGTGATCGAAGTCTCTCGCACAGACCAGTGTAAAGTGTCAACGCCCGTACTATAGGAGGATAACCACATCCCACAGACTATACCGTCAGTCGCAAGAGAGGCTTCCTGCGTCGTCGTTTGAAAAAGTGTTCTTTTTCCGCTGTAACAGGCTTTGTACACTGCCATACATTCTGTTTTTACTGCCACAAGTTCGAGGTCTGTGTCAGGTTCTAAACTGACGTTAACATGTTCTGATTCATTGCCTCACACAGAAAACTAGACATCGCCTGGTGTAAGTCATGTTGTTACTACTGAAGACAGTCAACGTAAGAAAAGTGGTAGAGTTTTACAGTGTTGCGGAGCCTTTCCAAACTGCTGTCCCAAGGTGACTGACAACCTCTACATTTAAACTCATCTGTCACAGTGATGGACTAGCTGGTGATCCTGTGTTCCGTTTCGATTGATTCCTCATGTTGCAGTTATGTATGTGATCACTGTTTCGGTGCTAGCTGCCCCCAGAAGCTGCTGCCTGTCTACCAAGACTCTTGCTCCATCTCAAACAAGGGACATCAGTCCATCAATACGTGGCAATCAACAGTGTACCAGTGGACGGGTGGGATGGAAAAGACACCATCGATGCACTGCAATAATAAGCATCACAGATAGTGTGATTAATTTTAATCTAGACACCTACCAATTTTGGGACACTATGCTTCCCAGTTTCAGCATCACCGCTAAACCATCCCTTCTCTACTTTGCAAGTACCATTGTCAATGTAGACAGATGACTGCAGTACCTCATTCATTGTTAATTCTCGAACATACACATCATCTAAGTATACCAGACCGCGTTCTACATATTTCTAGCACTTTGAGCATAGTTTCTAATTTACGATCTGTGTCTATGCGGATGGGTGTCACAGGGCATTCTCACAATCTTAGGATAAAGTTTGAAAGATCCCTCACACTATCTTCAACGAACCCATTCTGCAGCACCGTTGCCAATTAAACCTGCAGATGACCAGGGGTAGACCAGTACATTCCACATCTTGTGACTCAATGGAGCTTGCAAATTCCACACCCATCCAAGTGCATAAGATTTCTCTAGATGCCCCCATGTGGAGGTGGTTAGCACCATTTATAGGTAAATAGTAGTAGATTTGGAAGTGTTGTGATGTAATAGACGGTTAAGAAGAACAAGAAACGGGCCGTTTTTATGCATGATCAAGGTCCAGACAGATGGAGTTTGAAGCATTTTACGTAAAACAACTACGCTATCAATTCCGAAGTATTGTCCTAGTGTCTGGGGTCAGTACCAGGAGGTTATTGGTTTCAGAGAACGAACACATGCCCTCTTAAGGCTACACGGTTCTGCACTTAAAGCAGATTATAATGTTAGATCGCTGGAGTTCCCGACCTATCAGTTGTGTGGAATGAAGCTCTGTTAATATCCTAATTTAAGAAATATTTCCTGCACATGGCATACATGCAGGTTTCTCTACAATGAACTATGGTAACAAACTGTAAAATGGAAACACTACTTCCTTAAAACACCAGCTCTGTGTGATACACGCACAGTCTAGCTTTCCGGAGTAGTTTAGCGTCCTCTTAGCGTCCTCTGTTCACATCCGATCATGGTTCCGAAATTATACTATGCCCGCAACAGTACTGTATAAAATGATCATTAGTAATGGAGAATACCTCTTACAAGGAAACAGATAAACGCATAACAGCGGTGTCTGACATGTGAAATTACACGTCATGCCGCCACTAACTGTGTAAACAGGACATTCGTGAAGCAGATGGATAAAGGATTGCAGCGCCTTACGAACACTTGTTGCTAACTTATAATCATTTTTGTCACGAAATTGAAGTCTCGATTTTTCACTCAAGATGCGACAAGGGAATGGAGTGTCACGTAAATCATCGTACGTGTATAGGGAAGTGTCGAAACAGAGTGGTCACGTTTCATCACACATGAGATGGAAATCCTCTGGTGACAGACAGGTTTGCTGTTAACGATCGCTAGTAGACAGTGCTCTACGTCACGCAACTGATGCATCCTGACAGAACAACGGAAAAAATGATCAATTGACCTACAGCATCATCTCCCCCCCCCCCCTCTAGAATGCATCATCAGTCAGCCATTAAATCAGGGCTTCACAACATACGTGCTCGCGGAGCAAGCTGTGAGCAGCAAGGCGCGAGCACGGAGCAGCGTGAGCACGCTACCCCCACTACCGGACCAGAGCGGAGAGTGGGGAGTGTCACGTGGGGTACACAACAGCTGCTGCCAGTCGATGTAAATCCGCGGCCACCTGCAGGGATATCAGTCACGAATTATTACTGAGGCAAATAAAGGAGAATGTACAGGTGCCTCTTAATTTTATTAGCTTAGTGTATGTCTCTACCATCTGTAGACACTGAAACTAAAGAATTCCACGACAATCCTATATTTTCAACACTTTCTTCAACACTACTTAAAATATCACCTCCGGTTGTAGTGTTCTTCATGGCTACTACATCGAGGAGCTCCTCCCTCACCTGAAGATCTCTATTAACACCTCTAATAAATATGGCAAGCTGCACTGTTCCAGTGATATCAACACTTTCGTTCAGAGCTAGAGAATACGCCATAAAATCTTTACAGATATTTGCAAACTGGCTCTGGACGTCGTCTGCCATGTCCTATATGCGACGCATAATGGTCATGTTAGATAATGGCACAATCAGAAACTGTTCAACTTGAGATGGACACAAATGTTCCGCTGCAGCTACCAAACATTCTTTTATTAAATCGCCATGAGTTAAGGTGCGCAGGGATTTTGCTAAAAGCAAAGCAATTTTGTAACCCACTCTGAGAGCTGCCTCAGTTGATTTTTCTTCGTCGTCCAGATCTTCTTCGGATAGCTTCCTTTTAAGTTTAATAACTTCCTGTGCACGATCTGGTCAATCACATTTTCCACGTCCGTAGTCTTACGCGTGGTACGACATATAATGTCGATGCAAATTAAATTTCGTAAAAGAATTCAGCGTTTTGTGACATACTAATCATTTTGCAACACCATCTTTTTCAGTAAACAGATACAATTCCTCCCAATGGGGGTTGAACTGCGAAAGGATGGTTGGGGTTACACAACGGCGACTTCACATGATTCTTAACCAGCGAAGTGACTGTTACGAGCTGATCGTAGTACTTTAAACGTTACACAGTCGGTGCGAATTCAATAGGCACGCTGCGGCCCTATTCAAACGTGCGCGCGCATTTCCCCTCCCTCCCCTCTCCGCGACCATGCAGCTGATCGCGAGCAGGTGCCTGAGCAGACGCGAGTACTCGTGCTCAAAACCGGCCAGTTGTTAAGCCCTGCATTAAATCATACCCCGTTATAGCTCCATCTCAATCACCCATCCACCTTATTATCCCTTAAAGCAGATGCATGTAAGTTTAGAGGCAGATGGTGTTTTCTTGTAAAGCGTCGAATACAGTGGTCAACTCGGGTATATCACTGTTACGTCAGTATACATACATTAGAACGCTGCCTCGACAGAAAAAGAAGTGACTGTCCCTAGTTCCTGGTGCTTCCATGTCAACGTTTCTCCGATTCCTTTTGCTGTCACATACTCGTTCCCACATAAAAGAATTGTTCTGCACCAACCAAAAGACACGGAAGTACTTCGTCAATTTCCCCACATTTCAGTGTATTTTCACTCAATTTATATGTATTTTCCATCATTTTCGTAATTCTGTCGATTTTATGTCAATTCTACCCATGCGATCATGATATCACTTCTAAAATTGCTTGTAAAAGTAAAACATCTGTCAACACCTAGCGCAAATGCACTATTTTCCTGATCGGGTGGCATAGTATATTGCTAGAGTCTTGTATCCAGTCGCATCTGGGAGTAGACATTAGGAGTGATTTAAAATGGAATGACCATATAAGATTAATCGTCGGTAAAGCAGATGCCTTTGGAAGAATCCTAAGGATATGCAATCCGAAAGCAAAGGAAGTAGGTTACAGCACGCTTGTTCGCCCACTGGTTGAATATTGTTCACCAGTGTGGGCTGCGTACCACACAGGGTTGACAGAAGAGAGAGAGAAGATCGAACGGAGAGCTTCGTTACAGGATCATTTAGTAATCGCGAAAGTGTTACAGAGATTGTAGATAAACTGCAGTGGAAGACGGGTTTTGTTGAAGTTTCGAGAACATACCTTCACGGAGGAGTCAAGCAGTATACTGCTCCCTCCTACGTATATCGCGCGAAAAGACGATGAGGATAAAATCAGAGAGATTAGAGCCCACACAGAGGCATACCGACAATCTTTCTTTCCACGAACAACGCGATACTGAAACAGAAAGGAGAACTGATAGAGGTACGCAAAGTACCGTCGCCACACACCGTCAGGTGGCTTGCGGAGCATGGATGTAGATAGAGATGCAACCAGGTTATATCACCACAAGCGACTGTACCACCACACCATACCGTTGTATTAAACCGCATGCTGCACCACACACCATCATTTGTGCATCCTGCACAGAACTATCTGCCACCAGACGCACATGTACCGCGAAGACAGATCGGAGAAAACCACATGCTCCGTATTTAGTAGTCTCAGCGTAGATATTTCCCGCGAGGTCGGTCGGTCGTCCACAGCGGACAATGAACACGAGTCAACTGCCCCCTCCGCACACAAACACAGGCCTGATGCTATCGTCTTCCACGGACAGCGGTCGCTCTCTGAACAGGTGTACATCGTGTACACAGGCAGGGCTGGTTTCCCTGGCACGAAGACGTCCGCTGACGGTACTGTTTCAGATCTGGCCGGCTTGCTGCTGTGGTTTGTGAACGAGTTGCGTGCGATCATCTCCGAACTCTCGGATTACAAGAACATTTAATTTCTGAACACTGTCGATGAGAAATGCTTAGTCAATCCCTAATTAATTCACCCATCTCGAAACCTATATCAGCTGCAACATACGATTTTACACAAAAAAGAAGAAACTACGTACTTATGACACTTTTGTGCTGAAATCATCGAGAAGCATATGAAAATTTCCGGAGTGTCATGTATTTTCACGAAGTTTGCAAGAATATACCATTTATGCGACTGTTCTCGATATCGACCACATAGCACTATGCTACAGATCGCTTGCACAGTGTAATACCGAACATAAAGAGTGGAAATTATATTTGTAGAAACCGCAACATAACAAAGGTCGTTTTGTGGGACGCGCTGCAAACCACTGAGTAACTAGAAAATTATCTCATCTGCGAAGATGTTTACATGTAAACTCGAAACTAGAGTAAACTGGTAGTTCCACTCTTATTTTTCAACGAATACCTATGTCAATGATTTAACAGATTCCAGATCATCTTCGCACTTTACGAAGTCAACTGAGGTTTTAACAATTGTGACTAGAGAACCAGAAAATGTGTCTTCCACCAATTCCTCACCATCTAGATGCACACAACAATCATATGTATCTATGTTCTATCAACCAAATGGCATTACAAGCAGTCAACCGGTCAATTTACAAAGGGGAGACATAATTATCCGGCGCAAACACTCGTTGATATTGAATCTCGTCAAATTTACACGGAGAACATTCGCAACACGTGCGATCACGAAGGCTGGCCAGCACCTACTGAGTGGCGATGCTGACCTGCGCACGGTGGACCTTGGCTGCGCTCGCAGCCTGCCACGGTGTGACAGGGAGACTGGCTGCCTCCCGCCGCCGCAGTGTCTCAGAATGCTGGTCGCACTGATCTGCCGCAGAAGACAGGAGCGAGGGCTGTGTGGGCGCCCGCTGCTGCTCACTACTCGGGCACTCACGGCTGCTGAGGTCAACGAGGTGAGGCGACCACACGACTACCGGCAAGGCGCACATCGCTGAAGGAGCCCGCAGGTTCGGCACAGAATTTCTCGTTATTTTAAGTGACCGAATGTTTGGTTACCATAATGTTGAACCAGTGATAATTTCGAAATTTTTCCGTAATTCCCTCGATCTATCTGCAGTAAAAAAGTCTGGCACGGGCAAGATTCTCTTAAAAAACTACCAAGGCGCTAATAAACTCATTTTACGTTATAATTCAAAAGTGAATGATTGTAGGTCTCTTCTATAATTTACTGAATTTCCTACGAATCGTGAACAAGGGAAGATCGACCTAACCAGGACTTAGCATCTCGCAGTTGCGGAACATCGTACCATTCGCTTGTACGACGTGTGGTCAAAAAGTAACGGTAATTTTTGGTTCGCTTGAAAAAACTGTTGTTAATCAACACAACCCTGTGCCCTTCAGAGTACACCCCTTCAGAATACACATGCGCCAGCCCTTTCACCGATCTTGGAAGCACTTCTGTAACCCGCTTTTCGTTATACCGTTCAACTTCTTCAACGATCTTGATTTTATCTCATCAGTGGTGGCAAAACGTCGTTTTAAGCTTCTCTCCGGCCTCCGGAATAGAAGTCTTTGGCAGAGGGGGGAGGGGGCATCGGCGAAAACGTTGGCTAGGGCCACATAAAAGTTCTCTTTTTTTGCCAAAAAAAAATCACGTATTCCTTACTGACCGGACGACTCAAGATGCCCTATCTCGCTGTAATCGAAGAAATCAGTGAGAAAAACCCTCACATCTGATCGCGATTGTCTAATTTTTTTCGGTGTTTGCTCTTCAGGCAGTTTCCACTGACTTCTTCGATTCCAGTGGGGCAGTGCATCGTGAGTCGTACAGTCAGTAAGGGATACGTGATGTTTTTGGCAAAAAAAAAAAAAACAGGACGGTTTGGCTCCTATACCCGTCTTTTGTCACCTGTTAAACCATCTTTCACCAATTCCTGAGCGATGTCTAAGCGACTTTACTTTCGGCGCAAGTTCAACAATATTGGACAAATCTTGGCTGCTAGACGTTTCATGCCCAAAATATCCGGAAACAATAATGCTTGGCATGAGCCGAACGATATGCCGACGTCGTCAGAAACCTCTCTGATGGTAATTCGGTGGTTTTCCAGAACCGTTTTCTTTCCTTCTTCCACATGTCTAATTTATGTGCTAGGTAGTCCAGGGCTGTATTCGTTTTCAGTGTCTTCTCCAAGCCCTTTGAAATGCTTATACCACCCGTAAACACTCATCTTACTTCTAGAAGATCCGCAGTCAACATTTCGAATGCGGTGCTGCACGTTATTCCTCTTTTCAAGCAAAATTTAATTCAAATTCTTTGATACATCATCTTGAAAAGTAAAAATTCCCCAGCACTCTATAATATTTAACCTTTTCCATCGCCATCAAACAAAACATTCAAAACAACTGAAAATACGGACATAAATCAAAAGCATGTGTAACAACAACATTAAAGAGTTTGAAAACCGAATGCATAAAGCCGGCGAAATTACAAAGTTCGTTATCTTTTATCAAACCTCATATAGGGGTCTAGTTCTTCGAAGGTAGAAGATACATCATCACAACACTCTAAACATTAAGTGCTTAGGAATAAATGTTTTCCATGCTCTTAGAAAAAAAAGTATTTTGGCGCTGGTCTAGGGGTAGCGTCTTTGATTCATAATCAAAACGTCTTCGGTCCCGGGTTCGATCCCCGCCACTGCCTAAATTTTGATGAATAATCAGCGTTGGCGGCCGAAGACTTCCGGCATAAGAAGTCAGCCTCATTCTGCCAACGGCCTTGTCAAAGAGGGCGGAGGAGCGGATAGAGGTTCAGGGCACTCTCTTGTCCTAGGGGTGGGAAATTGCCCCTAAAGGCGGAAGAATCAGCAATGATCAACGACATGAGGATGCAGAAGGCAATGGAAACCACTGCATTAAAGACACGTAACGTGTATCTGCAGGACATGTGGCCTGTAATTGAAGTGTCATGATGATCTCTCCATTGGCAAAATATTCCGGAATAGTCCCCCATTCGGATCTCCGGCAGGGGACTGCCAAGGGGGAGGTTACCATGAGAAAAAGGTTGAATAATCAACGAAAGGATAACGTTCTACGAGTCGGGGCGTGGAATGTCAGAAGCTAGAACGTGGTAGGGAAACTAGAAAATCTGAAAAGGGAAATGCAAAGGATCAATCTAGATATAGTAGGGGTCAGTGAAGTGAAGTGGAAGGAAAACAAGGATTTCTGATCAGATGAGTATCGGGTAATATCAACAGCAGCAGAAAATGGTATAACAGGTGTAGGATTCGTTATGAATAGGAAGGTAGGGCAGAGGGTGTGTTACTGTGAACAGTTCAGTGACCGGGTTGTTCTAATCAGAATCGACAGCAGACCAACACCGACAACGATAGTTCAGGTATACATGCCGACGTCGCAAGCTGAAGACGAACAGATAGAGAAAGTGTATGAGGATATTGAAAGGGTAATGTAGTATGTAATGGGGGACGAAGGCGTACCCAGGAGCAGATATAGACACAAATCACAATATAGTAGTGATTAAGAGTAGGCTGAAGTTCAAGATATTAGCCAGGAAGAATCAATACGCAAAGAAGTGGGATACGGAAGTACTAAGGAATGACGAGATACGTTTGAAGTTCTCTAACGCTATAGATACAGCAATACGGAATAGCGCAGTAGGCAGTACAGTTGAAGAGGAATGGACATCTCTAAAAAGGGCCATCACAGAAGTTGGTAAGGAAAACATAGGTACAAAGAAGGTTTCGCAGTTGATTGATGAAAGGAAGTACAAACATCTTCCGGGAGAATCAGGAATACAGAAATACAAGTCGCTGAGGAATGAAATAAATAGGAAGTGCAGGGAAGCTAAGACGAAATGGCTGCAGGAAAAATGTGAAGACATCGAAAAAGATATGATTGTCGGAAGGACAGACTCAGCATACAGGAAAGTCAAAACAACCTTTGGTGACATTAAAAGCAACGGTGGTAACATTAAGAGTGCAACGGGAATGCCACTGTTACATGCAGAGGAGAGAGCAGATATGTGGAAAGAATACATTGAAAGCCTCTATGAGGGTGAAGATTTGTCTGATGTGATACAAGATGAAACAGGAGTCGATTTAGAAGAGATAGGGGATCCAGTATTAGAATCCGAATTTAAAAGAGCTTTGGAGGACTTACGGTCAAATAAGGCAGAAGGGAGAGATAACATTCCATCAGAATTTCTAAACTCATTTGGGGAAGTGGCAACAAAACGACTATTCACGTTGGTGTGTAGAATATATGAGTCTGGCGACATACCATCTGACTTTCGTAAAAGCACCATCCACACAATTCCGAAGACGGCAAGAGCTGACAAGTGCGAGAATTATCGTACAATCAGCTTAACAGCTCATGCATCGAAGCTGCTTACAAGAATAATATACAGAAGAATGGAAAAGAAAATTGAGAATGCGCTAGGTGACGATCAGTTTGGCTTTAGGAAAAGTAAAGGGACGAGAGAGGCAATTCTGACGTTACGGCTAATAATGGAAGCAAGGCTAAAGAAAAATCAAGACACTTTCATAGGATTTGTCGACCTGGAAAAAGCGTTCGACAATATAAAATGGTGCAAGCTGTTCGAGATTCGGAAATAAGTAGGGGTAAGCTACAGGGAGAGACGGGTCATATACAATATATTCAACAACCAAGAGGGAATAATAAGAGTGGACGATCAAGAATGAAGTGCTCGTATTAAGAAGGGTGTAAGACAAGGCTGTAGCCTTTCGCCCCTACTCTTCAATCTGTACATCGAGGAAGCAATGGTGGAAATAAAAGAAAGGTTCAGGAGTGGAATTAAAATACAAGGTGAAAGGATATGAATGATACGATTCGCTGATGACATTGCTATCCTGAGTGAAAGTGAAGAAGAATTAAATGTTCTGCTGAACGGAATGAACAGTACACAGTATGGTTTGAGAGTAAACCAGAGAAAGACGAAGGTAATGAGAAGTAGTAGAAATGAGAACAGCGCGAAACTTAACATCAGGATTGATGGTCACGAAGTCCATGAAGTTAAGGAATTCTGCTACCTAAGCAGTAAAATAACCAATGACGGACGGAGCAAGGAGGACATGAAAAGCAGACTCGCTATGGCAAAAAAGGCATTTCTGGCCAAGAGAAGTCTACTAATATCAAATACCGGCCTTAATTTGAGGAAGAAATTTCTGAGGATGTACGTCTGGCGTACAGCATTGTATGGTAGTGAAACATGGACTGTGGGAAAACCGGAACAGAAGAAAATCGAAGCATTTGATATGTGGTGCTATAGACGAATGTTGAAAATTAGGTGGACTGATAAGGTAAGGATTGAGGTGGTTCTATGCAGAAATGGAGAGGAAAGGAATATGTGGAAAAGACTGATAAGGAGAAGGGACAGGATGATAGGGCATCTGCTAAGACGTGAGGGAATGACTTCCATGGTACTAGAGGGAGCTGTAGAGGGCAAAAACTGTAGAGGAAGACAGAGATTGGAATACGTCAAGCAAATTATTGAGGACGTAGGTTGCAAGTGCTACTCTGAGATGAAGAGGTTAGCACAGGAAAGGAATTCGTGGCGGGCCGCATCGAACCAGTCAGACTGATGACCACCCAAAAAAAAAACAAAAAAGAGGAGAGTCATTAACCATTTATGTTAGCTCAGTTACGAGGCAGTACAGAGCGGTGGTTCGAAGGTTGTCTCTAATCCCTTCGCAGCATTTTTTTTTTTTTATTTTGCAGATAGGCCGAAATAATGCTCAATACGTCATACTTACGAGTATTAATATTTTGATAACGATATGAAAGGGAAGGGCAAAGGAAAATTAGGAATAGGAAATAAATTTCCAGGAAGGTATATGCAATTGGATACATTTATTATTTTATAGTTTATTTACACGTGTTGTGGTAATATTCATAGTGAAAAGAGGGATGCAGAAATTGTCTCGGGATCTTGCACGCATCGTACACGCCACATTTTTTCGACTTGTGCGACATGGTTGCCTTGAATTTTCTATAGAGAAACGAACTTTGTTTACATTCATCGCACAGTTTGCAAACAAAGTGCTACCCATTATTTCGCCCAATTTTGAAGAGGATAGTTGGTGATGTGGAATTTTGTTTTTGGATTTGTTAGAGCGTGCAGAAGCAACTGAGGTCATATGCGCCGGTGTTGTTGAAGAAAATGTACTTTGATGATGTCTTCTCAGTCTATGATTTCCATTTTCACTCTGGATTGTCCGATTTTAGTTCACTGGGACCATAGTGTTTGCGTTTAGCTGCTGAACGCTGTTAAATGCCAAAATGAAAATAATGGAATACCAAGTCCTGTACATTTCAATTACAGTCCTTTCTTGGAAATTTATTTGCAGTATCAAATTTTCCTTTGTCTTTCCTTTTCATGCCTTCCATGAGAATATTAATAAACGTTATACATTGCGCATTATTCCGGTTGCTTTGCAGTGCCAGTTACGTAAACAAACACTGAAAAGGAAGACATAGTTTTCACATAGAGGCTCGACCCTGCGATCCACTGACCAATCGTTGCATGCAACCTACGCTAACAGACGGCCCATGCATCAGCCGACCTGCGCTAAAACTGCAAATCTTTTTCTAAACGCTTGCCCATAGGGAGCTCCTCTTCCCTTCTTTCATTGTTAAGCACTGTATATACAATAAATTTGGACGGAATCTGTGATGAGTAGGGGCGGTCCCCTGATAAGATTTTATTACCGTCGGATTGCGTCATCTGAAAAAAATATAAATCCTTCGAGCAAACAAACAACAAAAACTGAGGTTTAGCAAACAGTATAAAGCGAAAATTTTTGTTACGCCTTCCCTGTCGGTACGCTTTATTATTCCAAGAACCGTACAAAGAATTTCAAGAATGCATCCACTATCATTTAAAACGATTTATCTTGGATTAATTAATTTAAACGCGGTCGTACAAGTACCGAAGACGAAGTGCACTCAATCAGCAAACTGAGGTCACCACAGAGTAAACCGCTGACAAATCCACGATACGGTGATGCAAGACAGTCGAATTAAAATTCCTGAGATTGCTGAGACTGTACACGTCTGAACTGAGCGAGTGCTCAGTATTCTGCACCGAGAGTTGACTACGAAGAAACTGTACGAGATGGGTGTCTCAATTGCTCACTGTTGACCAAAAGCACATCCGGCACAACATTTCAACAATGTCTGGCGATGTTTCATCGGAATCCGCTAGACTTTTTACGCCGACTTGTTACTATTGATCAAACCTGAAACGATCAGACCATTATACTCCAGAGTCGAAACAGCCGTCGAAACAATGGAGAAAGGCTGCTGAAAGTGCACCACAGAAGTCAAAGACCATTTGGTCAGTTGCTAAGGCGATGGCCACTGTTTCTTGTGAATCCCAAGGAATAATCACATTTTTCTGTCAAATTTATTATTTTAAGCGATTTTTAAAGAATTTAACAGCTATTATATAGTTAAAATAATTTTAAAAGGAGGTATAATAAATATAATATTATAATAACATAATAAACGTCGTATATGACGTTGGTAGCACTGATGAAAAACATTTGCCAACAAAAAAGGGTCGATTCCGGTTTTGTGTTAACAGATGATGTTTTGCTAACTGTCAACCTAACATTACTTTCCCGTTTCCTGCAAATGTGCTCAGAAAATGTCTAATCGTGCTTGTAAAAACTCTGTCGACAGTTTGTTATATTCGTGGCGAATTTGTGATTTGAAAACACCAAAGGCACATTACAGACTTTGTGAAAATGTTTATCTATCGTACTTTGGATCTAAACTTGGTGTTCAAGGTAAATGTGTGTGTGTGTGTGTGTGTGTGTGTGTGTGTGTGTGTATGTGTGTGTGTATGTGTGTGTGTATGTGTGTGTGTATGTGTGTATGTGTGTATGTGTGTATGTGTGTATGTGTGTGTGTGTGTGTATGTGTGTGTGTGTGTATGTGTGTGTGTGTGTATGTGTATCTGTGTGTATCTGTGTGTGTGTGTGTGTGTGTGTGTGTGTGTGTGTGTGTGTGTGTGTGTGTGTGTGTGTGTGAAGATCTGAGAAAATGGTCTAAAAAGCAGAGAAAAGCCTTTAGATTTGTTGTTTCCATGATTTGGAGGGAGCCAAGAAATCATTCCGATGATTGCTGCTTTTGCAGTGTTGATATTACTGGTCATAATTCAAAAAACATGGTTATTAGCTACCCTAGCCCTCCGTCCGCCATCCGACCAGTAGGGCATGGGGTCCATTTGCCGGTTCTTGGACCACCAGATGATTTAAATTCTATTCCAACACAAGTATTTTCCGATGTACAATCTGATTTACATGAACCAGATCTACATCTACATCTACATCCATACTCCGCAAGCCACCTGACGGTGTGTGGCGGAGGGCACCCTGAGTACCTCTATCGGTTCTCCCTTCTATTACAGTCTCGTATTTTTCGTGGAAAGAAGGATTGTCTGTATGCTTCTGTGTGGGCTCTAATCTCTCTGATTTTATCCTCGTGGTCTCTTCGCGAGATATACGTAGGAGGGGGCAATATACTGCTGGACTCTTCGGTGAAGGTATGTTCTCGAAACTTTAACAAAAGCCTGTCCCGAGTTACTGAGCGTCTCCCCTGCAGAGTCTTCCACTGGAGTTTATCTACCATCTCCGTAACGCTTTCGCGATTACTAAATGATCCTGTAACGAAGCGCGCTGCTCTCCGTTGGATCTTCTCTAACTCTTCTATCAACCCTATCTGGTATGGATCCCACACCGCTGAGCAGTATTCAAGCAGTGGGCGAACGAGTGTACTGTAGTAACCATCTTCCGTTGTTTTCGGATGCATTTCCTTCGGATTCTTCCAATGAATCTCAGTCTGGCATCTGCTTTACCGACGATCAACTTTATATGATCATTCCATTTTAAATCACTCCTAATGCGTACTCCCAGATAATTTATGGAATTAACAGCTTCCAGTTGCTGACCTGCTATTTTGTAGCTAAATGATAAGGGATCTATCTTTCTATGTATTCGCAGCACATTACACTTGTCTACACTGAGATTCAGTTGCCATTCCCTGCACCATGCGTCAATTCGCTGCAGATCCTCCTGCATTTCTGTACAATTTTCCATTGTTACAACCTCTCGATACACCACAGCATCATCTGCAAAAAGCCTCAGTGAACTTCCAATGTCATCCACCAGGTCATTTATCTATATTGTGAACAGCAACGGTCCCATGACACTCCCATGTGGCACACCTGAAATCACTCTTACTTCGGAAGACTTCTCCCCATTGAGAATGACATGCTGCGTTCTGTTATCTAGGAGCTCCTCAATCCAATCACACAATTGGTCTGATAGTCCATATGCTCTTACTTTGTTCATTAAACGACTGTGGGGAACTGTATCGAACGCCTTGCGGAAGTCAAGAAACACGGCATCTACCTGGTAACCCGTGTCTATGGCCCTCGGAGTCTCGTGGACGAATAGCGCGAGCTGGGTTTGACACGACCGTCTTTTTCGAAACCCATGCTGATTCTTACAGAGTAGATTTCTAGTCTCCAGAAAATTCATTATACTCTAACATAATACGTGTTCCAAAATTCTACAACTAAGATGATGATTAATTCCACTGTAATACAGAAAGTCTAGAGCCCGAATTGTTTAGTCAGACCGAGCTTAACAATTTGGTTAGGGATCTGGGCTTAACGAAAGAAACAGCTGAATTGTTTGGCTCTAGATTAAAAGAAAATAACTTATTGGCAGATGGAACCAGCATAAACATTTATAGAAAGAGCAGCAATTTTCCAAGGTTTTTTTCAACAAGAAGGTGATTTAGTGTACTGCTCAGACATTCCCAGTGTGATGAATGAGTTTGGAACTGAATACAAAAAGGAAGACTGGAGGTTGTTTTATTACACAATGGTAACATGTATACCTGTTGGACATTCTGTGCATATGAAAGAAAGCTACGAAACCCTAGAAATAGTGCTAAATAAAATATGCTATTCTGCTCACGGTTGGATGATATGTGGCGATCTAAACGTAACATGCATGCTCATTAGTCAGCAACGTGGCTTTACCAAATTTACATGTTTCTTGTGTGAATGAGACAGTAGGGCTAGGGATCAAAACTGGTGCAGAAAGAACTGGCCTGTGAGGGAGTCTTTAAAACCTGTGAGAAGGACATTCTACGCGAAAACCTTATAGCTCGAACGTACTCCTACCACCTTTACATATAAAGTTTGTAAAGGCTTTGCCTAAAGATGGACCATGTTTCAAGTATCTCTGCCAAAAGTTTCCAAACCTTTCAGAAGCTAAACTGAAAGAAGTCTTTGTCGGACCCGACATTGGAAAATTGATGTCTGATGTTAACTTTGAATTCACAATGACCTTAAATGAGAAAGAAGCATAGGTATCATTCAAGCAAGTCGTTACAAAGGACACGAAAAAGATCCAGAATGTTTCTATTATAGCTACAATGTTAAAGAAGTTTAAAACTTTAGGATGTTTAATGAACCTGAAAGTTCACTTTTTGAACAGTCACCTTGAATACTTCTCTGACAATATTGGAGATGTTAGTGAGGAGCAACGATAGCGTTTTCACCAGGACATTATAGTGATGGGAAAACGCTACCAAGGCTGCTGGAACACCAACATTATGAGGGACTACTGTATCACTTCACCGAGAAGTTCAGCAAGCGACTCATCGTAGAAAAAGCTACGCAAGAAGCTTCAACGAAAAAAGAGAAAGAAAATACGAACCAATTCCAGCTGACAAGTGAAACCTCTATTAACACGTATCATTGTTTTAAGTAGCTTACTGTAAATATAACCATGCTTATGTTCTAGCAAAGCGTTTCATTAATTTCCCCGTTTACCGTATAGCATACGATTTTTGTACTACATAGTAAAAAGTATACTGCTCGAAAACTGAGGCCGACACAAAAAACTAAGGCTAGATTTAAATTCAGCTCAAAAATCTCGTATAACGATCAGCTATCAAAGTAAGAAAGTTTTTTAAAAAAATTTTCGTTGGCGTGTGTAATCTTTCACAACGTGCTACCACTGGACAAAGATTTGCAGCTACACGAATAATTTCCAATTTCAATGTTTCTTATCTTCATTGACAGTATGGTTGTTCTGCACTGGCTTAGTTGTGTACTTCAAAATGTACAAGAGACGTTGATGTAAATTTCGTCTCGCAAGATCGCTGAAGCAAACAAACATAGCCTTCGACATTTTCTGTTCGACACTAGTAGACATTTGAGCCATCACCGAAACACGCTTAAAACAGAACGAATCGTTCGCACGCCAGGGCTACTCTGCCATTAGAGAGGACAGGGACGATGGCTACGACGATGCAGCGTTGTTGGTAAAACAAGGCAGCCACTTTTCCGCTGTCAGTATGGGCACTCAGCATGACCCACTGCAAACGATGGGTATCCGTCTGCGGATCAACGACCTCCCTCTGAATTTGGCCTCAGTACACAAAGCACCTAATGAAAGCCTTTCCGGACAGCAGTGAACAGCAATCACTGCCTCGCTCGAAAAACGCCTTCTGCTCCTAGGAGACTAACGACCACCATGCACTGTGGGGCTGCAGAAATGCCAACACAATGGGGGAAAAATGCTAGTGGATGTACTAGATTGGGAAAACCTTACAGTACTAAATGACGGCGCATCCAGTCCGACCAAAGGAAGGTATGACGGCAGTGGATTTTAGCATAGCATCAACTGCACACTCTACCAGAACAACATGGAAAGTAATAGCGGATACTTTCGGTGCGGATCCATTGCCAACTCAAATTATGAAAAACGCACATTTTAGGAGACTGTCAACCGCGCAGTCAGACGGAAATTTAATACAAACAAAGCGAACTGGAACCTATTCGAAATACTACTGGAAGGAAAACTGTAATTTATAGCCTATACTGAGAATCATGAAAGAGACTATGACGTTCTTGTGTCGCTTATCGATGAAGCAGCGGTAGTCTCAACACCTGAAAAGCGACATATGAGGACAACTACTCGCCAGTCACCCTGACTGTGGGGTTCAGAATGTGACGCAGTCCTCAAGAAACGCAAGGAGACATTAATAAAATACAGAAGTATCTCTAATGACAAGCTTTCTTGCCATTGAGAAAGCACAAGCTGCAACCAAGAAAATATTCACGCACAAAAAACGAAAAATCTTGACAATTTCTGCACTCCAGTCAGCGA
Source organism: Schistocerca nitens (assembly GCF_023898315.1). Classification (NCBI taxonomy): domain Eukaryota; kingdom Metazoa; phylum Arthropoda; class Insecta; order Orthoptera; family Acrididae; genus Schistocerca; species Schistocerca nitens. The sequence continues at coordinate 1,286,408,358 of NC_064614.1, forward strand.
AGAAACTGCATTAACCTGGATCTGGAATTTAATACATAACATTAAAACCGATCAGAGACATCCGACTTTTAGAATCGGTCTTGTGTATGATAGCTCCACCTGGCCTAACAGATAGGGGGCGAGGCGGAAAGAAGAGAGGAGAAGTGGCATTACACAACCGTTTTCGCTGGAGGAATTCCAGACTGCGCTCTCCCAAGGGAAGGGTACTGCTCCTGATACGGATTATACTGACTACCCAGGCTACGTCACATCCCACAAAAGGGGAAACTGCTGTTACTCAAATTTTGCAATTGTTTATGGACACACAACATCAAAATCGACTCGCTGAAAACACGTAGGGTCGTCGCCATCCACAAGCCGGGAAAAAGATCTGATAAACTTGAGTGATATCGGCTTTTCAGCACACTACTGTGTTCGGCGAAGGTGATGGAAAGGATTAATACGGCGCTTAGAATGGCGGTGTAAGAACAAGCTATTACCGGAGAAACTACTTTGATTTTGAAAAGCAAAAGAGACAACTGACACCCTTTCACTGTTGGTTATTGGCATACAGCTAAATTTCTGTCTGTCGAATTATATGATAGCTGCATTCATACATTTCATTAGAACATACAACGTGTTCTAGTCAATCTTTGGGAAAAAATACACTCCTGGAAATGGAAAAAAGAACACATTGACACCGGTGTGTCAGACACACCATACTTGCTCCGGACACTGCGACAGGGCTGTACAAGCAATGATCACACGCACGGCACAGCGGACACACCAGGAACCGCGGTGTTGGCCGTCGAATGGCGCTAGCTGCGCAACATTTGTGCACCGCCGCCGTCAGTGTCAGCCAGTTTGCCGTGGCATACGGAGCTCCATCGCAGTCTTTAACACTGGTAGCATGCCGCGACAGCGTGGACGTGAACCGTATGTGCAGTTGATGGACTTTGAGCGAGGGCGTATAGTGGGCATGCGGGAGGCCGGGTGGACGTACCGCCGAATTGCTCAACACGTGGGGCGTGAGGTCTCCACAGTACATCGATGTTGTCGCCAGTGGTCGGCGGAAGGTGCACGTGCCCGTCGACCTGGGACCGGACCGCAGCGACGCACGGATGCACGCCAAGACCGTAGGATCCTACGCAGTGCCGTAGGGGACCGCACCGCCACTTCCCAGCAAATTAGGGACACTGTTGCTCCCGGGGTATCGGCGAGGACCATTCGCAACCGTCTCCATGAAGCTGGGCTACGGTCCCGCACACCGTTAGGCCGTCTTCCGCTCACGCCCCAACATCGTGCAGCCCGCCTCCAGTTGTGTCGCGACAGGCGTGAATGGAGGGACGAATGGAGACGTGTCGTCTTCAGCGATGAGAGTCGCTTCTGCCTTGGTGCCAATGATGGTCGTATGCGTGTTTGGCGCGGTGCAGGTGAGCGCCACAATCAGGACTGCATACGACCGAGGCACACAGGGCCAACACCCGGCATCATGGTGTGGGGAGCGATCTCCTACACTGGCCGTACACCACTGGTGATCGTCGAGGGGACACAATAGTGCACGGTACATCCAAACCGTCATCGAACCCATCGTTCTACCATTCCTAGACCGGCAAGGGAACTTGCTGTTCCAACAGGACAATGCACGTCCGCATGTATCCCGTGCCACCCAACGTGCTCTAGAAGGTGTAAGTCAACTACCCTGGCCAGCAAGATCTCCGGATCTGTCCCCCATTGAGCATGTTTGGGACTGGATGAAGCGTCGTCTCACGCGGTCTGCACGTCCAGCACGAACGCTGGTCCAACTGAGGCGCCAGGTGGAAATGGCATGGCAAGCCGTTCCACAGGACTACATCCAGCATCTCTACGATCGTCTCCATGGGAGAATAGCAGCCTGCATTGCTGCGAAAGGTGGATATACACTGTACTAGTGCCGACATTGTGCATGCTCTGTTGCCTGTGTCTATGTGCCTGTGGTTCTGTCAGTGTGATCATGTGATGTATCTGACCCCAGGAATGTGTCAATAAAGTTTCCCCTTCCTGGGACAATGAATTCACGGTGTTCTTATTTCAATTTCCAGGAGTGTAGAAGAAACTCCAGATTTCAAAACCACTTGTGCGTAACGTTGTATGCTTCCTGAGCAATAGGAAGGCAATTATTCTACAACACGGAATTACTCTGAGATCCAAAAAACTAGCAGAGGACTCCCCTCAAGGATGAGTCTTGGCTCATCTTTTTATTCTGTCTCTATACTGCAGACCTTCGTGACCTCTTTGCCAGTGACGTACAATATTACAGTACGCAGATGACGTATGCATATATTTTGAAGCCATTACTCTTCATTCCTCACATCTGAAAATGCACGCCGTGGTAGTACGTCTGCATGAGAAGTGTAGGAAGTGGCTTCGGAATCTGATAGCAAGTCCTCTCGATAGTAGTCTCTTTCGATTTTTACTCGACATAGGATTCCACTTTCCCTAACGATGCAACAGCGACGAAACACTTTTCCAGCAGCGAAAACAACTTGGGATGATTTTTGTTGATAAGCTTATATGGGCTCTTCGTGTCTGACATGTAATTACCAGATGTGAAGACGCCTACAACTGGGGTATGGCTGTGGTCGGTGGAGAGGAACGTATCTATACCGGTCCCTACTAAGGACACAGTTTGATCAGCACAACAGGCCATACGGAACGTCGACTCTGCAGACTGACGTCAGGGCCAGCTTAACGTGTCAAAACCAGGACCCACCCAATGCAACGTCAATGGAATTCCTGTCTCATTACCACGGCGCGCGCGTGCTGTATACAGAATGGGACCACGTCTAAAAATGGTTCATACGGCTTTGAACACTATGGGACTTAAAAGCTGAGCTCATCAGTCCCCTTGAACTTAGAACTACTTAAACCTAACTAACCTAAGGACATCACACACACCCATGCCCGAGGCAGGATCCGAACCTGCGACCGTAGTGGTCGCGCGGTTCCAGACTGAAGCGCCTAGAACTGCTCGGTCACACAGGCCCGCGGTCCAAGTAATGAAGGCGCTGCTAGTGCTTATTGGGTACCCCTAAGCAAACACAGCCTACACAAGCTGGGTCCACACTACACGATTATGGCAGCGGAGCTGAATGCCATATTGGAAGCCCTACTATTCACACAGACTTAGACAGCAAACATAGCCTGCATCCTTGATTTGAAACGATCATTATAGTTACAGCAGTTGCAGACGTTGTGTTTCGGGTGCAGAGGAACTGTCACAACATCGTGATCGTATCAATGAAAGGTCACTCTTGGATACCTGGAATTGAACAAGTAGACGGCCGTGCAAAGCAAGTATCTTTACATGCAGCTAATGGAGCTAGTATGTGTATATATATATATATATATATATATATATATATATATATATATGTTGTTGTTGTTGTGGTCTTCAGTCCTGTGGTCTTCAGTCCTGCCTTAAAACATGTCCTACCAACCGATCCCTTCTTCTAGTCAAGTTGTGCCACAAACTTCTCTTCTCCCCAATCCTATTCAATACCTCCTCATTAGTTACGTGATCTACCCACCTTATCTTCAGCATTCTTCTGTAGCACCACATTTCGAAAGCTTCTATTCTCTTCTTGTCCAAACTGGTTATCGTCCATGTTTCACTTCCATACATGGCTACACTCCATACAAATATTTTTAGAAACGACTTCCTGACACTTAAATCAATACTCGATGTTAACAAACTTCTCTTCTTCAGAAACGATTTCCTTGCCATTGCCAGTCTACATTTTATATCCTCTCTACTTCGACCATCATCAGTTATTTTACTCCCTAAATAGCAAAACTCCTTTACTACTTTAAGTGTCTCATTTCCTAATCTAATCCCCTCAGCATCACCCGATTTAATTTGACTACATTCCATTATCCTCGTTTTGCTTTTGTTGATGTTCATCTTATATCCTCCTTTCAAGACACTGTCCATTCCGTTCAACTGCTCTTCCAAGTCCTTTGCTGTCTCTGACAGAATTACAATGTCATCGGCGAACCTCAAAGTTTTTACTACTTCTCCATGAATTTTAATACCTACTCCGAATTTTTCTTTTGTTTCCTTTACTGCTTGCTCAATATACAGATTGAATAACATCGGGGAGAGGCTACAACCCTGTCTTACTCCCTTCCCAACCACTGCTTCCCTTTCGTGTCCCTCGACTCTTATAACTGCCATCTGGTTTCTGTACAAATTGTAAATAGCCTTTCGCTCCCTGTATTTTACCCCTGCCACCTTCAGAATTTGAAAGAGAGTATTCCAGTTAACGTTATCAAAAGCTTTCTCTAAGTCTACAAATGCTAGAAATGTAGGTTTGCCTTTTCTTAATCTTTCTTCTAAGATAAGTCGTAAGAGTATTGCCTCTCGTGTTCCAACATTTCTACGGAATCCAAACTGATCTTCCCCGAGGTCCGCTTCTACCAGTTTTTCCATTCGTCTGTAAAGAATTCGCGTTAGTATTTTGCAGCTGTGACTTATTAAACTGATAGTTCGGTAATTTTCACATCTGTCAACACCTGCCTTCTTTGGGATTGGAATTATTATATTCTTCTTGAAGTCTGTGGGTATTTCGCCTGTCTCATACATCTTGCTCACCAGATGGTAGAGTTTTGTCATGACTGGCTCTCCCAAGGCCATCAGTAGTTCTAATGGAATGTTGTCTACTCCCGGGGCCTTGTTTCGACTCAGGTCTTTCAGTGCTCTGTCAAACTCTTCACGCAGTATCTTATCTCCCATTTCATCTTCATCTACATCCTCTTCCATTTCCATAATATTGTCCTCAAGTACATCACCCTTGTATAAACCCTCTATATACTCCTTCCACCTTTCTGCCTTCCCTTCTTTGCTTAGAACTGGGTTGCCATCGGAGCTCTTGATATTCATACTAGTGGTTCTCTTCTCTCCAAAGGTCTCTTTAATTTTCCTGTAGGCAGTATCTATCTTACCCCTAGTGAGACAAGCCTCTACATCCTTACATTTGTCCTCTAGCCATCCCTGCTTAGCCATTTTGCACTTTCTGTCGATCTCATTTTTGAGACGTTTGTATTCCCTTTTGCCTGCTTCATTTACTGCATTTTTATATTTTCTCCTTTCATCAATTAAATTCAATATTTCTTCTGTTACCCAAGGATTTCTATTAGCCCTCGTCTTTTTGCCTACTTGATCCTCTGCTGCCTTCACTACTTTATCCCTCAGAGCTACCCATTCTTCTTCTACTGTATTTCTTTCCCCCATTCCTGTCAATTGTTCCCTTAAGCTCTCCCTGAAACTCTCTACAACCTCTGGTTCTTTCAGTTTATCCAGGTCCCATCTCCTTAAATTCCCACCTTTTTGCAGTTTCTTCAGTTTCAATCTGCAGTTCATAACCAATAGATTGTGGTCAGAATCCACATCTGCCCCTGGAAATGTCTTACAATTTAAAACCTGGTTCCTAAATCTCTGTCTTACCATTATATAATCTATCTGATACCTATTAGTATCTCCAGGATTCGTCCAGGTATACAACCTTCTTTTATGATTCTTGAACCAAGTGTTAGCTATGATTAAGTTATGCTCTGTGCAAAATTCTACAAGGCGGCTTCCTCTTTCATTTCTTCCCCCCAATCCATATTCACCTACTACGTTTCCTTCTCTCCCTTTTCCTACTGACGAATTCCAGTCACCCATGACTATTAAATTTTCGTCTCCCTTCACTACCTGAATAATTTCTTTTATCTCGTCATACATTTCATCAATTTCTTCATCATCTGCAGAGCTAGTTGGCATATAAACTTGTACTACTGTAGTAGGCATGGGCTTTGTGTCTATCTTGGCCACAATAATGCGTTCACTATGCTGTTTGTAGTAGCTAACCCGCACTCCTATTTTTTTATTCATTATTAAACCTACTCCTGCATTACCTCTATTTGATTTTGTATTTATAACCCTGTAATCACCTGACCAAAAGTCTTGTTCCTCCTGCCACCGAACTTCACAAATTCCCACTATATCTAACTTTAACCTATCCATTTCCCTTTTTAAATTTTCTAACCTACCTGCCCGATTAAGGGATCTGACATTCCACGCTCCGATGCGTAGATTGCCGGTTTTCTTTCTCCTGATAACGACGTCCTCTTGAGTAGTCCCCGCCCGGAGATCCGAATGGGGGACTATTTTACCTCCGGAATATTTTACCCAAGAGGACGCCATCATCATTTAATCATACAGTAAAGCTGCATGTAAAGCTGCATGTCCTCGGGAAAAATTACGGCTGTAGTTTCCCCTTGCTTTCAGCCGTTCGCAGTACCAGCACAGCAAGGCCGTTTTGGTTAATGTTACAAGGCCAGATCAGTCAATCATCCAGACTGTTGCCCCTGCAACTACTGAAAAGGCTGCTGCCCCTCTTCAGGAACCACATGTTTGTCTGGCCTCTCAACAGATACCCCTCCGTTGTGGTTGCACCTACGGTACGGCCATCTGTATCGCTGAGGCACGCAAGCCTCCCCACCAACGGCAAGGTCCATGGTTCATGGGGGAAGTTATATATATATATATATATATATATGATAAGCTCCCTGTCAAAGATATGATATCCATGCTCACGAAGCAGTTGTCTTTGGACTGGTAAGAGGAATGGTCGCAGACATCTAATATCGAAGGCGATCACTACACGTTATTTCATCCGAGAGTTCCACGGTATCATACGAAACAAACATCAATGAGCTTCACGACAATTACAGTATGGCTGAAATTTAACCATCGGAAGTTCAGCAAACACTTTTATCGACTCGACATAAGCGCCATCCAACCACATATTTCTACTATGTCCTCGGGGCACATATCACATCAACGTCCTTACCAGTAATCTTCAGGCTCTTTGTCGTGTGATCCCAAGCAGCCTCCGACGCTTGTTGACACCGAACGCTGTAGCAACATATAAGCCACCGTACGAATTGGACGAGCGCGCCAACATCAGGACATAGCTCCCAGTTGCTAATTAGTGCTTAATGTACTTAAAATGCCAGAGGAAGACCAAAGCTCAATTGACTGTATCTGCTACTCTGCCGGATGTGGAGTGCTCAGCTTCTAAATTTATGTGCTGTGTACTTGCCTGTGTACTGGTGTATCTATGCGTGTGGCTGTAATGCACGACTTTAGGTCTTGTTAACTGTTCTGCTGTTCTGTTCTGTGTAGATGGAACTTATAGACCTGTACAAGCATTCGATTCTCTATCCAAAGCTTTTGAAACAATTCTCAGAGAACATACAAAGAACATTTTATTGTTAATTTAGATATATAGTCATTAATGGGGACTGACCTGGGAATATCCCAAATGTGTACCAACGGCGAGTTATTTCTTGTTGTGTTACCAGTAGAATTTTTATAGTATACTAGCACTGTGTATCTTGGGTTCCATTTTCGTCCTGTTCACTCGTTTTCGTGTACTCTGAATGTAAATCCTGTTTTATGTCGGATCCGACCTTCCTTAATCCTATGTTACATTTACATTATACCAGCACACGAATTCAAAAAATGTCTTGCATGAACGATCGAAACCAATTGTAATATTTCCTGTGTTTGGTTGGCTGTATGTGCACGTTCCGAAAGCCAAGAAATTACAAAAATAATTATACTTTCTGTTATATTCATACACTTGCTGCAGGGAAGGTAATGTGCTATCATTCGGCAATGCACTTCCATAGGCCTAACACTTCCACTGCTCTGCTGGTCATTCCTGAACGAAGGATAGCACCCGCCAAATCCAACGTTTAGGAATTTTATTGGACTTTTAAGGGTGTCATTTCAGTCAGCTTCGTACAACATGACCTTTACAAAAGATCTTGGGCAAATTTATGGTGTAATGCAGGTATAAGGGTGGCACACAATGCGAGAGTAGCCTGACCACAGTGTGTCTGGAAACCCAAGAGCGACCACCTGAGTCCCACATACCAATCTCTATCCAGTTATGTCCAACGCACCCACTAACGGCTGATAAACATTCCTTTAAATGAAGACCGTATTTTTCAGAAAACACTCACTGAGGACACATTTTACATTAAAGACTGTGGAACACGAATGTTGTACTTCAGGAATAGAAAAGCAGTTTCAAATTAAGACACTTGAATATATCGTAAAAGCAGCTGGTATGAGGACTGGCGATACCAGTACTAAGACATGACTGTACCAGTTCACAACTGGGTTACTGATCAGCCATCGGGGCTTGGCTACACAAGATTCATACAGAAGTTTGACACACCTCTGGTCAACGATAAATTATACCTCTAGGTGCGTAACTCCTGCAACAATTGTGCAAGGGCTCGTGCAGTTCTTTAATTTTAAATACCAATTAAATCTTTATGTAGATACTTTACTGCGGTTCACAAGTAGAGTGAGCGAATTATAACTTCATAAATGCAATTCGTCTACAAGATTTGTAGGACGTGGAAAGTAATTTATAAAAAGCCCGGAATAAAGGAACAATTGGCAAGCTGGTGTATATGAAGAAGGAAACATCTGAGGAAACTTCAGGAAAGTTCAGAAATCTAAAGAACCTATGCAAAATACATTTACGGCTCACTGCTGCAGATAAGTAGCAGTTGTAGCAGCGGGAATGTCGTTTCTCAGACTGAAGTCTTTAGGTGTAATACTTTCTGTGTCTGGACGCAGATGTACCTACCACATTTATGAAATTCGTGGATCTCTCTCGTATGCCCTCTTCTACGTACCTGTACGTAAACAAATCGAGTGTGTCTACAACACGCACCATTGTTTTCTACCTGACACGAAATAACACCTGTGCCAGCTCTCCGATTGCGTGGCCTGGCATAGCAGCGCTGTCTCCGTGTGTCCGGCCACAACAGGTATTCTCCACCGTTGTTGGGTGATAGCGGTAACATCTTCGAAACTGCCTGTATCATCGCCTTCACACAGAAATGTTGCGGAGCCATACCGCAAAAGTGCCGCGTGTTGCATCCACACTGCTGCACTCTTAAAGGGAACACGACTTCGGACACACACTGTCGTGATATATGGGCCATGTAAACGTCCTTTGAATACCAAACGCTGCCCAGGGATTATCCTGATACAACGTATTACGACAATCACACGTCTGCAACGTCGTGCTCATTCGCACTACAGAAATCGGCAAATGTTACAAGAAACTGGATGTAACTGGGATTAAACGGCAAGTATAAAATAAACAACAATTGTTATATGCGCACAAGAGAAATGCACAAATCAAAGAAAGTTTTGCATCACCGCAACCTGTACAGAAAATTGGAACAGAGGTCAACCTAAACATCTTTTCCGCCCTTTATATTCCTCATGAAAACCACACATTTCATGTTGTACCACCATACAGCGAGATCTTCACTGGTGGTCATCCAGATTTCTGGTACCTCTAAAACCCAGTAGCAGTCCTCATGCATTGATGCATGCCTGTATTCCTCGTGGCATACTATCCACAAGTTCATCAATTCACTATTGGTCCAGATTCTTCCACTCCTCAAAGGCGATTCGGCGCAGATCCCTCAGAGTAGTTGGTGGGTGTCGTCCTTAAACAGCCCTTTTCAAACTATCCCTGGCATGTTCGATAGGGTTCTTCTCTGGAGGACATGCTGGCCATTGGTCCAGTGACGTTATCCCGAAGGAAGCCATTCACAGGTTGTGCTCGATTGGGGCGCGAATCGTCTTCCATGAAGACAAATGCTTTGCCAATACGCTGCCGATATGGTTGCACTATCGGTCGGTGGATGGCATTCACGTATCGTACAGCCGTTATGGCGCCTTCCATGACCACCAGCGGTGTACGTCGGCCCCACATAATGCCACCCCAAGACAGCTGGGGACCTCTACCTTGCTGCACTCCCTGGACAGTGTGTCTCCAACGAATGTGTCTAAATACCTTAGAGACACCCATCGGTGAAGAGAACGTGATGCCAATCCTGAGCGGTACATTCGGCATGTTGTTGGACCCATTTGTACCACGCTGCATGGTGACGTGGTTGCAAAGATGGACCTCGCCATGGACGTCGGGAGTGAAGTTGCGCATCATGCAGCCTACTGGGCACAGTTTGAGTCGTAACACGACGTCCTGTGGCTGCACAAAAGCATTATTCAACAACATGGTGGCGTTGCTGTCAGGGTTCCTCCGAGCCACAATCCGTAGGTAGCGGTCATCCACTGCAGTACTAGCCCTTGGGGAGGAGGGGGGGGCTGGGCGATGCGTGCCATCGGCAGTTCCTGTCTCTCTGGACACTTCCTTGTTGAGAGCCCTTCCTGGCATAAAGTAACAATGCGGACGCGATGGCACCCCAGTATTGACCGTGTAGGCGTGGTTGAACTACAGAAAACACGTGCCCTGTACCTGCTTCCTGGTGGAATGACAAACTGATCGACTGTCGGACCCCCTCGTTTAATAGGCGCTGCTCATGAATGGTTGTTTACATCTCTGGGTGGGTTTAGTGACATCGCTGAATAGTCAAAGGACTGTGTCTGTGATACAATATCCACATTCAACGTCTGCCTTCAGGAGTTCTGGGAACCGGAGTGATGCAAAAGGTTTTGTGACGTTAATTTACTAAATACGTATACGCAAATTTTTTAGTGAGAGTTAGAAACGATACCAACGTGTACACAGATGATTCATATTTCTCATCACGGCACACGTGAAAGATTGTGAGTGAAACTGGATGAAGAGGACAGAGCGCAGCCCATACGTTAGTTCGGGAACTACGGACTGAGGATGAGCACGAAGCCGGGACATTTTTCCGATTGATGAGCGGCGAGGTGCGGTTTGTTGTAGACTCCGTTCATAACGGGACAAAAGTGAGACGAGCAGTAGGATTGCACCACAGTGATTGTTGCCTTCCGCTTCAGTGCAAGAGCTGGGACAACCTTACCTTAAAATAATTTTATTTCACAGAAACCGTCCATTTAAATGTACTGCGTTCCAATAACAATTAGCATTTTTCATGTGTTTCGTGTGGCAGCCTACAGTATCTCTTTCGCGACCTAGGTGTCTTGTACAAAACAAAAATGCGTATTTTCTAATAAAAGTGTAACAGTACAAAACGCTTAAAGAAGAACTTCCTAACCTTGGAAAACAACAACAGTACCGAAATATTGCGATCTCGTAACGTAAGCAAATCCTTCTGAAAACAGATTGAGGCATCTAGAGTCAGCAAGCCATTATGCATAGTACAGTACGGTAATATAGTAAAAATATCAAGAGCAGTATGTATTCTTTTTGATAAGAATTTCGTATAACCAGCAGAAAATACAATACTTGTTATGGGCATCTACCATGTGACACCATATCATACCACTCACAACTGAAGTTTCAACCTGAAAAGGTTAAGGGAAACGAAACAAGCAAGGTAATCCTAACATTAAAGAACAAATACTCAGCTGTTACGTCGAGCCCTGAAGAAAGTGCATAGAAGGAACCACAACTTGCCTCAATCTGTAGTACTAAGGAAAACATCTTAATAGTCTAAAAATAAACACTGTTAAACCAGTGTTAAGAAGCGAAGTGACCTACAATAGAGGCTTCAAACTACAGCTCAGTATCATTGTTCCCTAGCTTTAGTATGGTTTTTGAAATGGTTATTCTTTATAGGCTTTCCGCTCATTTGACTAAATAAATAAATGAAGCATGGCTTTAGGAAAGACTGTACTCCCTCCTGAATGAAGGAATGAGAACAACAGGCACAGTATTAAATCTTTCCAAAGCCTCTGATATAGTAAGCCGTGGATAGCTAATGAAATTTAAGGCATCGAACATCAAAGACTTGTCTATGCAGTCACTGTTAACATAATTAAATAGCAAGCAGTGCACCGTACTACTACTACTAACTACTACTACTACGTGACAGTTCTTCCACTTTCATCTGGTAAGCTATGCTGAAGACACCACCCATTTTACCAGCAAAGCTGAGGAATTGGAGTAATTTGAAACTGAAGGAGTGACAGAAGTAACCACATGTTTTCCTACATTGAGGCCTAAATCCTGAAGTCAGTAAATGTATTACTAACATTAAAACAACTTGCTCTCGTGAAGATAAAATATGTGATATTACAAAGGAAGAAATAGGTGAAAAATTTCTTTGAGTCCTTCTGGACAAAAATTTTCGTCACGTAAACCACATATATTCTGTGTGCGAGAAAGTAAGCAGTAGGTTCCACCTGATAACTGAAGAGCAAAAACAGTTCCAGCTCAATCCTCAATCCTTAAACGTGGGATAATTCGTTAATCACGATGCCGAAGTGTGCGGCCGCGTGGCAGGCCTACACCTGAATACACTGTTGGTATTTTAGACAAGGGCAATGAGGTTAATGCACAGGCTAAGGTCCGGAGAGTCCTCGTCTGACATATTTAACAATATATTCCTTATATTTGTATTAACTTACTATAGTTTTTTGTGAACAGTAAAAACGAAGCAAGCAAGTGTGATACACACAATTATGACACTAGAAGTGGGAAACAAGATCATGCAGAGGACAAAATTAAATATAAGAAAAGTCCATATTTTAATAGGTATATATGAGCAGCAGCCTTTTCAGTACTTGCAGGGGCAACAGTCTGGATGATTGACTGATCTGGCCTTCTAACACTGACCAAAATGGCCTTGCTGTGCTGGTACTACGAACGGTTGAAAGCAAGGGGAAACTACAGCCGTAATTTTTCCCGAGGGCATGCAGCTTTACTGTATGGTTAATGATGATGGTGTCCTCTTGGGTAAAATATTCCGGAGGTAAAATGGTCCCCCATTCGGATCTCCGGGTGGGGACTACTCGAGAGGACGTCTTTATCAGGAGAAAGAAAACTGGCGTTCTACGGATCGGAGCGTGGAATGTCAGATCCCTTAATCGGGCAGGTAGGTTAGAAAATTTAAACAGGGAAATGGATAGGTTAAAGCTAGATATAGTGGGAATTAATGAAGTTCGGTGGCAGGAGGAACAAGACTTTTGGTCATGCAAATACAGGGTTATAAATACAAAATCAAATAGGGGTAATGCAGGAGTAGGTTTAATAATGAATAAAAAAATAGGAGTGCGGGTAAGCTACTACAAACAGCATAGTGAACGCATTATTGTGGCCAAGATAGACACGAGGCCCACACCTACTACAACAGTACAAGTTTTTATGCCAACTAGCTCTACAGATGAAGAAATTGATGAAATGTATGATGAGATAAAAGAAATAATTTAGGTAGCGAAGGAAGACGGAAATTTAATAGTCATGGGTGACTGGAATTCGAGAGTAGGAAAAGGAAGAGAAGGAAACATAGTAGGTGAATATGGATTGGGCGAAAGAAATGAAAGAGGAAACCGTCTGGTAGATTTTTGCGCAGAGCACAACTTAATCATAGCTAACACTTGGTTCAAAAATCATAAAAGAAGGTTGTACACATGGAAGAATCCTGGAAATACTAGACATTATCAGATAGATTATATAATGGTAAGACAGAGATTTAGGAACCAGGTTTTAAATTGTAAGACATTTCCAGGGGCAGATGTGGACTCTGACCACAATCTATTGGTTATGACCTGTAGATTAAAACTGAAGAAACTGCAAAAAAGGTGGGAAGTTAAGGAGATGGGATCTGGACAAACTGATTAAACCAGAGGTTGTACAGAGTTTCAGGGAGAGCATAAGGGACTAATTGACAGGAATGGGGGTAAGAAATACAGTAGAAGAAGAATGGGCAGCTCTGAGGGATGAAGTAGTGAAGGCAGTAGAGGACCAAGTAGGTAAAAAGACGAGGGCTAGTAGAAATCCTTGGGTAACAGAAGACATATTGAGTTTAATTGATGAAAGGACGAAATATAAAAATGCAGTAAATGAGGCAGGCAAAAAGGAATACAAACGTCTCAAAAATGAGATCGACAGAAAGTGCAAAATGGCTAAGCAGGGATGGCTAGAGGACAAATGTAAGGATCTAGAGACTTATCTCACTAGGGGTAAGATAGATACTGGCTACAGGAAAATTAAAGAGACCTTTGGAGAAAAGAGAACCACTTGTATGAATGTCAAGAGCTCAGATGGAAATACAGTTCTAAGCAAAGAAGGGAAAGCAGAAAGGTGGAAGGAGTATATAGAGGGTCTATACAAGGGCGACATACTTGAGGACAATATTCTGGAAATGGAAGAGAACGTAGATGAAGACGAAATGGGAGATAAAATACTGCGTGAAGAGTTTGACAGAGCACTGAAAGACCTGAGTCGAAACAAGGCCCCAGGAGTCGACAACATTCCATTAGAACTACTGACGGCCTTGGGAGAGCCAGTCCTGACAAAACTCTACCTTCTGGTGAGCAAGATGTATGAGACAGGCGAAATACCCTCAGACTTCAAGAAGGATATAATAATTCCAATCCCAAAGAAAGCAGGTGTTGACAGATGTGAAAATTACCAAACAATCAGTTTAATAAGCCACAGCTGCAAAATACTAACGCGAATTCTTTACAGACGAATGGAACAACTAGGAGAAGCCAACCTTGGGGAAGATCAGTTTGGATTCCGTAGAAATACTGGAACACGTGAGGCAATACTGACACTACGACTTATCTTAGAAGAAAGAGTAAGGAAAGGCAAACCTACGTTTCTAGCATTCCTAGACTTAGAGAAAGCTTTTGACAATGTTGACTGGAATACTCTCTTTCAAATTCTAAAGGTGGCAGGTGTAAAATACAGGGAGCGAAAGGCTATTTACAATTTGTACAGAAACCACATGGCAGTTATAAGAGTCGAGGGGCATGAAAGGGAAGCAGTGGTTGGGAAGGGAGTGAGACAGGGTTGTAGCCTCTCCCCGATGTTATTCAATCTGTATATTGAGCAAGCAGTGAAGGAAACAAAAGAAAAATTCCGAGTAGGTATTAAAATCCATGGAGAAGAAATAAAAACATTGAGGTTCGCCGATGACATTGTAATTCTGTCAGAGACAGCAAAGGACTTGGAAGAGCAGTTGAACGGAATGGACAGTGTCTCGAAAGGAGGATACAAGATGAACATCAACAAAAGCAAAACGAGGATAATGGAATGTAGTCTAATTAAGTCGGGTGGTGGTTAGGGTCATTACATTAGGAAATGAGACACTTAAAGTAGTAAAGGAATTTTGATATTTGGGGAGCAAACTAACTGATGATGGTGAAAGTAGAGAGGATGTAGACTGGCAATGGCAAGTAAAGCGTTTCTGAGGAAGAGAAATTTGTTAACATCGAGTATAGATTTAGGGGAGTCGTTCCTGAAAGCATTTGTATGGAGTGTAGGCATGTATGGAAGTGAAACATGGACGATAAATAGTTAGGACAAGAAGAGAATAGAAGCTTTCGAAATGTGGTGCTACAGAAGAATGCTGAAGATTAGATGGGTATATCACATAACTAATGTGGAGGTATTGAATAGCATTGGGGAGAAGAGTTTGTGGTACAACTTGACAAGAAGAAGGGACCGGTTGGTAGGACATGTTCTGTGGCATCAAGGGATCACAAATTTATTTTTGGAGGGCAGTGGGGAGGGTAAAAATCATAGAGGGAGACAAAGAGATGAATACACTAAGCAGATTCAGAAGGACGTAGGTTGCTGTAAGTACTGGGAGATGAAGAAGCTTGCATAGGATATAGTAACATGGAGAGCTGCATCAAACCAGTCTCAGGACTGAAGACCACAACAACACCAAACAACATATGGTTCAACAAGCTGCCACATACTTTAAAAATTTGTGAAACAGGGGGTTAGCTTTCCTAGTAAATACGTGTTTGTACTAAATGAATTCCAAGTCGAAGGCCCTCTATTGCAATATGTAATATACAAAGATGAAAGTATTATCCATCACTACTGTATGTATTATTTATATTAACTGATTACTCAATTAATGGATGAAAAGTGACCAGCTTAATGACGGTAACAGAACTTACTCTACCCAACACCACATCGGAAGTAGTTCACAGGGGTGATTTCTGAAGCACTCGATATAAAAACTGGCTTCAGACAAAGTGACAGCCTATCAGTACTACTCTTCAACTGTGCACTGGAATATGTAATGAGCGACTGGAATATGTAATGAGCGAATGGTAAGAAGGTAATCAAAAGAAAATAAGAATCGGGTGTGCGACAAATGAATGTTCAACTTCTTGGGATTTGCTGATGCTCTTGCTCACCTAGCCAACAATACTCTACACATAATACAGGTTAAATCGCTGCAAGAAACAGCACAGGAAATTGGACTTAAAATATCAGTTGGAAAACTAGATTACGTTGTCTTATCTGACGTACAAATTACAAAATAACAGGGAATCTAAACAGTTACGTATTGGACACCTCCCCCCCCTCCCCCCCTGGCCGTGGCGTCAAAGATCCGTAGCACAGCCCTTTGTCTAGGTTATGCTACTAGGTGGCGAAGCCAACTAACCTGACAGTAGAAAATACGGTCGAGGTAACAAACTAACTAGTAGCGAAGACTAATATCTACATCTGCGCTATATTGAAAAACGGTTGGGGGGGGGGGGGGGGTCCAATACGCAACTTTTACACAAAACTGTTAATAAATATGAATATTTAGGTGAAATCGCAACAAACAATCTAAATGAAAACCGAAAATGGCAAAATACAACAATTGAAGAAAGAAGAATACATTATTAAGGAACCAAAAACGCGTGTCTATAGATGCTAAATTAAAAAACTATGAAACAGTTACACGACCAGAAGTAACATATGCAGCTGAAAAATCTTCAAAACTACTACAGCAGAAATGGACCAAAGACAAAGAAGAATTAGGAGACCAACAATATCTCAGTAAATGGGCATCGGATAATATACATAGACATAGATAAAATCATTGGATAATAACTCCAAAGTAAACAATACACAAGAAAACACAACTAATAACGAACACCGTCAGGAAGAATCGCGTATCGTTCTTTGGACATCTCATGAGAACACCAGAGAAAAGAATTATTACAAAAGTAATAGAACAGTTGTGGAATAGTAAGAGCAACATTAAATGCGTCACAGAAATTTAGGAAGACATAAGAACTCATTTAGTTTTAGTTGGTACGAAGAGAGCTCGAGAATATTTAAAATCTCGCATGACGCGCACGCTCTGTAGCTTTGGAGTTTCGTGTAGGTCAAACTGACTGAGGTTAAAGCGTGGTATTGCTTCCACACCCTCTCTCTCTCTCTCTCTCTCTCTGCCCCTTTTTATGTGTGGTAACAGATTGATCCGTTGCATAACCCGAGCTCAATGTTAGATTCGAAAGTCACAATTTGGTTGAGAGTTGTCGAAGTCAACGAATGTGAATGGCAAATACAGGTTTTGGTAACAAATTCACCAGTAGCGAAGCCTCATGTTTTTTATCCGCGCCATACTGACAAATGTAACAGGTTGAAATACGTAACGTTTACCGGTAATGGGGGCAATTTACGTGCTCGGTACACCAGAAGTCTTCTATGGAATTGTTCGTCTCGACTTGCCCTCCACCACTCTGGTACGTTGTGAACAGCTACTGTTTACATCCTGCGTACCCCGCAATATGATACGCGTCCTCAAGCGGGAGGACCGGTCACGGGAGAGGCATTACAGAATTCTCACTGACGTTTAGCACTGATTCACTGTTTGCGTTTGAGAGGCTTAAATAAATCCGAATTATTTAGTCACTGTTGAAACCATAAGATTTCCCATCACGGACGACAATGCTAAAACTAGGTTGTAGTAAAGACGTTCCAAATCTAATTGTTATTACCCTCTCAGGCGTAAGATTAAATTATTTGACGAGTAGAGAACAAAAAGTTTCTAAGGAATCTAAGTCACGAAATATTTCTAATCATCATCATCATCATCATCATCATCATCATCATCATCATCATCATCATCATCATCATCTCCTCTTTCTTTTCTCAGACGTTATGTCTGGTCAAAAATGGAAAGTGACACGGACCTTGATCAAGCGTGACTTCCTTTTAACTGTACGGTATAAGTTATACTGCATTTAGGAACTTTCGGGTAATTGAACATGTATCAATAATCACGGATTTCTGTAGTTGCATATATAAGTTTGGATGTAGCTGTATTGCATTGATGTACTGGTGGATATTGTGTGGTATGACTCCTGTAGTTGATAGTATAATTGGCATAATGTCAACTTTATCCTGATGCCACATGTCCTTGACTTCCTCAGCCAGTTGGATGTATTTTTCAATTTTTTCTCCTGTTTTCTTTTGTATATTTGTTGTATTGGGTATGGATATTTCGATTAGTTGTGTTAATTTCTTCTTTTTATTGGTGAGTATGATGTCAGGTTTGTTATGTGGTGCTCTTTTATCTGTTATAATGGTTCTGTTCCAGTATAATTTGTATTCATCATTCTCCAGTACATTTTGTGGTGCACACTTGTATGCGGGAACATGTTTTATTAGTTTATGTTGTAAGGCAAGCTGTTGATACATTATTTTTGCTACACTGTCATGTCTTCTGGGGTATTCTGTATTTGCTAGTACTGTACATCCGCTTGTGATGTGATCTACTGTTTCTATTTGTTGTTTGCAAAGTCTGCATTTATCTGTTGTGGTATTAGGATCTTTAATAATATGCTTGCTGTAATACCTGCTGTTTATTGTTTGATCCTGTATTGCAATCATGAATCCTTCCGTCTCACTGTATATATTGCCTTTTCTTAGCCATGTGTTGGATGCGTCTTAATCGATGTGTGGCTGTGTTAGATGACACGGGTGCTTGCCATGTAGTGTTTTCTTTTTCCAATTTACTTTCTTCGTATCTGTTGATGTTATGTGAGCTAAAGGGTTGTAGAAGTGGTTATTATTACTATTATTACTATTATTATTATTACTATTATTATTATTATTATTATTATCATCATTATCATCATCATCATCATCATCATAAATACAGCAAGATTCTAATACTGAGTAGTTCCAACATTTAATTTTCCAAATACTAGCAAGTGACATGATGCTGGTAGTTATTAGTTTAATAAAACATTCACAAAAATGAAATACAATAGAATTTAGCTTACGTGATTTTAAACATAAAATTATTCAAAGAAAATTCGTTTAGCAAGGCGCTAATGTTGCTGATGGTGTTTGTGGTGTAGGGGATGGGAATTAATAACTAATATCAGATTGCATTCATGGGCAACATAATTCTGAGCTGAATTCTGTGCTCAATAAAAAGTCTGCGTCCCAGATTCAACTACGGGCAAACAGTATCTACTCAAGATTGTGACGTTTTCCTATCACTGCATAATTCGGGTTAAGAGGGCGATGATCAACAGCAGCATTCAGGAGTACAACGGTTCAAAGCCGTGTCCGTCCATCCAGTTTCAGGTTTCCCATGATTTCCCTAGATCGGGACGGTTCTTTTGAAAGGGCACAGCCGATGTCGTTCCCCATCCTTGACCCAATCCGAGCCTGTGCTCCGGTCTCTGATGATCTCTATGCCGACGGGACGTTAAACCTTTTTTTCCTTCCTCCTTTACAATACAACTATTACAGCTCTGTGCACACTTGAGCTAGACACACAGTTAACGAGTGAAAGAAACATGTTCAGCGCGCTAGGGACGCTTGAAGTCTCCCGGTTTGCTTGGGTAGCGTTGCCGACCCCGTTGTAGTGAAGGAAGTCAACGCGAACCGGTTTAAGAGAAAATAAGATTTCGAATGGCACTGCAAGAGAAATGAACCATGGCCTTCCTTCGCCCTTATCAGTGGAAATAAAGCGAAAATCGTAACTACAGTTTATCACAGCGAAATACATGGTTTCTAACGGTTGAAAGTGTCTGGGATTTTTGGAGTAAAATTTACTTTCTCCTACTTAGTGACATGTGCCTTGTTTCACGTAACTGTCTGCAACGTGTTTTGCTGCTTCACATCGTTCCTTTATTACGTGACGTATCTGGGAGTGGTTTTCATCTCTGCATTTGCTTAAATCGATTGTTGAATACTGGTAAGAGAAAATCTGGAAATCGGAAGTACAACCGGTTCCAAGGGTTATTTAGCTTTTGATGTATTATTCCCGAACCTGTAAATATCTCTACTGGCTGCACAAGCGTGAAACAAAGCTTCGAGCTAGTATTTCCAGTACACGAGATAGCACGTGCCCGGTGCAAGCACAGGATACGACCGTTTGTGAGGTGCAACTTGAACAAACGCCTGAAACTGTTTTAACGACACTGTGCGTTCATCACTCAGGTGAAAACATGTAGAATCACGGGTAAGGTCTTCTGCAGGCCTTGAGAGTTCCGAGTAAGTGCAAGGGGCACAGAGGATAAATAAGTGACAAACGCAGTTCGCGAAATCTCGGCTTCTGCTCGATCTTTCTATTACCGCGACATTGGGCAGTAGTTCCAGGCCCTGTCTACCGACACCGCCCGACACCACTCTTCCTGCAAAATGTTCTTTGCTTACTTCTTAGGCAACGTGTTGCACGACCGACCATGCGGTGAGATACTCCCAGTGGAGTGACAAGGACGTCACTTCGGCCCTACATTCCTTTTTATTTTTTGTATCTGACCTCTTTGCTGGGATATAATTAAAGTAAGAAATTTAATAAAGCTAGGAAGTTTCCTTCCTGCTCCCTCTCCCTTATTTTGTCAGGCAAAGGGGACACTGTGGCCAGGCCTCCTACCCACTGGTTCCCCACCTGTTTTTAGTAGGAAGTGTCGAAACATGCAAATGGTTTAGAAATGGAAACAATAAAATCCAGATTCCGCTCCCATCGCCGGTAGAAAAAAGTGGTAAGCGTTGCGCAATGTGGATATGGGGTTTAGAGTTCACTCCATTCCATACTTTCGCCTGTCGCTTCACCTTCCAGCGAATACGTGCAGAAACAGCTTGTGGCAGCGGCCAACCGCAGCTCGCCGCTGACGTCACTCGCCTTCCGAGGAGTGTGTTTAGCGACTGTCACCTCCTTATTTCAAGTTGGAGTAATTGTCTTCCAGTTGCATGTTGGAGTTTGCGTACTTGAAAGTTAAGAATGGAAATACTTTAAGATGAAAGGAAACCACTCCCTGAAGGGCGAAAGTGTTTACTTGTTGCTAGGCACACACAAAAGGCCGAAAAGTTGCTAACTTTCGGATTTTATTTACTCCGCTTTACTTCTATTGCTCTAGCTCGTCAAAGGATAAAATCCTGAAGCTAGCAAGTTTTCCCCCTTTCGTGTGTGCCTATCGACAAACCGACGCTTCTGCTTTTCGGTGAGGGGGTCACCTTTAATCTAAATGACTGGGTGTTGTGTGGTGTCCTTAGGTTAGTTAGGTTTAAGTAGTTCTAAGTTCTAGGGGACTGATGACCATACATGTTAAGTCCCATAGTGCTCAGAGCCATTTGAACCATTTTAATCTAAACGATTAATTTCAACTATTTGTCTTTCAAAAAATTTTGTATGAAAATCGGGAGCGGAACCCAAAGACCCCAACCATGAAGCGTAGAGAGGATGTGATGTCGCCATGTCGTATCGTATGCCTTCCGCGTGTCAAAAAAGACGGCGACGAGATGCTGACGGCAGGTAAAGGCCGTACGGATGACAGACTCCAGGCACACCAGATTATCGGCGGCAGAGCGGCCCTGATGGAACCCACCCTGAGACGGAGCCAGAAGGTCCTGAGAGTCAAAGTAGCAAACTCAACCTCTGGCTCACCATGCATTCGAGTAACTTGCAGAGAACGTTCGTGAGGCTAATGGGGCGGAATCTATCCACCTCCAGTGGGTTTTTGCTTGGTTTCAAAACGAGGATTATAACACTTTCCCGCCATTGCGACGGGAGCTCACTCTCAACCCAGATGCAGTTGAAAAGGTCTCCGAGGCATCGCTGGCAGTCCACCGAGGAGAGGTGTTTGAGCATTTGACAGCGGATGCGATCTGGCCCGTGAGCCATATCAGGGTACCCGGTTAGGGTACTTTGGAATTCCCACTCACTGAATGGAGCATTGTACGATTCAGGGTGGCGCGTGTGAAATTTAAGGTTTCGACGTTCCAGCCGCTTTTTCAGGGAGTGGAAGGCCAGTGGGTAATTTGTAGAAGCGGAACTCAGAGAAAAATGGTCCGATAAGCGGTTTGCAATTGTGTCTGAGTCAGTCCATTCAGCGAAAGCGCAGGTACGCTGACGAGGGTCTGATAGCCATAGAGTCGCCTAATCTTGGTCCAATCCTGCGATAGAGCGGTACAGAGGCCAATGGTGGAGACATACCTTTCCCAGCACTCCTGCTTGCATTGGCGAATGAGGGGGCGGGCTCGCGCACGGAGCCATTTAAATGCGATGAGGTGTTCCAATGAGGGATGCCATTTGTGATTCTGGAGTGTCCACCTGCGATCCTTAATCGCCTCCGGGATCTCGGGCGACCATCAAGGCACAGTCCTCCGCCTAGGGTACCCAGAAGAACAGGGAATGGCAGATTCTGCGGCAGTAACGATCCTGGTGGTGACCAAGTGAACCATCACATCAATAGTGTCATTGGAAAGAGGCTCAATAGTGGTAATGGAGGTGAACAAGTGAGAGGCAGCCTTATTCACTGCACATCTGCAGGGACACCGAGAAGAGTGATGCTGTGGCAGTGTCAGAAAGATCGGACAGTGGTCACTACCGCACAAGTCGTCATGCACACTCCATTGGACAGTAGGTAAGAGGCTAGGACTGTAGATCGAAAGGTCGATGTTTGAGTACGTGCCACGTGCCAAACTGAAATGTGTGAAGGCACCATTATTTAAAAGATAAAGGTCAGGCTGTGCCAATACTTGCTCAACGATGATGCCTCGGCCTGTTGCCACCGATCCACCCCGCAGAGGGTTATGGGCGTTTTAGTCGCCCAGTAACAGAAAAGGTGGCGGCAACTGGGCTATCAGTGCAGCCAGGACATGATGTGGGACATGCTGTGGGACATCACCAGCCGGTGGAAGATAAAGATAGCAGGCAGTAACAGCCTGAGGCGTCCTCCACGCCCGAAAAGCAACAGCCTCTAAAGGCATTTGTAGAGGGACAAACTCGCTGTAAAGGGAGTGAAAGACGTAGATGCAGACGCCACCAGATACCCTCTCATAAGCTGCCCAGTTCCTATAATAACTCCGATAGCCACAGAGGGCGGGGGTTCGCATCGCCGGAAACCAAGTTTCCTGAAGAGCAATGCAGAAGAAAGGGTGAAGCCTGAGAAGTTGTCACAGCTCAGCAAGATGTTGGAAGAAACCGCTGCAGTTCCACTGGAGGATGACATTGTACATGGCCGATAACGGCGTGAAGGGACTGAGGAGGCAGATTACGCCACTGGGTCACTTGCTGCCACCAATTGAGTACCTGTGCGAGTGACATCCATTGTGTCTGAGATCTAGGTCCTCAGTGGACGCTAGAATCTCTACCTCGCCCTCAGATGCAGAGCTTGTAGGTTGCGGTGGGGTGAGTGGCACCGCAACTTCCTTCAAGTCTTCTTCTCGGACTTTTCTTGCTGCTCCGAGACGGAGGAGGATCGTGAAGCCCTATGACCAGCTGCTTGACGACACTTATGCCACTGCCAGGCGTCGTCCTTCCCACTTGTGGAAAGCTGGGATGGGAGGGATGCAAGGGACCCCTTGCGAACGAGAAGAGCTCTTGAAGTTAGACGCTTCTACGGCCTATAAGCGGGGACGGACGTCCCCAATGGGTGGGGTTGGGGGGTGGGGGGGGGTTGCTCCCGAGATAGGTGGTGCAGGAGCAATGGGGTGGGTAGTGCCCCCCATGGGCAAGGGGTCATGTGGAGTTTTACGGCTCAGTGAGCCGACTGGAAATCGCTGAACTGATAGGACTCTCACGGTTGTCTTAGCGGCAACATATGACGAAGTCATTCGCACAGGATGGAGTCGTTCATATTTCCTCTTAGCCTCAGTATAGGTCAGTCGGTCCAGTGTCTTAGATTCCACGATTTTCCGCTCTTTCTGTAAGATCCAGTAGTCTGGCGAGCAAGGTGAATGATGCTCTCTGCAGTTGACACAGATGGGATGCCGGGCACATGGAGTATCGCGATGTGATGGGCGTCCTCAATATCGACATGTGTGGCTGGAAGTACAGCGGGAAGTCATATGGCCGAACTTCCCACACTTAAAGCACCGCATCGGGGGAGGGATATAGGGCTTGACGTCACAACGGTATACCATCACTTTGACCTTCTCCGGTAATGTATCACCCTCTAACACCAAGATGAAGGCACCAGTAGCAATCTGATTATCCTTCCGATGAACGCGCCTGAAGAAATGAACACCTCGACGCTCTAAATTGGCACAGTGCGTCATCAGACTGCAAACGAAGGTTCCTATGGAAAATAATACCCTGGACCATATTTAAACTCTTATGGGGTGTGACGGTAACTGAAACATCCCCCAACTTATCACGAACAAGTAATCTTCGTGACTGGGCAGAGGATGCCGTTTTTATCAATACTGACCCAGAGCGCATTTTGGACAAGCCCTCCACCTCCCCATCTACATCTCCATCTACATGGATATTCTGCAAATCACATTCAAGTGCCTGGCAGAGGGTTCATCGAACCACCTTCACAATTCTCAACTATTCCAATCTCATATAGCGCGCTGACAGAATGAACAGCTATAGCTTTCCGAACGAGTTCTGATTTCCCTTATTTTATCGTGGTGATCGTTGCTCCCTATGTAGGGCGGTGTCAACAAAATATTTTCGCATTCTGTGGAGAAAGTTGGTGATTGGAATTTCGTGAGAAGATTCAGTCGCAACGAAAAACGCCCTTCTTTAAACAATTTACAGCCCTAATCTTTTATCATTTCTGTGACACTCTTCCCCCATATTTCGCGATAATACAAAACGTGCTGCCTTTCTTTGAACTTTTTCGATTTACTCCGTCAGTCCTATCTGGTCAGGATCCCACACCGCGCAGCAGTATTCTAAAAGAGGACGGACAAGCGTAGTGTAGGTAGTCTCCTTAGTAGGTCTGTTCCATTTTCTAAGTGTCCTGTCAATAAAACGCAGTCTTTGGTTAGCCTTCCCCACATCATTTTCTGTGTGTTCCTTCCAATTTAAGTTGTTCGTAATAGTAATACCTAGTTGTTTAGTTGAATTTACGGCTGTTACATTAGACTGATTTATCGAGTAACCGAAGTTTAGCGAGTTCCTTTTAGCACTCATGTGGATGACTTCACACTTTTCGTTATTCAGGGTCAACTGCCACTTTTCGGACCATTCAGATACTTTTTCCTATATCGTTTTGCAGTTTTGATCTTCTGATGACTTCATTAGTCGATAAACTACAGCGTCATCTGAAAACAACCGAAGACGGCTGCTCAGATTGTCTCCCAAATCGTTTATATAGATTAGGAACAGCAAAGGGCCTGTAACACTACTTGGGTGAAGGCCAGCAATCATTTCTGTTTTACTCTATGACTTTCCATCAGTTACTACGAACTGTGACCTCTGACAGGAAATCACAAATCCAGTCACATAACTGAGACGATATTCCATAAGCAAGCAATTTCACTACGAGCAGCTTGTGTGGTACAGTGCCAAAAGCCTTCCGGAAATCCAGAAATACGGAATCGATCTGAAACCCGTTGTCAATAGCACTCAATACTTCATGTGAATGAAGAGCTAGTTGTATTTCACAGGAGTGATGTTTTTTAAATCCATGTTGACTGTGTGTCAATAGACAGTCTTCTTCGAGGTAATTCATAATGTTCGAACACAATATATGTTCTAAAATCCTGTTACACATAACGATATGGGCCTGTAATTTAGTGGCTTACTCATACTACCTTTCTTGAATATTGGTGTAACCTGTGCAACTTTCCAGTCTTCGGGTACGGATCTTTCGTCGAGCGATCCGTTGTATATGGTTGTTAAGTTTGGAGCTAATACATCAGCTTACTCCGAAAGGAATCTAATTATTATGCAGTCTGGACCAGAAGACTTGCCTTTATTAAGTGATTTGAGTTGCTTCACTACTCCGAGGATATTTACTTCTACGTTACTCGTGTTGGGAGCTGTTCTTGATTCGAATTCTGGAATATTTACTTCGTCGTCTTTTGTGAAGGCATTACGGAAGGCAGTGTTTAGTAACTCTGCTTTTGCAGCACTGTCTTCGATATCTCCATTGCTATAGCGCAGAGAAGGCATTGATTGTTTCTTGCCGCTAACATACTTCACATACGACCAAAATCTCTCTGGATTTTCTGCCAGGTTTCGAGACAACGTTTCGTTGTGGAAACTGTTTTAGGCATCTCGCATTGAAGTCCGCGCTAAATTTCGAGCTTTTGTAAAAGATGGCCATTCTTTGGGATTTTGCGTCTGTTTAAGTATGGCATATTTGTTTCGTTGTGTCTGCAATAGTGTTCTAAACCCGTTTTGTGTACCAAGGAGGATCAGCTCCGTCGTTAATTTATTTGGTATAAATCTCTCAATTGCTGCCGATACTATTTCTTTGAATTTCAGCCACATCTGGTGTACGCTTAATATTAATGTGGAGTGAGTGGAGATTGTCCCTCGGGAAGGCGTCAAGTAAATTTTTATCTGCTTTTTTGAATAGGTATATTTTTCGCTTATTTTTCGGGGATTTGGAGATTACGATATCCAATCTCGCTACGACAACCCTGTGTTCACTAATCCCTGAATCTGTTTTGATGCTCGTTATTAACTTAGGATTATTTGTTGCTAAGAGGTCAAGTTTGTTTTCACAACACCATTAACTATTCGCGAGGGCTCATGAACTAACTGCTCGAAATAATTTTCAGAGAATGGTTTAGCACAATTTCGGATGATATTTTATGCGTACCTCCGGAATTAAACATTTATTTCCGCCAACATATCGTGGGTGAATTAAAATCACCAACTATTATCGTATGATTCGGGTACGTGTTCGAAATCAAACTCAAGTTTTCTTTGAACCTTTCAGCAACTGTGTCATCTGAATTGGGAGGTCGGTAAAAGGATCCAGTTATTATTTTGTTCCGGTTGCCAACAATGACCTCTGCTCATACTAACTCACAGGAAGCATCTATTTCAATTTCGCGACAAGTTAAACTACTTCTGACAGCAACAAACACGCCATCGCCAACCATGTTTAGCCTATCCTTTCGGAACACCGTTAGGTTCTTCGCTTTCAGTGCCTATAACGATTTCATCAGTGGTTTCTACTAGCGCTTGGAGCTCTGGCACTTTCCCAACACAGCTACGACAATTTACAACTGTTACATCAATGGTTCCTTTATCTACATTCTTCCTGTGTTCAGCCTGCTCCCTTTGTGACTGAATCCCTTCTTGTGTTTTCCCCAAACTTGTCCTCTAAATGCTCTACGAAGAATTGAGGCTTTGTCGACATGAATGACTCCCCATCAGCTCTCGTACAAACTAGGAACCGGGGCGAATAAGTGTTACTGCTAT
The DNA here is from genome assembly GCF_023898315.1 of Schistocerca nitens. NCBI lineage: Eukaryota > Metazoa > Arthropoda > Insecta > Orthoptera > Acrididae > Schistocerca > Schistocerca nitens. The sequence goes on from NC_064614.1 coordinate 1,286,435,733, forward strand.
ACTCAGCCTTACGCTCCTCGCACGGTGTGGCCAGGGAGGGGAACGATTTGGGATCGTATTTCTGAGCGTTGAACTTAGTCGAAGAATGCTTAGAGACTGCTGGCGGCTGGCCACCAGCGAGAGATGACGTACCACGCTTCACTGGGGGTCATCTGCCCTGATGCCACCCACTCCGACCAAGGGCCCTGCCCACGAGCGCCACGCAGCCTCAGCACGGGCGACCTGGCAGGATGGCCATTGCTGGGAGTCCCGGGGCCCCAGGGAGATAGGCCCCTACTCCTTGGAATACGTGGGGAGTTGGCGCAGGCATCAGCAGAGCGATCCCTGTGTTGTCAGGGGCTACAACCAACAGGGTACACGGCGGCCCGACCACAACGGACTGGCTACGGTGCTGGATATTAGGTGCAAGGAAGTCCATGGTCGCCGTCTCCGCAAAAAGCAACACTGCACAGTGCATAGTGGAAATCGCATCCAGGCAATGTACCATGTAAGGCGCCCTTCCCCAATTGTCTCGCTCTTCAGAAGAATTTGGAAATATGGAGGTCAAACCCGAGAGGGGACCATCACATATAGGCAGAAACGTTTGAGATTCCTCTTAGTCGCCTCTTACGACAGGCAGGAATACCGCGGGCCTATTCTAAGCCCCGAACCCGTAGGAGGGTAGTGCGCGTAGCAAACCATTATTTTTCACTTAAGAACTTACTCTAAAAATCCCTCAACACGCCGATAATTACGCCGTAGCTCTGTATTCAATCAGCAGTCACTAATAAAAATTCACATTGACGAAGCAACCTTGTTTTCGTTCGGAAACGCAATTACGACACAGACCATGATGGCAGTCCCGGGCTGCTAAGGGCTGGTAGGGTCCACTTGGACGCCGGCGGTGCTGCTCGCTACTGTGAACACACCTCGTGATTCCTGCCGTGCATTGTGGTATCCATGCACACACCCTACTGACAGAAATCTTGAAATGCGATTTTTCTTCGCCATTTCACCTACATATTCTCCAAGACGTTTTGCCAACTTCCGAACCCTTCAAAAAAAACACCAAGTGTGGGAATATCAGCACCTATTTTGTTGCCACATCTACCCACCATTTCCTTTCCATTCATAAGTGAAACCTGAGTCTGATCCACACATTTGGTTAAAAATAATCTCATTTACTCCCACTAATAAGATTATAGTAACAATGTAAACGTCGAGCCCCTGAAGGGAATCTAATTGTAACTCACTCTTTTCTAGAAAACTTGTGAACAGACAAATGAAAAATTCTGCATTAAATGTTGATGCTTCTGCAGCTCGTTCCGAATTTTCTGCCTGAATGTTCAGCAGAGTTCAACTGTCAACTTCAAAGCCATTTGTGAACCATACTGACAGACCTATTTAGTGTCACTTTTTAAATTCTATTTAGCTGGCCGATGTGGCCGTGCGGTTCTAGGCGCTTCAGTCTGGAACCGCGTGACCGCTACGGCCGCAGGTTCGAATCCTGCCTCGGGCATGGATGCATGTGATGTCCTTAGGTTAGTTCGGTTTGAGTAGTTCTAAGTTCTAGGGGACTGATTATAGATGTTAAGTCCCATAGTGCTCAGAGCCATTTGAACCATTAAATTCTCTTTCAGAAATCTTCATTCTAATTTGTGAATCAAAAATTAAATGTGCTGCGGAATCACTCGCAAAAACAGTACTGCAGTGACGAAAATATCTATGGCCGACTTGATCCGTCTTCATGTCACCATACCGAGACTAAGTTATGGTTCATACATAGGGCAGGGAGGGCCCTAGAGGAGCTGTGCACCCAGCTTCCCAAGCCAGACAACCCCGACAGAAAATCAAGCAAGAGGTGGCAGCCCCATCACGTGACTTAACGTGCGCAGATGGTGTGTCTTTGGCAGTGTGGAATGTTAGACGACTAACCAACACAGAAAAAGAGTTACACCAAGTACGCAAGGAGAGGGAAGTATACACTGCAACAACAAAACTAAGAAAAAACTAAGAGGAACAAAAGATCTGACGGACTACACGATAGCTTACAGTGGCGTCCCACAAAGAAAACGAGCTAGTGCTGGAGCGGCAATTTCAGTCAATGATAAATGGAGACGGCAGATTCGTGAATGCAACCTCATAAATAAAGAATAATGACAGATTTCAAATTCCAAGAGATCGTCTAACAGTAAAAGCTGTCTACAGCCCAGAGAAGGAAAGGATGATCCTGAGAAAGTGAATAAAAATCAACAAGACGGACCAGGTTTTCATCACTGGTTATTTTAATGCAAGAGTTGGAAATCTACGTATACCAGTAATACCAGGCTTATTTGGAGGAAAGACCCTTGACAATAATGGAAATGAACTACGCACAGTTGTCTCCAACAATTTTAAAATTACTACCACATTTTACAAAGACAGTAACAAGTTTACATGGAGTGCACGAAGATTAATGTCTGTGATTGACTACACACTAATTATAAAATGAAGAATCTTGTACATGTTTATAGAGGACGAGACATAGGTAGTGACCACTTCCTTCTACGTAGTAAGATGAGGCTACCGCCAAAATGGAAGGAGACAAACTCGTAAAGACACCAAACCAAGAGTTGTTCAAAATACATCATCTGTCGGAATACAGTATTAGGAAAGTTCATCAGTACCGACTCCAAAGAAAGCTTGCTTTATTACCAGTCAGTAAATACATCGATATAGAATGGAATATCAAAACCGGCATCATTGAAGAAGCCCTAGAAGCACTTGGTAGAAGGAAGGAAACAGATGGGGAAAACTACTCAATTTGGAACACAGAAACTAAAGAAGCGATTAAACAACAACACATAGATTGTCAGAAGTTTCTACAGATGAAAACCTCAGAAAGTTTGCAGACGTACGAAATAAAGCAGAATGTTGCCAAACAATTACTGTGCAAAGCACACCAACGGTCATGGGACCCATTCATAAGCGTCTTAGAACACGATGTACAAGGCAGACAGCTACGTGCGTACGAGGTCATGAAAGCCCTCAACAAGGGAGAAAAAGACGCTGTCTCACTAAACGTTATAAGCAATGGATAAATTATACAGATCTGTGGTGGACACTGAAGCCCGAAAATGACACTCGAGAAAGTATGTACAATGAATCAGTAGATGCAATTACTACGGACGAACTATAAGACGCTTTGAAAGGCATGAAATATAGGAAAAGAATAGATGGAATACATGCAGAGCTAATTAAACATAGGTTACCACTAAATAAGACTTTACAATTAATAAATAAATGTTGATCGAACAAGTACCAGACCATTGGTATATAGCCGAAGTGCTCTCTTTCCAGGAAAGGGAAACAATGATTGTAGAAGCTATCGCGGCGTAAGTCTTCCAAACACTGGCTACAAACCATACAGATAGATCAATAACGGATGCAGAATATTACAAAAACTATTACTTCTGAAGAACATAATGGTTTTAGGTCGTTTGTGCACAGTCATTGTGGTTGTAATTGAAGACATCACACGAAAAACACAGAATTTAATGTAGAAACCCATATGGCCTTGTCGATCTCCAGAAGCCCTTTGAACGTGTGAGCCGTGATAGCCTACGGAAGATTATATCGGAACATTGATACACGTACCACCTAACAAAGGTAGTGAGAAGTCTTTATAATAGCACCTGCATTGCAATAAACACAGGTAGGAATCTGTTAGAAGTTATTTAACCAAAGCATTAGATAAGAATGTGGACTATCACCTACCCTTTTTAATACTACAATGAGATTATCGCAAATGCAAATGTCCAAAGTAAGCAAAGGAATTAACATAACGAATGAGGAATATCTGAATGTACTTCAGACTGACCTCCGAAGATCAGTGTACCAGCTAACAAAGATCAATATACCAGCTGAACGTAAGTACATCTTTAGATTTTCTAGTATCAAAACAAAAATTATGGCATTCAGAGGAAAATCTCCAGTCAAGTCAAAAATGTTTTTGGACAATTCAGTTTTAGAACAAGTGTCTCAATTCTTATTTAGGCTGTGTTGTAAGTTTTGATTCGGACGCTGATATTGAAAATAAAATACAGAAATTTCAATCTCTCTGTGGCACCACTAGCAGAATACTGGGCTATAAAGCACAAAAAGAAACCACCATGACATTCTCTAAAGTAACGGCTGTTCCGGTGTTATCGTACACAATCGGAAGTTTGAGTTTTATTTTTATTTATTTTTTGTAGTAACCAAACACTAGAGATGGGGTTCCTAAGAAAGACAAAGAGCTGCACAAGAAGATACGAAGAATTAGAAGAGAAATATTTTCAGCATGAATGAAAAAGTTAAAAAAATTACGTGTAGATCGGAAGCAAACGCCTCATGAGATATTCAGATCACAGAATTCCTCAGACGATCGTGAACTACAAGCAGAATAGGAGATATTTGAAGGCCTGGAAAATGGTGGGTATGATTTTGTTCGAGAGGTCGTAACAGGCAACAGCCTCATCCTTCAAAGGATAATGATAGTGTGTGTAGGTGGCTTGTGGGATTTCTTTGCTTGAAACAGCTTGAATACGTGCATAAAAATCACTCGTAGGCGCAGCTCCGTCATCGATTGTGCAACAGAAATTTAAATTACGGTTGGTAGTTTTTTCTTAATGTAGGCCGACGAAGAATAAGCGACCAAGTTTTTGCAGGTTCGAAGACTAGGAACGTTCCGTATACGTTGCCACCTAAATAGCACCGAATGACTATATTTTCTCAGTTTTCGAAAACCCTTTTGACACTCTAAACATTAGAACAAAATACTGGGTTTCTTTCACTTCATGTGAGGCATTCTAGCACATTGCTAAGGTTCTAAGAATTTTATTTGGTGTGCCGTGAGGTGTTAATTTTTCCCTTTTAGGTTCACGTTTTTCCTGAGACAGATCCTTCCTTCAAAGTTCCAATGAAACGAAAAAAATTCTGATTTGCACTATCTTTCTACTCATTATGAACTCTTCGAACAAGTCCCTTGAGAGCTGTGTATCGAAGCAAATCGGCAGTCTCTTCCATCCCCCCTCCGTTTTCTTGAACGTCCAGAACGTATCTTTCGTCTAGTAGAGCAGCAACCGTTACATTCACTGCAACGTATTACCTGCAAGTTATAGAACACGAGAGCGTATAATCCCTGAACTACAATTGCAAACCTTTTACTTAAAGTAACAAGATGTAAACATGTTCTGTCGTGTACCAGTATAGTTTTACTGTTCATTATAACGGATTCAGAATGGATGCAATTCATTGAGTTACAACACAGAGTTCAGTAGGTGACAAAATGCATAGCACTGTTTACGGGATTACCGAAAGGTTGCGATCCCACTGTCTGCTTTGACTCATGATATGAAAATACCGGCAATCTGGATTTCAAGCATAAAGAATATGTCCCTCATAGTGCCACTCATTGCATCCGCGAACAAACTGAAGTAACATGCGCAATAACGACTACTAAAAGCTCAAATTAACGGGCCAACCACGAGAAGTAGAAATTCTCGGTGGGAAGAAAAGACTGTAAGAATAACACCTTTCCAGACCAATATTTATTAACCCAAAAAAACTAGCACACGAAATTCTGCACAGTAAGCACAATCCAAATACGCAAAACCAAAATCAGTGGCATTGTAACTTCACTTGACCTGTATTGCTTGAACGAAACCCTCGATACCAGATACCCACACACTTCTCCGTAAACCGATACCGCATATTTCACTTGGCAATTATGACAAAAAAAGCCAACAGTGACAAAAACAAACACACTGAAATCGTAAAAACCCGTTGCGTAAACCTTCACTTACCATATCTAACAAGAAGGTCACAGTAAAACGAAAACTCTCCAGACATAGTACAAAAATATGACCAACAATGGTAAACCGATGTCGACGACACCTACCAACCACTACCTAACATCCGCCAAATACTAACAAGAAAACGCCCTAAATTAATGGAAAGAATCGTCCGTTATTGGTCGAAATAGTTGCTGGAAAATTATCACAGACAACTTCTCCCACTGCAGGAAGCAATGACCTGCTCGTACATTTCCTTAACACAGACAACGAATTTTATTTGCATTCCCTGTTACCTTCCTGAAAAATCTGAAAACGTATTATGCGAGGTTTGGTGGGATTCCAAACTTTTATTCTCACACCCTACACCCAGAGCTTTTCGAGATGGATGGATACGAAATCTAAAGTCAGATGACGGAAGGAAAACCTCTAATGCAAGAATTAACAGCGCAGCCACTGCTGAGGAGAAAAAAAAATCAACCATCTATCGAGTCGAAACAGGCAAAACAATAATGTGAAATGTCGGATGTTTACTGTAAAAAAATATTCGCAATGAGCAAGCTATTATAAAAGTTTTATCAGAGGGAAGTTTTATTGAGTGAAAGATATCTGAACATCGGCCATTTTAATTTTACATGCATAAAATGTTTACAAGAACATCAACCAAAACAAGAACACTGTCATTTTCTTAAAATTTAACATCCCTACAAAATACAATTTACAAGAAATATCAGAGTTCACTTACCATGGCTGTTAACTTGATGAAATACTCCTCTCGCCGCTCAAAAAACACTCTCTCTCCACTCCAAAAAACACTCTCTCTCCACTCCAAAAAACACTCTCTCTCCACTCCAAAAAACACTCTCTCTCCACTCCAAAAAACACTCTCTCTCCACTCCAAAAAACACTCTCTCTCCACTCCAAAAAACACTCTCTCTCCACTCCAAAAAACACTCTCTCTCCACTCCAAAAAACACTCTCTCTCCACTCCAAAAAACACTCTCTCTCCACTCCAAAAAACACTCTCTCTCCACTCCAAAAAACACTCTCTCTCCACTCCAAAAAACACTCTCTCTCCACTCCAAAAAACACTCTCTCTCCACTCCAAAAAACACTCTCTCTCCACTCCAAAAAACTCTCTCTCTCCACTCCAAAAAACACTCTCTCTCCACTCCAAAAAACACTCTCTCTCCACTCCAAAAAACACTCTCTCTCCACTCCAAAAAACACTCTCTCTCCACTCCAAAAAACACTCTCTCTCCACTCCAAAAAACACTCTCTCTCCACTCCAAAAAACACTCTCTCTCCACTCCAAAAAACACTCTCTCTCCACTCCAAAAAACACTCTCTCTCCACTCCAAAAAACACTCTCTCTCCACTCCAAAAAACACTCTCTCTCCACTCCAAAAAACACTCTCTCTCCACTCCAAAAAAACACTCTCTCTCCACTCCAAAAAACACTCTCTCTCCACTCCAAAAAACACTCTCTCTCCACTCCAAAAAACACTCTCTCTCCACTCCAAAAAACACTCTCTCTCCACTCCAAAAAACACTCTCTCTCCACTCCAAAAAACACTCTCTCTCCACTCCAAAAAACACTCTCTCTCCACTCCAAAAAACACTCTCTCTCCACTCCAAAAAACACTCTCTCTCCACTCCAAAAAACACTCTCTCTCCACTCCAAAAAACACTCTCTCTCCACTCCAAAAAACACTCTCTCTCCACTCCAAAAAACACTCTCTCTCCACTCCAAAAAACACTCTCTCTCCACTCCAAAAAACACTCCCTCTCCACTCCAAAAAACACTCCCTCTCCACTCCAAAAAACACTCCCTCTCCACTCCAAAAAACACTCCCTCTCCAGTCCAAAAAACACTCCCTCTCCAGTCCAAAAAACACTCCCTCTCCAGTCCAAAAAACACTCCCTCTCCAGTCCAAAAAACACTCCCTCTCCAGTCCAAAAAACACTCCCTCTCCAGTCCAAAAAACACTCCCTCTCCAGTCCAAAAAACTTCTCTCTCTCTCTCTCTCTCCACTGAATAAACAAAACTCGTCTCTCCCCTCCAAACAACAGAACTTCCCTGCAAACAACAGTAACAACAAAACTTCTCTCAAAACAACAGCAACAACGAAATTCAAAACAACAGCAACAACGAAATTCAAAACAACAGCAACAACGAAATTCAAAACAACAGCAACAACGAAATTCAAAACAACAGCAACTACAAAATTCAAAAAAAACAGCAACAACAAAACTCCTTTCTCCAACTCTGTGCATACAATTTCACAACGCCGCAATACTTGGTGGACACTATAGCAATCAAGTAAGACGAATAACCCTCAGCTTTTCGTGTCATCCGTTGCAACCGTCAGGCAGATCACGTGACTCGATAGCAGCGCCTCTCGTGGCGCCCCACCAACCGACCGTCTGACAAATTGGCTGTGTGTCGGTGTTTTGACTGACCGACCGACGAACTTTCATTGTCGGGATGTCGGGCGCGTCGGACCAGTCGACAACCGACTCAAGAAATTGAGTCGTGTGTAGCGCGATCGTGCCAATCGCGTGAGTAAAACTCCTGTTCTGACACAGCTCTCGGAATTAAATACTGTTGTAATATACATTTAGCGTTTTTGGAGAAATTCAAAGACTGCAGATGTTTTCGCGACACATCGGTGAAGAGTATAACAATAGAGATGCAAGAAATGAGGCACTTATTCCATTTTTTAACGAATCCATAATGGTTTCTCCATGTGCAATACGAGATTAAGTCTGTCGATCTTCTTTTTCTGTTTTTAGATTTTAATTTCCCTGTAGACCAAAGTGTGGACTCTTTAATTTTTATTTATTTATTTATTACCATTCAAACGCCGAATGAGGTGGCGCAGTGGTTAGCACACTGGACTCGCATTCGGGAGGACGACGATTCAGTCCCGCGTCCGGCCATACTGATTTAGGTTTTCCGTGATTTCCCTAAATCGCTCCAGGCAAATGCCGGGATGGTTCGTTTGAAAGGGCACGGCCGACTTCCTTCCCCGTACTTCCCTAATCCGATGAGACCGATGACCTCGCTGTCTGGTCTCCTTCCCCAAAAACAACAACAAACAATAGGGTGGCACTATAATCGCACACTACAGTCGGTTCGGACGTGTGTAGGCTGCGACCAATTTGGGCATTCTGTCATCCGATAAACTGGTGTGTGTGTGTGTGTGTGTGTGTGTGTGTGTGTGTGTGTGTGTGTAGGAGCCTTGTATATTGAAATACTGTTCATTTAGACCCTAACAGATGCCAAATCTCGAATCCTGCCTCGGGCATGGATGTGTGTGAACCAAGTGTGTAAGTTCTAGGGGACTGATGACCACAGCTGTTAAGTCCCGCCGGCCGAAGTGGCCGCGCGGTTCTGGCGCTGCAGTCTGGAACCGCGGGACCGCTACGGTCGCAGGTTCGAATCCTGCCTCGGGCATGGATGTGTGTGATATCCTTAGGTTAGTTAGGTTTAACTAGTTCTAAGTTCTGGGGGACTAATGACCTCAGCAGTTGAGTCCCATAGTGCTCAGAGCCATTTGAACCATTTTTGATGCCAAATCCGTATTTCCTGCATCCCGACGCTGAGCTGCCTCTGTTTCCTTTGCCTGGTCTCTGATGACAGCCAGCGCAGCTGGATAAATGTTTTCGTTCTGGCGCTAATTTTAATTACTTCCGGATGAAAAGTAGAGAATCGTTCCCAAAGTATGGCCCACAGGTTCTTAGTGGCACCAATTTCCGTGGACAAATTGTGGCTCCATAGATCTGGACAAAAATTAATTCCAATTTCGTAGCTGGGGGGTGGAGGTTGGAGTTTATCGTGCTGTCGACAGCGAGACCATTAGAGACGGAGCACAAGCTGGGACTACGGAAGGGTGGACTAGGACGGCGGCCGTGACCTTCCACAGGAACCATCCCGCCATTTGCAGTAATCAATTTAGGGAAATCACGGAAATCCTATACCTAAATGGCCGAACGCAGGTTTGCACTGTCAACCTGCCGAATGCGAGTCTAGTGTGCTAACCACTGCATTACCTCACTCGATAATTTCATAGTAGTTTGAAGGAACGATTCTGAGGTTACAAGCAAACCTCCGCGAGAAATCGTGGTCAGCCAAACAACCGAACTTCCCTCAAGCATTGCCAGTAACTCCTCAGCGTGTGTCGCCAGTGATCTGTCGTAGCCGGCCGAAGTGGCCGTGCGGTTAAAGGCGCTGCAGTCTGGAACCGCAAGACCACTACGGTCGCAGGTTCGAATCCTGCCTCGGGCATGGATGTTTGTGATGTCCTTAGGTTAGTTAGGTTTAACTAGTTCTAAGTTCTAGGGGACTAATGACCTCAGCAGTTGAGTCCCATAGTGCTCAGAGCCATTTGAACCATTTGAACCATCTGTCGTAATGTTGCTTCGGTATACTACATTCCTGGCAAGGTATAGTATTGAAATCCTTCAACACTGAAGTCAGAAGCCTATTATGAGATATCGTAATCTGCTGCTGCGAAATCTAGATTTTCGAGCCCTTTCTCTCATTCAGTTAGTATCAGTGTCTCACTGTCAGTAAAGGACCCTACCCTACATATGCGCCGGTTTATCGACCGACCGATAAATTGTGCGTGTGTAGCTTGTTGACCGACTAACTGTACGCCTGTAGGCTTGTTGGTTTGTTGGTCTAAAGAGCGATTTTCCTTTGCGGTGGGTTGGTTAGGTAAGACCAGCAGACAGCCGCACCCGCCTGCCCACGGCCCCATTCGCCGTACAAACTGTGTAGCCTGTGGTGCGAGCCGCCCCCTACAACGGTTCCTCTTCAGTGACTACGCGCGGGATTCAGTGCGCGCCGAATGTGGCTAACATGGCAGTGTGCGAGGCAGACGAAATTTTGACGACAGAGTTTTTGGAAAGTTTCGAGTCTTCAGATGTATGTGGGACGTGCCGTGCGAGCAGTATAGCAATAGAGGGGTAAGAAGTCAAGTGCTTCTTTCATTTTTAACGAATCTGTAGTAGTTTCATGTGGCAAACAGAAAACAAAAGGTACCCACTTTTGTGAATAACTGTTAGTCGTCTGTCTCTGTTTTATTTCCAATACTCGTCGGAAAGCAAGTCAGATAACCTTAAATAGGGGCAGATTGGATTTTTATTTAATTTCCGATACGTATCGAAAATAAAAACTAAAAACCGAATTATAGGCAGTAGACGGACTCTCACACTTGGTTCATAATTAGAAGTGTTACAAAAATTCTACCTATCGTCACCCCTCCTGCTATGAAGAGCAAAGTGAAGTACTTTTCTCAAGTTCTAACAACTGTTAAGTGTTTCATTTCTTATGAATATGTTGCTTAATTTATTACATATGCACCGCCGGCATCTGCAGTCCTCCTAATCTGAAAAGAGTTTCTTGAACTTACAAGGGCTACTATTAGTATTACATACGAACATAAATTCATAAAGTTTACATGAATACAATTTAATTTTCGTTTCGCTTCTGCTATATCATGAATATTTCCTCAAGCAACTATGAATCACCTTGCAGATTTCAAGAGTCATTTTAGGTAATTTTGGGGATAAATTGCGCCGAATCTGAGATCCTCGTAAATTCCAACAGTGGCTATAAATCGTATGTAGCTATCGTTTGACGACGTTGAGGAGCTCCGAAAAGCAATTTTCATCCATTCTTAAATAATTCCGAAAATCTTCGTGTCTCAGCTCAGTCAGTAACAAAGCGTAGGTGCATTTGGTCCATTGCATTAGCCATGACGGAGTAATCGAGCACAAAATGCGAGGTGTGCTGAGCACAGCCTATCTGCACAGCCTGCCCGCACCAGTCAAGAGTGGCCGAGCGTAGAGGCCATGGCCGAGTCCTGGGTAATGTTTGACTCCAAAAACCTTAAACGTGGCTTCATCCCTGCGCAACTACATCCGGCACAGGCTTCTCATTCGTGGTGTATTTGTAATCATGCAGAGTGAGGAAGCCTTTGCAGTAACAAGTAAAACTGAAACCAATGCGTAAACGTAGAGGAAACGGGAGAGTCCAAAAAGAGAAGTAAGGAATAAATATTTGTTGTAAACTAAAACAGAAATTCTATAGCATGTCACTCGTAAACTGATGGTTATTGTTTCCAGTCGGGAACAACTCATTTAAAGGAATACAGTTGTAAGAAATCCCATACTGACACCACCTTCAGGAATGTAGGTTGAAATAAAAAACGAAGTTTGTTGCAATGTGCGCTAAAGAAGTGACACCTTTTAAAGGTGAGAGGTGTTTCTGATGAGTGTCAAAAAAAAGCTAAGAATTAATTCATCTAGGTGCAAATTATCGAGAAGTCAGGGTTCAGATGTTATGTCAAATATTTCTACTATAAATAGGCACGTCAAAGAAGAGGCTTCTTGCAGTCCGAAACCGTAGAAGAGCTTCTGTTATAAAGTTATTAATAAAAAATTGTCTACGACAGTTGACATACGTGGACTGATTCGTATAAAAGGTGCATTATTTGACACAGCACATTACATAAACACAGATTGGTCTCTTGTGAATAACGTTCTATTTCTGAGTTACACACGGACAAGGAAAAAAATTCCCGGATTTTTCCCGGATCTCCCGGTAAAAATACACTTTCTCCCGGGTGAAAATACACTTTTTCTGTGTTCAGTGACAGTATACTTTCCCTCGGAACTGTAAAACGTATCCTTTGAATGGATATGGTTTTATACAGCAGCGTAGAATTACCCTGCACTTTATAAAACGAAACTCAGAGCGAAAAAACACGTTTTGGAAGGATCTTTGATGTGCAGCAACATGTACGCTGCGTATTTTCGTATCACGAAAGTATAAATTTAAATTCCAACAACAGGAAAATTTAATGGTTTAAATTAATATACGTAGTGTTGCTATAAGAAAAGCAAAGTTTTCGGATATAATTGTCTCGAAGATTAATAAACTAAAAGAGAAGCTAAGCTTTCAAATGTAATGTTGATTTGTTTAGGGCATGTTACACTTTCAGATACATCACACAAATACGCCAGTAAAATTTTTAATACGACGTAAATGTCTAATCTTCTGGGCTAGAAATTATTCTAAATGGCTCGTCATCAAAGAGTTTATTTTTAAAAGAGAGCAAACGCTCTGTGATACAGGAAATTCATAGTACATTTTCGCACATAGTTCATCTTCCGTAATAGGATATTTACTTTGAAAATAACGCTTTTCGAATAACTGTTCGCAATATTTTCCCGCGACTTGTTAGAAATAGATTTATTTCAGCAGTTGCACGACAGCGCCAGATAAGAGGCGTCACCGCCCTTGCGCAGCTATAGTGACGTAGAAAGCCCTTGTGTTCGTACGTGTAAAACATTAAAAGATCTTACTTTTTGTCATAAAAGAAAAAAGACGTGAGATGATACTCAAAGAGCGTCGGAATTTCCTGAACCGTACTGAAATGCATAGTTCGCCTTGCATTGCACATTCGTATGTCCAGATTCCCAATGACGTAGGCCTCGACCTGATATGAAGCTTTTCAGTGTGGTTTTCTGGACGTAAATTTTCTTCGAGTACCTGTACTGTATTGTCATGTTTAGTTCTTTGTTATGGCATAATCCAATAAGTGCTAGAAGATTAAGACGTGCACTTGACACGCAGTGAACAGTTGAAACTAGCCAATAGTGTGGAATTAAACACTTCGTGTCAATGCCTTCAATGCCTCAGCAGGAAACTCTAATAAAAGCCAAATTTCTTTAGCAAACCGACAAAAATAACTTTATTGTTCTGCAAGGCGATTAATGCTTGACTGTCAGAAAGGTGGAAATAAAATAAAATCTGAAACTAGTAACATTTTAGCCTTCCGTAATTACGTGAATATATTTTAATTCACTTAATAGCTCCCAGCCACAGGAATCCGTCTTGTTTTCATTTGATGTGAGAGCAGTAAACGAAGAGCAAACAGAAAAATCACTAAATGTAAACAAGTCACGTGGAGACAACACCCCACCGTCACCCCTATGACTGACTGCTCTGCGCATCAGAACGTAAACTAAAAAAAGACCTTTCAAAAATAAGTTCATTTTGTAGCGCACAACTTTCTGAAGTCTGATACATAAAAAATATATCTTCGAGGAAATGTAAGACACGTTATTTGGTCTCAAGTGTGCAGTGCAGTGCCACGCCTCTTCAAACAACATTCTTACAGCGCACGTCACTGTATTTCGCTCTGTGGAACTGAAACGTATACATTTTGTAATGGATGCCACCAAACTATTTCAGGTCGGTGGAAAATGAAATGTCCTGTAGTGCCTAGCCTGCTCCCAGTCGGCCGGTTTGACATTCTGCACAACCCCTCGCAATTAATACTGGATAGGATTATTTGTAACCAGGAGAACAAGAACTCTTCAGAAAATCTGGACTCTTTATTGCCTTTTAGCTAATAACTTGTTCTTCTGTGTAACATAAACTTAAATATAGGATACCTGAAACCAGTAAAGACAGGAGAAAGGCAAAAGAATACACATTTCTTCAATCCTTAGGTCCTAGAGATTTTTCTCTCTAATCTTGGTGCAACTTTACATGGCGTTCTTTCCTTTCTGCCAAAGAACTATTACCTTATCAAAGTTCGTCAAACTTTCTGCTACATGAAAAACGTAAATGTCGTTGTCTAATACTGAAAAAGTATGTAATACAATCAGTACCCAAGACTGGTGGTATGGTTTCTCCATCTGATTGTCTATTTTGTCACTGTGTTCCGGATAAAACAAAATAGGCCTTTCTAATATTGCAGCAATTGTAACACGCACCAAATAAGCGACACTGTTTTGGCAATAATGAACATTTTTATAATACGACAATAAATTCACGAAGTACTAATACGGAATACCTATTTGGCCTACTACAAGCAAAAAGCTTTAGGTTAGGAAATAGTTTCACAGTTCATTCATGCGCTCCAGTTTCTCATGCACGAGAATGAAAAGTCGTAGAACGAAATTTTTGTATAAATTTGGAATCGTCATATTCTTCCACAATCTGTGTGATGTCCCCGTTTCTTCTCCTTCCTCGTTCTAACAAACAGTCTTGTCACTAATTCTGTAACTATTCCCACCACCGTCAAAACTCATTCTCCGGTTAACTTTGCTAAACCTGCCACAATCACCGGTTTAGTTATCCAGCGATTATTCACCGGTTAGGCGTTATTACGAGTTCGTACAATGCGTTTCTCGCGCTACTTCCAGAATGGAACTTACGCGGCTGCTAGTCGGGGACTGCAATTGGCTCTGTCTAGTGTAACGATCTGGCCAAAAATTTTCTGTCAAAATTTCACTTTCTTGGATACACCGAGAAGATAGTACGTAATCTTTCTTACCTGTTATTCCTGTTAGTCGTTTATTTCCACTCTGGTAGTCTGAATCTATGGATTTCGCTAGTGATTATAACAACGCTGAACATTCGCAAACCGAATCAACCACATAAACAAGCAGCAGTTGGCATTCTCCGCTTGTTTTATTCC
The DNA here is from genome assembly GCF_023898315.1 of Schistocerca nitens. Classification (NCBI taxonomy): domain Eukaryota; kingdom Metazoa; phylum Arthropoda; class Insecta; order Orthoptera; family Acrididae; genus Schistocerca; species Schistocerca nitens. Next base: position 1,286,451,028 of record NC_064614.1, read on the forward strand.
GCTCAGCTGGTATAGCCCCGTCCCGTTTTGTCTGCAGTTCGTAGAGACGTCACGTACAATATGCAAGCATTCAAAATCAACTAATTCGTTCAGAAATCAATTAGAATGTGTTCAAATACCAGCAGGGGTGTGTTTGAAAATCATATGAATCATCGGTAGACCGACGTGCGCTGGATGCTAGGTGCTTTGTGAAACAAGGATTTTTCTCTCCAGAATATGAATTTGCTCCCCTCCCCCCGAAATTTCCACCCGGTTCAGATGCCCCGGTACCCCCCCTCCAACTAGATACGGGCCTGCTGCGCACGCGTGAACCTGACAGCTTGGGCGCGCCAGTAAAATTTTTCCGGGTACCATGTGGCTGGTTGCTGCTACTGCTACTTAGACAGCCAACAGCCACATTTCTGTAGCCAGAAGCAGGAGAAGGTAATAAAAAGCCTTCGACACATTCTGCTGCTGGCAGACGCTTGTACGAGCACTGTTATTTTATATGGTGCATTTCCTTTGCAATTTAAGGTTTAATTTCGTTCTTTTTTCTCTCATTCATGTTTTAATCCTGCAGTATTATTCTGCAGTAGCGGGATGCAGTAATATTCTTTATTAGAGTATCGGTTCTTACCAGTCAGAATTACAAAAAATTAACTGAAAACTTAAACAGCGAAAAATTCCCGGAATTCTAAAAAATTCTCGGGTTTTTCCCGGTTTCCTTCCGGATGAAAAAATTCCCGGCTTATTCCCGGATATTCGGGTTGTCCCGGATCGTAGACACCCTGAATTTATAACCGAATTCCCGGACGTTAAGCTGACCGGAGTAAATACTATGAAAGACGCACAGGAGAGGATGACTGATACTAAATTTCGCCGGACATGTTGCATAATTTTGTTTTTGTCTCTGACCAGGGTTCCAATAAAATAAGTTTCGGAAAATCGCGAAAGCCTTCTCTGTAGTGCTCACTGTGTAACAGCACTTAGAACATTTGAAGAAAAGTGGCTCATGCTTCGAGCCGAGGTTCTGCACATGCTGGAACAGTTTGTGCACTATGCTAAACTATAAACTGTGCAACGAATTTGCTTTAGTGAAGGATAATAATTCCACTTACAGATTAGAGGTATTAGAATGAACTTGCAGGAAGAACTGTAGATTTCCTGAAGGGGCTACATATGAATTAGAAGGCAAAAAAAACCTACAATCCAGTTAGTTCTTATTTGGTTTTACAAATCGCAGAAAATATGCAGCGTCAAAGAAATGATGTGAGGTAGCTGGATTACTGCAGTTACATGTTATGTTTCATCACGATACGAGAAAAAATACTCGTATTTAACTAGTGTAGTTGATTTTTCTTGGTAGATATGTATTTCTTAACGTGAGGAACATGGGATTAAAAATACCGTCCTGACTTCACTTCCAACCATGAATTTGCTAGGTTCGTTTTGTTGTTTCCGTTATCCCAATATGTTTGACACAAATGAAAATGTGTGAGGAATGTGTGGAAGCAGTTCAGGTACAACATACAACAATTAACGTGGTCGTTTTTGTGTAGTTGGTGTATTGCGTCTCATAGCGAAACGAAGTACTGGGCACAAATTAAAGTGAAGGTAGCCACAGAGGTCCAGTGTGGGCTGTAATTATCGTATGGCAGCGAAACTTGAAACATACTCTAATGAGATAATACGGAACCGAATAAAGCTCGAAAAAATCAGTTCTAGGTTTGGCCACCAAGTGCAAATCTGCGGCTGTGAATGCAAGAAAGACGTATGGAATCGTCTCTGTACGTAACGAATTAGAAATTGGACATGGGCATTAAGGTCAAACAAGTGGAGAGGCGCAATCATTTTATTACTAACCACCACCTACACAATTTGTTCAATATGGGCACCAGTGACGTCGACGAGATGTTGAAATTTTATTGTAATTTCAACATTGCCAATGACGCGGCAGCATGCTTCGCAATTTCTGTTTCATCACTAAACTGCCCCTCCACTACTTTGCAAGGACCATATACTTTATTCGAAATGTAGGTAAATCTATTCGTTGTTAGTTCTCGAACATTTACACCGAAATATACCAGACAGCGATCTACATATTTCCAGCACTTCCTAGGAAGTTCTGGTCTTACGTTAAATCAGTAAGTGGCTCGAAACAGCATATCCAGACACTCCGGGATGATGATGGCATTGAAACAGAGGATGACACGCGTAAAGCTGAAATACTAAACACCTTTTTCCAAAGCTGTTTCACAGAGGAAGACCGCACTGCAGTTCCTTCTCTAAATCCTCGCAAAAACGAAAAAATGGCTGACATCGAAATAAGTGTCCAAGGAATAGAAAAGCAACTGGAATCACTCAACAGAGGAAAGTCCACTGGACCTGACGGGATACCAATTCGATTCTACACAGAGTACGCGAAAGAACTTGCCCCCCTTCTAACAGCCGTGTACCGCAAGTCTCTAGAGGAACGGAGGGTTCCAAATGATTGGAAAAGAGCACAGGTAGTCCCAGTCTTCAAGAAAGGTCGTCGAGCAGATGCGCGAAACTATAGACCTATATCTCTGACGTCGATCTGTTGTAGAATTTTAGAACATGTTTTTTGCTCGAGTATCATGTCGTTTTTGGAAACCCAGAATCTACTATGTAGGAATCAACATGGATTCCGGAAACAGCGATCGTGTGAGACCCAACTCGCGTTATTTGTTCATGAGACCCAGAAAATATTAGATACAGGCTCCCAGGTAGATGCTATTTTTCTTGACTTCCGGAAGGCGTTCGATACAGTTCCGCACTGTCGCCTGATAAACAAAGTAAGAGCCTACGGAATATCAGACCAGCTGTGTGGCTGGATTGAAGATTTTTTAGCAAACAGAACACAGCATGTTGTTATCAATGGAGAGACGTCTACAGACGTTAAGGTAACCTCTGGCGTGCCACAGGGAAGTGTTATGGGACCATTGCTTTTCACAATATATATAAATGATCTAGTAGATAGTGTCGGAAGTTCCATGCGGCTTTTCGCGGATGATGCTGTAGTATACAGAGAAGTTGCAGCATTAGAAAATTGTAGCGAAATGCAGGAAGATCTGCAGCGGATAGGCACTTGGTGCAGGGGGTGGCAACTGTCCCTTAACATAGACAAATGTAATGTATTGCGAATACATAGAAAGAAGCATCCTTTATTGTATGATTATATGATAGCGGAACAAACACTGGTAGCAGTTACTTCTGTAAAATATCTGGGAGTATGCGTGCGGAACGATTTGAAGTGGAATGATCATATAAAATTAATTGTTGGTAAGGCGGGTACCAGGTTGAGATTCATTGGGAGAGTGCTTAGAAAATGTAGTCCAGCAACAAAGGAGGTGGCTTACAAAACACTCGTTCGACCTATACCTGAGTATTGCTCATCAGTGTGGGATCCGTACCAGATCGGGTTGACGGAGGAGACAGAGAAGATCCAAAGAAGAGCGGCGCGTTTCGTCACAGGGTTATTTGGTAACCGTGATAGCGTTACGGAGTTGTTTAATAAACTCAAGTGGCAGACTCTGCAAGAGAGGCGCTCTGCATCGCGGTGTAGCTTGCTCGCCAGGTTTCGAGAGGGTGCGTTTCTGGATGAGGTATCGAGTATATTGCTTCCCCCTACTTATACCTCCCAAGGAGATCACGAATGTAAAATTAGAGAGATTAGAGCGCGCACGGAGGCTTTCAGACAGTCGTTCTTCCCGCGAACCATACGCGACTGGAACAGGAAAGGGAGGTAACGACAGTGGCACGTAAAGTGCCCTCCGCCACACACCGTTGGGTGGCTTGCGGAGTATGGATGTAGATGTAGACATAGTGCGTAATTGACGATCTTCCCCTATGCAGATGGTGGTCACAGAGCATTCCCACATTCTTAGGATAAAGTTAGAGACTGAAAGATCTCCTCACATTGTCTCTGACCGACCCTTCCTGCAGCACAACTATTGTTCCATACCAATCTTGCTTACGCTACTGATAAAAGTGCACAAGATTCCTCCAGATGCATCCATAACGAGGAAGTTAGTTGTGTAGTAGTAAATCTGAAAGCGTTGTAATGTAATATACAGATAAGAACAACAAGAAACTTGCGGTTTGTACGTCTGGAGTTTGAAGCATTTCATGTAAATCAACTGCGCTATCAATTGTAAATCGTTCTAGTGTCTAGGGTCAATACCAAGAAGGTATTGGCAAGAGAGAACATAAACACATGCACTCCTAATGCTACACAGTTCTGCACATAAGCATGCTATAATGTTAGAGCGGTGTGCTTTCCTACCTATTAGTCGTGTGGAATGCAACGCTATTAATATTCCAATATAAGAAATATACACTATGCGATCAAAAGTATCCGGACACTTTGCTGAAAATGACTTAAAAGTTCGTGGCACCCTCCAGCGGTAAAGCTGGAATTCAACATGGTGTTGGCCCACCCTTAGCCTTGATGACAGGTTCCGCTCTCGCAGGAACGTTAAATCAGGTGCTGGGAGGTTTCTTGGGGAATGACAGCCCATTCTTCACGGAGTGCTGCATTGAGGAGAGGTAGCTATGTCGGTCGGTGAGACCTGGCACGAAATCGGCATTCCAAAACATCCCAAAGGTGTTCTATAGGATTCACGTCATGGCTCTGCAGACCAATCCATTACAGGGATGTTATTGTTGGGTAAACACCCCGCCACAGGCCATGCATTATGAGCAGGTGCTTGATCGTACTGAAATACGCAATCGCCAACCCCGAATTGCTCTTCAACAGTGGGAAGCAAGAAGGTGCTTAAAACATCAATGTAGGCCTGTGTTGATAGTGCGACGCAAAACAGCGAGGTCTGCAAGCCCCCTGTATGAAAACACGACCACACCATAACACCACAGACTCCGAATTTTACTGCAGGTACTACGCACGCTGCCAGATGACGTTCACTGGGCATTCGTCATACCCTCACCCTGCCATCGGGTCGCCAGGTCGCCACATTGTGTACCGTGATTCGTCACTTAGCACAACGTTTTTCCACTGTTCAATCGTCCAATGTTTACTCTCCTTAAACCAAGCGAGGCGTCGTTTAGCATTTACTGGAGTGATGAGTGGCTTACGAGCAGACGCTCGACCATGAAATCCAAGTTTTCTCACCTCCCACCTAACTGTCACAGTACTTGCAGTGGATCTTGATGCAGTTTGGAATTCCTGTGTGATGCCTGGATAGATGTCTGCCCATTACACATTACGACCGTATTCAACTGTCGGCGGTCTGTCAGTCAACAGACGAGGTTGGCCTGTACGCTTTTGTGTTGTACGTGTCCCTTCACGTTTCCACTTAAATATAATGTCCGAAACAGTGGACCTAGGGATGTTTAGGAGTGTGAAACTCTCGCGTACAGATGTGACACAAGTGACACCCCATGACCTGACCATGTTCGAAGTCCTTAGAGTTCCGCGGAGCAACCGATTCTGCTCTCACGATGTCTGATGACTACTGAGTTCGCTGATACGGTGTACCTGGCAGTAGGTGGCAGCACAATGCATCTAATATGAAAAACGCTTGTTTTTGGGGTTTTCCGGATACTTTTGATCACATAGTGTATTTCCAGCACGTGACATACATTCTCCTTACAGTTTTCTCTACGACAGACTATGGTGACAAACTGTAAAATCCCCCCAGGGGGTCCACAACTCTTTCGTGGATACGTGCTTGGCCAACACGGGACCCCAAGCTAGTGCGGCCCCTTCTCTTCCCGGGCTGCGGGCTGCTTTTCCACATCCTTCCCCATCCCACATCCTCCCCCCCCCCCCGCCTCATCCCTTCCCCTTCTCCCTCTTTGGGAGTATGTTTCGTGCCTACATCCGGAGACGGATGCTTGTGACTGTAAGACATAGTGTCTCCTCTTTGCTCTCTATGCTGGAAAGTCTTTGTTCTCCCTTGGTCCTCCTCTTTTCCTTGCCTCTTCTCTTTATCCTCTTCTCCACTGCGGCGTTTGAGACCTCTTCTTTCCTTTTCTTCGTTCCTCCCTTTCTCTTTCTTTACTCCCCGTGTGTCTGAAGTTCGACCCACGCGTTCACATGCATAGTTGGTGACGGGGTACGCGTAATTCCCCTCCCTGGGTAGACAGGCAGGTCACGTACGTACCGCCTGGTAACGGCCAGGCCCAGGGAGGTGTGATAACGCGAGCTGGTACCTTCCAAACGTGCCCGTTGGTCCCTCCGTCCATTTCTCGGGAGGTGTGACCTGAGGTGTGAACCATCACCTACGGCGGGAGTGCCTTCAGAGAGGGCTCCCATGAGGAAGGAGAGCGCCGTTGGAGACGCTGGTAATCATGGGGGATACCTTCTCAATGGTTTCCTCTATGTATACAATTTCTGCTCACAAGCGAACGTTAAATGAGTCTCAGCCAAGGGCAAATCTTCCATCAGTGCCACAGTTCCTTGTTATTTCTCGGCTAGAAAGAGGTCAAGACTTCTCCACAGTCAACCCTTCCATTATTCAGAAAGGTGTCGACGCAATTGCAGGTCCTGTAAAGTCTTGTTCCTGATTACGAAATGGCAACTTGCTGTTACAATCACTGCCCTTCAGGCACAAACATTGCTGCGAAGTCCACTGCTACAGACCTTCCCTGTCCAGGTGGAAGCGCACAGCACTTTAAATTCCTCACTCAGGGTGGTTTATACACGCTCACTCGATGGATTGTCCAATGAGGACATTCAAAACTACCCGTCTGACAAGGACCCCATGATCGGAAGTTCATTGGTGCTTTTTGCAGATGATTTTGTGGTATCGAGAGGTTGTAACAATGGAAAATTGTACTGAAATGCAGGAGGATCTGCAGCGAATTGACGCATGGTGCAGGAATTGGCAATTCAATCTCAATGTAGACAAGTGTAATGTGCTGCGAATACATAGAAAGATAGATCCCTTACCATTTAGCTACAAAATAGGTCAGCAACTGGAAGCAGTTAATTCCATAAATTATCTGGGAGTACGCATTAGGAGTGATTTAAAATGGAATGATCATATAAAGTTGATCGTCGGTAAAGCAGATGCCAGACTGAGATTCATTGGAAGAATCCTAAGGAAATGCAATCCGAAAACAAAGGAAGTAGATTACAGTACGCTTGTCCGCCCACTGCTTGAATACTGCTTAGCAGTGTGGGATCCGTACCAGATAGGGTTGATAGAAGAGAGAGAAGATCCAACGGAGAGCAGCGCGCTTCGTTACAGGATCATTTAGTAAACGCGAAAGCGTTACGGAGACGATAGATAAACTCCAGTGGAAGACTCTGCAGGGGAGACGCTCAGTAGCTCGGTACGGGCTTTTGTTAAAGTTTCGAGAACATACCTTCACTGAAGAGTCAAGCAGTATATTGCTCCCTCCTACGTATATCTCGCGAAGAGACCAAGAGGATAAAATCAGAGAGATTAGAGCCCACACAGAAGCATACCGACAATCCTTCTTTCCACGAATAATACGAGAATAGAGAACCGATAGAGGTACTCAGGGCACCCTCCGCCACACACCGTCAGGTGGCTTGCGGAGTATGGATGTAGTTGTAGACGTAGACATAACGGCTGTACATCGAGTCATGAAAAGGGTTGACAAGGACTTGGTACAGACCTGTACTATCTTCTTGACATTTGTCAGAGTTCAACTTCCATCGAGCATTAAAGCAGCGCCGGCCGGAGAGGCCGACCGGTTCTAGGCGCTACAGTCTGAAACCGCGCAACCGCTACGGTCGCAGGTTCGAATCCTGCCTCGGGCATGGATGTGTGTGTGTGTGACGTCCTTAGGTTAGTTAGGTTTAAGTAGTTCTATGTTCTAGGGGACTGATGGCCTGAGGAGTCCCATTGTGTTCAGAGCAATTTGAACCATTAAAGCAGCTTATGAGAGAATTTCAGTTCGCCCTTACATCCCCAACCCTTACGCATTGCTGTCTGTGTCAACGGTTTAATCATACCAGCCAGTTGTTCCAGTTCGGCCAAAGGTGTTACACGTGGCACGGATGCCCATGAGGGTGTTTGTCCACTTCCATCCCGTCGTCGCATCAACTGTGTGGCCGACCACGCTGCTTCCTCTAGAGATTGCCTCATTTTCAAAGATTACCGACTTATTCAGGAAATCCGAGTGAAGGAAAAGGTGTCTACATAAGCTGCTTGTAAGTTACTCGCCACTCGAAAGGCCAGTGTGTCCCCACCAGCTATATATTGCACGGTCCTTGCATCTCCTCGGCCTGCTAAGGAGGCAGACACGCACACTTGCAATCTCACCTTTAGTGCCACGGTCATCTGATCGGCCAGTGCAATGATCACCCGTTCAACCTCCCCACTATCACATGCTCACTCTACGGCTCACCCTTCATTGGCTCCTGCTAAATCTCGTGCCCTAATATCAGACACCTGGACTTCCAAAAAAGAGCCTACTCACGAAGATTTTTTAATGTACCCCGACTTCACAATCATTAATTCCTCGTTCATCTCACCGTCCTGTTTCCAAGAAGGCTGATAAGAAACAGTTCCTATCCTTCTCCGCCATGATGTGTTTCATCTACAGCGCCACCTAGTGGTGACCGCCCTCGGCTGACTTCCATGTGGCCAAGGCGCACTGCTGGTGGCTGATCAACCGGCCAATCGCTGGTGGCAGGAGCTGCCCCCTCCCCCAAACAACCTATGGATCAGGATAATCTGCCTTTGGCTGAATGCAGTCCCATGCTGTCGGCCGCCGGCTCTCAGCAGTCGTTCAGTTGACAGCAACTGTGGAAAGATTCTTCCCTTTTCTGTCCATGCTATGTCAATTATCTATTGAAATATCCGCGGCATTCGAGCCAATTGGGATGAATTGTCAATCCTCTTAGAATCCTACTCCCTGTCGTCATCTGTATTCAGGAAACAAAGCTGTGGCCCTAGAAACGTTTTGTTTTCCCTCATTTCCAGTCAGCCCGGTTTGATCTCCCCTCTGTTGATGGCACTACGGCACAAGGGGGACTTATGATTTTTCTCAATGGTACTGTCCATTATCACCCACTCCCCTTAAACAGTTCCTTACAAGCTGCCGCTGTCCGTTGTTCCCTTTCTGGATACACCTTCTCTGTATGTACTGAATACACTCCATAGTCCACACCAATGGCAAGAGCTGATCTCCTTCATCTCTTTGGTCAGCTCCTGGCCCCCCTATTTGTTGGTTGGGGACTCCAATGCCCACCACCCGCTTTGGGTATCTCCACATCCTTCTCCATGAGGCTTTCTATTGATTGATCTCGTCCACCAAGCGTATCTTGGTTTGCCTCAAAACTGGGAACCTACATTTCTGGCTGCCTCCACGACAAACGTCTTTCCCCCTCTCTCCCCAGGGGGTCCACAACTCTTTTGTGGATACGTGCGTGGCGAGCACGGGGCCCCAAGCCATTGCAGCCTTCTTTCTCTCCCGGGCTGCATTTCCTTTCCCTTCCCCTCCTTTCCCCTCCATGCTCCTTTCCCCTCGCCCTCTCCTCTCCCTCTATTGGTGTCCTTGCTTATGTTGGCCCCCGCTATCCTCCTAATTCTGTTCGTTTTACATTCCGGCTTTGTTGCGTAATCATCTCCTCCTTTTGGCATTCCGTGGTCCCCCTCTGGGGTTTGACCTTACAAAATTTCTCCTCCGTAATGTGAGCCATTTGGGGAAGAGCACCTTACCTAGTGTCTCCGACGCGCGCCCTCCTAGTACATTCCACCTTTTCTTTCACGTCGTTGTCTGATGCTAGGGTGCATAGCCAGCACGGTAGCCAGCCCGTGTGGTGGGGTCGCTATGTACCCTTTTGGTTGAGCCCCCTGAACACACAGGGATCACACTTCTGATACCTGAGCTGTGACCACCTCATGCATGCCTTGGAGTGTTTGCTAGACATCCTGGAACATCGGAACTCCCGGCAAAGGCCGCCGTGCCAGACGGCCCTTGCTGTGGCTGGGTGGCGCCCGTGAGGAGAGCCCCTGATCGGAGTGGGTGGTATCAGGGCGGACGATATGCAGATGAAACGCATACAGGTGCAAAACTCTGGCCATTCTTCTGCGGCCGTCTCTCTGCGTGGAACTGATTCCTCAAGTTCTGCCTCTCTTGCCCCTTCGGCCTTCCCTTCCATGGCTACCCCCTGGGAAGAGGGTCAGGCCCGTCGTCTAGGGGCAAAACCTTTCCCCCGTTCTCTAGTTTGCACCAGGACTGATCGAGATATTTTCACCAGTGTCAAACCTTTATTCTTTATGGAACACATTGAAGACAAGTTTGGCGAAGTGGACTCACTGAGCAAGATGTGGTCGGGTTCGTTGCTGATAAAAACTGCTTCAGCTGCCCAGTCTGCGGCCCTTCGTGCCTGTACCCATCTTGGCACAATTCCTGTGTCCATTACCCCTCACCAGTCTCTAAATATGGTACAAAGTGGGAATTTTCACAGGGACCTCATCCTTCAAACTGATGAGGAACTTCGGGACAATCTCGGACGGCGGGGTGTTCACTTTGTTCGGCGTTTTCAGAAGGGTCCTAAAGATAATCGTATTGATACTGGTGCCTTTATCCTGGCCTTTGAAGGGGATACCCTTCCTGAGAAAGTTAAGATTATGTTCTATCGCTGTGATGTGAAGGCGTACATCCCACCTCCTATGAGGTGTTTTAAGTGCTTGCAGTTTGGTCACATGTCTTCCCGCTGTTCCCAGGCCCCTCTCTGTGGTGACTGTGGACGTCCTCTCCATGAGGGGAGTCCCTGTGTTCCCCCTCCTGTATGTGTAAATTGTCATGGTAGTCACTCTCCACGTTCACCAGATTGCCCAGTATATAAGAAGGAAAAAAAGATACAGGAGTATACGTCCCTCGATCGTTTAACCTACACAGAGGCCCGTAAGAAATATGCAAGACTTCACCCTGTGTCCATAACCTCTAGTTACGCCTTGGTTACATCTTCACCCCTTCCTCCCCCTTCCTTACCCCCATCCCGGACCCCTCTCCTCCCCCCTCCCCTGCGGCTCCCACATCTTCTCCTATGGGCGCTGCTCCCCCTCCCCAGCCAGAGAAGTGGTGTCAGCGTCAGCCTCCTATCCAGCTGCTTTCCTTCATCAAAAACAGCTGGCTGAAGCTTCCACCTTATGTTTCACCCCTTGTGAGTCAGAATCTTACAACGAACCTTTTACTGAATGGGAATTTCTTTCTGCTTTATCTTCTTCTCATGATACGGCCCCTGGCCCAGTTTCCATTCATAACCAACTGTTTCAACATCTCAGTGCTCCACAACAACATCTTCTTCGGGTGTTTAACCGTATCTGGCTCCAGGGTGACTTCCCTTCTCAGTGGAGGGATAGCATTGTGGTTCCTGTCCTTAAGCCTGGTAAAAACCCGCTATCTGTTGACAGCTATTGGCCAATTAGTTTGACCAATGTTGTTTGTAAGTTACTTGAACAGATGGTAGCCCGTCGGCTCAATTGGGTCCTCGAATCTCGGGATCTATTGTCGCCTTACCAGTGTGGCTTTCGAGAGGGACGGTCTCCAATCGATCATTTACTTCGCTTGGAATCCGCAGTTCGGCAGGCTTTTTCCCAGCGCCGCCATTTGGTTGCTGTGTTTTTTGACCTTCGCAAGGCCTATGACACGGCATGGCGCCATAACATCTTACTTACCCATCATCTGTGGGGTCATCGGGGCCCACTCCGGATTTTTATCCGCCAGTTCCTGATCCATCGGTCATTCAGAGTTCGAGTTGGTACTGCTTTTAGTTCTCCACGAACCCAGGAGATGGGCATCCCACAGGGTTCTGTCTTGAGTGTCCTTCTTTTCCTCATTGCTATCGATGGACTTGTGGCCTCTGTCGGTCCCTTGGTCGCCCCTGCCCTGTATGTGGATGATTTCTGCATTTGGGTAAGTTCCTCCTCGATGGCATCTGGAGAGCGGCAGCTCCAGGTAGCTATACAGCGTGCCTCTGCATGGACCCTCTCACACGGGTTTCAATTCTCTCCTTTAAAATTGCGAGTGGTCCACTTCTGTCGCCGTACTACGATCCACCCTGATGCAGAGCTCTATCTCGCTGCACAACGATTGCCTGTGGTCCCACAGTTTCGTTTCCTGGGTCTTCTTTTCGACAACAAGCTCACTTGGCTGCCCCATATCAGACTCCTGAAGGTAGGATGTTTCCGTAAACTCAATGTCCTTCGCTTCCTTGCCCACTCGTCTAGGGGTGCGGACCGTTCACTCCTCCTCCATCTTTATCGTGCTCTAGTTCGGTCTCGCTTGGACTATGGTTGTCAAGTTTATGGTTCAGCTGCTCCTTCCACACTGCACGTGCTGGATACAGTCCACCATCGTGGTATCCGTTTAGGCACCGGTGCCTTCCCAACTAGCCCTGTTAATAGTCTCCTGGTTGAAGCTGGGATCCCCCCCTTTCTGTTCGGCGTTCCCAGCTTCTGCTGTCTTATGCACTCACTATCCGTTCCTCTCCCACTCATCATTCCTATTCTATCCTGTTCCCAGACTATGGACGTCGCCCACCCGACTCCCGCCCTCGGGCGGGTTTAGCGGTTGGGCTGCGCCTTGCGCCTCTTTGCCGTGATATTCAGCTTCCTTCTTTGTCCTGTCTTCCTCGCTCCCTCCCCTCCACCCTCCTTGGTTAGTTCCTCGGCCTCGACTTCGGATGGATCTCCGCCGCGGTCCGAAAGATTCCATCCCCCCGGTGGTGTTCCGTTCCTTTTTCTGACAAATTTTGTGGGAGTTTCGGGATGCTGTTGTTTTTTACACTGATGGCTCTAAATCTGCTGATCGTGTTGGTTATGCCTTCACGTCCTCTGTTGGAACGGAAAGTCATCTGCTGCCACCTACATGTGGGGTTTTTACTGCGGAATTGATGGCAATTTCCCAGGCCCTTACCTTTATTAAACAGTCCCAACACAACCGCGTTTTGTTATGCACGGACTCGATGAGTTGCCTTCTTGCTATTGACCGGTGTTTTTCGCGCCATCCCTTGGTCTCTGCCATCCATGACCATCTCGCCGATATTCACCGTGCTACTTGTTCTATTGACTTCCTTTGTGTATCTGGCCATGTGCGTATCCCGGGTAATGGGCTCGCTGATGGTTTGGCTGGGGAAGCAGTTACTTACCCCCCGTTTTCTGTAGCCCCTCCTACAGCGGATTTACGGCTTCACATCAAATCCCACTTCGCACAGTCATGGGCCAATTCTTGGGAGGCTACTCCTCTGTCTAATAAACTTCGTGCAATTAAGGTGACACCAGGCCTGTGGCGTTCTTCCTTTCGCATCTCCCGAAAGGACTCGTCCACACTGTGTCGTTCCCGCATTGGCCATACTTGGTTGACCCATGGTTTTCTTTTGCGTGATGAGCCACCCACACTATGTGGTTGTGGAGCCTTCGTCAGTAGCCCACATTTTGGTTGAATGCCCCCTTCTTTTGGCTCTGCGTGCTAAGTACAGGCTCCCCCACACTGTACCTTTGATATTGGCTGACGATTCCCGGATGGTCTCTCTGGTTCTCGGTTTCCTCCGGGAAAGTGGTTTTTATTCTCAGTTTTAAGGTTTTTAATCTCTCTGGTGTTGGGGCAGGGTCGTGAGTGTTCGGGTGTCTCCCACTGTAAGCAGTGTTCGGAGATTCCTGATTCACCTTCCTGACCGAATTCCTCTTTTCTTCCCCTTTTACTCTGTTTTTACCCCTTTTTTTTAAGGCTTGGTTAGTCTTTCTATTCCCATACGTACTTTCTACATTATAGCAGTTGTACCTTTTAAGTCATAGGTGGTCTTGCCTATGCCGCTTCAGCATAGTGTTGGGTTCGTTCTCTTGCCGACTTCCCTCATTGTTTTTTACCAATGACAACATGACTGCCTTTTTACGTTTTTCCCCTTTTTCCGTTTTATTGTTCTGAATTTACTGAGTTGTCCCATTAGCAGAATGGCGCATATTTGAAACAAGGGACTGATGATCTTGCTGTTTGGTCCCTTAAACCTCAACCAACCCACGAACCAACCAACCAACAAACGTCTCTCATTTGGACGTTTTGGTCGGTACTGTTCAGCTAGCTGGGCGCTTTGAATGGTTCGCTCTTGCTGATACACACTCGAGTGACCATTTTCCATCTATCCTTCGATTGCAGCTACAACTGCTATCATGCGTCCGACACGCTGGAAATTTGCCCAAGCAGACTGTACACTGTTTTCGTCTCTAGCGACATTCGATGACCGTCACATACCGTCGCGCCATCCGCGATAGCAAGAAGGCAAGCTGGGACTTCTTTACTAGCTCATTTAACACCTTCACTCCCTCCTCAATAATTTGGAGTCGAATTCGACGGTTATCTGGCGCATCTAGTTTCTTCCCGATCTCTGGGCTCACTGTCTCGTATGATAACTTAGTGGACCCCGTCGCAATTTCTAACTCACTGGGTCAACACTTTGCTGAGATCTTGGGCTCTTCAAATTACCCGCCAGCCTTTCCTCCGAAGAAACGTGCAGCGGAAGTGCGACCCTCTTGCTTTCTCCGCTCAAAACAGCGAAAGCTACAACACTGTTTTTCCCATGCGGGAACTCCAGACTGTACTCTCTTCTTCTCGCTCCTCCGCCCCAGGACCGGATGGTGTCCACGTCCAAATGTTACTGCATTTATCATACCATAGTCTGCGTTACCTCCTTCGCCTTTATAATCGAATTTGGACTGACAGTACTTTTCCCAGAAGATGGCGGGAAGCTACCGTCGTTCCTGTTCCGAAACCAGGAAAGGACAAACATCTCCCCTCTAGCTCCCCCCTACTATATGTAAGGTTATGGAGCGTACGGTGAATTGCCGTTTAGCCTGGTGGCTGGAGTCCCAAAGCCTTTTAACACCTACCCAATAAGGTTTCCAAAAGCATCGTTCTGAATTTGACCATCTTGTTGCTCTCTCCACTTATACCATGAACAATTTCCGCAGGAAACGCGAAACGGTACCAATAGTTTTCGATCTGCAGAGAGCATACGATACATGTTGGAGGACAGGCATCCTTCGCGCACTGATCTCTTGGGGTTTTCGAAGTCGGCTACACCTCTTTATTCGTGAATTTATGGCAGAGTGCACATTTAAAGTGCGGGTGAACACTACTTTCTCCCAAGAAAACAGGGTACCCAAGGGCTTCGTGCTATGTGTTGTACTGTTTGCCATCGCCATAAACCCAATTATGGATTGCCTCCTTCCCGATGTCTCGGGCTCCTTCTTTGTCGACAGCTCTTACCGGACTAGCCTCCTTGAACGACGTCTTCAAGGATGTCTCGATCGCCTCCACTCTTGGAGCATCGAAACCGGCTTCCGTTTCTCTCCAACTAAGACCGTGTGTGTCAAATTTTGGCGTTGCATCGAATTTATTCCGCCTTCCCTACATCTCGGCACGGCCGACCTTCCGTTCGCGGACGTCGCTAAATTCTTGGGACTTACGTTTGACAGAAAACCGTGCTGGTCCTCCCACGTTTCCTATCTTTCGGCTCGCTGTCTGCGATCCCTCAACATTCTCCGTGTTCTGAATGGTACCTCATGGGGAGCGGACCGAGTGGTCCTTCTTCGTCTATATCGCGCCTTAGTGCGCTCGAAACTGGACTATGGAAGCATAGTTTACTCCTGCTCGACGGTCTATTCTTCGACGTCTCGACTCTGTCCACCACCGCGGATTGCGTTTAGAGTCTGGAGCTTTTTACACCAGCCCCGTGGAGAGCCTTCATGCTGAGACTGCGGAACCTCCGCTGTCCAATCGGCGAGCTGTCCTGAGTCGTTACGCTAGAGATCCGTTCAGCCCATGACCGTTTTTTCGACGCCTCCTTGGATTTAGTGTATGCAGGCCGCCCTTCCTCTCTGCTACCACCGCGAGTCCGCTTCCGGCAACTGCCACAGTCTCTTTCCTTACACTTCCCTAAAATTTTCTTGACAACTGGGGGTACAGCACCACCACCTTGGCTTCGCCCCAGGACCTGCCTGCTCTGTGACCTTTTCCAGCTTTCCAAGGATGGAACCCCCTTCTCTCGTTTATCGTCGAGCATTTGCTGCTCTGTGTGCACAAATGGAGGATGCCACATTTATTTACACTGACGGCTCAAAAACGATCATTTGGTGTTGGGATTGCCTATATTGTTGGCGACATCCGTAATAGATTTTGGCTTCCCGACCAATGTTCGGTTTTTACTGCGGAGCTTTACGCTGTTCTCTAGGCTGTCCAATACATCCGTCGCCACAAGCGGGCACAGTATATTATATGCTCAGATTCGCTCAGCTCTCTCTTCAGTCTCCAAGCTCTTTATCCTGTCCACCTTCTGGTCCACCGCATTCAGGACTGCCTTCACTTGGGGGGGGGGGGGGGGGCGTCTCTGTGGCATTCCTCTGAATCCCAGGACACGTTGGTATCCGTGTGAACGAGGCAGTCGATATAGCAGCCAATGCTGCAGTCTGCCTTCCTCGGCACGCTGTCTACATTGTTCCCTTCGCCGATCTGCAGTGTGTTTTACGTCGTCGTGTTGCTCTTTTATGGCATGCACGTTGGTCTACACTTCCCTACAGTAAATTGGGGGACGTGAAACCGCTTCCCTGTTCTCCGACCTCTTCCTCACGAATTTGACGTCGGGTAGAGGTAATTTTAACAAGACCCCGGATAGGGCTTTGCCTTTTTAGTCACTGACATCTTTTAAGTGGCGATCCTCCCCCGCTTTGTCCCCACTTCTCTCAGCTGTGGACGGTAAGACACCTTTTACTTGAGTGCTCCTATTTTACTCCGCTACGCGCCCGTCTACGGCTGTCGCCTGATACATTTTCCATTTTAGAAGAAGGCACGCGCTCAGCCGATCGCGTACTCGTTTATCAGTGTCAGTGAGATGACGTCGCTCATTTGAAGCTCTTTTTGGGAAAACAACCCCCACTTCTATAGTAATTTTCTACGCTTTCCTTCGGTTTCTTAGTTTCCCCCCTCTTTGAGTTTCGCACCCATTGCTGCTTGTTTCCCATTCGGTTTTTTATCCTTCCCTAAGCCACAGAACGGGCACTAATGACCGTAGAAGTTTTGCGCCCTAAAACCGTAACAAAAAACTGTGAAATGAAAAAAACCACTTCCTTAAAACATCGATTCCTTGTGACAGATGCACAATATAGGTTTGCAGAGGTGTATGGCGTCCACTGTTCATATCCGATCACTGTTTAGAACGGAGAATCTATCTCACAAGGAAACTGACCAACGCATAGCAGCGGCGTTTGACATGTGAAATTACAAGTCACGCCTTCACTAAATCCATAAAAAGAACATCTGTCAAGCAGACGTATACATGGGGATTCAATACCTCACAAACACCTGACACTTCCTTAGAACGAATGTAATTATGAAACTGAAGACTCGATTTTATGCCAAAGATGCGGCTAGTTAATGGAGTACCTTGCAAATATCTTCGTTCGTCTAGAGGAAAGTGCTGAAAAAAGATGGGCATGTATCATCATCATCATCATCATCATCATCATCATCATCATCATCATCATCATCGTTGTCATAATCACACACACATGAGATGGAAGTCCTCTGATGACCGAGAATCTGCTGTTAACGGTCGCGAGTAGATAGTGCTCTGAGCCACAGACATAACATGAAGTTTTATACGAGTCGAACACAGGTTATGCCACACAACTGATGCACCCCAACAGAACAACGGAGAAAAATGGTTAAATGATCTCAAGCAACATCTTCCTCTCTCTGTAGAATGCATCTTCCATTAAATCATCTACAATCAGATCACACCTCGTTACAACCCCATCTCAACCGATCACTCCATCCACTTTCAGTCAGCCTTCGCACATGCAAGTAAGTTTAGAGACAGATGGTTCTCTTTCGTCCAGGAAAACATAAGACAATAGTCAACTCGAGTGTATCACTATTACCTAAATAAAAATACAGTAGAATGTTGCCATACAGAAAAAGTTTGTTAGCGGATACCGCAAGGTTGTGATTTGTGGAGATTACAGAGAACCACATTTAGTCCAATAGGGTTAAACCAAAAAATTAGACAAATTGGAAATTATTGCTACAAAAGGTTTGATTTGTGGCCCAATATTCCTATCCTAGGTTTTTCCCCTCGGCGGAGTTGTGGAAAAGTGGTGGTGGGGGGGGGGGGGGAAATGTACCCTAAAAAGGGGTATTTCTTCGGTTTTGTGATCATATCTCGTAAATGACTCACAATATCGAAAACATAGTGGGATTAACAATTGTGGGGCACGAAATTCTGCATTGAATGAGACCACCTGCATATTTTTTTTTCACCCGTTTCCATGTTAGTGCTAGTTGAAACTAACCTATCTATCAATAAAGTGGTTTACACAAACGATGTAGTTGTTGTGGTCTTCAGTCCTGAGACTGGTTTGATGCTGCTCTCCATGCTACTCTATCCTGTGCAAGTTTCTTCATCTCCCAGTACCTACTGCAACCTACATCCTTCTGAATCTGCTTAGTGTATTGATCTCTTGGTCTCCCTCTACGATTTTTACCCTCCACGCTGCCCTCCAACGCTAAATTTGTGATCCCTTGATGCCTCAAAACATGTCCTACCAACCGATCCCTTCTTCTAGTCAAGTTGTGCCACAAACTTCTCTTCTCCCCAATCCTATTCAATACCTCCTCATTAGTTACGTGATCTACCCACCTTATCTTCAGCATTGTTCTGTAGCACCACATTTCGAAAGCTTCTATTCTCTTCTTGTCCAAACTGGTTATCGTCCATGTTTCACTTCCATTCATGGCTACACTCCATACAAATACTTTCAGAAACGACTTCCAGACACTTAAATCTATACTCGATGTTAACAAATTTCTCTTCTTCAGAAACGATTTCCTTGCCATTGCCAGTCTACATTTTATATCCTCTCTACTTCGACCATCATCAGTTATTTTACTCCCTAAATAACAAAACTCCTTTACTACTTTAAGTGTCTCATTTCCTAATCTAATGGTCTTCAGCAACAACAACCCGTTTCCATGTTAGTGCTAGTTGAAACTAACCTATCTATCAATAAAGTGGTTTACACAAACGATATAGAAGAATAAATTCTGCGTTTGATGAGTCCACAAGTGAAATGGACAAATGGACCACCCATTTCTGTACAGCTAAGTTTGTACTTTCATTGCTATGCATGTAAGGTACTTCACATTTACAAATCCAAGTCTGTCGACAAGTTTTATGCAAAGAACTCAAAAATAACATTATCATGAGTAAACATTGAAAAAAAATTTAAAAAACTGTTCTAAGTCGGGGGTATATTCCGTGACAAGAAGTTTAAGGTCAACTTTGGCAATCCCTCATGAAATGGCAAAGCCTTTTTGCACCATGTTATTCTGCCTTTGTGTATATGTTCTGCCTGACAAACCAGTGTAATAATGACAAAAGTGTATCTTTTGCAATTCCTAAGGTAATCGTACAGAAAGTTACGTTCAAAAAATCAGAACCTTACATTTGACCAAATTGGAGGCAAATATATTTATATATGTCCCTTCTGATTTTAATTTAAAATGCACCGTTTGGAAGAGCAGCTTTTGCTTTACTACAGTATTGTGCATAATGTGAATGTGCAGATACCAGGCTGCAGCATCCTGCGTCCGCCAACTAGGTGACAGTTTATTGCTCGCTAGTTTATTTCTCAGTTCTTTTGCAATTTGGCTCTCGCACATGTCATCCTCACAAGAATGAGTGACAGTGAGAGAACTATTCAGCACCTTGAAGAGGCGTCTGCCTCATCAAGTTCCTTGGAAGCCCTTGATTATGAAACTTTGAAGCACATGTTTGCACAGAAACTTGGAGACCTGGAGCCAAATGGTCCCAATGCTAAGTTATGGATTCTCTACTTCAACATGATTACTCTGATGAAACAGTTCATTCAGGCTGAGAGGAGGGGCGACTGGGATCTGCATCTCACCACTGCTAAGAAAATGTTACCCTATTTTCCTGCTAGTGGACATTTTCTGTATGCTGTATCTGCACAGCTGTATTTCCAAAACATGATGGATCTTGAAAAGAAAATATCAGAAGACTATACACAGTTTGCACTCAAAGGCTAGTTTACTATCAGAAGGTCTGATAAGATTTGGAGTGTGATATGGTCTGACATGAAGACTGAGAAAACACTAATGCGCTCGTTGAAAAGTACCGGAGGGCTCAGTCATGGTCGCGTCATCTCCGACAGTACTCTGAGTGGATGGATTCTGACCATACCACCTGTTACTACAGGGACCCAGCAGGTTGATGAGTTTTGTGGGAGTATCATTACCTCAGAGCAACATGTTGATGCGAGGGATGCTAGAGGTCAGCGTGACAATGCAGACCTTCAGAAATTTATAGAGTGCATTCAATCCCATGATCCTTCTCCTGTTACTAAATCTGTTATGTCCATCAGCACAGAAATCGTCGGAGATGACTCAATCAACTGTCACAGAGCCTATGAAATGGGAAAATCCTCAGTGCTCGCCCTAGTTGGTTAAACCTTTGACAATATCAAGTTTGTCCGAAAGAAAAGAGTGATGAGTACACAGGGATTTAAATCTAAGGTGACTATTCATGGGGAGTATGTACCACTGAACCTTGAAACCATATTCCACCGGATAGCACTTCTCAAGAAATCTGACGAACAGCTTAAAGAATTCTTCCGATATGAGTTGGCACCCTATCCTCTCTCTCTGTTCGATGCATCTGGAATGAGGAAGACTCGCGTCAGTGTTAAGACTTGCTCACACCACTATTCAGTGGTGAACCTGGAAGAAGTAGCATTTGTCATCGATGGTGGATTTCTTCTCCACAGGGTTGTATGGAAGAATGGTGAAACATTCCAGTTAATGCTAACCAAATACGTTGAATATTTAAAAGGACACTAAAGCGGAAGTGTGGCAAGTGTAGTCTTCAATGGCCACCCAGAAGATCTGCCCACCAAGAGCATCAAATACACTGAGCGCCTCCGCTGAAGCAAACCACGCACTACTCCTGAGGTCATATTTACCGAGTTAATGATGATGAGTATGACTCAGGAGCAATTCCTTTCCAATGACAGAAATAAAGCACGTCTCATTAGCTTGCTTATTTAGAGGCTTGAAGATGGTTTCCCAGTAAAGCAAGCTAATGAAGACGCAGACCACATAATTGTTGCAACAGCGCTTGAGGTATCACTTGAACATGAGAAGGTTGGGGTTATTGGTGAGGATGCGGACCTTCTCATCATACTCAATGCCCTAGCCACACCATCGGCAAATATATATTTCTTGAAACCTGGAAGAGGAAAGACGTCATGAAAAGTATTTGGTTCCAGCAGTTTGAAACTGGCAAACATCAGAAACTCACTCATTTCTCTACGCCATAAGTTGAGGTGACACAACTTGAGCACTCTTCGGTCAGGGAAAGAAGGTGGTCCATCTACTGGTCAAAAATGTCTTCTGGAAGATATCAGACCTTCCTTAGAGCATGACACTCAAGCTGAAGCTATTGTCGAAGCTGGCCTCCGATTTTTAACGTCCCTCTATGGAGGTACGGCAGGAGACACTGTAGATAAATTGCGATTCGACCTGTTTTCCAAAGCGATTGTGAAATCCAGATTCACCCTAGCGTCGCTACCATCAACGTCGGAAGCTTTGAGGACCTACATAAAAGTACAAATGTGGACAGGACACCAGATGGATCCGCTCCTCTGGGGATGACAGGTTTCAGAGTTTGGTTCCAAAGAACCAGCTCAACAGTCTCTTCTCTCAACAATTTCCTGCAAATACAACAAGGGCTGTGCAGGTAGTTGTGGGTGTCGGAAGGCTGGTATTAAGTGCTCATTAATTTGTGTCAACTGCAAGGGGAACTCATGAACTAACTCTCAACAACTAGATGAAACTGACGAACCAGATGTTGACGAAGATCAGGACTGTATATATGAGGTGACGAAAATTACTTACTTTGAGGAGCCAAGTCGCGGGGCGTCGGACTCGGAAATTACAGACTTTGAGGAGCCTAGTGGTGCTATGACAGTCAAACGTCGACGTATGTGAAATTTGTGTACATACCTACTTTTACCCGTTTCATCTCATACATTTATGTAAAAATCTGTAATTACGAAATATAATAACCACTACTTAATTTCAAGGAGTGTCTCTCTTCCTGCCTCCTTCATATCAGTTGAATGGGAATCTCTATATTATATTGATGGTTATGAACGGAGACCCATATCTGACAAAAGATAAATTTTACAGGTGAGCTAAAAAATAGAGCTTTTAATAAAAATTTTGATTGTTTTGATTTTTATTTAGAGTATAATCATTTATTACTCTTAGGTTGCGCATTGCCTTTTTTGCATCAATTTCTTATATATTTTTTTCACTCACAAGTTTTGCGTCAGGACTTTTTTTGACATCTGTCAGATATGAGGTCTCAGTTCTTAACCGTCAATATACGAAAAACTTTTTTAATGTTATTTTTCAAAATTTTAATATTTTATTCTATTGCTATATTAAATAAGTACAAGACAATGGGTTGCTATAGTTCTGTATTTAAAAGAGTGTACATAAGTGTTACTGAAGAACCACATTTGAAGTTGTCTTCATTGATGATGAGAAATTGCCCAAATTTAATGAGGAGCTGTACACAAATGGCTGGTCCAATAAATTCACTTTCGGTTTCATCGAATGCAAAATTTATCTCTCCATATCTTTTCTTATGAAGGACATTATTGATAGGTTGGTTAGTTACAACGATATTACCAAAAAAAACAGAGGTTAAAACGAAAATTTTTCATGAACATGTGAAATTGGTCCAATTTTGAAGAGCACTAGTATGGAAACGGATGGTCCAAAAAATATGCGGATAGTCTCATTCAATGCAGAATTTCATGCCCTACAATATTTAATTCCACTGTTTTCGATATTGAGTCATTTACGAGATATAATCGCAAAACCTAAAGAATACCCCTTTTTCAGGTACATTTTTGTCCCCCCCCACCCCCCACCCCCATCGCCACTTTTCCACAACTCCGGCGTAGGGGAAAACCTAGGATAGTCATACTGGGACACAAACGAAGCCATTAAAACAATAAAACCGTTTGTAGCAATTATTTCCGATTTGAATGCTAATTCTACTGGACTAATTGTAAATACTGTTTGTTAGGGTGAGTGTGGCAACGGCGCAGTGCCATATCACGCGAATGAACGCCACAGCAGATAACAAAATATGCACTAACCGTAGCATGCCGACAGCCAACATCGTAACCAAAATATTGTCGATTGATTTACTCCAGTGTATAACTGCTCTCAGATCAACAGAATTCATAGGTGGCAATCACAACATTTTGGCCGGTGGCACCGACATTTTAGGAAAACGTCGCTGAATAACTGTGACAGAAATAATGGACGCAGTGTGTCGGTATAAAACACGGGGCCTGCGCCTAACTGGACGCCACCCCCGCGAAATCATACCGTGAGCACTTCAGACGTGTCCCAGGAACGGTCCTCGAACAACGCCGGCGTGTGGTACTAAAACCGCCCCCACCGTATTCACTGCGACGGTCGGAAAGGGGGGGGGGGCGGGGGGGGGGTGGAAGTGATAGCCGGCACGAAGAGCAGTGGCAGCTGTCGGGTAAGAGCGCAAGGGCACCTGAACACCGTAACTTTCGACACCTTGTAGATTTATTGGTTATTTTTCTTTGAACGCTTTAAACATGAGGTAGATGGGGTAACCCGAAATAAATGGCACCTACCGCGCTGCGCTACACTGTTCCCCTGACTCAGTGAAACTGAAACTTGGCATCAGGGTCACGGGCCAAATACATACGGATTTGATAAGCAATGTGCACGGCTCACAGCGCTAAACTAAAAGTTTACATCAATGCCACCAGGTGATAGCACACCTCAGCAGTCGTTTGCTTGGCATAAATCCCTCTGCACAGATACGCCAATTCACTCGATATATGGTAACGTTAGATCGGACATTAGTTTATTTTATAGATATACAGACTAAAAACCTATTTTCTGAGATACTGAATGAGATATAGTACATTAAGTTTTGGGTTTTATCATACAGTAATCCATTTGAGGCGCTCAGAACCATAAAGCACATCATTGTCACTTGTGAGGGTGGAGCATTTATTCAACGCTTCTGAAATCTGTTGACCTTACGTTGGGTCAGGTTTATCGGCACTGTGGGCCCACATTACATGTATATATGAACATTCAAGAAAAGATGTCTCACTGGTTTCTCTGATACCCACTTAAATTTGGAGGGTCAAGGACAGTGTGCTTTTGGCCCTCGTGGCTGTCAGCGCCTCATTTGTATTCTGGTCAAGTGACCTTTTTGGTAGATAGCACTATTTGAATTTAATAATTCCATAAAAGGCAGTGTGTGTTTGGAGTTGGCGGTTCACTGCGCAGCAATCGGCTTCCTTGAGCAGTGTCAACATGAGCTCTGTTGAACCTGTGGAAATGAGCGTACGGCGTTGTGGGCCGGGAGTCCCCCATTCGGGGAAGATCGGCAGCCGAGGGCAAGTACTTACTGCATTCGACGCCACATTGGGCGACTTGCGCGTCGGAGATGGCCATGAAACGAAGATAAGACAACACCCGGTCCCTGAGCGAAGAAAAATGTTCTGCCCCAGCTCGAAATCGAACCCAGGCCCCTTGAACCTGTATTAAGCGCTAACAGAGAACAGAATCACCAGGAAAAGTTAGCTGCAAAGGAAGCACGGCCTCACAGACCACATTCGTTTTCTGTGAGGAAATCGAATAAGAGTGACTAGAAGCAATTATTTAACAAAGAAGTGTATAGGGGGCGTAAGTTGTGTGGGTGCAACGTAAGAATTCCCGATTATCGGCCTGGAAGTCAATTCATTAACTAATACATGAATTGTACATACATGATCTTGTTCATGTTTCCAAAAAACTAAAAAAGACCCGAAAACTCCCACTTACACAAAAATGTTAAACGGAGATTAGTGAAACCCTAAACATTGTTTCATTCTTGACATCAACTGCACTAAATTATGTACAAAACAGCAAAGTTCCACATACACAATTCATGCTTTTTCAGATAAGTTTAGCATATTATTATTATTATTATTATTATTATTATTATTATCATCATCATCATCATCATCATCATCATCTTTACTTTCTCAGACGTTAAGTCTGGTTAAGAATGGAGTGACGCGGACCTTTATCAAGCGTCACTTCCTTTTTGCTGTACGGTACATGTTATATTGCATTTAGGAACTTTCGGGTAATTGAACATGTATCAATAATTACTGATTTCTGTAATTGTATATATATGTTTGGATGTAGCTGTATTGCATTGATGTATTGGTGGATATTGTGTGGTATGGTCTCCTGTAGTTCATAGTATAATTGGTATGATGTCAACTTTATCCTGATGCCACAT
Organism: Schistocerca nitens; assembly: GCF_023898315.1. Taxonomy (NCBI): domain Eukaryota; kingdom Metazoa; phylum Arthropoda; class Insecta; order Orthoptera; family Acrididae; genus Schistocerca; species Schistocerca nitens. The sequence goes on from NC_064614.1 coordinate 1,286,476,406, forward strand.
GTCTTTGACTTCCTCAGCCAGTTGGATGTATTTTTCAATTTTTTTCTCCTGTTATCTTTTGTATATTTGTTGTATTGGGTATGGATATTTCGATTAGTTGTGTTAATTTCTTCTTTTTATTGGTGAGTATGATGTCAGGTTTGTTATGTGGCGTTGTTTTATCTGTTATAATGGTTCTGTTCCAGTATAATTTGTATTCATCATTCTCCAGTACATTTCGTGGTGCATACTTGTATGTAGGAACTTGTTGTTTTAAAAGTTTATGTTGTAAGGCAAGCTGTTGATGTATTATTTTTGCGACATTGTCATGTCTTCTGGGGTATTCTGTATTTGCTAGTATTGTACATCCGCTTGTGATGTGATGTGATCTACTGCTTCTATTTGTTGTTTACAAAGTCTGCATTTATCTGTTGTGGTATTGGGATCTTTAATAATATGCTTGCTGTAATACCTGGTGTTTATTGTTTGATCCTGTATTGCAATCATGAATCCTTCCGTCTCATTGTATATATTGCCTTTTCTTAGCCATGTGTTGGATGCGTCTTGATCGATGTGTGGCTGTGTTAGATGATACGGGTGCTTGCCATCAAGTGTTTTCTTTTTCCAATTTACTTTCTTCGTATCTGTTGTTATGTGGTCTAACGGGTTGTAGAGGTGGTTATGAAATTGTAGTGGTGTAGCCGATGTATTTATATGAGTGATTGCTTTGTGTATTTTGCTAGTTTCTGCTCGTTCTATAAAGAATTTTCTTAAATTGTCTACCTGTCCATAATGTAGGTTTTTTATATCGATAAATCCCCTTCCTCCTTCCTTTCTGCTTAATGTGAATCTTTCTGTTGCTGAATGTATGTGATGTATTCTATATTTATGGCATTGTGATCGTGTAAGTGTATTGAGTGCTTCTAGGTCTGTGTTACTCCATTTCACTACTCCAAATGAGTAGGTCAATATTGGTATGGCATAAGTATTTATAGCTTTTGTCTTGTTTCTTGCTGTCAATTCTGTTTTCAGTATTTTTGTTAGTCTTTGTCTATATTTTTCTTTTAGTTCTTCTTTAATATTTGTATTATCTATTCCTATTTTTTGTCTGTATCCTAGATATTTATAGGCATCCGTTTTTTCCATCGCTTCTATGCAGTCGCTGTGGTTATCCAATATGTAATCTTCTTGTTTAGTGTGTTTTCCCTTGACTATGCTATTTTTCTTACATTTGTCTGTTCCAAACGCCATACTTATATCATTGCTGAATACTTCTGTTATCTTTAGTAATTGGTTGAGTTGTTGATTTGTTGCTGCCAGTAGTTTTAGATCATCCATGTATAGCAAATGTGTGATTTTGTGTGGGTATGTTCCAGTAATATTGTATCCATAATTTGTATTATTTAGCATGTTGGATAGTGGGTTCAGAGCAAGGCAGAACCAGAAAGGACTTAATGAGTCTCCTTGGTATATTCCACGCTTAATCTGTATTGGCTGTGATGTGATATTATCTGAATTTGTTTGGATATTAAGTGTGGTTTTCCAGTTTTTCATTACTATGTTTAGGAACTGTATCAATTTAGGATCTACTTTGTATATTTCCAATATTTGTAGTAACCATGAGTGGGGTACACTATCAAAAGCTTTTTGGTAATCAATGTATGCGTAGTGTAGCGACCTTTGTTTAGTTTTAGCTTGATATGTCACCTCTGCATCTATTATCAGTTGCTCTTTACATCCTCGTGCTCCTTTGCAACAGCCTTTTTTTTCTTCATTTATAATTTTGTTCTGTGTTGTATGTGTCATTAATTTCTGTGTAATGACTGAAGTTAATATTTTGTAGATTGTTGGTAGGCATGTTATGGGGCGATATTTAGCTGGGTTTGCTGTGTCTGCTTGATCTTTAGGTTTCAGATAAGTTATTCCATGTGTAAGTGTATCAGGGAATATGTATGGGTCTGCAATGTAACTGTTAAATAATTTAGTTAGATGTGAATGTGTTGAGGTGAACTTCTTTAGCCAGAAATTTGCTATTTTATCATTTCCAGGGGCTTTCCAATTGTGCGTAGAATTAATTGCTTGGGTGACTTCATGTTGCAAAATTATCACTTCAGGCATTTGTGGTATCATCTTGTATGTATCTGTTTCTGCTTGTATCCACCGTGCATGCCTGTTATGTTGTACCGGGTTTGACCATATGCTGCTCCAGAAGTGTTCCATGTCTCTTATGTTTGGTGGATTGTCTATTTTTATGTGTGTGTTATCTATTGTTTGGTAAAATTTCTTTTGGTTTGTGTTGAATGTTTGGTTTTGTTTCCTTCTATTTTCACTTTTTTGTATCTTCTAAGTCGTTTCGCCAAAGCTTGTAATTTTTGCTTCTTTTCATCTAATTGCTCTATTGCTTCTTGTTGTGAGATTTTACCTAACCTTTTTCGTTTTTTGTCTGATATTTCATTTCTTATAAATTGTGTTAACTGTCCGATGTCTTTTCTCAGTTTTTCTATTCTGATCTGTAGCCTGTGTTGCCATGCTTGTTTTGTGGGTTTCTTCTGTGTGTTGGTTGGTTCTGATATCTGCCTAGTGTGTATATTTAGTGTAGTGAGTGCTCCTACATAAACCAGTAGTTGTAACTCTTCCATAGTTGTGTATTCATTTATTTTGTTGTGTATGATTGTGTTGATAGTTTTTATTGTTGTTTCGACTTGTGGGCTATTTGGTGGTCTATGCAAGAATGGTCTAATGTCTGTATTTGTGTCTTTGTATTCTATATATGTCAACTGAAATTTTTCTTCTATATCTAACATGTGTGTCACTTCGTGTTCTATTTGTGCTTGTGCTGGTGGCTGTCTTAAAATTTCATTTTCCTCTGATTGTTTAATTGATGCGTGTTGTTCTTTGTTTGTTTGCTCTGGGATGTTTGAGTCCATTACTGTATTTTCTTCTTCTTCTAATTGCACATTTTGTTCCAGTATTTGTTGTACTTGTTGTTTGATGTTTTCTAATTCTGACTGGGGTATCCTGTTATTTTTTATTATTACACGAATCTGATCAGCTAGACGTTGTTCTGTTAAAAATTTTAATTCTGGGTATCTGGTAATAAATGTTGTGTATACTTGTGATCTGTATCCAGTTGTGTTGGTTCCTAGGTTTGTTGCTTGGTAATAACAGAACATGAGGTGTCGATTAACTTCATCTGACCATCTCATCCTCTGTCTTTGTTTTCCTTCTAGGGTGGTTGCAGGAAGCATATCCTGCAAAACACCTCTATTTGGATTTAAATCATTTTCCAGTTGGCTAGCAGTGTCATTACCATTGTGGGCGGGCATAGGGTTCAAGCGCCGTCCCCGACCATGACGGCGCTTGTCCGAGGCTTCTTTAGTTCTGTCCTGAACCAAGTAATCACACTAAAAGGGGGGTTAGCCCTATTAGTGGTTTGTTCTTTTCGTCGCCTTTTACGACTGGCAGAACATTATTATTATTATTATTATTATTATTATTATTATTATTATTATTATTATTGTCAGTGGCGGAAGTTGTAGAAGCATAACTGTTATACAGCAAATGCTATTAATTTCGCACTGTCATATTTATCTGTATTTAAAAATTTGTGAACACCCAGAATATGTACCTACGAGCAAAAGTGACGAAAAGTTTCATACGCTACGTTATAATGAGAATACAGATATTAGAGATGAACTCTGAGGAGATTTTAAATCGTGCTTGCAACTTAAAGACGAACTAGTTCAGGCAGTAGTGGATGCTGTAGTGGAAAGCATACCCACTACAGTTGTATTGGACAGAGGTGCAGGTGTTAACGTCCATGACGTGAATTTTTCAAAAGTGTAACCAGTGAAACCCGTGTACGGATAATGCCATTCCAAAACTGTGTAGTCTCCGGTGTTACTGGCGCCAAGGGACAACTAGTTACGCGACTGTGGAATGTGCGGTCGGAACAGCAGCCGCCAGCACAGAATACGGTGACCAGTTTTCGTCCAAACCGGTGGGAGAGTTCATTCGTTTCTTCAGAAGGGGATGCCGACAGTGTTTGCCTCTATTTGCGTGGAAGTAGAGCACTGTGCGAATTAAAAAAAAAGTTTGCTTTGAAAAACACGGGTCGCTACGATTTTGTGTTCGGTGCATACTACATTAAATACTGCGATGTATCAAATTTAGCTAACATACTGAATTTTTCTTTAGACTTGGGACTTGGTCTCTGTCATCGATCTCGAAAAAATAGATCTGATGTAGCACACACATTTGCGATCGCTCCCGCTAACAATGAAGACACAGTGTAGCCTAATACCTACAACATTTCTTATTTCCTTAACTGTTTGCGTTATATCATTTGCCATAATCTCATTTCGATTTCTCAGAGAGGAGACTATTTTTCCCTACGCTTATTATGAAGAACTTCTTCATTTACCATGTTATTCCACTAACCACAGAGTTTTTCGAAGAAAGCACACAATTTTTAAGGGTCATCAGTAGAAGGTGAAACGAGACATGATACAGGTTTTGGAACAACGCAAGTGAAGACATTACATGTTTATTTTTGTACCGAGGATGTGCTTTTTCATAAGCTACCGATATTACTTCTCCTCAGTTCCTTACTTAACAAACTTCATGCCACTGTTCCGGAATTGTCTGCACAACATGTTTGTGACATGAAACTATAAACTTTGCTGTGTTCTGGCAAAAGAAGCAAACTTTAATAGGACAAAGAGTTAAATGTGCTGGTTTTCTTAAAATTTGCCACTCATGATGCTTCTCTGAAATTTACAAATGGTTATTAAGCCAGGCGAAAACCAATTCAGCGGAATTCTTTTTCAATACCAACGTAACCACAGTTGGCAGATATATTTGAATGGTCACCATAAAAGTGCGGGCTCTACTTAATACTTGACAAAAATTATGAGCGTACGCTTCAGTTTAGAACGCACTACCCCTCCAGTTCCCCTACAGGGCGTGCCCGTAACTCTCACAACTACTTCTCCCGGCACGTGCTCTGCCATTCACGCAGCGTTATTTGCTGCGGGATCAAACGTTTCTCACTGTGAAGAATTTGTCTGTTTCCTATCTACCGGGAATGGGATTTCTGCCAGGAGGGGACGCAAAGATCGACCTTCTGAACGGAACATCTCATTTAGTAGAAAATTAGTTTTAAGTTTGTTAAGGAAAAAGGCATGTCATGGTAGGTATTGCGAGAAAGTGAAGGTCAAAGTCTCAAAGCGATAAAAACTAAGTCGCTTTACACTAGTGGTGGGCAGTACTGTGCTCATAATGCACTGAAATGTCAGAATATAGAAGATGCCATGGATATTTTTTCCCGCAATCAAACGAAAATGGGCGAATCAGAGCATTTAACAGAACAACAAAAGGCTGAACTGATATGCTAAACAAGTATTCAAATGTCTTATCACATAAGCCGGGCATGATTAAGGGGTACCAATATCATATGCAGGCATTCCCTTATCAGATGTATTATAGGCGCAAAAAAAGTCGACATCGTGCACAGTGGCAACTGTAAATGGGAACTGCCTGCAGGTCACTCACACCAGTCACTGCGCCGACTACCAACTTCGTCTGCACATACAGAACTGTCATGTGACCTGTTGCTTTCCTTGGGCCTGAAGAGAGGCGGTGAAAAAATGCGTGAGGAATAGCTAGTATTTGTACTTCATTTAGCTTCATATAAAGCATTAATAGTTACGATGGCATTTTATAGTCAGTCCGACGAATTCTTCTCTTAAAGTGAAAAAGCTTCTTTAATTTGAAAGCATGCTTCTTCAAAGTTGAGTGAACTTCTTGTAATTATAGATAGTAAATATTTTTGTTTAATTCATGACAGTCTAACAAATGATCATCTTTACTAATCCAGTGAACTATGGACATACACAAATATATTTGTACAAAAACTGATAAAGACCTGGACACAAGCTTTGAAGCAGTAGAAGTACGCTTTGTTTCATGGACTAACCACAGTGGGGTGTAAAGCTAGGAATTTTAAATAACTCCTGAACAGTACAATAGTTCATTCAAAATTTGAGAAAGTACTAATTTATGACAGATATACATGGTATGGAAATGAATACTAAAATTTCTGTAGTGGTCAATCCAAGGATTGGTTTGCAACAGCTACAATGGCAGCTTGTCTCCATTCTGTGCGTCTTTCAGCTTTTCTCTTCATTTCTTTATAGGTGTTACATCCCACATCTTTCACGATTGATCCATGTACCTCAGTCGTGGTCTTGCTGTTGGTCTTTTTCCCTCGACATATCCCTCTATGATTGTGTTCAGGAGTTGTTTATGTCTTAATAGATGGCCTGTAAATTGCACTCTTCTTTTAACAATGAAACTCCAGAAGCTTCTCTTCTCACCTGCTTTTTCCAGAACCAGTTCGTTTGTGACCTTGTCGATCCATTTTATTTTGAGCATGAGTCTATAGCACCACATTTCAAAAGAATTTAGCTTCTGGTCTTCCTCTGTACCGAGAGTCCATGTTTCACACCCATAGCATGCCACACTCCACACATATGATTTCAAAAATCTTTTCCTGATTTCATGGCTGATGGTCTGAGATGTTAATGTTTTTCTTGTTAAAAGCAGCCTTTGCTTGAGCTATTCTACTACTCACTTCTGCCTTGCTCCTTCCATCCCTGGTAATATTACTGCCCAGATAAGTAAATTTATCAACTTGTTCAAGCAGTTCATTGCATACATGAACTTGGACTTTCACTTGATCTTCTTTGTCGCATGCCATTACTTTTGTTTTTTGCTTTATTAATTCTCATATTATATTCTTCACCCATAACTTTATCCATTCTATTCAGTAGGACTAAAAGATCTTCACTTTCAGCCAGGACAGCTATATCATCGGCATATCATATCTAGTCGTTGGCCAAGAATTACTACACCTGTCTGTGAATTTTCCCTTACTTTTTTCAGCGCCTCTTCAATGTATACGTTAAAGATAACAGGGGATAGTGCGCAACCTTGTCGAACACCTTACCGTATCTGCACCTCTTCTTGTTTTCTCCGTCCACGGGTAACTGCTGTCTCGTTTTTGTACAGGTTCCATATCATTTTTCTATCTTTATGGTCTGTTCCTACTTTTTTGAGTACCTCAAACATCTTATCCCATTTAACATTATCAGAGGCTTTTCTACATCTACGAAAGCTATGTGTTTTCAGGTTCTTATCTAGTCGTTTCTCAATTAGTTTTAGAGCAAATATTGCTTCTCTGGTTCCTCTATCTTTCCGGAATTCCAACTGGTCGTTGGAGAGTGTAGCTTCGACTTTTTGTTCTATGCTTTTTAGGATAATTGAGGTTAATATTTTAGAGGCGTGGGTAACTAGGCTGAGCGTCCTGTAATTTTCACATCTTGTAGCATTTGCCTTGTTTGGAATGGGGATCATAATGTTTTTCTCAAAGTCTGTAGGAATTTTACCCTGCTCGTACATGTTAAAACAAGGTTATACAACTCCTGATTCAAATACTAAAATGTGCACCATAAAAATCAAGCTTTTGCTGTAAGCACAGCCATTATGGGTTGGATACACTAGCAAGCACAGAGAAATAAAAAATCGTTAGCTATGCAAGCAAGGCACAGACCTGTAAATATGTATGGCTTATGTTTAGTTTATTTTTACAAACGTAGTTTTTAAGTTTTGGCAGGAACCAGTAATGAAGTATTGTTCTAGCGAATTTTTCTACATCGATAAGGCAAGCTCATAGTACTAATTGCAAAAACTAGGAAATGAGTTGCTTATCGTAGTGTCTTGTCAATCTCTTAATTAGGCAAAATTTCTCTTTGCGTACCTCTGCATGCCCATGTTTGATCGGCGTACGCGGCGGAAGATTTATTTACTCACTTTTTGCTTTGATAATTTTCGCTTATTCCGTAGACACCGAAATTTCTACGCAAGTAAAGGTCGTATAGTGGTGCCCTGTACGACGAGAAACAGGTTTTTATTTTTTGCAAATAATTCTAGTGTTGTATTAAGTTTCACGTTGAGAGAACAAATTACTTCCACTTGATTATCGACATACATTGAAGCTCCTGAGAAAAGAGACACAATGATTCTGTATATAGTGCAGTTTAAAACCCACTATGGAACTCAGCACGCTTATTTGATACTGAAAGACTACGGCAAGCATAAGCAGATAAAACATGTGAAAGCCCACAGTAGTATGTGAATTTGTACTCGCCTCTGCTGCGTGTGATTATGGAAGTAATCGGATGAAGTATCCATGAGCGCCTTTAATCAAGTGGGTCTTCTTCAGTGTTGCACGAAACCACAAATAAATGCATCTGATTAACGTGGTTCTGCGAAAGCGAACTGATAGCTGGGGTTATGGTATTCCGTAACAGTGCTTAACATGCCCATTATTGTTGTGACGTATGATTGTGCTTGTTTAATGTAAAAAAGCTTTAAAGACTAAATAAATAACATGTGTCCTACAAGAACGCTAAACTACTGTTCGTCGTAGACACTTTTGTAATATGATTCGCTGAGAGCTCAATTATGTGCAACAGGCTAACAGTAATTCTGTAGTGAATATCATGCGGCGCTCTGACCAGTGACAGTGTCGCCAACGTAAAACAAGCAAAGATGTTCTCACTTTGAAATGAGTGAACAGAAGTAACTGCATATAAACTAAACTAAACTTCTGACAAGACAATTATGCTATGCAAAACTCTTTAGAGGATTGCATAGCGCTTAACAAATGTTTTGTCTCTCTGATGCTGCCCTTGATTTGTTTCATATAAACGATGCTGAGGTGAAAAGCAAAAGCGCAGCCCCCGACACGTCTAACCAATCCTGGTGTTGCAGCAGGCATCTGTTCGTATGAAGCAGTTGATGTGGCGGAGCGGCCGCAACAGAACAGATAATAGGAGCCACCGACCGTGTGATGTGGATTTAAAAACAATCAGTACAATAATTTTGATAACACAAAGCAAAACTATTTTGTATGAAATTCTATGTAACTGTTGTATATATAAAGCAAATTTTTTTATGTTAAACAAAACCGGGTGGGAATTTTATCCCTCGCTGCGTATTTTGCGGAGGCATTTTTTTCCGTTGCCTACGCCGAAGTTGGGAGGAATGAAAACAAAGTATAATGCCACGTAAACACAACTATTGACTTTTGCCTCATAAAGTCAAATCTAAATATTGTAAAAATGTTCTCATGCAATCCTGAAGTAAAATAAACCTTGCAATAATGACAATTTATCGATCGGTGCACAAGTAAACTTAGTTATATGGTTATTACACAACTAAAGCAAATGAGAATATTTCTGAAAATAATTTAGCAGAAAATCATAACTAATACATTCAAAAAGAGTAAAATTCTTTTGCAAAATATTTAAGTGGTTGAATGCATAAAGTTAGTTCTGTTCATCATATAACTTCATTCATTCATGGGCGCCTATAACAAATTATGCATCCTCATTATATGTGAATGACGTTTATGCCTCGCCTCCAAAGTGATTTCATTAACGTATATATAGAAATCTATTAATACTGTAATTTATAGTAAACTGTTTTATGTTTTTTATACAAAGAAATGTTTTGTAATTAAAGTCGCTTGGCTGGAGACATTTGCTAAGTGAGCGAAGCGTCAAATGCAAAATATGTAGTGACGGTGAAGAAATAAGAGATTGTTACGTACTTCATTTATCCTCGCCTGACGGTGGCGTTTTTCCCTGTCGGATACCACATAGGGTGTGCATCTGCTCCTATGTCCTTTTGTATATAGTTAAACATACATTTAACGGAAATGTGTGAGTCGTGTTTATTTAGAAAAGCGCATCTCATTGATTCCTGTGATAACTATTATGTACGAATATTTGTCACAGCCAGTAAATAAAGGATTACTGACGAAATGTTCGAGGTGTAGAGCGACCGGATATATCACTTGTTCTTTCGTTACTTACTTGAATATCTCTAAGTCGGACCACTCAGAGATCAAACTGCCGATCATTTCTTTTTGTTTGTTGCGCGTATCTTTACATAAGAATAGTGTTAAGCTGATCAGTCCATCATCGCAGAACAATGACACTGGCTGTCGTTTCAGTGGCCTGGTGGTCTTCTACTTCACGGTATTATTGGACTGTGACATAAACAGATGCTTAACTTGCATCGGTTATCAGGAATAATTAAATTCATTTTCTCATATTTTTTTGCTTAAGTTTGTCGTCTATGGTCGTTTCTCCTTATCGTGACATACTGGGAAAACTTTGCTTAATAGTTATCTCCAAGAACCTTCTCATTCACTATAAATTCAGAGAGCGAGAAACGTTTCCACTTCAGTCTTTTCGTCATCAGTGCAGCTACGTGTCTCATAAATTTGTGCTATTACGGTAGGTGTGGGCTTCGCCACTACTCGGAGGTCGCAAAAGCCATGGGATACCTCCTAATACTGCGTCGGCTCTCCTTTCGCCTGACGTAATGCAGCTATTTTTGTGTGTGACGTAGACTCAAAATGGCGTTCGAAGTCCCCTGCAGAAATAATTAGCCATACTGCCTCTATAGACGCCCATAATTGCGGCAGTGTTGCCAGTGCAGGATTTCGCGCACGAACTGAGCCCTCTATATGTCCCATAAATGTTGGATGGGGTTCATGTCAGGCGATCTGAACAGTCGAATCATTCGATCGAACTGTCCAGAATGTTCTTCAAACCAGTCACGAATCGTTGTGCCCCAGTAACACGGAGCATTGTCACCCATAGAAGTTTCACCGTTATTTGGAAACATGAAGTCCATCAGTGGCTGCTGATGGTCTGCAAGTAGCACTAGCGGATACGTTCGTCGTGCGCCCCACATTGATTTCTGCGCTTATTTCACGCAATGTTGGTTGTCTGTTAGCACTGACCACTGTACGCAAATTGTGCTGCTCTCTGTCGTTAACTGAAGGCTGTCGGCCACTGCATTGTGCGTGGTGAGAGGTAATGCCTGGTGTTCTCGGCACACTCTCGACACCGTGGACCGCGGAATATTGAATTTCCTGACACTTCCCGGAATGGAAATTAGGCGTCAGTGTCAGTTAATTCGCGTCGTGTGACCATAGTAATCGGAAACCTTTTCACATGAATCACATGGGTATAAATGACAGGTCCACCAATGCACTGCCCTTTCATAATTTTGTACGCGATACTACATCCCTCTATGTCCATATTGCTATCCATGACTTTTTTACCTCAATGTATATTGGCAACGATAATGCACGACCATGCAGTTCACAGCAGCGTACCCGCATTCCTACCTTCTTATTCATTACTGAACCCATTCCTGCATTGCCCATATTTGACTTTGTCTTCATAGCCCTTTATTCATCGGACCAGAATGGCTCTTCCTCTTGCCACCAAACCTCACTAATTCCCACTACATCTATCCTATAACCTGTCCATTTCCTTTTTACATTTCCTAACCTACCTGCCAGATTAAGTGATCTAAGTTTCCACCCTCCGATCCGTAGAGAGCCGGTATTGTTTCTCTTGATGTGAAGTAACAGCTTCGCTGATCTGATGCTCGAGCAACAACAGCTGGCTACAAAGCGGTAACTCATTAAGGTCTGAGGCCAATGTTGAACTGTACTCTCAAACTGGGGTTGCTAATAAAATATCGATTTATCGATATTTTCCAAAAATTATAGACATTTATCGGCGACAATTTTATTCCCGATGTATCGCTATTGAAATATCGAGTGATGATATTTTCATTTTATATTATTTTTCACAGTTTTCGGTAAATATTTGAAATTGTAGTTGAATATAATTTTGCTTTAACTATATGAAATGACAAAACCGAACGCGGTATTCTTGCCTGTCGTAAGAGGCGACTAAAAGGAGTCTCAAACGTTTCGGCCTATATGTGATGGTCCCCTCTCGGGTTTGACCTTCATCGTTACAAATTCTTCCGAAGTGCGAGCCACTTGGGGAAGGGCGCATTACATGGTGCCCTGTATCCGTCGTCCATCGAGACCTTTAGCCGGCTTTCTCGTCGTTTCAATGCTGTCCCGCTCGTTTTCCACCTCTTGGGCGAGGATACGTTCCTGGGTGCGATTACCACTCTGCACTGTACAGTGTTGCTTTTTGCTGATACGACGACTTTGGACATTTTTGCACCTAAGATCCAGCACGGTAGCCAGTCCGTTGTGGTCGAGCCGCTATGTACCCTGTTGGTTGTAGCCCCCTGACAACACAGGGATCGCTTTGCTGATGCCTGCGCCGTTAACTCCCCAGGTATGCCAAGGAGTAGATGCCTATCCTCCTGGGGTATCGGGACTCCCGGCAATGGCCATCCTGCCAGGTGGCCCTTGCTGTGGCTGGATGGCGCCCGTGGGGAGGGCCCTTGGTCGGAGTAGGTGGCATCAGGGCAGATGACCCTCAGTGAAGCGTGGTACATCATCTATCGCTGGTGGCCAGCCGCCAGCAGTCTCTAAGCGTTCTCGGGCTCAATTTAACGCACAGAAATACGATCCAAAAACACTCCCCTCCTTGGCCACACCGTGGGAGGAGCCTAAGTCTCAGGATGCCAGTAACAGCTATTCGCCCCGGTTCCTAGTTTGCACGAGAGCTGATGGAAAGTCTTTCATGTCCACAAAGCCTCAGTTCGTCGTAGAGCATTTAGAGGATAAGTTAGGGGAGGTAGAGGGCTTGTCCAAAATGCACTCTGGGTCAGTATAGATACAAACGGCATCCTCTGCCCAGTCATGATGGTTACTTGCTTGTGACAAGTTGGGGGATGTTGCCATTACGATCACGCCCACATAAGAGTTTAAATATGGTCCAGGGTATTATTTACCATAGAGACCTTCTTTTGCAGTCTGATGATGAGCTGCGCGCTAATTTAGTGCCGCGGTGTACATTTCGTCTGGCGTGTTCAACATTTTTTAATGTTCGGATAATAAGTTGCCGTCTCTTTATCTAAGAATAGATGATGAATGCAGCTAGCCGCTAACTCTGTGTAATGTCTTGTCTGTATAGACGTGTATCTGTTGCCTTTAAGATCCCTTCACCTTCACACATAAATCTATACAGTAGAGAGAGGGCCTCCCATTTCTTGGCTGATCCGTGATAAGACAGGCGAAAAGTTAGACTAAGGGAGGATTATTAGTATTATCTCTACTTTCACTCGCTCTCTCTCTTTCTCCCCTTTATCTATGTACAGTTTTTAATATAATATTTTATTACGTGAAATCAGCCAAATAGAATCTTTGGTGGAGTCCTTCGTCTTGGTAATCAGCGGCTGGCTTGCTGTAAGAGATCTTTAAATTTATTATTACTGTTAAACACTGCAGTCAGTCGGGAGAATCAATCGTGTGGACAATTTGTTCCTTTTACGAAAGATTGCGAATTCCAGATGTGTACGAAGCCTTTTTGGACGATTCAACACTCAGTGATTGCAGGCTCTCTTCGACACAGCTGAAACTTCCCCACTAACTACAGGGCCAACGTGATCATCAAATGATTCAGAAAAAACTCATTCTTTCATTCACTCCAGAACAAAAAAGTCACAAACCTTATTTATGAAGGAAATTGTGTATTAAATCCATCTCCATTACATATCCAGATCTCCGGTGATAATTAAGGCGTGGAATAATTATTTTCCTTTTACAGTCTCTTTCTCTTCAAACAAACAGCTAGCGGCACAAATGTTAATTGGCTCGCTTTAGCGAGAAGAAAAGCAGAATATGCATCTCTCAGAAACACGTCAATCACTCAACAGATACTCCAGAAGCTGTCCTAGTTACCACTCTAACAACCATGGAGTATGCATATATGCAGCTCTGTTATTTCAAAGAATAAATTCACTAGATTATACTTCGGCGTCGTCGAGCTGTCACCGCATATGTTACGAGAAAATCAGATCAGATAACTTTTCCAAAGTGAATGAATGTGGATGGTTTAGTTGACAATGATTAATTGGTGCGTGGTAGAGGGTATTTTCTGTGGGGACATTATACGTGTTCATCGGGGTCCGAAGGATAATCAGATTGCCACCGGTGCCTTCATCTTGGCCTTTGAGGGTGGTACATTACCGGAGAAGGTCAACGTGATAGTCTACCAATGTGACGTCAAGCCCTATAGCCCTCCCCATATGTGGTGCTTTAAGTGCTGGAAGTTCGACCATATGTTTTCCCGTTGTACTTCCAGCCTCACATGTCGAGATTGAGGACGCCCATCACATCGCGATACTCCATGTGCCCGGCATCCCATCTGTGTCAACTGTGGAGAGCCTCATTCACCTTGCTCTCCAGACTGCAGGATCTTACAGAAAGAACGCAAAATCATGGAATGTAAGACCCTGGACCGACTGAGCTATACTGAGGCTAAGAGGAAATATGAACGCCTCCATCCTTTGTGAATGACTTTCTCCTATGCCGCTGCAATGACAACCGTGTTAGCCCCATCAGTTCAGCATATTCCAGCAAAATCACATGGCTGTAAAACTCCACATGCCCCCTTGCCCGTGGGGGGCTCTCCCACCCCCGTTGCTCCTGCGCCACCTACCTCGGGACGAACACCCTCCCACCCATTGGGGACGCCCGTCCCCACTTCTCAGCCAGAGAAGCATCCAACTTCTTTGGCTACTCTCGCTCGGAAGGGGTCCCTTCGGTCCCTCCCTTCCCAGGTTTCCACCAGCAGGAAGGATGACGCCCGACAGTGGCATAAGTTCTCACCAGCAGCTGGTCGTAGGGCTTCGCGATCCTCCTCCGTCCCAGAGACTGAATTGGTGAAGCTTTACCAGCTGGTGAAACCCAAGGTTCAGCGAGAGAAGTCCAAGAGAAAGACCTCTAAAGCCAAAGAACTTGCGGTTGCACCCACCCCACTGCACCCTTCACGCTCTGCCTCTGAGGATGAGGTGGAGATTCTGGCGTCCGCTGAGGACCTCGATCTCGCCGGTTCCTCGGACACAATGAATAGCACTTGCACAGGTGCTCAATTGGAGGCAGCAGGTGACCCAGCGGCGTAATCAGCCTCCCTAGTCCCTTCATGCCTTTCTCAGCCATGGACAATATCATCTTCCAGTGGAACTGCAGCGGTTTCTTCCACCATCTAGCTGAGCTCCGACAACTTATCAGTCTTCACCCTTTCTTCTGCATTGCTCTTCAGGAAACTTGGTTTCCAGCGATGTGAACCCCCGCCCTCCATGGCTATCGGGTTATTATAAGGACCGTGCAGCTTATGGAAGGGTATCTGGTGGTGTCTGCGTCTATGTCCTTCTCTCTCTTCACAGCGAGTCTGTCCCTCTACAAACACCTTTAGAGGCTGTCGCTGTTAAGGCGTGGACGCCACAGGCTGTTAGTGTCTGTATCTTCCACCGGATGGTGATGTCCCACAGCATGTCCTCACTGCGCTGATAGCCAAATTGCTGCCACCTTTCTTGTTACTGGGTACGTTCAAAGCCCATAACCCTCTGTGGGGTGGGTCAGTGGCAACAGGTCGAGGTGCCACCATTGAGCATGTATTGGCACAGCTCGACCTTTCCATTTTAAATGATGGTGCCTTCACACATTTAAGTGTGGCGCATGGCACGTACTCCGTCATCGGCCTTTCGATCTGCAGCCCTAGTCTCTTACCGTCTGTCCAATGGAGTGTGCATGATGACGTAGTAGTGACCACTTTCCGATCTTTCTGTCACTGCCACAGCGTCACTCTTCTGGGTGCCCTAGCAGATGGGCTATGAATAAAGCTGACTGGGACATGTTCTCTTCCATGGCCACTATTGCGCCTCTTTCTAATGAAGCCATTGATGTGGTGGTTCACTCGGTCACCACGGGCATCGTTACTGCCGCAGAATATGCCATTCCCCAATGTTCTGGGTTCCCTGGGTGGAGGCCTGTGCGTTGGTGGTCGCCTGAGATCGCAGAGGCAATTAAAGATCGCCGGCGGGTGCTCCAGCGTCAGTGGCATCCATCATTAGAAAACCTCATCGCCTTTAAACGGCTCCATGCGCGGGCCCACCGCATCATTCGCCAAAACAAACAGGAGTGCTGGGAATGGTATATCTCCACCATTGGCCTCCATATCTCTCCATCAGAGGCCTGGGCTAAGATTAGACGCCTCTATGGCTATCGGACCCCTGTCAGTATCCCTGCGCTGTCACTGAATGGAACAGTTTGTACTGAACCCGACGTCATTTCCAACCGCTTAGCAGACCATTTTGTTCTGAGTTCCGCTTCTGTGAATTACCCGCAGGCCTTCCATTCCATTAAAGAGCGGGTGGAACGTTGGAGCCTTTCATTTCACACCTGCCATCCTGAATCCTACAATGTTCAATTGAGTGGGAATTTCAGTGCCCTAGCCACTTGCCCTGATACCGCTCCTGGGGCAGATCGCATCCACTGTCAGATGCTGAAACACCTCTGAGTGGACTGTCAGCGACGCCTCCTCGACCTTTACAACCGTATTTGGGTCGAGGGTGAGTATCCGTCGC
The DNA here is from genome assembly GCF_023898315.1 of Schistocerca nitens. Taxonomy (NCBI): domain Eukaryota; kingdom Metazoa; phylum Arthropoda; class Insecta; order Orthoptera; family Acrididae; genus Schistocerca; species Schistocerca nitens. The sequence goes on from NC_064614.1 coordinate 1,286,492,831, forward strand.
AATGGCGGGGAAGCATTATTATCCCCGTTTTGAAACCTGGCGAGAACCCATTGGAGGTGGACAGCTACCGCCCCATTAGCCTCACCAACGTTCTTAGCAAGTCGCTCGAATGCATGGTGAGCCGGCGGTTGAGTTGGGTACTCGAGTCTCGGGGCCTTCTGGTGGGTTCCGTAAAGGCCACTCTGCCGCCGACAATCTGGTGAGCCAGGAGTCAGCCCTCTGTACGGCCTTTGCCCGCCGTCAGCACCTCGTCGCTGTCTTTTTTGACATGCTGAAGGTGTATGATACGACATGGCGCCATCACATCCTCTCTACGCTCCATGATTGGGGTCTTTGGATTCCAGTGTCGATTTTCCTACGAAATTTTCTGTCGCATCATACCTTCCGCGTGCAAGTCGCGGCCTCCCATAGTTCCTCCCGAGTTCAGGAGAACGGGGTACGACAGGGGTCTGTCCTAAGTGTTTGCTTGTTTTTAATTGCAATTAACGGGATCGCTGCGGTGGTGGGAACGTCTGTCTCAGCTTCCTTGTATGCTGACTTCTGCCTCTACTATAGCTCCATTGGCATTGCAGCTGCTGAACGTCAGCTGCAGGGCGCTATCCGCAAGGCACAGTCTTGGGATGTAGCGCATGGCTTCCAGGTTTCGGCTGCCAAGACCTGCGTTATGCATTTCTGCCGGCGACGAACAGTTAACCCTGATCTGGGGCTTCATCTTGCCGGCGAACTTCTCGCTATGGTGGAGACACATAGGTTTCGCCGGCCGAAGTGGCCGTGCGATTCTAGGCGCTGCAGTCTGGAACCGCGAGATCGCTACGGTCGCAGGTTCGAATCCTGCCTCGGGCATGGATGTGTGTGATGTCCTTAGGTTAGTTAGGTTTAACTAGTTCTAAGTTCTAGGGGACTAATGACCTCAGAAGTTGAGTCCCATAGTGCTCAGAGCCATTTGAACCATTTGAACACATAGGTTTCTGGGTGCGGTTTTTGGCTCCCACATACTCGGCAGCTTAAACAGATGTGTTGGCGGCATCTTAATGCTCTGTGATGCTTGAGGCACACCAGCTGGGGCGCAGACCGATCTACCCTCTTACGGCTCTACCAGGCATTAATCCAGTCCCGTGTGGATTATGGGAGCCTGGCTTATGGTTCAGCATCCCCTTCTGTGTAGCGGGTGCTGGACCCAATCCTTCACAGCGGGATACGACTTGCCACTGGTGCTTTCCGGACCAGCACTGTGAACAGCTTTCTTGCGGAGGCAGGTGTCCCTCCACTGCAGATACGGCGCCAACGCTTACTGGCCGCTTATGCTGCACATCTTTTTAGCTTGCCCGGGCATCCTAATTATAATCTCCTGTTGCCTCAGTCAGTCGTCCATCTCCCAGAACGTCGGCCCCAGTCGGGTTGTACGATCGAGTCAGAGAGCTTCTCTCAGGGCTTGAGGTTTTCCCTCTTCCACCTCCTTTCCGGGCCCCTCTGCGTACACCCCCGTGGTGCGCGCCCCGCCCTTGCCTTCAGCTCGAATTGGCACAGGGCCCGAAGGACTCAGTCCCTCCGGAGGCCTTCTGCCGCCGCTTTCTTTCCCTCCTTGCCACGTATCAGGCCTCTGGCTTTGTTTACATTGACGGTTCGATGGTTGCTGGTCGTGTTGGTTATGCTCTGACTCTAGGGGACCATTACGAAGAATATTCATTGGCAGCTGGCTGCAGCGTTTTCACTGCTGAGCTGGTCGCCACCTATCGTGGCTTGGAGTATATTCGCACCTGCTCAGGTGAGTCCTTCGTTATCTGTAGCAACTCTCTGAGCAGTTTACGAGCTATCGACCAGTGCTTCCCTCGCTCTCGTCTGGTGATGGCTGTCCAGGAGCCCCTCCATACTCTTGCCCGTTGCGTCCGCTCTGAGGTGTTTGAGTGGACCCCAGGCCATGTTGGGATACCCGGAAATGAACATGTTGACAGCCTGGCCAGACAGGCCACCAGTAATCCAACCCTGGACATTGGCCTCCCGGAGACTGATTTGCGAGCGATCTTACGCCGTAAAGTTTTCGAACTTTGGGACACTGAATGACGCAACCTGACCACGCCAAACTAACTCCGTCCTATCAAGGAGACGACGACTTTGTGCCGGTCATCCATGCGGGTCTCTCGCCAGGAGTCTGTTGCCCTCTGCTGGCTGCGCACTGGGCACACAAGGATGACGCACGGCCACTTGCTGCGCCGGGAGGACCCTCCTCTATGTCGCTGCGGATCCGTTCTGACGGTGGTCCACATTTTGTTGCAGTGCCCCCGTTTAGCTGTGCTCAGGCAGACGTTCGCGCTGCCTGACACGCTCCCTGCCCTTTTAACAAATGACACTGCCATGGCAGGCTTAGTTTTGTGTGTTATTGGGGCACGGGTTTTTTTATCACGTAATCTGGGTGTTAGTTATGATTTTGTTTTGAGTCTGGCCTTTGGCCTACATTTTAGACTGAGTTTTAGTGTTTCTCGGTGGTTGGCTTTTCCTTTCTTATCTCTATGGTCGACCAACCACTGTCACACTTTGTGTGATTTTAATTCGTTTTGTCTGATCTATGTCTGCGTCTTTCTTGTCCTGTGTCGTCTGTTGCCTCCATTCTTCGTTTTTATTGTGCGTGGGTGTTTGCAGTTCTGGAAAAAGGGACCGATGACCATCGCAGTCTGGTCCCTTCAATCTCACAAACCAACCAACCAAAACCGAACGACGGACCCATAGGACACGTTTCATTGTGCCACTTACATGCAGTTGTCACTGTTAGCGAAGTGGTTGTTGAAAGTTTGAACGTGCATCGTTTTCCTTCCAATTCTTGCTCCAAGGGGTGATGAGCTGGTTGCTAGCTTCTTGATGTACAGAATATCTAATAATAAATCAATACTTAAATACACAGCTCTAAGAGCAGCAGACAATATGCAGCCGATATATTTATAGATCTGTACGTCGGCATTCTTTCCGTCGATATATCGATACTTTTTCTATGTGCTGTAGGTCAACAATAACATTTTTTTATTAAATATATATGTATGAGATTCGCGATATATTTAAAAATGTCAACTCTCCTAGCTCAAACACTTGCAACCTTGTTCAGGGGCGGGCTGCCCCGTGTAAGGAGACGCCACTGACGCCACGGTGCTTGCCCCAGAGCCCTGCACGAGAGCAACGACCTCGCCAAACACAACTCGTGGCCTCGCCGACCGTAAGTGAAAGAGGCGGGGAAAGGGCACGAAATGGGACTAGTGCCGGGTAGGACCAGCGTCAGTGTAGTGCATCGCTATCAGTGAGTCAAAAAGGGCTCAGTGACTCAAAGGTTAGCAAAGTGGAAGGAGAACAGTTTGCAAGTCAGGTGCAAAGCAAGTTAATTGAATTAGATAAAATTTTGTAAAGAGTTCTTAGAGATGGGACAGTGGTCTCGAGGGTCAAAATGACGACAGAATGTCTACTCAGGAGGAACTCGGCATCAATTATGCAAATAGTTTGATTGAAATTGATTTTGTTGTCGTATCGAGGTAGTCCCAGAGGATAAATTTCTTAAAGGTATTGTTTGTTTTATTGTAAATAATTTGTGTTGACGTACTTCAGCAAAAGCGTTTGAAATTTCTTTGATGCTTGAATATTGTTACTACCAGTAACGTGTGTAACTCGGAGGATGCTGTACCCTTCATGACGTGTTCTGACCTGTGAGATAGCTTTGTGGGGCGTTGCAGAGTAGTGTGTGTTCACACTTCGCGGAGTGCAGTCGCATCTGTAGTGGTTCCAAAGTACTGACGAACTTGTCTGTGCACCGTATTCTGTTACTAAATTTACTACTTTTCAACGGTGTCTCGTGCTGTTTCTGGAGGAACAACGGATGAATAAACTTTCGCAAACATCCGCTCGCTGTGATTCATAAAGTTGTTTGTGCGTTTGTCATTTATTAAATTTAGTACCGTAGTTTAAAGGTGGTGTTTCTTGCTGCTTCTAGTGAAATATTTCAGTAAAAACTTGTGTTGTTTCGTTGAGCGTTCCAGTGCAAGCTTGAATTTTTTGTTTGTTCTTGATTTTGGTGTTAGTAGTGGTTTAGTATTACTAATATAAGTACCTTCTTTCTTAGCAGAGTGTAAAATTCGAGATAACTGGTATTAGTTCTTTAAATCGTTCTATTGCAGTAACTGAACTTAGGTAACATTGTAAAATTTTTTACAGCTACTGAAAAAACTAAACGTCTAAAAGTGTGGACTTTGTCGTAGGTTTGAAAGTAGTGGGTTGCGGTGTGAGAGGCGATTAAAGTATTTTCTTTGGGGGGGGGGGGGGGGCAGTGGGCATTCTAGCGGTATGCTCTCCTGGATACGTAGACTTTGTAGCAGAAATAAATTAATAGGGAAGCAGTACCGTAAGGTCAGTACTCTTGAGGTGTAGTTACAAAACGCAAAGGAGGAACTAGGTAGGATTTGGAGGGAGAATGGTGCTGGGGTATGGGAGCTGGCAGTTGGTAGGAAGGCCGCTAGGAGGAGGAGATATTCAGACAGTTGCGTTTTCCCTATCGCCAATTGATTTTACCAACCGTCGGAGTTTAATGGGAAGGAGCCTCTTGTAGCAGTATGTGTAGGAAATCCGCAGCAGACTCAGTAGCTAAGGTCGCTAACACAGCTGCAGTTTCAAATAGGAGGTTCTGCTACTAGGGAGCTCACAATGCAGATGAATAGACCAGCAGGAAATGTTGGGGAGTGAGTACCAGGTCACCAGCATTGCGAAACCTAGTGCAGGGCAGTTATGCAGGGCAGTTATGTAGAATTTAGTGAAAGACGAGAAGTTAGTGAATCGTGTGAGGGGTTGGGGATAGTCTTGATAGGGAAGGGGAGTATAATTCAAGTAGTGACCTGGAAAAGAAAGTCGCTGTTAGGCGTGTCAACATGGGGCTCGAGAAGGCACTGATGGTGGAGAGCACGGTTCAGATTGTAGAGGTGCCTGCAGACCCTATCGATAGATCGGGTTTCCCTAGCTGTGCTCTGTACCTCAGTAGGTATGGGAAGGGGAGGTTGGCAAAGCTTATAGCTGACAGTGCAGTGGGCGGTGGTGGGATTACTCTTGAGAGAACCACAGCAGTAGTTACAGCTGCACCTGTTGTAGACTGAAGTTAAATGATAGGTACCTCTGCTTAAAGGAAGGCTCTCAACAAAGAAACTACCTTCGAAGGAGGACACTCATCCAAGCAGTGAAAGAATTAGCATATTTTATAAAATATAAGAGGTATTAGAGATACAGTGAACTGCTTAAACATGTCGACTCTGAAATATTGGAACATCAGAGCACCACTTAGAGTGAAAATTCAGAGGCTTCCTTTACCAGGATACAGATTAGCTGGCCGTTTCTCAAGGATTTCTTTGTGCAGTGGGGGTGTGGTCATGTACCTAGAAAACAGTATTCCATTTGAGTCCATAGACGTATCGAATTTAATAATGAATAGGAAAATAGGAACGCGGATAAGCTACTACAAACAGCTTAGTGAACGCATTATTGTGGCCAAGATAGATACGAACCCCACACCTACTACAGTAGTACAAGTTTATATGCCAACTAGCTCTGCAGATGACGAAGAAATTGAAGAAATGTATGATCAACTAAAAGAAATTATTCAGATAGTGAAGGGAGACGAAAAATTAATAGTCATGGGTGACTGGAATTTGAGTGTAGGAAAAGGGAGCGAAGGAAACGTAGTAGGTGAATATGGATTGGGGCTAAGAAATGAAAGAGGAAGCCGCCTGGTAGAATTTTGCGCAGAGCACAACTTAATCATAGCTAACACTTGGTTTAAGAATCATGATAGAAGGTTGTATACATGGAAGAACCCTGGAGATTCTAAAAGGTATCAGATTATATAATGGTAAGACAGATATTTAGGAACCAGGTTTTAAATTGTAAGACATTTCCAGGGGCAGATGTGGACTCTGACCACAATCTATTGGTTATGACCTGTAGATTAAAACTGAAGAAACTGCAAAAAGGTGGGAATTTAAGGAGATGGGACCTGGATAAACTGATAGAGCCAGAGGTTGTACAGAGTTTCAGGGAGAGCATAAGGGAACAATTGACAGGAATGCGGGGAAGAAATACAGTAGAAGAAGGATGGGTAGCTTTGAGGGATGAAGTAGTGAAGGCAGCAGAGGATCAAGTAGGTAAAAAGACGAGGGTTAGTAGAGATCCTTGGGTGACAGAAGAAATATTGAATTTAATTGATGAAAGGAGAAAATATAAAAATGCAGTAAATGAAGCAGGCAAAAAGGAATACAAACGTCTCAAAAATGAGATCGACAGGAAGTGCAAAATGGCTAAACAGGGATGGCTAGAGGACAAATGTAAGGATCTAGAGACTTATCTCATTAGATAGATACTGCCTACAGGAAAATTAAAGAGACCTTTGGAGATAAGAGAACCACTTGTATGAACATCAAGAGCTCAGGATGGAAACCCAGTTCTAAGCAAAGAAGGGAAAGCAGAAAGGTGGAAGGAGTATATAGAGGGTCTATACAAGGGCGATGTACTTGAGGACAATATTATGGAAATGGAAGAGGATGTAGATGAAGATGAAATGGGAGATACGATACTGCGTGAAGAGTTTGACAGAGCACTGAAAGACCTGAGTCGAAACAAGGCCCCCCTGAGTAGACAACATTCCATTGGAACTACTGACGGCCTTGGGAGAGCCAGTCCTGACAAAACTCTACCATCTGGTGAGCAAGATGTATGAAACAGGCGAAATACCCTCAGACTTCAAGAAGAATATAATAATTCCAATCCCAAAGAAAGCAGGTGTTGACAGATGTGAGAATTACCGAACAATCAGTTTAATAAGCCACAGCTGCAAAATACTAACACGAATTCTTTACAGACGAATGGAAAAACTAGTAGAAGCCGACCTCTGGGAGGATCAGTTTGAATTCCGTAGAAATACTGGAACACGTGAGGCAATACTGACCTTACGACTCATCTTAGAAGAAAGATTAAGGAAAGGCAAACCTACATTTCTAGCATTTGTAGACTTAGAGAAAGCTTTTGACAATGTTGACTGGAATACTCTCTTTCAAATTCTAAAGGTGGCAGGGGTAAAATACAGGGAGCGAAAGGCTATTTACAATTTGTACAGAAACCAGATGGAAGTTACAAGAGTCAAGGGACATGAAAGGGAAGCAGTGGTTGGGAAGGGAGTGAGACAGTGTTGTAGCCTCTCCCTGATGTTATTCAATCTGTATATTGAGCAAGCAGTAAAGGAAACAAAAGAAAAATTCCGAGCAGGTAATAGAATCCATGGAGAAGAAATAAAGACTTTGAGGTTCGCCGATGACATTGTAATTCTGTCAGAGACAGCAAAGGACTTGGAAGAGCAGTTCAACGTAATGGATGGTGTCTTGAAGGGAGGATATAAGATGAACATCAACAAAAGCAAAACGAAGATAATGGAATGTAGTCGAATTAAGTCGGGTGATGTTGAGGGTATTAGATTAGGAAATGAGACACTTAAAGTAGTAAAGGACTTTTGCTATTTGGGGAGCAAAATAACTGATGATGGTCGAAGTAGAGAGGTGTAGTGGACTGACAAGGCAGCCAGTCCACAGTGACGGGTAGCCGAAAGGCACACGTACACACACGCCAACTGGCGCGAAGTCTGGAACAGGATTCGTAATGAATGCGATAAAGAAAAGAACGTAGCTACTAGAACACTTAACTTCTACTGCATCCTTTGGTATACAGCAATCTTGATGATAGAAGTGAGACTCATTAAGATACATGCAATGTTACAAATGGCTAATGGCGCCTTGCTAGGTCGTAGCCATGGACTTAGCTGAAGGCTATTCTGTCTCTCGGCAAATGAGAGAAAGGCTTCGTCATTGTCGCTAGCAACGTCGTCGTACAACTGGGGCGAGTGCTAGTTAGTCTCTCGAGACCTGCCTTGTGGTGGCGCTCGGTTTGCGATCCTGACAGTGGCGACACGCGGGTCCGACATGTACTAATGGACTGCGGCCGATTTAAGCTACCACCTAGCAAGTGTGGTGTCTGGCGGTGACACCACAAGAGGATATAAAATGTAGACTGGCAATGGCAAGGAAAGCGTTTCTGAAGAGGAGAAATTTGTTAACATCGAGTACAGATTTAAGTGTCAGGAAGTCTTTTCTGAAAGTATTTGTATGGAGTGTAGCCATGTATGGAAGTGGAACATGGACGATAAATAGTTAGGACAAGAAGAGAATAGAAGCTTTCGAAATGTGGTGCTACAGAAGAATGCTGAAGATTAGATGGGTAGATCACATAACTAATGAGGAGGTGCTGAATAGGATTGGGGAGAAGAGAAGTTTGTGGCACAACTTGACCAGAAGAAGGAATCCGTTGGTAGGACATGTTCTGAGGCATCAAGGGATCACCAATTTAGTATTGGAGGGCAGCGTGGAGGGTAAAAATCGTAGGGGGAGACCAAGAGATGCATGCACTAAGCAGATTCAGAAGGATGTAGGTTGCAGTAGGTACTGGGAGATGAAGAAGCTTGCACAGGATAGAGTAGCATGGAGAGCTGCATCAAACCAGTCTCAGGACTGAAGACCACAACAACAACAGATGCATCGAAACACTACATTGAACGGGTATTTGAATGTTGTGCAGGAGTAGTTGAATTTAGTGAAACTAAGCTTTTAATTATAGTTATTTATGGGCCCCATTAACTCTGACTTCACAATATTTCTGCTCAATCTAGAGAGGTTTCATGGTCCACTTTATAGGAAGTATCCTACATGAAATTAGTTCATGTGGTGATTTCGATATTAGTTTTGCGTGTTACTGTGCAAGAAAAAGGTTATTGCGAAACTCCTACATTAATATGATCTGATGCAACCTCTATTTATTCCAACCAGGGCGCAGGTGAACAGTAGCACAATCATAGATAATATTTTTATTTATTCTTCATTACTAGATATGCGATCTATCAATAAAAGGGTGAATAGCCTTTCAGACCACTATGCACAAATTTTTGTACTCAGACAAATGTTTTACATAATTACAAACTACACAGAAAGTAATCCAACAATAGTTTAAATCTCATTAACGAACAAGAGTGGCAGAAAAGATACAATGTTTCCCTTCATATACATGGCTACTCTGCAATTCACTACTCTGCAATTCACACTACGTGCCTGGCAGAGGGTTCATCGAACCATTTTCATACTACTTCTCTACCATTCCACTCTCGAATGGCGCGAGGGAAAAAGGAACACCAAAATCTTTCCGTTCGAGCTCGGATTTCTCTTATTTTATTATGAGGATAATTTCTACCTACGTAGGTGGGTGTCAACAAAATATTTACGTATTCGGAAGAGAAAGTTGGTGATAGAAATTTCGTAAATAGATCTCGCCGCAAAGAAAAAGCGCCTTTGCTTCAGTGACTGCCATCCCAACTCGCGTATCATATCAGTGATACTCTCCCCCTATTGCGCGATAACACGAAATGAGCTGCCCTTCTTTGCACTTCCTCGATGTCCTCCGTCAATCCTACCTGGTAAGGATCCCATACCGCGCAGCAATATTCCAGCAGAGGACGGACAATTGTAATGTAGGCTGTCTCTTTAGTGGGTTTGTCGCATCTTATTATTGTTCTGCCAACAAAGCGCAGTCTTTGTTTCGCCTTCCCCACAATGTTATCTACGTGGTCTTTCCAATTTAAGTTGCTCGTAATTGTAATTCCTAGGTATTTAGTCTAATTGACAGCCCCTTAAATTTGTGCGATTTATCGTATACCCAAAATTTATCGAATTTCTTTTGGTACCCATGTGGATGACCATGCACTTATCTTTAAGTGCTAATTGCCACTTTTCACACCATACAGAAATTCTCTCTAGATAATTTTGTAATTGGAATTGATCGTCTGATGATTTTACTAGACGGTAAATTACAGCGTCATCTTCAAACAATGTAAGGGGGCTGCTCATATTGTCACCTAGATCATTTATATAAATCAGGAACAGCAGGGGACCTATGACACTACCTTGGGGAACGCCAGATATCACATCTGTTCTATTCGACGATATACCATCCATCACTACGAACTGTGACCTCTCTGAAATCACGAATCCAATCACACACCTGAGACGATACTCCATATGCACGCAATTTGATCAATAGTCACTTGTGAGGAACGGTATCAAAAGTGTTGGTTATTTATCAATAACTTTCTTCGAGGTGATTCATAACGTTCGATACAATATATGCTCCAAAATCCTACTGCAAGTTGGTCACTGATATGGGTCTGTAATTCAATGGGTTACTCCTATTTCCGTTTTTGAATATTGGTGTGAGCTGTGCTGCTTTTCAGTCTTTAGGAACAGACCTTTCGTCAAGTGAGCGGTTGTATATCATTGCTCAGAAAGGCGCTATTGTGTCTGCGTACTCTGAAAGAAACCTGATTGGTATATCACCTGGACCGGAAGACTTGCCTTTCTTAAGCGATTTGTTTCGCAACACCTAAGATACCACCTTTTATGTCACTCATGCTAACAGCTGTTCTCGTTTCGAATTCTGGAATATTTACTTCGTCTTCTTTCGTGAAGGAATTACAGAGAACTGTATTTAGTAACTCTGCTTTAGTGCCACCATCATCGGTAACATTTCCATCGCTATCGCGCACTGACGATATTGTTTTTTGCCACTTACGTACTTTACGTACGACCAGAATCTCTTGGGGTTTCTACCATATTTTGAGACAATTTCATTGCGGAAACTATTAAAAGCATCTCGCATTGACATCCGTACTAAATTTCGAGCTTCCGTGAAACTTTGCCAGTCTTGGGGATGTTGCGTTCTTTTGAATTTGGCATGCTTTTTTCGTTGCTTCGGCAACAGAGTTCCTGCGTGTTTTGTGTACCATGGTGGATCAGTCCGTCTCTTATTTACTTAGGCGGTATGAATCTATCTGCTGCTGTCAATACTGTATCTTTTAACTTGAGCCATATCTGGTCTATACATACATAATTAGCTTGGAAGGAATGGAGACTCTCTCTTAGGAAGTCACCAAGCGAATTTTTATGTGCTGTTTTAAATAGATATATTTTGCGTTTATTTTTAGTAGTTTTGGTTGTATGGTTTTGAGCCTCGCTACAATGACCTTGCGTTCACTAATCCCTGTATCCATCATGACGCTCTAGTAGATCAGGATTACTTGTCACTAAGAGGTCAAGTGTGTTTCCGCAACTATTTACAATCCGAGTGGGGTCATGAACTAACTGTTCAAATTAATTCTCAGAGAAAGCATTTAGTAAAATTTCAGATGATGTTTTCTGTCTACCACCGAATCTTAACATGTATTTTCGCCAACACATTTATCGTTCTCTTTGAATGTTGCTTTCCATTACAACGTTCAAAACTGGTAACTAGCAGTAAAAGGCAGCCTGCGTGGCTGACTAGTGGGTTAAGAATATCATGCAGAACAAAGTGCGAATTACATCAAAATGTAATAAGTAGTCGGAATCGAGCCCATTACAAACAATACTGTAGGGTGCTTAAAAATGTTGTTAGGAAGGCAAAGAGTTCATGGTGCGCAAAAAGAATAGCTAATTTAGAGGGAAAAATTAAAACCATATGGTCAGTCGTGAAGGAAGCGTGTGGTCAGCAGCATAAAGTCGAGGATATGAAGTCAGTACGTAGTAAAAATGTTTCTGTTACTGATAAGTCAGGTATAGGTACAGTATTTATCAGTTTCTGGACATAGCTGATGAATTAAATAAAAACTTAATTTCCACAGAGGATCATACAAATCTTTTGGAAAATGGCTTTCGGAGACTGATATCTGAAATACTCCTCCGTGATACTGACGATGGGGAGACTGAGTCAATAATTAAATCACTGAGGACAAAGGACTTCATTGGGTATGACGGAGTATCTAGCAGAATACTGAAGTATTGTGCTGCGCACGTTAGCCTTGTACTTAGCCATATTTGTAATTTTTCCTTCAGGAATGGCCAGTTGCATGAACGATTAAAGTGCTCAATAGTAAGGCCGACTTATGAAAAGGGAGGAAGAGATAATGTAGGACACTCTTAGATCTCTTTATATGCCACCAGTGTTTGCTGAAGTTATTGAAAAGGCTGTGTGTATTGATCATTTCATTTCACATAATTTGCTGCCAAATGTTCAGTTTGGTGTTACAACTGGTTCAACAACTGTGAATCCTATATTCTCTTTTCTGTGTGAGGTACTGGATGGATTAAACAAAAGGGGAGGAGTAGCAGCTCAGAATAGCGTCACCTCTTACTTTAAGAACAGACAGCAACAGGTCATTCTCCACAGTGCTGAGAATGGCTGTGATGTGGGGTCCGAGTGGGACACGGTTAAATGTGGGGTGCCCCAGGGATCAGTGCATGCACCACTCCTGTTACTCATTTCTATAAATGACGCACCTTCTAAAATATTTCTGTTTGGTGATGGCACTACTTGGAAATAACGGATGTTGTGGGCATGGCACTTTTACAAATAGTACAGTTAGAGATATAAGTTTAAGGCTTCTAGAAAATGAACTAACACTGATTCACAATAAGAGCTGTTTTTACACTTTCTAACACACAGTTCAACAAATCTTGACGTCCTAATTACACAGAATGGGCAGTGAGACTGAACCGTCGTGCATCTTGTTCAAAGATTTAATGCTGCCTTTCTTACTATCAGGCAGTATCTGAAGTAAGTGATAGTTCGGCACGCACAGTAGTCTACTTCAGTTACTTTCATTCATTTACGATGTATGATATTACATTTTGGGATAACTTTTCCCGTTCTCAAAGGGTATTTTTGGCTTTTCATTATGTTGGATATTCTGACACTGGTATCTCAGTATAAACTGAAGAGCCGAAATACTTTGACCGATGCCCACCGCGACGATGGATGTCGCCTAACGCCGTTGTGGGCATGTGAAGTGGTAACAAAAGTACCTAAGGGGAGCGGACGCGAACGGGAGATCACGCTAGCGAAGATACGGGCAGCAAATAGAGAAATCCATTCAGTTAAGTGACAAATGTCAGATTATCATTACACAGAGGCTGTGAACGAGTGTTCGGAAAACGACGAAGCTGGTAGAATGTTCAGGTGCTACTGTAGTGAACTTCTACGGAACGAGGTAGGACAGTGAAACTACCACTAGACACTAAATGATTGGACGTCCACGACTCTTCACAGAAGGTGGGTTTCGGAGGCTTGTGTTCTCTGTAAAGTAGGATAGAGGATGACCCGTGGCATCTCTGTCTGAAGACAACTGTGCTGGTGCACGCACAAGTGTTTCGGAGCGCACCGTTCATCGTTGAACACAGCGCAGCAGACCACCCTGCGTGATCACATGTTGACGCAATGAGATTGTCAATTACGACTGCAGTCGGCTCGTGACAATAGGGATTCGACCGTCGAGTAGTGAAACCTGTCGACTCTACTGGTGAATCATATATGTGCTACACTACGTCGATGGTCGTTTCCACAAACACCGCCATCGAGGCGAACGGCAGCTCTAAACGTAGAGCGCGCTGCGGACACAGGCCGGTAGGGGCAGTATTATGCTATGGAAGACATTCTCCAGCGCTTGCATGGGACCTGTGGTAGTAACCGAAGACACGCTGACACCTGCGAACTGCCTGCATCCCTTCATGCTTAACGTCATCCCCGACGGCGATGTCATCTTTCTATAATTGTCCGTCTCGGAAGCAGAACCGTGCTACAGTGTTTTGAGGAGCATTATAACTAATCTACGTTGATGTCTCGGTGACCAAATTCGCCTGATGTATTCCTATGGAACGCATCTGGGTCGCTATCGGGCGACATTACCGCGTACGCAAGTCAGTGGCCCGTTATTCACGCGAATTACATGACCTGTGCGTAGATATCCAATGCCACAAACTTACCAACAAACTGTCGGATCTCTGATACGCACATTCAGTCATTTATTGCAAAGACGGACAGACAAGCTATTAAACAGGTGATTATAATGTTTTGGCTCATTAATTATATTATTAAATGTCGTTTCTTGTTAACAGTATCAACCCACTCCCAAGAGCCAGCAGCTTTCACTCAAGTAATACTAGCAGAAATTCAATCTCCATTTGAATCGCAACTCCTTGGATCTTGTGCAGAAAGGCGTACAATACTCTGCTACATCCATTTTCAAAACGCTATCTCAAGAATTCAAAATCGTTGCAGTAATCCACGGTCTTCCAAATTTAAACTTAAGAGCTTCCTAATGAGTCACTACTAATATTCTATCGAGGAGTTCCTAGAAAAGTTAATTTCGATGAATTTGTATGTTACATTGTTGACTGCGTTTATATAAACTTACAGCTTGCTGTCTGTTCAAAACTATTTATTTTATGTTATCTATTTCCTTTGTAATTCCATATATTGACGCGCTTCATGAGCATGGAGAGATGCTTCTGAGTTTGGTCCCGTCGAAGTACACATACAGATAACATAGACTTTCTCTAGCCTACCGTAAGTAGTGTAGAAGGAATGACTGCCACCATGTCCAGCCCCTCTGATGGAGAGACAGAGAATAACAAAAAATAATACATTTTACTCTTCTGACAGTTGATGCAACCTATACGGAAATTTACGTATCATTTGATATATTACAGAGGTCGATAGGGTTAATACTCAATTAAACCACATCAAACTAATTTTCCCCTGCAGTCGAATATCATCGTAGGCTTGACTAACCAGAGGAGATATTCCTAAGAACTTGAAATATGGTGAACAGCCACAAAGGCTGTTTGGGCCGTTATTTTCAATTAGAGACCACGGCTTCTTCTTGGCAGATGGACAGCATTCTTCCCTCCCCTTTCGACGAGTGCCTGCCACTCCAGGGAACCCATGCAGGCCAGAACAAATCTTAAGCGTCACTTCGGTTAGTTTGGATACGGGCACTTCTTTCTGCCGGTGGGTGCTTAGCAGGTTGCGATACAAAACCGACGGGAGAGGCCCCGTCTTCCTCAGTTGCTTCCAGTGGTTAATTGGAGCAGCGCCGTGGAGTTCAGTAGCACAGACGTTGCCACCTTTTGTACGTCTTCGTGCTTGCCTACTGTTCTCAGTAGCAGCCGTGGACGTTAAAACACTTGTTCCAAATATTTCGCATTAACGGTAACGCTGCCTCGATTGTTTATGATGCGTACCATCACAAAAATGCTTAACAATTATGACGATCTTGGGAAATGAACAGCTCCTCTACAAAAATCAACACGGATTCCGCAAACAGAGATGCTATGAAACTCAGCTCGCTCTGTTCCTCCATGAGATCCACAGCGCACTGGACAACGGCGCTCAGGTTGATGCCGTGTTCCTTGATTTCAGTAAGGCATTTCACACAGTCTCGCAAGGCCCTTTAATGAAAAAAAAATGAGCTTATGGAGTATCGGAGCAGACCAGCGATTGGATTCAAGACTTCCTTGCAGATAACACACAACACGTCGCTCTTAACGGAACTAAATCGACAGCTGTAAAGGTAAAATCTGGAGTACCACAGGGAAGTGTGATAGGACATTTGTTGTTCACAATATATATAAATGCTCTAGTAGAAAGCGTCGGATGCTCTTTAAGGCTATTCGCAGATGATGCAGTCGTTTATACCAAAGTAGCAACGCCAGAAGATGGTCAGAATTTGCATAACGGCCTGCAGAGAATTGACGAATGATGCAGACGCTGGCAGTTGACCTTGATAACGTAACATATTACGCATACATACGAAAAGAAATCCACTACTGTACAGCTACACTGTTGATGACAAACAGCTAGAGACAGCGCCTGCTGTAAAATATCTAGGCGTAACTATCCAGAGCGATCATACGTGGAATGACCAGATAAAACATTTAGTGGGAAAAGCAGACGATTCATCAGAAGACTCTTAAGGAAATATAACTTACCCACGAAGGAAGTGGCTTATAAGACGCTTGTTCAACCGATTCTTGAGTATTGATCTGGGATCACTGTCAGGTAAGACAGATAGAGGAGATAATGAAGATCCAAAGAAGAGTGGAGTGTTCCATCATGGGATCCTTCAGCTGGCGAGAGAGCGTTATGGAGACTCTACTGGCAAACGTTACGGGAGAGACGTTGGTAGTAGAACAAAGTATGTGTCACCCCACTTTCATTGTTGCCAAATTTATTGAAGATGGCGTTACTGACGTCATCCAAGATGGCGGCGTGTAGACTTCGCAACAGCGCATGACGTCATCCAAGATAGTTGCTTTTGGCTGGAAGATAGGCCAATAGGGCTATGTCCACTAACCTAACACCCCAGAAAAATGGTGGGAATCTTGAATTTTTATGGGAAAATAGGTCAACTGGGTTAACACCACTATCTAATCCCTCTAGAAAAAATTGGCACCAAATTCAAGTTCCAACACGAAACCGTACCTGTCTTTATTATTATTAATTATTATTGATTATCATTTATTGACATTCATTATCATTTATCATTTTTTATATCATGCACGTGTGTATGCGGTCCAACTATGTAGGTTCATACCCCTGTCACCAGAGAGCGCCGCCGTTACGTCATTCAAGATGGCGGCTTTTGGCGGGAAAATAGGTCAATTCAGCTATGTCCACTAACCTAAGCCTCCAGAAGAAATGGCTGCAAATTTGAATTCCACCAGGATAATGGCGGGCTTGTCTTTAATATCCTTTATATCAACGATGTGTCCAACTGGGTTATTTGATATCTGCCCCACCTGCATTACATGATTAAAGATGGCCAACTGGGCCACATCCTAAGTCCACAAAGTTTGAATTTTCATGGTCATTTATCCTTCCACCGCTAAATTATTAAAATCTCGTCATTTGTACTACGCTAAGTCACAAGGTGGGAAAATGACTATTTCAGGCATTTTGATCATGCTGTTGTGTCCCAACTCACTTAGTAAACATCCTCGAGATACTCACACCACGAACTGCAGAGCGCAGCTGACGTACCCACAGCCAGCTGAGGCCCCGCGCACCAGGTAGGCAGCGACCAGCCCCAAGCTACTGGCGTCCCAGTGTCCGCCACACCGCTTGCCTTCAGTAAACTTGTTTTGGCGAGCACTTAACACTGGACAGGATGGAACCTGTCCATGGCTAAGTCACAACAGTCGGCCGTTCGATCCAGGACGCGGTGGACAGACAACGCATGCTTGCACTTTCGGTGGCAAAGTTGTATTTCTGGACAGGTTCGAAGAGGTCCATATTTTCGTCAGACACCCGCCAATCGGTCCGCATTCCACCACGTGTCTGTCGTGGACAAAAGAACACCTTTCGCACCAAAGTTGTTTCGTTGGGACCCTGGAATCTTCCCTGACGTCTCACACCAGTCCAAGATGTTTGCTACAAAGTTCTATCACTTGACATGCTAAAAGCTATTCTTTATCATTATTCATCATTATTCATTATGATTTATTATTATTATACTTTTCGTCATCATTTATTATCATTTATCATCATTTATTATCATTCATTATAAATCACTATCTTTCGTTATAAATCACTATCAATCGCTGTCTTTCGCTATCAATCGCTGTCTTTCGCTATCAATCGCTGTCTTTCGCTATCAATCGCTGTCTTTCGCTATCAATCGCTGTCTTTCGCTATCAATCGCTGTCTTTCGCTATCAATCGCTGTCTTTCGCTATCAATCGCTGTCTTTCGCTATCAATCGCTGTCTTTCGCTACAAATCGCTGTCTTTCGCTACAAATCGCTGTCTTTCGCTACAAATCGCTGTCTTTCGCTACAAATCGCTGTCTTTCGCTACAAATCGCTGTCTTTCGCTACAAATCGCTGTCTTTCGCTACAAATCGCTGTCTTTCGCTACAAATCGCTGTCTTTCGCTACAAATCGCTGTCTTTCGCTACAAATCGCTGTCTTTCGCTACAAATCGCTGTCTTTCGCTACAAATCGCTGTCTTTCGCTACAAATCGCTGTCTTTCGCTACAAATCGCTGTCTTTCGCTACAAATCGCTGTCTTTCGCTACAAATCGCTGTCTTTCGCTACAAATCGCTGTCTTTCGCTACAAATCGCTGTCTTTCGCTACAAATCGCTGTCTTTCGCTACAAATCGCTGTCTTTCGCTACAAATCGCTGTCTTTCGCTACAAATCGCTGTCTTTCGCTACAAATCGCTGTCTTTCGCTACAAATCGCTGTCTTTCGCTACAAATCGCTGTCTTTCGCTACAAATCGCTGTCTTTCGCTACAAATCGCTGTCTTTCGCTACAAATCGCTGTCTTTCGCTACAAATCGCTGTCTTTCGCTACAAATCGCTGTCTTTCGCTACAAATCGCTGTCTTTCGCTACAAATCGCTGTCTTTCGCTACAAATCGCTGTCTTTCGCTACAAATCGCTGTCTTTCGCTACAAATCGCTGTCTTTCGCTACAAATCGCTGTCTTTCGCTACAAATCGCTGTCTTTCGCTACAAATCGCTGTCTTTCGCTACAAATCGCTGTCTTTCGCTACAAATCGCTGTCTTTCGCTACAAATCGCTGTCTTTCGCTACAAATCGCTGTCTTTCGCTACAAATCGCTGTCTTTCGCTACAAATCGCTGTCTTTCGCTACAATTCACTATCTTTCGTTACAATTCACTATCTTTCGTTATAATTCACTATCTTTCGTTATCATATATGTGTATTATGTGACCGAGAACGCCATGCTACACTTTTGGCGCCGAAGTTTGCTCGACAGATGAATCTGCCATGACGGTAAAGAGCACGTTTGATTGCCACGAAACCCCTTGCTAAGTTAGTTGACTCTCCCTGTCGCGCCGCCCCGCTCTACCTGTCGCGCCGCCCCGCTCTCCCTGTCGCGCCGCCCCGCTCTCCCTGTCGCGCCGCCCCGCTCTCCCTGTCGCGCCGCCCCGCTCTCCCTGTCGCGCCGCCCCGCTCTCCCTGTCGCGCCGCCCCGCTCTCCCTGTCGCGCCGCCCCGCTCTCCCTGTCGCGCCGCCCCGCTCTCCCTGTCGCGCCGCCCCGCTCTCCCTGTCGCGCCGCCCCGCTCTCCCTGTCGCGCCGCCCCGCTCTCCCTGTCGCGCCGCCCCGCTCTCCCTGTCGCGCCGCCCCGCTCTCCCTGTCGCGCCGCCCCGCTCTCCCTGTCGCGCCGCCCCGCTCTCCCTGTCGCGCCGCCCCGCTCTCCCTGTCGCGCCGCCCCGCTCTCCCTGTCGCGCCGCCCCGCTCTCCCTGTCGCGCCGCCCCGCTCTCCCTGTCGCGCCGCCCCGCTCTCCCTGTCGCGCCGCCCCGCTCTCCCTGTCGCGCCGCCCCGCTCTCCCTGTCGCGCCGCCCCGCTCTCCCTGTCGCGCCGCCCCGCTCTCCCTGTCGCGCCGCCCCGCTCTCCCTGTCGCGCCGCCCCGCTCTCCCTGTCGCGCCGCCCCGCTCTCCCTGTCGCGCCGCCCCGCTCTCCCTGTCGCGCCGCCCCGCTCTCCCTGTCGCGCCGCCCCGCTCTCCCTGTCGCGCCGCCCCGCTCTCCCTGTCGCGCCGCCCCGCTCTCCCTGTCGCGCCGCCCCGCTCTCCCTGTCGCGCCGCCCCGCTCTCCCTGTCGCGCCGCCCCGCTCTCCCTGTCGCGCCGCCCCGCTCTCCCTGTCGCGCCGCCCCGCTCTCCCTGTCGCGCCGCCCCGCTCTCCCTGTCGCGCCGCCCCGCTCTCCCTGTCGCGCCGCCCCGCCCTCCCTCGCTATGTACCCGTTCGATTGAGCCCCCTGAACACAAAGGGATCACACTTCTGATACCTGAGCTGTGACCACCTCATGCGTGCCTTGGCGTGGTTGCTCGTCATCCACGAGCATCTGAAAACCCGGCAATGGCCGCCGTGCCAGACGGCCCTTGCTGTGGCTGGGTGGCGCACGTCAGGAGAGCCCCTGATCGGAGTGGGTGGTGTCAGGGTGGATGCTATGCAAATGAAATGCATACGGGTCCAGAACACTGGCCGTTCTTCTGTGGCCGTCTCTCTGCGTGGAACTGATTCCTCAAGTGCTGCTTCTCTTGCATCTTCGGCCTTCCCTTCCATGGCTACCCCCTGGGAAGAGGGTCACGCCCATCATCTAGGGGCAAAACCTCTCCCCCGTTATCTAGTTTGCACCAGGACTGATGAAGATACTTTCACCAGTGTCAAAACTTTATTCTTTGTTGAGCACATTGAAGACAAGTTTGGCAAAGTGGACTCCCTGAGCAAGATGCGGTCGGGTTCGTTGCTGATAAAAACTACTTCAGCTGCCCAATCTGTGGCCCTTCGTGCCTGTACCCATCTTGGCACAATTCCTGTGTCCATTACCCCCACCAGTCTCTAAATATGGTACAACGTGTGATTTTTCACAGGGACCTCTTCCTTCAAACTGATGAGGAACTTCGGGACAATCTCGGACGGCTGGATGTTCACTTTGTTCGGCGTGTTCAAAAGGGTCCTAAAGACAATCCTATTGATACTGGTACCTTTATCCTGGCCTTTGAAGGGGATACCCTTCCTGATAAAGTTAAGATTATGTTCTATCGCTGTGATGTGAAGCTGTACATTCCACCTCCTATGAGGTGTTCTAAGTGCTTGCAGTTTGGTCACATGTCTTCCCGCTGTTCCCAGGCCCCTCTCTGTGGTGACTGTGGACGTCCACTCCATGAGGGGAGTCCCTGTGTTCCCCCTCCTGTATGTGTAAATTGTCATGGTAGTCACTCTCCACGTTCACCAGATTGCCCAGTATATAAGAAGGAAAAAAAGATACAGGAGTATACATCCCTCAATCATTTAACCCACACAGAGGCCCGTAAGAAATAGGCAAGACTTCACCCTGTGTCCATAACCTCTAGTTACGCCTTGGTTACATCTTCACCCCTTCCTCCCCCTTCCTTATCCCCATCCCGGACCCCTCTCCTCCCCCCTCCCCTGCGGCTCCCACACCTTCTCCTATGGGCGCTGCTCCCCCTCCCCAGCCGGAGAAGTGTCCCACTCCTTCGGCGTCTGCCGGTCAAGGGCGCCTCTACCGGGATGCCCCTTCCCGTCACCTTCCAGGCCAAAGGTCTGCTGCCGCGCGACGACCGCGGTCTGTCGGCCCCCAGGTCGCCCGGTCTCTTTCTGTTCCTGATCTTGCTGCAGCTGGCTTCGTTATGCCACACAACCCTCCTCCATCTCAGCCTGAAACGAAGAAGAAACATAAGTCCCGGGACAAAGAGCCTCTGGTGTCACCGGAGGTCCCTCCCCCGACTTCACAACCGGATTCTGACCTGTCGTTCATGGATGTCGCCCCCTCCTTGTCGGTGACGGGTGGGGACCCGGCGGTATGACTGGATTTAGCGTGTTCAGCCCCCATTTAATCCGTCGTTCTGTGGTTCTCCAATGGAATTGTAATGGATACTATTGTAACCTTCGAGAATTCAAATCCCTTCTTTCGTCCTACTCTGCAGCTTGTGTGGTTCTCCAGGAATCTCATTTTACTGATGCTCACTCACCGACCCTCCGTGGGTTCCGTGTTTTCTGTCGATATCGGGTCGGACCCCTTCGGGCTTCTGGTGGCGTTTGTACGTTGGTCCGTACAGACATAGCTAGCACGTGGATTCCTCTTCAAACTACATTGGAAGCGGTTGCTGTTACGGTCCACTTAGACTCTGCAGTCACAGTTTGCAATCTTTATCTCCCTCCTGACAGGACTCTTACACCTGCTGCCTTAACTGCCCTTCTTCAGCAACTTCCTCCTCCATTCCTCCTCCTTGGGGATTTTAATGCTCATCATCCTTTGTGGGGCACTGCCTTTCCATCTAGACGAGGTCGTCTTATAGCCCAATTTATTGCTGTCCACGACCTGTGCCTTCTTAATGATGGCTCCCCTACTCATTTCAGTGCCGGTCATGGTACCTTTTCTGCCATTGGTCTTTCTCTTTCTTCTCCTTTCCTCCTCCTTTCATTACACTGGTCGCCACACGACTACCTTTGTGATAGTGACCATTTCCAGTTGATTATAACGCTCCCTTCCCGCTCCCCGATGGACAGGTTGCCGCGTTGGTCTTTCCAACGCTCCGATCGGCCACTATACGGTGCACAGGTCGTGTTTTCTCTCTCTTTGTCGGGTTGTATTGATGACGTCCTACGTGACGTGTCTGACGCGATTGTTCGCGCTGCTAGCCTTGCTGTCCCGCGCTCATCTGGACCATGTCATCGTCGGCAAGTCCCATGGTGGAGTACCGCCATTGCCATCCGTGATCGCGGTCGAGCTTTGCAACACTTTACGAGGTACCAATCCGTAGCCAGCCTTACTACCTTTAAACGCCTTCGCACTAAAGCCCGTTATTTAATCAAACAGAGCAAGCGCATATGTTGGGAACGATTCGTTTCTTCCCTTGGTTCTACTGTCCCTCTGTCACGGGTATGGGCTACACTTCGCTCTCTCCACGGTTGCCATCAGCAGTCCACCCTCCCAGGCCTTCACCTCCCAGATGGCATTTGTACGGACCCATTAGTTCTTGCAGAACATCTTGCGACACCTTATGCAGTGGCATCAGCGTCAGCCTCCTATCTAGCTGCTTTCCTTCATCAAAAACAGCGGGCTGAAGCTTCCACCTTATGTTTCACCCCTTGTGAGTCAGAATCTTACAACGAACCTTTTACTGAATGGGAAATTCTTTTTGCTCTATCTTCTTCTCATGATACAGCCCCTGGCACAGATTCCATTCATAACCAACTGCTTCAACATCTCAGTGCTCCACAACAGCAACATCTTCTTCGGGTGTTCAACCGTATCTGGCTTCAGGGTGACTTCCCATCTCAGTGGAGGGATAGCATTGTGGTTCCTGTCCTTAAGCCTGGTAAGAACCGCCTATCTTTTGACAGCTATCGGCCAATTAGTTTGGCCAATGTTTTTTGTAAGTTACTTGAACGGATGGTAGCCCGTCGGCTCAACTGGGTCCTCGAATATCGGGATGTATTGTCCCTCTACCAGTGTGGCTTTCGAGAGGGACGGTCTCCAATCGATCATTTACTTCGCTTGGAATCCGCAGTTCGGCAGGCTGTTTCCCAGCGCCGCCATTTGGTTGCAGTGTTTTTTGACCTTCGCAAGGCCTATGACACGGCCTGGCGCCATCATGTCACACTAACCCTTCATCAGTGGGGTCTTCAGTGTCCACTCCCGATTTTTATCCGCCAGTTCCTGATCCATCAGTCATTCAGAGTTCTAGTTGGTACTGCTTTAATTCTCCACGGACCCAGGAGACAGGCATCCTACAGGGTTCTGTCTTGAGTGTCCTTCTTTTCCTCATTGCTATAGATGGACTTGTGGCCTTTGTCGGTCCCTTGGTCGCCCCTGCCCTGTATGTGGATGATTTCTGCATTTGGGTTAGTTCTTCCTCGATGGCATCTCAGAACGGTAGCTCCAGGTGGCTAAACAGCGTGCCTCTGCATGGACCCTCTCACACGGGTTTCAATTCTCACCTTCAAAATTGCGAGTGGTCCACTTCTGTCGCTGTACTACGATCCACACTGATCCAGAGTTCTATATCGCTGCACAACGATTGCCTGTGGTCCCACAGTTTCGTTTCCTGGGTCTTCTTTTCGACAACAAGCTCACTTGGCTGCCCAATACCAGACCTCTGAAGGTAGGATGTTTCCGTAAACTCAATGGCCTTCGCTTCCTTGCCCACTCCTCTTGGGGTGCGGACCGTTCCCTCCTCCTCCATGTTTATCGTGCTATAGTTCGGTCTCGTTTGGACTATGGTTGTCAAGTTTATGGTTCAGCTGCTCCTTCCACACTGCACGTGTTGGATCCAGTCCACAATCGTGGTATCCGTTTGGCCACCGGTGCCTTCCCAACTAGCCCTGTTGATAGTCTCCTGGTTGAAGCTGGGATCCCCCCCTTTCTGTTCAGCGTTCGCAGGTTCTGGTGTCTTATGCACTCACCATCCGTTCCTCTCCCACTCATCCTTCCCATTCTATCCTGTTCCCAGACCATGGACGTCGCCCACCCGACTCCCGCCCTCGGGTGGGTTTAGCGGTTGGGCTGCGCCTTGCGTCTCTTTGCCGTGATATTCAGCTTCCTTCTTTGTCCTGTCTTCCTCGCTCCCTCCCCTCCACCCTCCTTGGTTAGTTCCTCGGCCTCGAATT